>NC_073696.1:186327663-186935997 GCF_029784165.1 Wyeomyia smithii | reverse complement strand
TTTGCTGAATCTAAGAGCCGACGCTATTATACTCCATTCATGACCGCTCGTCGCCAATCTTGCTGGTAGCGTAGACTGCGAAGAGCAACGTAGACGATCCTGTCGCAGCCCGGAAAGCATAACGACTTACAGTTCCATGTTCCGAGTTTCCAATTCAAAGTTCGTTTTCGTTGCCATGGTCTTCGCCAATTTTTCGGAGTCGATTGTTCTCTTCAATCGTTTGTAATTTTTTATTTTGATGGAGTGGCTTTTTGGAGTTTCGCCAATGATTACGTCGCACCTTCTTACTCAGCTATTGTCGGATGACAACATTGTCCAGACTACACCATCCAGTTGTGTTTAAACGAACAATTATGATTTCTCTAAGCAATTTAACATGTTTTTCGCTGGTAGAATTTGCTTGTATGTACTTCAGCCCACTGCTGTAGCGTAGGTCAATCAGGAGGGTGACACCCATGGGAATATTTCCATGCTTGTCACCTTTAAAAGAGTGACATTCACGAAAATAATTACTAATTATAATGCGTGTCATCCCATGGAAATAGGATATATTTTCTCGCCCCGGGTGTTACCCAATCACACTAATCCAGTGACTTTAGCCTGCGACTTTAACAGTGACTTTATTCAAAGCATGTAACTAAGAAACCATCGGCTGTATTGAAAAGCCGTTTGAAAAATAATTGTAGAGAACTGATAATAATACAAATTATTCACCAAGAAAAAAGTTTCAAGTATCGTCTTGGTTCTAAAAATACCCATAATGGCTGGTTTAAGCTGTTTAGCAGGAATCAGGAGTCATGATTTCGGATTTCAATCGGACATTTTACCTTTAAGCACTATTCCGATTCCGGGAATATCCATCTAGGGTGATGTTTGTTCATTTCATACAGAACATGAAAATAATTCTCAAATTTACTGTTCAAGAAATATATTGTCTCAATTTGGTTCTTATTTCGATTTTCTTTTATTCAGAAGCAAGTTTTCCGTGCTGCAATGTTTAAAATAAAGTATTCTCCCGCTTAGAAAATTACTTTAGAATTAGAAAATCTTCATCTACCCGTGGAAAATACCACCAGAAAACTTAGCTTGAAATCCCTTAACCGTATCATTTTTTTGCGATAATGAGTTTATCCCTCGAAATTAATAATGAAAAACTAGGTCAGTGTGAGTGTATAACTCAATTCAACTTTCATAAAACCACTATCGGGATAATGATAGAGACATTAACGACAGGAATTTCATCAATCAAGCCTATTATACATTGTTGAGTACAGATTTGAAATGTTTTTCAATGGACACTGATACAGTTGAATAAAATCATTTATTTAAAATGTCTTAAATTAAATCGTTTTGGCTGTCTGCTCCCTATGGGACCAGTTCTAAATTTTATCGATTTCAAATCTCGAGATTCATAATCCATTACCTCACCACCACGATAAAAAGCCTAAATTTTGAAACACAGATTTCTCAATATTTTTCTAGACCTCAAGAATAGAGCTCATCGACTGGATGATATTGCTTACCTTCGGAGTGAATCCTACAAACCAGGATCCTCCGGATATATCCGACAGGATTTTAATCTTAATTAGGTTTTTGATCTGGTTGGTTTCTGTGATGGCTTTGTCCAGTTACACTTTTTCAGGCAAAGCCGTAGCAGAGAGGCTGCTAGAACCTGAATAAAGTCCCTGTTATTCATTTCAAGAACGTGAAAGCAAGTTTGAGCTGCGCAAAATTTTGACTTTTGTTCCTCCTTTCTCGAATTGTAATAATTATTGGATTCATCGGAAGCTGCTCTATTGAATGAAGCTTTTTAGAACTTACCAAACTTCATTGCTGGGTCGTGATGGTTATAGCAAAAGCCAATTGGTTGTTCGATACAAGATTTATTTTTAAGTCCGTTTTATGCAAGGAGTTTGGACTAAGATTTGACGAATTGTTTCCAGAGATTCGTTCAAATTCAAAGTCTCCCCCTTAACGATTTCAAATTAAATAAAAGCTTCGCTTGTGATTTACCTTTTAACACCTTACTTATGTGCTTATGATTTACCTTTTTTCCAACCAATTCAGTATTACTTGATGTGAGCGGGCTTCTCTGGTGTTATTGACGAAATGCTTTTTTTCTCGATTCCGAAACTCACGAAGCAAAACGAATATTTTTTCATTTAAAATATATTACTTTCAGTTTCCAGTTTTTCAGCACCACATTTCAAAATGTATTTTGACACTGTAACCACAGACAAACAGACGTGCCACTTCGAAGAAAAGTCCTGAAAAATCTTTGTCCTTATTCGAAACGTCACACTCGTGCGCCACCATGTGAGCTTATTGCCTACTTTGATAATGGGTGTGCACTAGAGTGGCCATATTTTATATGGCCGTTTTTGAAACTATCGATCTTAATGAGCGCCGGGCTGAAAAAGTTTCCTTTTGACCTCTACAATAAGCCATGAAAATTTGAAGTTCATCAGAGTTTATTTAATGGACCCACAAAGTGCTTGTATTTGAGAAATCGATTCGAAAATTGTATGGAGTTTTTTCTTGTTTTAACATATATTTCTCGATAAACTTATTCAAATACACTTGTATTTTCAAAAAACAGTAATAATATCACCCTAATTTCAGTTTAAAAAAATCTATGACTTTTGGTGTTTGTTAAAAAGTTTGTATTTTGAATAAGGTGTGTATTTTTTCGGTATAAGACAACAACATGCAACATAAACTGAAATTCGGCTTAATTATGTGTTGAAACACGGTTAGAATTTTACATAAATTTAAAAAAAAAGCCGACTTCCAGTCACCATTTTGAATTCTCAAAGGCCCAAGACTCGGTAACAGTTAATGCGTCACCTGTGAATACGCTATTTAATGTTTACTGCGGTGAAGCAAACATAAAATAGCGTTTTCACAGGGAATGAATTATCTATTTCCGAGTCTTGTGCTTCTAAAAATTCGAAGTGGTGATTCGAAATTGGCTGTTTGTGGTTTCAATACCGTTTCACCTTAAGGACCATTCGCTTTTAATCGCCTGATCATTTTTTGTTTAATTTTAAACGGGATATCAGGCCAATCCAACTTATTCTGGGCTTCAATACCACAAGTCATTTTTCATCTTTTTAGTTACAGCGTCTGAGACGACTATCAATTTCGGCATAAGCGAAAGAATTACGTAGAGAATTCATAACTTGATTAATACATTAGAAAGCACTCGTTCATCCGAAAAACACCTGGATGTAAAGTTTGACTACCAACAGGGACATGTCTTGAATGCAATTTATGGTCAATGGTCAGAACTTTTGGATCATTGAAGCTGTGAGTGAGTTGATTGGCTGTGAATGAGATGATTTCGTTTGATGCTCTTGTAAAACGGTTAAAGACAAGTGTTTGAGGTCAGATGCTCTTGCCATGTAATATATTTTGCATAAAAGTTCATAGAAATGAAGAGGACAAGTAATATTGGTTAGATTTCGGAACTTTTCAAAATATTACAATCCACTAACGTATCAGGCAATATTTTTGCCGTAGCTTGGATCAATTTTAAGCGCGCCCAAGTACTTTGCACTTTCATCGAAACTCCTGAGAATTGCTATTCGATCAACAGGAAATCTACCGACCGCATTTGATAAAATTCACCGTCTTAGTGCATTCAGATCACTAGTGCTGAACTGTTTCATAGAAAGTAATAATAATAATAATACTAAAAATAACATTAAATCCATACAAAAAGTTCTTAATAATTTTGCTTCACCAATCGGATTGTGGCGGTTCACTTCACGCAGTTGCTACAATGAAGTACGATTAAGGATATAATCACTGAATGGCAGTTTCAAAATCTTTAACGAATATGAGAGGTCATTCATTTATTACGTAACGTACTAAGTAGAAGGAGATATTCAACGAAGAGTTCCATTGCGCGAGGCCCCCATGCAAAATGATATTCAGGGGTGGGAGGTGCTCAAAATTGCTATAATTTAGCGCTACGTAATATGTGAATGTCCCTTATGATATGATTTTATAATTGAAGAGTATTTTGATGCAAAATATACAACTGTTTTAAGAAACTAAGACAAAAAACTTCAAAAAGAGATAAAAAACAACAGTTCTTATGAGAATCTATTTTTTTTAATATAAGCGTTTTGTGGGTCCATTAAATGAACTCGGATCAACTTCAAATTTTCATGGCTTATTTTTGGAATAAAAGAAAAATTTTTTCGTCCGGCGCTCATCGAAATCGTGTGATGTTACAAAAATGGCCACTCTAGTGTGCACGCTTGCTTAAATGAACACCAGCGGCATTACTGGCGGTTTTTGTCTTTGATAACGAATGTGCACGTTTGTTCATAGCGACACTAGACGGCATTATTGCCCACTAAGCAAAATTTCAAAATAATCGTTAATTTTCTGGTCTATGACATCGTCATTTAATGGCACGTTTGTTTGTCTGCGCTGTAACGTTGATGCTCTTCACGGATGATTTTTTTTGCAAAACCGAAGTTTGTAAATTCAGTAATAGCTGTTTTCGTTGGCAAATTGGTATTTATAGTAAAGTGAGTGTTCTTATCAGGAAATTAAAACTCATTAAAATTAATAAACTAGGTACATGCAATATAGGTTGAAATCAGATGACGCCTGCTTATTATTTAGTAGTACTGCAGAACACTGCCAATCTAACAGTTAATTGTAACTCGAAACTGACCCGAATCCTGTGAACGCACTAATTCATGTTGTTATTCAAAATCGAGTCTCATTCTGTTTGTGGGATCAACCAAAAGCATATTCAATATATATGATACTGAGTTGATACCTGTCTGTTACTCTCACTGTAATCTAATATCCTCTTTCTACCACACCGTTTTCCACCTACAGGTCTTGCTGAGGCCGCCCGAGGTCGGGGCAACTCGAGTGCCAATTCATTAGTGCCCGGTGGCAACTCGCTGCACTTTGCACTCGTCTTCGCCGTACTATCGATGCTCCTGTCACTGACTTCGACTATCAGATGACAACACTAGCTGCGGCCAGGATAAGCCGAACTCTACATCTCAGGCACCGCCAGCGGTGCTACGCTGCAGATCCCTACCGGCAGGGATACACGTCACGGGTCCGGTCCGGCCTGAATAGAAACCGGTTGCTCGTATGAGCGAATGAGTAATTTGACCCAAAATTGAATGAAACCAAATCGTTTAGTCGATTGTGGATGTTTGCGGAAATAGTGATTATTGAATGATTCCTGGTGTGCGTGCGTAACTGAGGTCATTACCCGTAACCATAGAGAATAACTTGCGAAACAATAAGATTGAAATTTGGTAGTATTATTATAATCTATTAATGATAGCTTAAATAATAATAATAAAAAATAACACACACAATCTATTCTCCTTCTCTGTGCGTAAAAAGTGATTGCCAAATAATGCCGCTTGTAGTGATTGAAATGGCCCTAATCAGCCAGATCAAATGTAAATTGTAAAAAAAACTTAAGGTACCATACACACACAGATGAAATGCTTCAACGCTCATATCTCTAGAAATTATTCATACACATCAACGAAACGGAGGTAAAAAGTTAAGTTAAATTCGAAAGCATAATCAGCTGGAAATGGTAGACTGAAAATTGAGTGTGGCGCATAGAAAGAGGGAAGTCAAACAAGCGGATTTTAAAGGATTATAAAATGGCTAAGTGAAAGAAGCGTAAATGGAGTTGGGGCGAGAGTGGAGCGAGAAGACGGCTGCAATGCTTTCATTATCCTCTATCGTCCTACCAGCAAGCAGCCTTTGCTCTGACAACGTGGTGGCGGTGTCAGTGATGGCTGCAGACGTTTTTAAAGCACTATAATGGTGTTGAATGATGAAACTCTGAATCAACTTTGATTATAATGCATCCATCAAAATGCAATAAAGTTTGTTATTGCAAGTGAGGATAAGCACACCAAAAGTGCCGGCATGCAAAGTTGGTTGGTACTAGTAGTAAAGTGGTGCAATGTGCAGGGAGATGAAAAAACTCTAGGAAAAAATGCTTTTCTTTGTATGAATCCGATCATAGGAAAAGATTTCACGAAGGTTTTCTTGCGCCCACTCAAGCTGCTTCTCTTAAAGCAGCATCAGTTATTGCAATTAAATGGCGTAAAAACATACTGAGATTGACGAAAATGCTCACTGTAAAAATTCTTGATAGCTTTGACGATGAAACGTTCTGTTGAAATCTATGCTGATAAGTAAGTCTACGTTAAGGTTCTATAGTAAATGAAAAACCAAAAGTATATTTATTTCTCATATTTTGTAGTGATGTTTGAGGAAACGAGAATAAATTATTTTAATAATCACGGTATGTTTTATGCAGATTTCGGAAATAGAAATGAAACGAAAGTCTGTTTAGTGCAATAGGTTGGGTTTTTTTTTGGATTCTTATTTATTGTTCACCTGCTCAAACCAGTAAAAGCATTTTGTTTTTAAAGATATTGAAGACACTGTACCTCTCCCCTAAGTTAGCTTCAATTTATGTTTACAAGATATAAGTTATGCAGAATCTATTAACTGTTTTAAATGGATATGCATCGCAACAAGATTTAGAAACAATTTATCTACCTACCTGATAGTTTGACGAATCTAATCAGACCCTCTACAATAATGTTATGATTTTTATTTGAATATTTTAAGGCTACAAAAATGCGAATATTGGCGAATTTAAGGGAATCAGTATGACTCGTGCAGTTCTGCGGCGGTACGCTCGCAATTTATCAACAGCTCGAGGCTTAGACTAGCTAGACAAAGTTGAAAAATCTAGCATTTGGGATTTCTTCTTCAAAGAGTACTTTTTGAATCGCAAAACAAAAGAAAAACAAATTCCGTTTTGCTCATCACTAGTGAATCTCTGCCATAAAGTTTAGGTGAAATCTGATAGCTTAAAGCGGCTTAAAGAAAACGGGTGACTTCTCTTTTCTTTGATGTAGATATTCTCAGTGATAAGCCTGATGTTCTTCCCTGTTTAGGTGAACAAGAAATTGAAATTTCACATATTGAGTTTTATACCACTTAGAATAACATGAAGTAAAGTTCCGCTGGTTTCAAAGCTGTAGATCTTTGATGCGAAACAGACATCTCTCGCGATATTTAAGATGCATAAATTTAATTCTTAAAATGCTTATGATGCTCAAAACTTTACCAGATACTTTACATTGCAAGCTTTTCTAGGAAATGGAAACATTCCAAGTTTACGATTATAGACCAACAAAATGTCAACTTTTTGAAATTACAGTTCGTTATTGAATTGAGCCACATATAAATGAGAATCAAGTTTTTACAAATGAGCAGCTTTGTTTTTGCAGTGCGAATTCAACTACTCATCAGTTGCTTTAAGTTGCTAATATGATGCGAACTAATAAATCTGAAGGTAATTCAACTAGAGCTGCTCTTTTGGGCGTAGAAGATGTATTCGACGGGTTTTCTTTCCCTTATCCAAAATTTAAGCTAAGGTAACTCGCGCTTTGAGACAGACTCCGCAGACAACAGTTAAGTGTACAGGACAATCGCGGGGGTGTCGCTATGATCCTACTGACATTAACAGTCTTCTCCCGGGTTAGGACTCGAACATACGACGACTGACTTGTAAGATCAGCATCGTACCTCGAGACCAACTTAGAGATTCAATAGCTGAAATATGAAATCACAGTTCTCTTCATATGACAAAAATGATGCAAAGTTAGTGGAATGATCGTACTCTTCAGGTTAACTACCCAGATAATCAAACTGTTAGACTGTTTGTTAGTGCTAATGTTCCTCAAGGATGAATATTGGGTCCAATTTCATTTCATATTTATTCTCTCAACGATGTTCAGATATTCACCACCACTAATTTCTGAATAATATTGATTTATAAATCTTACATTCAACGACTACATTGAGAGTACCCAATAAAAGCGCAATAAGATTACCAAGGGTTTTTATTCTGTTTTCAACGAGGGATTCTTTACTATGTCTAAATTATAAACTGTTAATGAGCATTCAAATATTTAGACCAGCAGGCAGTTCCCACCGGGGTAAATTGCTGTGCAACTAGAAATAGAATGTTTTCAAGTATGCAGAATCAAATTCCGGACATAATTTTGAAACATCCTCTCCGGTTTAACACGATCGAAAAACCTCGAATCACAAATCCTACCCCATTTGTACTTAAAGGTTTTTCTTCGATCCATTTCCCATAGTTACCTTACCAAACAGTCTCTAGCCGTGGTGTGGCCTCTACTGTACGTAAGAGTCGTCTCAATTCCACTCGGTTCATGGCTGCAGTTCGCATACTCTGCAGTCTGCATAGGGTCCGAAGGTCGTCTTTCACCTGATCGATGCACCTTGCAAACTATGCACCTCTCCGTCTTGTCCCTGACGATAAGTTTCAAGGACCATTTTTTCCGGGCTATTATACGACATGCCCAGCCCATCGCAACCTACCAACCTTCGCGATGTGGACGACAGATGACTCCCCAAGTAGCTCCTGCAGTTCGTAGTTCATTCACATTCTCCACGTTCCGTTTTCCATTTGCAGTCCTCCGAAGCTGGTACGCAATACCTTTCGCTCTAAGATCTCAAGGACGTGTTGGTTCTCCACAAGCATAACATGAGACATGCCATGTCCGTAGAGAACTACCGTTCTGATCAGCGTCTTGTTGATCGCGTTCTACTCGATCAAAGCGTTCTCCGGAGACCAAAGTATGCACGATTTCTTGCCATAATAAGCCGATGAATTACTCTGGCAGTATCGTTGTCGACAGTTAATGATGAGCCCGGGTACACGAACTCGTCGACCACCTCGAATTTCATCACCACCAACTTGAACTCGAAGTGAAAGGTAAGTACTGTCTTCACGGGAACTCCCTCATTTTTTGTAAGACCACTGCGACCATTATTTTGATTCATTGTGGTATGACTCCTTTCTTCTATGTACTTCATCTATGATTCATTGATGACCAGTCCAACCCGTTTGGCTTCCGCCTCCAGTCCGATGTACGTATCCGCCAAGGTCCGAGTCACTATATCGATATCGTCGGCAAAGTCAAACAGTTGAATCGGCTTTTGGAATATCGTGCCACTCCTCGTGTTAATCCTCACTTTTCTAATGACTCCTTCCAGGGCAATATTAAGCAGTAGACATGAGAGACCACTATCTTGCCTTAAACCTATCCAAATTTCGAAAAGGCTTGAGAGTGCCCCCGATACTCGAGCTACACACATCACTCGATCCATCGTCGCTTTGACCAATCCGGTTAGTTCGTCCGGGAATCAGTATTTATGCATAATTAACCATTGCACGGGCACCCATGAATCCCGCTTGGTAGTGCCCCACAAACTGTTTCGCAAATGGTGACAACTGAAGGCAGCGTATTTGAGAGAGTACCTTGCAGGCGGTGTTCAGCAGAGTGAGTACCCGGTTATTACAGCACTTCAGCTTGCCGTCCTTTTTTAGATCCTCGAGTACTCGTTCTTCCTTCCAAATCTTGGCAATACCCAGTACACGGCACATAGCCAGTATTTCAACAACCCGCTGGGAAGTTCGTCCACTCCACCAGCTTGTTTTTTAGCCGGCCAATCTCCATTTACACCTTCGGGAGTTCAGAAGCTGGATTTCGGCTGTGTTCTGCTTGTGCACCAAGATCAATTGCCATACCGTCCTCGCGTTCCACTGCATCGCCGTTCAGATGCTCATCGAAGTGTTGTTCCCACCTTTCGAGCACCTCACAGTCGTCCGTAACGAGGATGCCGTCTAAGCTCCTGCACATATCGGCTTATGACACGTAGCCTTTGCGGGAACTATTCTGCTTCTTGTAGAACTTCCGAGTAACGTTAGCTTGGTACAGGTTTTCTATCGCTACGCGATCTCGATCCTCTTGCTTCTTCCATGGGAAGACTGAGTTTTAGCTGCTCCGTGCCCGTCGGTATCGTTCCAGGTTCGTTCTCGTGCTGCATTCTTCTTCTCGACTAACTGTTCACAATTGCCGTCAAACCAATCGTTTTCATGATTCGTATCCCTTGTACCTATCCTTACTAACACGCAGAGAATCCTGAGTAAGAATTCCCAGGATACTTTCAACTCGGTGACGGAATCGTAAAAGGAATCGCAAACACGATCGGAGGATTCCCACTCACGATTCTAATTAAAGAATCCTAGAGCCATATACAGGGCATTCCTGAGGATTCGTTTTTCAGGAATCCTTTTCAAGGACGCTCACGAATCCCTTGTGAGGAATCCTAGAGAAACTATGCAAATCGTATGTGTTCGTTCGGGTAGTCTAGTAGCGTTAAAGCATTGCTACATGTGGCGGATCGAATGGTCCTCCAGCCATTTTCAAGAGCAGCTGCGTCAAGCTGCTATTCCGTAGGTAACGCTGTCTTCAGCTGTTGCGCGTATTATGAACAGTCAAGAGTTTTGAGCGTATACATTCAGCTACAGCCGTTATCACGGCGTGCAGGCTATCTGGCCCGGTTACCCGTCATCACCGCCTCCCGTACTATCTGAGCATTAATGTCCCCAATGACGAGTTACACGCGGGCAGCTATCGTAGACCTGCTCTAGCTGTTCGTGGAATGCTTCCTTCTCATCGTCAGGTCTCTCTCTATGTGGGCAATGCAGATTAATGATGATGTAGTTGAAGAACCGGCCCCTCATCCTTAACTTACACACCTGCGCGTTGATCGGCTGCCATCACGTGAAGGGTTGGCACAACTTGTTCAGTACTATGAGGCCGGTGTCTCGCCAGCGGCCATCGTGTCTGCTCTGTTTTTTTTTCCTAAGATTTTATTTGTCAATATTGTATAATAGAATAAAATATTTACATGTTAACTATTGAAATTAAGATTGAATTCTAAGGCGTTGATGTCGATTCTATCGTTACAATCGTTTATGACACTTATATATTTGGCAAACAACTTCAGTATTTGTATTCGTTTCCTCCTGTTCATTCTTTGTAACGCTGGACTAATAAGCTCGTCAAAGGAGAGTCGTCTCCACCCATCCAGTACTGTAGAGATTTTTTGTTCTAATGTTCTCCAAGCCGCATTAACACGATCACAGGTGCAATATTTATGTTGCAGTGTTTCCACTGTTCGGTTGTTACAGTGTGTGCATTCTTCACTATCTACTCGCCGCATCACGAACAAAAGCTTTCGATGTTCAATCTTGCAATTCACCGCTAGGTACAGCAAGCTTTTGTGTGCTGAGCGTATCTGTGTATCAGAAATATTTCGCCAAGTACGGCGCCAGTCATTTGCGACATTGTTTTGTTCCACCTTTGGCACTTCAGTTTGTTGAATGAAGTGCTGGTGAATGAGATCAGTGGATGGGTTTTGCAGAGTGAGAGGAGGAATTTGGGGTAGACTTGAGAGGATTATTTTGAGGTCGGGGTGATCTATGCTTGGGCGCAGATTTCTGTGTACAAAGTATGATCTATAGTACGGAATAGAGTCTATCTCCCGTAAGTGTCGGTGGATGGCGAGAGATTTGCACTTAAGCGCTGGTAGCTGCAATTTCAGGCCACCATGCTCTTGGCTTCGTGCCAACTGCATCATTGGTACCCGGGCAACCATTCCATGCCATAGGAAGTTACCCATTCTCGATGTTATTTTAGCTACGTGTACGCTGAGTGGTGGTAGTATAGAAGAAAGATACCATATTTTGGAGGTACCGAATGTGTTTGGCACTATTACTTTTTGGTGCAGAGTTAATTTTCGCGAAGATTGAAGCCACATCAATTGCGCGAATTTTCGGATTACTGCATCCCAGTTTAATTTAGTCATAAGTCGAATGGAGTTGGTAAATATTATGCCCAATATCTTGACTGTGCTCGCTGTTTGTATCCATTGCACATTGATTCGGTTTCCTTCAAAATAGCCTACGTCGACTGCTTCAATTTGCTCATACGATGTGACCATCACGCTGATGTCATCGGCGTACGCTACCAGAAGGTCGTTTCCACATGCTTGCTCAAGCCTGCATACCAAAGGATGGAGGAATAGCACAAAGAGATGCATGGAGAGCAGATCGCCTTGCCTCACGGAGCGCTGGATGTCGAACGGCTGAGTTAGATGCCCATTAACGAGTAATCGGGAAGTGGATCGGGATGCGATTTGTGAGAGTAAAGTGACGAGACGCTGATTAAAACCGAGCGATCGCATGGTTCCGAAAAGGAAAGAGTGTCGGACCCGATCAAAGGCATGATCTAAGTCAAAGCGTATAAGCTTTCCAGAACGACGATGATGTTTTAAACTAGCGATGCGGTCTTTCAGAGCGAGAGTAACTTGAAAAATATTTCGCTCAGAGTTCGAACACTTCTGTCCGTCACTCAATATATTATGGGCTCGCATCACGGCCCCTAGCCGGGCTTTCAGAATGCGAGAGAACAATTTGTAGTCTGTATTCAGTAGCGATATTGGCCGATAGGAACGGGCTGTGTCGTCACCACCCTTCTTTTTGACCAGTACGATGATGCCGTCTACGAAAGATGCCGGTAAGTTGCCGATGAGCGCTTCGTTCATTACCAGGTTGAGCTCTCGGTGGATGATGTCAAACACACGAAGATAGAATTCCTTCGGTAGACCATCACTACCGAGAGATTTGCGGGATGCGCTCGCTTTTATCGCAACGAGAATCTCCGCCGTGGTAATCTCGCTGGTGCACGCCTCATTTACCGGGTCATTTGGTGGTATGATGTTCTCGCACGTAAAGGATTCTCATCTCCTACCCGCTCTTCTTCGGAGTGAAGGTTAGAGAAGTAATCAACCATGTGTGCTTCGATCGCATGGGCTTCGACGATCGTTTCATTTTGCTCTGTTTGCATCTGAGAGATAACGGTCCGTTTTCTCCTTCGCTCTCCTATTTGGAAGATAGAGATTGGTTCTCCCGCCACATACGTCTCGTTAATGCGTATAAACATTTGTGAAAAGTTGCACTGCAATGTCAACATTTCAGCTTTGATTCGGTTGATAGTTGTTAGCATTGCAGGATTCAGGTGGTATCCTGTAGTGAACGTAAAACCAGCAACTCGTGGGCATAACTTTTCCCACACGTCGACAAGCTGCAGTTGCTGGACAGCCGTTTTGAGTGAAGGACTCGTGTTTGGACTGGATGAGTCGCAGGGCCGCAGCACACAATTGAAATCTCCTACTAGCACTACGTGCTCGGTGCGGTTGCGTAGGTAGTGGGAAAGTGTGCCGTTGAAGAATTCTTCTCTTGCCAAACGCTGTGTTGTTCCTGAGGGCGCATAAATATTCACTACCGTTACGTTCTCGATTCGCAAAGCAATCAGTCGGCCGTTCAAATTTTTCTCGACATGAGAGTATCGAATGTGTGTTTTTATTGCTATTGCCGTTCCTCTTCTTGCATTATCCACATTTGCGACGACGGTGTAACCGGGCAACGATAGTTGCTCGTTTTCTACCTCTTGAAGACATACAATATCTAGGCTTTGGCTATTTACAAAATGTTGCAATGCGTTGATTTTTGTCGGACTTGTAATAGTGTTGATATTGATCGAGGCTATGTTGTATGACGTGACAGACATTATGGATTGTAGCACTTCTCCCTATCGTCGTCTTCGTCATTTTTGCGGGGTTTTTTGTTCATTTGTCGTCCACGTCGTCGTTTGCTACTCATGGACGATGTAGATTCATCAGTTTCATGCCCAGTCGACATACTGCTTGTTACGCTGCCATATCTTCTGAGCATCTCGATCGAGTCCACAAAAGTGGTTGTCTTCTCAGTGTGTGCCTCAGCTGTTGGTATTGGTACGGTTTCGCGAATCGGTGAGTCTACTACTCCTACTGCTGTTGATTGGGTGGCAGAGTGTGTTTGGGAATAAGCCTTTGTCGAAGGTGGTGGTAGTTCGGGAAAAGTTTCCGAAGTCACTGGAGGTGGCGCAGTAGATCTCATACTCGCAGGTTTCGTCGGTTTTTGGATCGTTGGTTTCGGTACCGCCGATTTCGTTTTCTGCTGTTGTGGCAAAGCTTGCTTTGTTTGCGTAGCTTTTCTGTACCAGCAGCTTCTTGTTTTGCACACACGAAATACCTGTGTGCGTTTGCTCGTGGCAGTGGCGACACGATTGCAGTTGCCCTTTATACGTGACATATGCCTGCGCTCCATCGATAGTAACTCACGAATCAATATTCTGTTTTACCACCATTCGAACGCTCCAGATACCAAGCGATACGCCCTCGTAGCCATGCTCTTCGCCGAACATTAGTTCCTTGACCGAGAGAACATCTCCATATCGACTGAAGAATTCAGCAATCGTCGTGTCCGCTACATCTTCGGGAAGGTCCCATACCCGCACCTCAACACTCCCATCTTCCTTGGTAATACGAAGCTTGTACTTTTTTTCACCACACTTCACTTCGTGTTTGTCGTCGTGTTCTTCGACCACTTTTTGGGCTAGAGCTAGGTCAGCGACCTTAACGAACGCGCATGTTTCACCTCTGTGGCACTGTAACCTTTTGACATCTTCTCGTTTGAGCTCAAGCACTGTACGACAAAATTCGTAGGTTTTTTCATACGACGGTTTCACCGGTAGATTCGAATAATCTATTCGTGTTTTCACGCCTCATCGCGGATGCACTGCACGCGACGCGGCTAAGACTTTCGGAAAGTAGAAAAATCAAAATATCAAAATCTTTGAAGGCGCACTCGGAATAAACGTCTACACGTCTCAAAGGTTGAGCGATATCTGTCTGTTCAGAGTCCCATGCCAGAAGTTTCATCGTATTTTTTGATTGGCCCATATTACCTCGGGGTGAAAAGTGTTTCTCACGTGAAATTATCTGATAAATACGATAAAACTATCAATTAAAAATGAAATTGACTACATTCGCCAAGAAACGCGAATTTAGTTTTAAATACAAAAATAATTTAGATTTGGTTTCTCCGGCTTCGCAGTCTCGGTGAATGATCTCAAAAGCAATTTAATTCATATCCGACGTTCCGGCCGGCTGGTTGTGGCTATTTTCATAGGAATTCTAAAAATAATTTATTAAACGTTGTTTTATAATATATCATTTAATATGCAAATTATAGCTATCGTTAACTTACAAAGGTATTGTTCCATGTTTAGGGCATTAGGTTTGCGGTCTTTTGTATGTATGGAAGATTTTTTAATCAAGTTTGAAGCTGTCGGGATAGGAAACATTGTTTCATATGATTGCTATTTTTGTACGCCCACAATTCTCATACGGCTCTTTAACCTTTCTTGCATCTGTAGTTTTACCTCTTTTACGATTAGTTCTGGATATCACTTATCTTATGCCTATTTTCACTCAGTGGTTGTACAGTTGGGCCCATACGTGTGAGCTCTGACTTATGCGATAAAGCTTTATTGAGAAGGCAGCATCGTAAAGAATTCTCGGAATTTTTTCGAGAGTCTATTGGTTGAGATTTTGGATGCCGATTGTGTGGGTTGTGTTTAGCTGTAACGTGTTGCTGATGTGTTTTCGTTCGTTTATTGCTTTCACTCATAGAAATAATCTATCTAGCAACACTTCCGGACAATAATAATATTTTTTCACGATTCCTTGCCTAATTTTCTTCAAAACTCACCTAACAGTATTTTTCAGACGTCTTACACTTTTTTAGGCACCAGTCAGAAATGGCGGGGTTTTGGATCCCACCGCTGTCACCACTCAATGTGCACTTAGTATACGGAACCACTGGAGATGATGGGACGGAAATGATGGGAATGATTAACCTTATTGAACTACAATTTGGCTTAAATATTAACCTATGGGTAACTCAGAACGAGAGGCTCTCAGGCTACCGTTTATCTAGCTGTCTTATTCAGGCCTATAGTATTTCGTGGTCTGTCTCATTGAAAAAGTGCATATTGTGGCGTGATCGGTTCGGATGTTTATATTTCGTAAGCCATCGATCGCAACAAGGTCGCCTTGTTATTATTTGGTTAGGTCAACGATCCTAAATAAGAATGCTCTGTTCAACGGCAGCCTTAAAAAAAGCAAAGCAAACAATTCTTCGTTGCTCGATTCTGCTTAATCCGTTCAGATAGTAAGCAATACAGAGCTTTCAGACAGTAAAAGATGCTGAAATTTTCGGCGTACGCATTATGAAGATCCCGAAAGGCATGTCGACTGTGAATGTCATGTGGTGTTTGAACGTTATTTAGCTTTAAGTCAAGTTGTACTCCATTGGTCCTAAACTCAGTTTGTGCGTCGCAGAGGTGTGTTTGATAAGTTGTAGTTGAAAACCTACGAAAGGACTACGCTTTCCAGAGAAAGTTATTATATTGCATTTGTCGACTAACTGGTCCTGAAGCGCTGCGTCATTCGAGTCAAAGGCCTTGGAGTCGAAAATGGACGTCGTTCAAGTAGATTAAAAATATCAAAGGCCCGAGAATGCTGCCTTGGGGAATGTCAAAGTGAGCAGAGGAAGATGTCGAAGAGACCCTATCGATGTTTACTACTAACACCGGTCAGACAAGTGCGACTGAAACTGCTTGAACAGTGGGCCTCCAAAGCCGACCTTTCTAATTTCGCAATGGCGATTTGGTGGTTCAGTTTATCAAAGCAAGATGGGTCTGTGTAAATAACATCCGTTTTAGACTGATAGTCAAAGCTTTCCATTACGTATGATATGGTTGTCAGGAGATTTGTGGCCGTTGATCGCTTAGGCCTGCATCAAGAACGAAAAAGTAGGTTGAAACACGACGAGCTCGAAGGGTTTCTTTATAGACCAAAGAACAAAGATGTCATGGTAGTTGTTAATGTTTCTTCTATTTGAAGACTGATGAATAATGAAGACGCATAGATGCTGCAACATGATTTGGAAGCCTTCTATGATTGGTGCCGAATTCACAGGATGTCACTCAATGTGTCTAAGTGCTCAGCTATCGCCTTCTTCGGTAGGAAGCATGTCATGTATCATCACGAGTACAGCTTACAAGGGACTGATTTGATTCGTGAAACGGTAGTTAAGGACCTGGGAGTTATGCTCGGTTCGAAATTAGGTTTCAAGGATCATGCTGCTTATATAGTTTTGAAGGCTTAATCACAATTGGGATTGTTGTTTCGCTTCGCTAAAAACTTCAAAAATGTGCACTGTCTAAAAGCGCTCTATTGTTTCCTGGTCCATCCTATATTTGAACACTCCGCTGTAGTATGGTATATTTTCTACCAAGACACAATTGTGTGGATGCCGTACAACACAAATTTGTTCGCTTTGCCTTGAGACAGTTTCCTTGGCGTGACTCACGTCGCCTACCAAGCTATGAAAGTCGTATACTCATCGACTTAGAGCTACTGGAAGGAAGGTGGATTTCGGCCAAGGCGTGTTTCGTAAGCAATGCTGCAGGAATCGGGCTGTTCGATGGTGGTCGGTAGCAAGGCAGACGAGCCGAGATTGGCGTATATTAAGCTATTTTCTCGACAGTTAATGCCGGGCAAATTATAAACGCCTAAAATAACCACATCTTCAACAGCGGACATCTTCGAAATAATGTTGTTAGCCAAAGACAAATGTACTTGAATCAAATTTAAATCACGAATACAATCGAGAGGGCCATAGATGGATTGAGGTGTCAACCGCTGAGCAAGTGTGGTTGACATTTAAACTCTCGGATCGCACGATATACTTGTGTGCCATCCAGGTTTGCCAGATTTGCGGATTCCTCCGACTTCTACGGATTTGTTCGACTTCTACGGATATACGGATCCTTAGACAAAATCTACAGATTATTTAAAATATCTACGGAAATCTACGGACGTTATGATAACTGATACAAATAACACTAACTGGTGAATAAGATTGAGGTAGGACAACTAGTTTTCTGCCGAGACGATTGGTTGTTTGTATCGAACACCAATCTTCCGCATCACTGAAACTTCTTGGAAACAGTTTCTGGATCGAAACTCATACGTTCAATGAACGCTAGTCTGTTATATTGCTTGATTGACCAGGCAATTATGAAATTATTGCAAACGATTTTAAAATCATTTCGTATCAATGTAAACATTTTTCCCTTTGCAAATGAAAATCATAAAGTTGTATAATCATTCTTAGTAATTATACTGGCAAACAATGCTAATTATGTCAATAGTGCTATTTATAAAAAAGAACATGATAATGATATCAATGCTATCATAAAGGTATGCCATGTGCTTCTGCATGTTAATACATGTAGCAAGTGTTGCTATTAATTCACTCTAGATAAACAAACGGGAAATTTGACAAAACAGCTTACAATAGTAAAGAAGGAAGCTAATAATTTACGACTGAAATTCATTCCGAGGGCATGTAATTAATTATGCAAATTAATTGTGTCTGTGCGCTACAGCCTGTACGCGAATCGGGTCGATTTGCGTCAGCATCCAGTACGAATGCAAAATGGAGCCCTACCTGCCGTCTCTTCTCTTCTCGCTTGGTTCTCTATTCAGTCGGCTACCGTAGTAGAGTGGAGAAATAGTGGCACTAGAAGTCCGGGATACGCAATCAAACAAATTATCAACACGTTCGAAAGCGCTGCGGGTATGGAATTTCATAGATTTGATATATTACTGTTGTAGATCTTTTTGTTATTTTCTTTTGTTCAGTCATTGATTGTTACTCTACATAACATTATGGAATTTGAGTGTAGTTATCAAAAATTTATTGATTGAGTTCTTTGATAGTAGGTTCAATTTTACAAATAAGATATGTAAGCAGATTATTCTCCTCGGTTGCTTGTTGTTCGATTTCACTGATAATAGAACGGTTCGAATAACCACAAAAATGTTGTCAACAAGATACATATATCAGCTATCCGTATTACTCTGTTATGCTCAACATGGATTACTGAATTATTTTCAACGCATGACAATGATTCGCGTGAGGGAAATATGAATTGACACCAGCTATGAAAACCATACTGCTGATCCAAACCGTACAAATTGTTTTTATACTCACACACACACACACACACACACACACACTAGAAATTCTCTTGAAGCAAAGCTCGCATCCGATCGGAAACTCATCATTACTATCATGCATACCAGCAATGTAACATCCGCGCGGTGAAACTATGTATATAGATATTAATAAAAAAAAATGTTATAAACTGTTTCAATAAATCAGATATAAAAGAGTAAAAGTTCAACCTGCATGTATGCATATTTGATGAGAATGATAAATGACCCCAAGTCCTGCAGAACTCGTAGTACTTCCTTTTTCCACCCAGCATCGTGGTTGATTTCGGTTTTATCGTGGCAAATGAAAAAGTTTTTCTACACCACTTGTACGGTTTCGTATGCACTGCGAAGCAACAAAGGGCGGGTCAGCCGCGCATTTAATGGACACATTGAGTCCACGATACATGTATTGCAGCTTCGTTCTGCTCTGTATACACTTCCTGGGAAGCTCGCCACATCCACTTCTCGGAGCGGTAGGTATAGCAATAGTGGACCAACTGAAATGTATCGTTGTTAATAATTGAAACCTCGTTGTTTCGTTGCTGTCTGTCTGTAAATACAAATAAACATATATTATGCTCTCGAGCAATATAAGTTTGATGAATGCTTGTACTGGATTAATTTCTGTCAGCCATCGTTCAAAACATAACAACGATGTTCTTGAAATTAGCTTTAACAGTAGTAAATAAAATAAATACAACATATTTTATGTATTGGAATATCACGACCTGGGACAAAGAAGTGTATTCTCCGAGCCCTAATTGATCCATAAAGTAATCAGTAAATAATTTTTAAGCACTCAGATTTTCCGATACTGTCACCAAGAAATTGGAGAAGTGCTCTGCATCATCGATCGGACCGTTTTAAAAGAATTGAGATTGCACGTAAAAACGCGTTAATTTCCAAATCAGTGTATCTGTTTTCTCCCAGAAACCAATGCATTAATCTAGCATTTAATAACGCATTAAGAGGAATCAATTTTTTTCGCAATCCGTACAACTCATTAGTTGTAAAGTTTAAGATAGAACGACGGTTGTTTACATATTCCACCACGAAAAGAGGAAATAGTCGCTTGTCACTAAATTTGGTGAATACGGACGATCCACTCCCAGCATAATTTCTCCAATTTACCGCAAGCAAAACGAGTGCGAGCGTTGTCTTGGTGAAAGAGTACTTTTTCCTTCATAATATGCAGCCGTTTCACATTGCTTTCAAGGTCTGATCTGATAATGTACGATAACATAATTTATTTTACCATATTCAAGGTAGTCGATGAATGTTATGCCTAGAGAATCACAAAAACATTGTCCAATAGTTCACCGGCTGATTGTTGTGTTTCTGGGTGCTTCGGATGGTTCTCACCAGGCAAATTCCATTCTGCCGACTGTCGATTTGACTCAAAAGGGTAGTGGTGGATCCGTGTTTCATTCATTGTCATGAATCCTAGCAAACATTCCTTCCTTTGTGTGTAATCAATGTCAGATGTTCCGTCGAAAGTTTGACACGTTCCCTGCAATAGCACTTAATTAATCGGCTTGGAAACATGCATTCAAACTCTTCTGTGGTTTACGAATGATTCCAAGGGTTATTAGAAGTGTCGAATGTACTTAATCAAGCCACCAAACTGACCGCTACCCCGGTTGTATTTAGAATATGGTCCGACGTGGTCAATGTGATCCTGGCTTCGATGAAACTATTTATTAATATGATTTAGAGTGTCACATGATAAGTTTGCCGTGTAATAAATTCTTTCATTGTTTATACATAATGTTCACCGGAACTTGTCCCGGCATTCTTCCAAGAACCAGCTAACCGACAACAACCAAACTCAACAGTAACGTACAGAAATGTAAGATCTCTCATTTGGCGGTTCCCGAGTTCAAATTGGTTCAGTTAATTTAGGTAAATTCATGGACAAACTTAGGTGCCGTTTTCACCCGCACTGGTTGCTGAACGTCGTTTCTATCTTAGTTTCAAAATTTCTCTGGGCAATGATTCTGTGAATGAAATCTAACAATATTTGCCATCAAGTCCTACTAAAGAATCATTTTCCTTAGGGGGCCGGGCTTACTCCCAGTACCCCTACTTTGTTTTGGCAGATTTGTTGTTGAGCTCCAACCCTCCGTTCCTCTACTAAAAGGCTTCAAGGCCTTTTCTGCAGCCATAGGGTTGTTCCCAGTTATATCGATGTCCACGAAAGCGATTGATTTTTTGCCCGCTGTTCGTACGCATGATGTTGAATCTCCCAGTGACATTCGAATCAGCTTAACCAGTTTCGTCGAAAAATAATGTTCTCAAATATTCGGCCACAACTCAATTCGCTTGATTGAGTCGTACGTCACCTTGAAATTCACAAACAGGGGTGAGTCTACAATTTTTGTATCTACAAAACTCCTAGATAGCTGTCGAAGGGTGAAAAATTAACCCGTTGTGGAGCTTGGTAATTAGCGACACCTTGAATTCACCTTGAAACTAATCATCGATTAATTTCGAGAATTAAACGCGCAAACTCACCATCTGTTCAAAGACTTCAAGGCCGCATATGATGTAATTAAGAGAAGTGAGTTATGGCGGTTCATGCTCGAACATCGTTTCCCAACAAAACTTGTTAGACTGATTCGTGCCGCCCATGACAGTACCACATCATTCGTCAGAGTAACCGCTGATATATCGGACGCTTCCGTGACAATACGAAGTTTAAAGCAAAATAACGGGCTGTCAAACTTATTGTTCCTCATCGCATTGTAAGGTACTCTACGGAAAGCTGGCGTGCAGAGAGGTGGCACTATCACGACGAAGTCTCACAGGTAATCCATTGAAGGACCCCAGTAACAAGTGTATTAGGTTCTATCAACAAGTGAAAATTTTGTTCAACCGTTAATACACTCTCGTCCTGCAAAGACGGAAGTTCTTTCACTGTTCAAACCACATACCAAGTTTTAATTCTACCACATACCAAGAGCAGTGGTGGGCACCATTCCGCTAATTCGCTAATCACTAATTAGTGACACTAATATTCAGTTAGCGGTTTAGCGATTTCGCTAATTTTTCAGCTGGTTAGCGACAGTTTCGCTAAAATTTTGGCCTTCGAAACGCTAATCGCTAATTCGCTAAATGTTGTAGAGAAGCGACAATAGAACTATTTAGAAGAACTGTGATTTGCTGATGGCGTACGTAAATTGCTTCGAAAGATGAACATACTTTACTGCGAAAGTTACTTTTGTCAGTCTTTTTACCCTAGAATGGAGTTCCAGTTATCGTACAAGCCACAAGAGCATTTTGAAGAACAAGCTCAAGGTATAGATTGAATTTTCGGCACACCAAGAACTTTTGTAAATTGCAATGCACTTTAAATTATGACAACCTTGGTTCTACTTTTTCGATTCAGATAATGATTGAATTTTATATGAAAACTTTCCTAAAAGTATCTATTTTTAATGCAAGATGAATGACTTTTGTTACTCCTTGTTTTCACAAAATCAAGCATGAACACCGTTTTGTGAACCTCCTATTGTAAATAGCTCTTAAAAGTAATTGTTTTCGTTTGTTTAACCACAAAAGATCTAAGTGGTCCAAATCTTGAAAAACACGAGCAATAAGTATAGCGATATGACTATTTACATATTAATAAGTTAGCGATTAGCGAAAGTTCCGCTAATTTGGGTTTAGCGTTTAGCGTTAAGCGATTATCGTCGATTAGCGTCGCTAAATTTTCGGTGCCCCACTGAACAAGAGGTTATGGGCCCAGCACGCACCCACTTGCAGTCATCTTTATGATGAAGAAGAAATCAGAGGTGTTCTAGACCAAGACAAATACAAAACCTGAGCCTCCGTTGATCGTTACTGTTTATTATTATTCTGCAGAAGGATTCGAGCAAGATGGAGAAGATGATGCAGTCGATTCAACTGGTCAAGAAGATGTCGAACCAGAAACTACTTCAAACACACCGGCCGTACTCTCTCTTCGCAACCAGATTATGGTCATAGCCTAGACATGACGAACAAGAGGTACAGCGAACTAAAGCACAAGCTCCCCGGTAAGTTACGAGATTTCTTTTTTGGAGGATTATTAACTGCGTTTACATCTCTTGTAGACCTCAGGATGACAACAACTGGTGAAGCTTCAAGCTCAGCTCTGCATTCCTTTAACCCTCTGAATGTAGAACAAGTCTCCTTAAAACCTCTATAAGGCTTAGCGAGCGGGAGCGCTCGCTCCGCTGTAAGACAAAATTGATGTTAACCCGTAAAGACCCGGGACGGAACTCGTTTTTTGGAAATGCTCGTTCTCAGCACTGGAACGACCGATTTGGGAAAACTTGAACTTTTATTCAAGGGGAATAGTTGCTCTAAGTCTTGGTAAAGGTGCCACCCCTCTGGACCCCTCCCCGTTTTTGTGAGACGCAAATATGTCTGTGTTTTTTTTTAATTTTTCAAACAGATTGAGCAAACACTGGTTATTTTCGTACGTATCAATTGCTCCATGTATCAAATCATGTCAGGTGGATGAAATATGGTATGTAAGAGTGAATTTTGGAGTTTTCAAATTATTTCAGTACAAAATCACAAAGCTACGTATTTTTATAAAAATTCAAACAACAAAACCGTTCTTCAAATTTTAAGCTCTACATTTTTGTGGTAGGGTCTCCTGAATCCATACGTGATGAAATATTTATTTTAGCATGCAAACTTTTTGAGAAAAACCAGTTTAAATTCACCAAAGTACGTATTTTCATGGAAACCTAATTTTCTCAGTCTCCCACGGTAGGTTTCAACTTAGCTCTACAATTTTCAAGCTCTATATTTTTAGAGTAACGTCTTCTGAATCCAAAGATGCTGAAAGATTCATTCTAGCATGAACAGATTTAGAGAAAAACGAGTTCGAATTCACTAAAGTACGAGTTCTTATGAAAACTTGATTTTCTCTAAATCTGTGCATGCTAAAATAAATCTTTCAGCATCTTTGGATTCAGAAGACGTTACTCTAAAAATAAAGAGCTTGAAAATTGAAGAGCTAAGTTGAAACCTACCGTGGGAGACTGAGAAAATTAGCCGTAGCCGTGTAGAGCAATGCGCGGATTTTGTTTTCTGAGGTAGGTGATTGAATTAAATGAGTTCTTGAGTGCAGATGCCCGACTATATTATCAAATTTAGAGCATTTAAGTGAGTTTTTGAGAAATCTTCTTTATGAGAAATCTAAAGTGAACTAAGAAGAATCCATTTCATGGATTAGCAGATTAGTTTAGTTAGAAAATATGCGTTTTTTTTCCTGTTTTCAATTGTTCCTGTCGGTGAGTTGCCGAGCAGTCCTTACGCTTCTTCTTCCCACAACCTTTTTTAACAGCGGTCCCCCGGCATCCACCATAGGCAAATAAAAAAAGAAAGGGAAATGTCTTCGGTTGATTCGGGCTGTTACCGAAACGCGCTGTTTGTGTAGTGCGGACACGAACGTCTGTATAGAAAACAGCTTCTTCTCTTTTCTACATTCGCAATCCCAACGACAATCTTCCAAAAGATGCCGAATCGACACACGGAGTACATTTTTCGTTTCCTTTTGTAATTCTCTAATGCCAATACGTTCTCAATGTGATTATCGGACTGGCAGTGCGAATAGGTATCACGAACAAATAGCAACAGCAAACACATGCTTAGAAAACAATAAAAAAAGACTACCATTGGCATGCCTGGTTGGAGTACAGTCATTAAAAGCGTAGCGGAGAGCACCCTACTGCATGTTGAATGGAACCGATGGAATGAGTAGTTCGACGATGAGTGTCGTGACGTGTACGAGAAGAGCGCTGCGCGGGTACTAATGCTGCGGCCACGTCAGAACATGGAGTGATATAAACAGAAGAAGAAATGGCAAAGACAACTTCTCCTGGAGAAAAAGCGCTGCCAGGAACAGCTGAATCACTCTCATGAGACGTGGAAGTTTAACCAGAAACTCATCGCATCTCGCACAGGCTTCTTGTCGCGAGCTGCAACGTGCTTAGATAAGCTCTCTTCATATTTTGCTGGAAGAACGTGAAGTGACCGGTGGAAGCAGCACTTCGACGAACACTTGAATGGTGTACAACAAGAGCACCAATATGGCGATGAAAGTGACACCGTCGACGCATTAGAGGACGGAGATAAACCACTTCTAACGATAGGCGATGTTTTAAGGATGTACAGCGGAGCTTATCAACATGGGCCCGGACAAGGTGTTTGCATTGATTAATTGTTAGTAGTACAAAGTAGGCGACAAACTGTACTGTCAGAACTGTCGTTTGATCACCGTCCTAAATTACGCCTTCAAAGCAGCCTTAGAAAATGTACAGTACTACGTCAGCCGTTAGACGACAGGAGGGCTTCTTCCTGAGCAACAGTAGTAACACCAGCAAAAACGTAACAGTCCATGGAAACAAAATTGTGCGACTTGCAGCATTGCCGTTGCGGTCGCCTTGGACTTCAGTGATTATACTACTGTTATGCTTCTTACCTGTGCGCGATGCAAAGCATGCGTTTTTGTAGTATTTCATTTGAACTTAGATACATGCATCGTAATACAGCGAATTTGTCAATGATTCTTCTTTTCATCATAGCATGCCTGTCATTATCATTAAGCGTTGTAAAAGCTTATGCTAGCGATGGGTAAAAACTATCTATCAAAATTGAGCAACTGGCAAAATTTCATGCATCCAAAGCCCTTAAAGTTTATAAAAGTGCCAACATGCACTTGAGCCAAAACATTTTCCTAAATTCGATCTCAAACCGCCAAACTTATCATAGTACAGTTGTCGTGTATTCATGTCACGCTGCTACAACGATTATTTATAATTATAAAAACTATTCAGCTGCAACATTTAACCAAAAGCTTGAAAAATCGAAAAACAAAAGCTCACAGAAACTTTGTTCTGAAAAATTTCGGGAAAGCATCCAAACATATTGTCCCATATCGTAATGAGCAATGGTATGAAATTATATATTAAGTCAAATTTTTCTCGGCTTGCTTAAAATACTAACGGGACCGACCCGCCATGCGCGGTTAAACAGTCCAAAACAAAAAAGAGTCAAAAGTGTTATTTGTGTTGCGTATCGAAAACGCACTTGTCGATTACTGGAAGCGCAGCGCATAATTGACAAAAAAACGAGATTCGTCGCACCCGGCAACCCAGCTTGGCAGCTTGGCAATAAAGAAAATGTTCTACATGCCTAAAAAACTTCGTACGCCAAACAGATCATTCACACATTCTCACATTCATATTCTTGCCAAAAGGGCAAGCCGGAACCCGCTATCAGCTACCAGCGAAGGAAAAAAATCACCTCTAGCGATTAACGAATAGACCTAAAACAAGCCTTAGATGCGTTGAAATCGTCGTCAGTATGCGAAAAATAAAGTATCGGTGCTGGTGCACTCTCTTTGCTTTCCTCTTTACGATGTATTTCTATTCATTAGTGTACACCACAACACGTGGTTCTCAATGTGCACAACTCGGTATATGAAGTTATTCGTCTCTTTTACACAGAGGGATCAGAACTTGTTATATCCTTATTCATTTGACTCATGAATATGATTTTTTGTCAGAAAAAGAAAGAAAATGACAGTGTATGCCCTCCTACTCTTCCCCCACACATTCCCTCTCACCGCACCCAACCACTGCTGCTGTTCAGGCGACATGATATTCTCCTGTTGCTATCCTTTCTTCCCCTAACTACCGGCCTATGGAGAGACAAACGCAACGATTGAACCGCTTCTCAGAGCTGATGTAGTCTAGTCATGTGTTTGTTTTCTCCCAGAAACCTATGCACCATATCATCATTTCATTATGGGTTGAGAGGATTCAAGTATAGTCCCGGCCTGTACACTTCGTGAAGGGCACAAGTGATGAATAAACGACGATTGCATCATATTCGTTTCGTTTCCATCACTATCAGCTACCACACAAAACCGAGTGCCTAAGCATTCTCAAAAAAAAGAGACACAAAACTTATACTCATCTAGATCATTCTGATGATGGTGCTTTGTCGATGATGGTATGCACACCGAGTAGCACCAAGCGACACCATAGCACAATGATATCCAACTGCCATCTTCTTCGATCCCATCACCACGCAATCTTTTGTTCGTGCATAACACACCGCTATCCAGAGCGAAACACCGAGTTAGCACTAACACTTGCACAACTTTCCTGGCTTTACAATTTGGTAATTTTTGAGCGTGAATAAGTTGGCCATTCTAACGCTAGAAACACTCGCATTTACACTGATACTTCATTATTACCGCGTTATAAAAACATCACTGATAACTTGCCTTCACTTTTCAGCAAATTTGCTTGCATGAATTACTTGAAATTCAATAATTTAACGGAGAGGTTTCAGAGCACGTACCATCAATCAGCCGTGCTGCCAACTCCCGACAAATCGAAGGATGTTATCATAGCAAAACGGATGTTACCGCTACATACTGGTTATGGACGAAGACATACAGAATTCAGAGCGTAACAGTAGCAAAGGGTTTACAACGATCGGTGTACGGAAACGCTTTTAATTAAATATCGAATAAGGAGGCGTTGAACAGTGTCAGCATGTTTATCAACTTCTCCAATGCCAATATGCTTTGCACAGTTTCGTAACAGCTAACTTTGATGGATGTAGAGTTTAGTCACCAGCAGTTAATACTCGTTTAAAACGACAGTAGGAAAAAACAGTACTTTTTCGTAGGCTGCTTCAAAGTGTTTTCCCAAGTCATTCTTCAGCGCCTGTCGCCACTATTAAATGCATTCGTGGAAAGTTATCAAAAAGGCTTAGTAGAAGGTCGGTCAAAAATGGACCAGAACTTCACTCTGTTGCAGATCCTCGAAAAGTGCCGTAAGTACAGCGTCCTTACGCATCATCTTTTCAACTATTTTAAAGTCGCATATGATACAATTGACCGGATAGAGCAATAGAAGATCATGGAGCCGTTCTCGGCTTTTCCGTGATGAAAACCAGTGCTATGTGAGTATTTTGGATGGTTTATCCGGCGCTCTCAAAGCCTGCAAAGAACTTCGGCAAGGTGAGGCTTTCTCTTGTCTATTGTTTAACGCTGCGCTAGAAGGTGTTATGCCACATTGAGCTAGAAGGTGTTATATGCAGCAGAACAGACTGTACACGGACAAGGAGGATAGCAGGGAGCACAGTTATTAGACCAAATGGCAAGCATTTGATTGGAGAAACGTGGCCAGGAACCGAGTTTATTCGAAGAATTTTGGTCATCAGGTTATAACCCAATTATGTTACGCCGAATAAAGTGAGTAAATAATCAGCTGTGCTGCCAGCGCTGTCGTTGACATTTAAGATGGCTCAGATTTACTGACTACAGTAATATATTCCTTCTAATTTTAGACAATCAGATAAAATGCCACTTTCTCAAAGTAGGATTTTTTATATTTTTGTAAAGCTTAAGCGTAGTAAATTATGGAGTTTGTCATTGAGTCATTCACCGCTTTTAATAATTGGTAACTTTTGTTCTTAAACTTCGAACCGGAGTACCGAGCAGAGTCAGCTCGCACTGAAATAAAAGCGGGCCTTGGGGGAGGTTCCTATTTTTGACAGAAGCAGACCAGACCGGAAAGCGACCTAACTTTTCGTTCCGATGTCGATCACTAATTAGCCCACCGGTTGGTAGTGTATGTGCAGTGACATTTATTTATAAAGCATCTGTATTGTCCACAGTTTGATCATTTACCTTGCATATCTACGAAACATCTGCAAAAAAGCGGGTTGAACCGAACCTCATACATTATTCATCATTCGCTGTCTGTCCACGTCCAGCTGCCGTCGCACCATGCGAGCAAACATGTAGCCACGTACAGATTATGGACGCAAGCAAAGCGCAAACGACAGCACCGTCTATCGCCGTGATTCTGATGACCACTCCAGAACTCCTGTCTCATTCCCGGTGGATTTGTTTGGCATTAGTTCTCGTTTTTTTTTCTTCATTTTCTTCTGTCAAATTCATCCGTTCGTATGTGGGTGAACTCTTTTTGCTTTGCTTGCCTCACATCAGTTTCCATTTGTGATTCTAACACGGATGTCAATCTAGTTTCGGTTTGCTTGACCTCTGACGCTTTACTAATGCTAAATCGGAGAAATATGTTCCCCGAGACTAGATTGACAATAGAATGTTATTCTTTATTTGTTATTCTTCAATTGTCTTCGGAAACATTCAATTCTAGCCATGACAGGAATTCATTTTCAAATTAATTTTAATGTAATCGATTTTTCATTTTTGCTTCCTTGTCTGTTCCGTAATAATGTCTGTCGCTGGCATTCAGAGCAGTGTTATCTTTCCATTGAAAAGGCCAAATACACATCATTCAATGTAATTAAACATTTGAAATATAGTAACTACCGCTGAAAGTTGTGATCGATAGACTGATGCAAGAAGGAAGTGCATTAAAACGTTGGTAATAGAATAGTATAGGAATGTAACATTTGACGTAATTCATGTGAAAAAAGTCATTTTTTTTACATTTTCGGAATAATGTTATTGTTGGCATCAATCAACCATAAATTGTTTGGAAAAGTAATTGATTATGTTTTGAAGTAGAATATTTCTCTCAGGAAGTTCGGCTACATAGGGATGTGAAATGAAAATCTAAAACCGAAAAAAGTGAAAAATATGTCCAATTTCAAATGCCAATAAATCGGTTAGCATTCGATGGATTTCCTTCGTTCTTGTAGCAATAGATTGGAAAACCTTCTAAGATTCTTCCCAGAAAAGGTAATTGTAGTTTTATTATTCGCACTATTGTACTATTGAAAATAGTCAAGCCTTGTCAAAACGAAAAATTCAACCTCTGATTTGTCGTTACATGATTGTTTCCCAAGCACGGTCGACAGAATCATATACCTGGCAATTGAAAACATGATATTTGGCTTATATAAGAACCTGTTTCAGCCGAAGCCTCTCATAATAGTTCTAGACAGCGACAACAGCAGTCGTCCTTTCTTAGCAGCAGCACTAGCCCTGTGGTTGGTCACCACGTCTCAGGAGCAGTGCGGTTCTTTTCAGCGTGTGTCGCCAGACTGCCATTATTCCCCCTGTGTTGAGGCAGCATGAAGATTGCCATCAGGAAATCCAATTTTGAAAATCAAAATGCCTTTTTCAAGGCAAATAAACAAGTCATTGAAAGTTAATAATTTTTTGACAACGCAAGCAAGCATTCTGTGTTGGATCCTAGCAATTTAAATCTATCGCGCCCGTCTAATTCACTGAATGTGGAATAGCTTCCACAGTGCATGTTGTCCGTGTATCTCAATTCCCCCACTGTTAGGGCTGCCCGAAGGTTGCGATCGGCAACCGTTTTTGAACCTCAAAATGCCTTTTTCAAGGCAAATAAACAAATAATTGAAGGTTAATAATTTTCTGGCATCAGCACAAGCAGACATTCTGTGCGGGATGGAATCAAATTTTGTTGTAGTTGTCTAAGTTTACTTTATTTAGTAAACCCCCCACTGTAGGGGCAGCGCAAAGGCTGCGATCAGCATTACCGACTTTGAACAATAATCTGCCCTGTTAGGACGCTTTCACAAAAGCAGTTAGTTCGACTATGCAGAGCTAATATGAAGTCGATTCAATCAATCAGCATGAACAGAATTTCGTCGTCATGATGCAACACGCAACAGCGAGCAAACGAAATCGCTTGATGTTACAAACCGCAATAAGATACGGGTTAAAACCGTTGCGTGTGTGAGAGCACCATCGGTGTTAATTCGCTGGATACAAAAATCATATGCGAAGAACATTAGGGAATGGAACAACTGAACTGAAAGGTGTGGCCTATTTCGTAGTGCCCTTCGGCCATGAAAGAGTGTTTCTGGGAAAACTAGCTACATTCATTAGTCGGAAGGTAAGCTGGATGGACCGTCCGGGTTGTGCCTGTGCCTGCCTTCAAATTAAACAAATCACTTGCCCTGTGGTTGGTCACCACGTCTCAGGCCTCTGCCTGAGAACGAACGCCAACGCGAGCGATCGGGAGAGATTTTTGCCGTACATCAGCCGGCACTTCCTCTAATGGAAAAGTTGGATCATTTTGTTCAGAAGAATATTACTCTCGGTAATATTACAAAGATGCGATTGCATTTTATCCGATATAGGATTGAACAATTGTTCTTTTGAGGACAAATAAAACACTTAATTTGAAGAGTTAATAGTTTTGGGTAGCAGTAGCAGTATGGTAACAGCCTCAGCGGTAGGTGCAGTCGGTACTTCCATGAGGCGGATGTTATAAAGAAGCAAATGGAAGCGGTACGGCAGCGGCACGGGAAACAGTTCGGGTGTGCTCAGACGAGCGTCATTTTTCGTTGTTGATATTATTCCCCACATGAAACGAAGCGCTTTCGTACGATAGCGGCGGTATTGGCGGTAGATGCATTTGCCAACACTTACTCCAGTAAAGCCGTGTCTAATTTTCAATGTGAAAACACCTTTCTATTGTGTTGGCCGTGCGCATTAGGCCTCTGCCGGGCTAAACGCGAAAAGCGGCGTGTACCGATTCGCCCGGCCGTAGGTTAATGTACAGCCGTAAGTAGAGCTGTGTAAAAGTGTTCTACTTCAACCTTGCGGTCGTGGCTTTGCACACAACCCTCCTGTGATTTTTTTTTAAATGATGCACTAAACATAACTTCTTAACTGCAAAATTACATTTGAGTCTTACTATATAACTGTTTCCTATATATCGTCACGATTAATTTCTCCTAAAAATATAGTATTTCCGATAGAGGAACGATTTAATGGAAAAGGTGTTTCGGAAAGATTGTAGATACTGAAAAGTTTTTTCATTTTTAAATGCGTATTGTAATGCTATACAATATTGTTAAGTACACCAGATAATGCATAAACATTTAATAATAATACACATGCACGTAGTTCTGCTTGTTCTACTAAGGTGAATAAGAGTATAATTATAATGAAAACCATAAACCATATTGCATCCGGAATAAGCTACAATATAATAATCTTGTATGATCATTTTAGTAATATGTCAAACATGTCCACATGATGTGACCAATTCCTACGTTCACTCACTGTATAGTTTTAATTCTCGTGCTGTCGATTGGTGCGGAAGCACAAAAGTTTCATTCATTGGAATTATCCGATCCTACAAATCATTATCGACGTTGCCCTAGGAATAATGCTGTACTGAACAGGATGAATGCTCCAAATTTGAAATAAGCTATCCTCGGGGAACTCTTGAATTTGGTGAAACATTGCAATTTCTGCTACTGGGAGAAAAACTTTCCACCGGGTGACTGTACTGCTTCTGTGCTAGTTTATTCAGTAGCAGTGGGTACATTGATACAACGATGTAATGCATCCCTATTGTGAGTCTGTAATCGAGATGGAACGAAGGTACCCATTTTCATTAGCTTGTAACCGAGAGCTTACTTCCATCGAATAGGTTGTTGGCAAATTTAGTGAAGCGAAAATTTTGTTCAAGCTATTTTTCAATAAACTTTTGATTGGTTCTAATAATCGGGAACCTTTCGTTACGTTGTTGCACCAGCTGCGGATGTACTCGCTGTGTGGGGATAGGAACGGAAATAAAAGCATTTAAAGCTTGTTTAGTATTATAACGGACCCTGGTATCGACAACACTGTAAATGCAGTTTCCGAGCAGATGTCATGCACTCTAGAAAATTTCCACATGGAGAAAATTTCAGCGGCAAAAACTTCACCCATGGGAAACGTCGATTGCTCTTCAAACATACATAAATATTATTTCATACGACAAACAAACTACGCAACCTCTATTCTGGGTTGTCTAGAATGTATGCCCTTTACATATAGCATAGTTTTTACTGAAAAGGAAGTACGGCTTTTGAATTATTTTAATTTGATCGCTATCTGTATGAGTTATTGAACGTATACACCTAAAGCCATCCGTTTAACTAAAAAATGCGAAAAAATGCCTTAGACAATAGAGAATTTCGCAAACACTATGACGTATTACGAAACACTAGTATACACAAATGGGAGGAGTCGATTTCTAAGAAACACTTAAAGGCCATAAAATGTTCACTAGGCAGACAGTATGTGCAGTAGGGTAGGACAAAAAATAAATATTAGCTCCCATGCACTTTTCGTGTTCCTTATGGGTCCTGTAACAACGGTGTAACTTTTCAGATCGATCGGTGAAACGCCTGATTTGCGCCCGATTTTGAAAGTTTCCATAGATTTTATATGGGAAAATCCACTTTTTCAAAACTTATCCTCTAGAAATTTCCAGTTGGCTCCTAAAAATATACCAATACATGATATTTTTAGGAAATTTTCCTGGAAATAATTCTTCTGAAGACTGTAAGGCGCTACAAAATTTGTAGGAAAAGTTATTCACCTTAAACTGATCGAATGTCTGACGAACGGCTCAACATTGAATTTTTCCAGCAACACTGCTGCAGCATGCCGCTGTTGCAAACTCGACAACGTGATGAGAAACAGTTTCGCGTAGAATTGAGCTTGAAAGCGTGATTTTTTGCTCATAGTATCTTCGGAGAAAAGGCTTAGAATATCAATCCCTATATTTTGATAGTATTCGTTGTGTGATTTATACCCCTAAAAGTGAGAAATCAACTTTCTAAAAACCCCTACGTAGTGAAAAACATTTTCGTGTAGGATTAAGCTTGAAGGTATGATATTTTGCTCACGTTATCTTCATTGTCGGAGAGCTTGCTTAAAATATTAACTATCAAGTTTTTATGTAGATTGATTACTCCCCCTAAAAGAGGGAAATAAGCTTTCTAAACACCCACGTCGTGTGACAACTTGCCAATTTAATAGATCATACTCAGGTGTCTTTTAGAAAGGAGTTTGGTAGATACATAACTACAATTTGCGCAGATACATGGCCAGCAGGTCACTACGAACCAATGAGGTATACACAGGTGAGGGAGAAGAAGACATTCGTCTGTTCTAGTAGCGAAAAAAGGTAAACAGAAGCAGGTGTTAGGATTGTGACGTAGATCTCGGTCAACAAGCAAATGCCATTTGAAACCAGGCATGTCCAAACCCACCACACCACTGCGTGTGTGTTTTAAGCGATGCCACGGAGGGTATTTTCATTGCCCTTCAGTGCTTATAAGAAACGGAAACCCACAGTGTTCTAAATAAAACAGCCCTTCAGAAGCTTCGGCTAACACAGGCCCGAGTGTTCCCGACTTCGGGAGCCCTCGGGAACCCGCTTGCTGACACGTGTTTTATCAAACGCTTCATTTCACAAAAGTAAATATGAAAAAAATATTGCAGGTGGTATGCAATGACTACCGTCAAGCTATCCATTATTATATCATTGTCGATCTCGTCGTGGCGACCAATGCTTGTGTGTTCCCCGAAACTGCAAGCCCTCGATTGCTTCATGTGCCGAAGTGAAAAAAGTTAAAAAACGAATTGCTCTCCGGTGTTTTGTCTTCAGCTAGCGACGGAGGGTAATACGAATAGCCCTGCGTGATGGGTTTGTTAGCAGAATTATCAATTATAAAAAATTAAGTTTGAGCCAAAGATGTTTATATTTTCAACAGACAGCGGTTTGCAATCAACACGGGAAGCTAAAGTCCAAAGATCAATACTCTCTTTTTCTCTTTTTCAATAGACTTCATTTACGGTGGTTCGTAGTGACCTGCTGGCCATGTATCTGCACAAAGAGTAGCTATGTATCTACCCAGGGGGCTCTTGTGGCTGTCAAACTCCATACATTTTCCATCTACCACTCATTGATTCTGGTACCAGCGTTTCTTGTACCCACTTTTTGGTTGGTTTGCCCTAAAACAAGTGAAATAGAGTAAACGTCCCATTCTTTCGGTAGACTTATTCTCGAGTAAATGTCGTTTTAGATGGAAAAAACAAAAGCTCAACATTTGTTTTCAGGACAATGTGCACTTTCAATGAATAAGATAAGTTTTGTAACTATTTGAAATGAAATATCACCGCCGTGATGAATATATGATTGGTAGGCAAAATGTTGACGTTCATAGGCCCCTGTATCTACCAAACTCCTTTCTGCAAGATACCAGGGTATGATCTTTTAAATTGGCACCAGAACCCAAATTGTCATCCGACGTGGGTGTTTAGAAAGCTTATTTCCCTCTTCTAGGGTTTTTTTTTTTTTGTAAGATTTGGACCACTGCGACCATTATTTTGATCTTTTGTGGTACTCTTCTAGGGGCAGTTATCAATCTACATTAAAACTTGATAGTTAATATTTTAAGCAAGCTCTCCGATAATGAAGATAACGTGAGCAAAATATCATACCTTCAAGCTTAATCCTACACGAAAATGTTTCCACTACGTAGGGGTGTTTAGAAAGCTGATTTCTCACTTTTAGGGGTATAAATCACACAACGAATACCATCAAAATATAGGGATTGATATTCTAAGCCTTTTCTCCGAAGATACTATGAGCAAACAATCACGCTTTCAAGCTTAATTCTACGCGAAACTGTTTCTTATCACGTTGTCGAGTTTGCAACAGCAGCATGCTGCAGGAGTGTTGCTGGAAAAATTCAATGTTGAGCCGTTCGTCAGACATTCAATCAGTTTAAGGTGAATAACTTTTCCTACAAATTTTGTAGCGCCTTACGGTCTTCAGAAGAATTATCCCCAGGAAAATTTCCTATAAACATCATGTATTGGTATATTTTTAGGAGCAAACTGGAAATTTCTAGAGGATAAGTTTTGAAAAAAAGGATTTTCCCATATAAAATCGTATGGAAACTTTAAAAATCGGGCGCAAATCAGGGGTTCCACCGATCGATCTGAAAAGCTACACAGTTGTTACAGGACCCATAAGGAACACGAAAAGTGCATGGGAGCGAAAAAATTACACCAACGCTTTTTTCCCATACAACTGTGTCCCAGTCTAATGTGCAGTAGGGAATGCGAAAAATAAGCGAACTGGAAATATGATACAGATTTGGAAAAATATACCGCATCCCGGGACTTGAAACCGCAATCTCCCAGTTTCCGGCATAGTGTTATGACCAATTAAACTACGGGGGACGGTGGTACTGTTCCACAATCTACATCGTATCACATTCCACTGCCGACTTATTCTATTGCTCATTCCTAACTACACACACTGCTGTGCAAGCGTTATTTATAGACTGAAAGAAATGTCTCATATTACACAGAAGAGTCAGCTGATGCTGACAACTCTTATAGACAGTAAACAGTTCATGTTTGCAAGGTTCAGTTAAAAATAAGCTAAAACTGAAAAAAACTTATGGGTAATTTCGAATAAAATTGAAAGTTAAAGTAAAGTTTTTTCTGGCAACTGTTTCCGGAAATTCTTCTTAGCATCTGGGATGGGTAAAAGAAACTGTTTATGAGTGCGGCCTTACGGTCTGTATCAATTTCTTGTGGACTCTTCAGGAATTTCATTGTAGACTCTATGTCGAACGAGTTTTCGTCTATCAGCTGTAGTTGCTCTTTGGTAAATTGGTTAAAATTAAATAGCTATATTGCAATTCTATATTGGATTAAAATAAACTGTTCACATGACAAACACAACAAGGAATAATTATAACTGCCTTGGCAGTCTTAGGATGCGTGGAGACAGATATGTTTTTTTTTTTCTATTTAGAAACAAAATAAAGTATCTTTTCGGGTTTCAATTGATTTTTTTCGGTGAGATCTATTAGTTAAAATATAAAATATAAAATTAGTAAGCTGAAACGTAAACTATTTAGTTGTTTTGTTTTAATAAATCTCACCGAAAAAAATCAATTGAAACCCGAAAAGATTAAAGTTACGGTGATTTGAACCCGGAGAAAACAAAATAAAGGCAAACGTGTCCCATAATTTATTTCCAGGCCTTGAAATCATGCGAAAGTTTTATGAACTCATGAAAGTACCCAATGCTTCACCTCATGAACATACAGTTGAATAAAACATACTTTTAGTAAATTATAGTTATTTGCTATAAATTCAAGATGAGAACTTCATTTGTAATTTTCTCAACTGTGAGCATTTCCATATGGGACTCTTATGCTTTTATGGGCAGTACAGGATAGCAACATTTCAAGACATAGCACTTACAGTTGGGAATTCAATAAATACATATGTTGCCACTCATGCAGCCACAAGTAACGGAAATGCAGGTAACACATTCACAGGTAAAGTCGACTGGTGCCGTCCCGAAGCACTGTAGTGAAATTGTGGAAATAGGTCATGCTAATAATACACCACTTGAAAGTTACGATCAGGTGTTGAATGTTATTTCCTCCACGACTAACAAAATAAATATATTGCAACAGAACTTTGAGCAGCTGCGTAATAATACCGCGCACTCAAAACGGGCTGTAAGCCCGAGTAACTTAAACTCTTTAGCCCGTCCCTTGCACCCAATCGATACGCGAAACACAAACCAGTCCAGACAGATTAGGTCGAAGCCGCCAATACGCGATCAGAATCCTCAGCAGGCACCAACGGGGGAACCTGTTCGGCAACCGTCTGTTCTCAGCCCCAGTTCGCCACAGATACCGATTGACCCAAATCAGCAACAACTATCTTCGATTTATTTGGACCCGACCCGTCAGCAGGACGCGCCGGTAGTGCCAACATCGCAACAGCTTTCAGCCCGACAGTCATTAGGACGCGATCTTCCTCACTTTTCGGGCAATCCGTCAGACTGGCCAATATTCATTTCTCACTATCAGTACACGACGGCCGTGTGCGGGTACACAAATAGTGAGAATATGCTGCGGCTTCAACGATGCTTGAAAGGACAAGCACTGGAAACGGTTCGCAGTCGATTGGTGCTGCCACAGGCGGTGCCACATATTATTGAAACGCTTCGTATGCGGTATGGTCGTCCGGAGTTGCTAATAAATGCAATGTTGCGTGATGTAAGAGCAATGCCAATTCTAAAATCGGAAAAACTCGAAGGTTTAATCGAGTATGGTTTAATGATACAGGGCTTGTGTGATCATATTGTGGCAGCTAATGAGCAGGCTCATCTCTCCAATCTTACACTCTTACAGGAGCTAGTTAAAAAGCTACCCGAAAATCACAAACTAATGTGGGCGGGATTAAAACGAAATATTTCAAACGTTGATTTAAGTGTATTTTACGAATACATGGCTGGATCGTGCGTGATACGTCGAGCGTTGTTTCTATCGATCTCGAGGAAAAAAAAGTTTACCGGTAGAGAAAATTCAGCACCGAAAGGCTACATAAATTCGCATGTCCCCGCAGACAACGAACAGCTGTTAGGTTCGGCAGAGGTAAAGCTGTTTAATATCCTGTTTGCAGTAAGTCTGTCCATCGTATACGTGAGTGCATCGCCTTCGAAAACCTTAATGTCGATGAGCGTTGGAGAAAGGTTCGCTCACTGGGACTTTGTCAAAACTGCCTTTTTAACCACGGCAGGCGCTCTTGTCGGAGTAGTGATCGGTGCGGAATAAACGGGTGTCAGTATCGCCATAATCCCCTTCTTCACAGCTACAGTAAAAACGATGACACCCCGTTAGGCATATAGACGCGAGGCATACGGACGCGAGGCATAGTACGCTAGGCATAATGGACGGCAGGCATACGGACACGAGGCATATGGACGCGAGGCCGAATAGACGCAAGGCCGAATGGACGCGAGGCCGAATGGACGCGAGGCCGAATGGACGCGAGGCCGAATGGACGCGAGGCCGAATGGACGCGAGGCCGAATGGACGCGAGGCCGAATGGACGCGAGGCCGAATGGACGCGAGGCCGAATGGACGCGAGGCCGAATGGACGCGAGGCCGAATGGACGCGAGGCCGAATGGACGCGAGGCCGAATGGACGCGAGGCCGAATGGATACAAGGCCGAAAGGACACAAGGCCAAAGGGAAGTGATGTGGAAAATGTTATTATCGTCATCATCTACACAGCATTCGATAACATGTATTTCGCTTCAAAGTGTCATTTGTAAAGCAATACACTCGCGGCCTTCGGCCGACTCGCTGTTCGAGCGAATGCTGTCCTTACTCGCTACCGCTCGTTCGGACTTAACTAAGGGAAGAAAACTCTGTTTGAGTAGACCTAGCAAACCAGTAAATCAGTCGTTTGGGTGCGAGAGGCCGCCGCTTCCGACGGCGGGTCGGCGGCCGGCTCGGACTGCGGAAACCACGGCGGCTTAGTGCCGCCTCGTTTCCTTGCCCTCGATTATGCGTCTTCGCCGCATGATTTCAAGAAAGGTATTATACCCAACTTAAACTCTGTAGGAATATAATAACACCTGAACTACATTATTGGATCTCATGCGATCGTACAACATCGCATTCGGCCTCGCGTCTATTCGGCCTTGCGTCCATTCGGCCTCGCGTCCATTCGGCCTCGCGTCCATTCGGCCTCGCGTCCATTCGGCCTCGCGTCCATTCGGCCTCGCGTCCATTCGGCCTCGCGTCCATTCGGCCTCGCGTCCATTCGGCCTCGCGTCCGTTATGCCTTTTGGCAGTATGCCTCGTATCCATTATGCCTCGCATCCATTATGCCTCGCGTCTGTATGCCTAGCATACTATGCCTAACATCCATATGCCTAGCGTCCATATGCCTCGTGTCCCGTCCCCGTAAAAACTTCCACGAAACCCAGCTAGCAAGAACCGAGAACCATACTCATCGTGACCTTGGCTCAAATTTTCTACTAAGAATAATCCCGGTTACCTTGTACGGTAGGACCGGTGCAGTTAGTGTTTATGCATTGTTAGACGAGGGATCCACACTTACGCTCGTAGAAAGCGACCTTGCGACGCAAATGGGACTGAAGGGTACACTGGAACCGTTGTGCCTACACTGGACGGGGAACACGTCAAGAAGAGAGGATGATTCCGAGAAGGTATCTTTCGAGATTGCGGGTGTAGGACAAAACCGACGCTAAAGGGTAACAGAAGCTCGTACCGTTGGATGTCTCAATCTACCCAGTCAAAGTTTTGACTTAAAGACGGCAGCGAGACGATTCAAACACCTGAAAAATGTGCCAATACAGGGGTATGAGAATGCTGTGCCAAAAATCTTGATTGGCGTTGATAACCTGCAACTGGCAGTGCCGCTGAAAGTGAAGGAAGGTAATTCTGCTGGCCCTGTAGTTGCTAAAACTCGACTAGGTTGGTGCGTATACGGTCGACTCCGGGCTGGCATTGACAAAGCGTTCAGCTTTCACGTATGTGAGAGTGTCTCAAACCAGGACCTACATGACGCTATGAAGCAATTTTTCGCAACCGAGGAGGCCAGTGTAGAGCCTAAACCCGTTCTATCAGAAGAAGAAGAGCGAGCACAGATGATTTTGGAGACTACGACAAAACGTGTCGGGGATCGATTCGAAACAGGATTACTGTGGAAGCAAGACAACTTTACTCTACCGAATAGTTACCCTATGGCACTCCGTCGGCTTGAATGCCTTGAGAGGAAAATGAACCGCTGCACAGATCTGAAGGAAAATCGCCATCGCCAAATTACATAGTACCAGTCTAAGGGATATGCCCATAAGGCGACCACAGCAGAACTGACAAATGCTGATCCGCGTAGAATCTGGTATCTTCCGTTGGGCGCAGTAACGAATGCCAAGAAACCTGGTAAAATACGCGTCATTTGGGACGCAGTGCGGATATAGAAGGAATGTTCCACCAGATTCGCATTCGGGAGGCCGATAAACATTCACAACGTTTTTTATGGCGCTCTACTCCGACAGAGAAACCTGAAGTCTATCTGATTGATGTGGCAACGTTCGGATCCACTTGCTCACCGGCATCGGCACAATACGTGAAAAATCTAAATGCGAAAAACCATTCTAACCAGTTCCCTCGAGCGACGCTCGCTATAACTGATTGCCATTATGTTGACGATTACCTGGACAGTTTTGAGAGCTCGACAGAGGCACAACAAGTGGCAAAGGAAGTGCGTCAGATACATCATAATGGAGGATTCGTTTTGCGTGGGTGGCGCTCGAATAACCTCATGTGCTAGCAGAATTAGGGGAAGTTGGCACCGCGGCCTGCAAAAGTTTAGTTTCAGCGAATAGTGAACTAATCGAACGAGTCTTAGGGTTGCTTTGGACACCCCACACCGACGAGCTCAGCTTTTCTACGCAAATGAGCACTGAGGTACAGATGTTGCTCTCCAGTGGCTGTCGACCAACAAAGCGGCAAGTATTGAGATGTGTCATGACTCTGTTTGACCCATTAGGGTTGCTCGCTCCGTTTGTTATTCACGGTAAGGTGCTGATACAAAACCTCTGGCGAACCGGGGCAGAATGGAATCAGGAAGTTGACGATGTTTCCTTTGATCTTTGGCGAAAATGGAACCAGATGATCGAGTTCATCAGTACTGTACGAATACCCAGATGTTACTTTAAGCAAGCAACTGCAGAAACGTATAAAGATGCACAAATGCATGTGCTCACCGACGCCAGTGAGAAAGCCTACGCGTGCGCGGTTTATATCAGAGTTGTAACAAAAAACGGAAAGGCGGAGTGTGCTCTACTGGCAGCCAAAGCTAAAGTCGCTCCGGTGAAACCTAAGTCTATTCCTAGGCTTGAGCTCGAGGGCTGCGAACTAGGAACGCGGCTGGCGAGACACGTTCAGGAGCACCACCGCGTTATTCTGACCAGACGCTTTTTCTGGACCGATTCGACAACAGCGCTGTCATGGATCCGAGCAGATCCTCGAAATTATCGGCCCTTCGTAGCTCATCGTGTTGGAAAAATCCTAGATTCATCGAATATAACCGAATGGAGATGGGTATCATCAAAACTGAACCCGGTGAACGAAGCAACCAAATGGGGAAAAGGCCCATACTTCAGCGATGGGAGTAAATGGTTTTCGGGGCCAGATTTTCTGCGACTGCCTGAAGAAAGGTGGCCACATACCGTGGAATCTTCCATAGCCACGACGGAAGAATCAAGAGCGTTCGTTATGCTTCACACAGCGATTTGCTCTGTTATTAGTTATGAACGATTCAGTCGCTGGGAGAGAATGCACAGAGCCATGGGTTACGCGCTCCGATTTTTGAACAACTCTCGGTCCGATCGCTCGAACTATCATCGCATTCATCGCCATGCTAACTCAGAAACAGTCGTAAATGAAATGCGATAAATGTATATGATTCCGGGACTACGCGTGTTAGTGGAAACCGTATCTAGGATGTGCCAACATTGCAAAATTCGTAAAACCAAACCACTGATGCCGATAATGGCTCCGCTACCGACAGCGCGGTTGGCTCACCATATACGCCCGTTCAGCTACGTCGGAATAGACTATTTCGGCCTACTCTCGGTGAAAGTCAAACGATCAAGCGTCAAACGATGGATTGCCCTCTTTACCTGCCTCACCGTGCGTGCAGTGCATTTGGAAATCGCATATGACCTGTCCACAGCCTCCTGCATTGCGTGTGTGAGGAGATTCGTTAGTCACCGCGGATCGCCAGTTGAATTCTTAAGCGACAATGGGACAAACTTTCAAGGCGCAGAACGTTTGCTCCGCGAACAGATAAACGCAGGATTGTCAGAAACTTTCACGAATGCGGCAACTAAGTGGACTTTTATTCCACCGGCAGCCCCGCACATGGGCGGCGCGTGGGAGCGATTGGTTCGTTCGGTTAAAACAGCAATGGAAAAAGCGTATTCGGATGGGAATTTGAATGATGAGGGGTTACAGACTTTAGTCGTGGAGGCAGAGAGCTTGGTGAATTCACGGCCTCTGACCTACCTACCGTTAGATTCTGAAGAGTCCGAAGCTCTCATGCCAAATCACTTCTTACTCGGGTGCTCGGGAGGGGTGAAACAACCAGTATCAATTACCGGGATATCTAAGCCAAAGCTCCTAATGGGCATGTGGGAGCAAATTCAAAACCAACTTACCACGTTTTGGAACCGTTGGCTGGTAGAGTATTTGCCAGTAATCCGAAGACGAACAAAGTGGTTCAACGAAACCCGTCCAGCCGAAGAAGGGGACTTAGTCTTGATTGCCGATGAGGCAAAACGCAATGAGTGGATACGAGGCCAAATAGTTTAGGTGATAAAAGACAGCGAAGGTAACATTCGACAGGCAGTTGTGCGCACCTCCAAAGGTGTACTACGACGCCCAATGACGAAACTGGCCTTATTAGATGTGAAAGAGAGTGCACTCCTGACGGGCCGCAAGATGCACCGGGGGGAGAATGTTGCAACTCATGCAGCCTTAAGAACTCCGTTGGCGAATAAAGCAAAATTGCCAGTCTCTGCGCCGACAGCTTTAAGCTCTCGTTTGCCTCCCAACCATCAAGACAGAACCGTCAGATATGATGACTAGTTGAATTAGAGCAGTTGTAACCCGCACCCGTGAGAATTGAAAAAAAATTGTGAGCAAGTTTGCGACCTACTAGTTTAATATCAGGCAGTATTTAAAATTATAATCGTTCAGAGCAACAGTCGTGAGTAACTAAATTAAATAAATAAGTCTATGGAAATTCATTACACTAAATTTAGTATAGGGAAAGACAGACAGTAGAAAGGAAAGTGCATACACGAGGAAGTGATAAAAGAAACTTGTTATTTGTAAGTAAATTAGAAACATTTAAATTGATCCCTAAGGGGTTATATACCTTTTTAGTTTTCAAAAAACCGAAAAAAAAAATTATTGCATTATCTTCGAATACAACATCTTGAGAACATTTTCACAAATTTTCATAAAGTTCTGAGCAATAGGAAGAAAGTTAGAGCGATTTGCAGCGCGCCTCGCCACGGCCGCATAAGCTAAACTAGAAACTTTACACGCGATTATCTCGGAATAGTGTTTTCCGAAAAATGACTTTGCCGTGATCCTGATTGCGGGGAAACTACTGAACCGATTTCCTTCATCTTTTTTTTTTTTTTAATTTGCGTTATTAAATTCGCCGGTCCTTGAACGATCGATTTTTGCAACATACAGCTACATTTTGCCGCAAAAAAAAATTTAATGCAATTTTTAGCGCTCAAAACGTGCATTTTTTAGGAAAAACGTTCCCGTTTGCACTAAAAACAAAATTCTCATAAAAGCGATCGTTCAAGGACCCGGCACACTTCTAAACCAATGAAATAAGAGTAGTTTTTTGATTTCGGTAGACCCGCTGAGTCTCTATCAGGATCACCGCAAGCCTCTGCAAAAAAATAGCGTTTCGGGAAAACGGCCATTACTCCAGTAATAATTGGTATATCTCAAAATCAAACGTATTTTGTTGTTGTTGATAAACTGTACTTTCAGAAAAATAGCACTTCGATGCAATGAAAATGGTGCTATGCACTTAAAAATAAATTCAAACTTCCCTCATTTTTCTCGACCAAAAAGGTATAAAACCCCTTAAGCTAGAATAAATTTATTTGCAGTTGAGCTGCACTAACCAGTCCGCTACAAAAACCTCGTTTCGTTCTCCGTGTATCGAACAACATAAAAATATCATCGTACGAAATACTCTACGTCGTATTTGACGATGATGTTGAGAAGTACCATGTCAACCAAGACGCATATTGCTTCGTATGACACAGTGCGGTACGCGGTCGCAACTCTCAGGTATATGAAAACATTGTTAAATTTACCGTACCGACGATGCATTCCCTGGCACAATCAACGCCGCATTCTCTGATTTGTGGTTGTTTGCTACGATAATCGCCGTTTTATGATGCGCTGCCTACAGCTTTCTGTATCCAATTGTTTACCACACTGCTAGTGTCCGCGGTCGTCAACTCGACCTCTCCCAATGACTCACCGTGGATCTCTTGTTTTTTTTTTATACAGCAGCATATTGGGCATTACATTACACCGGGCCCAGGATGGAACCTTGCAGTACTCCTGCGGTAATTGGGACGTGGTAATAGGGCTCTGCATGTGTTGACACTACTCAGGTCCTGGTCAGGTCTTTGCTCCTCGCCCTTACTCATTGTCCATGCTTCTCGCCCTTGCTCTTTACCTTTGCTCCTCGCCGTTGCTCCTCGCCCTTGCTCTTCATCCTTGCTTTTCACCCCTGGTTTTTCACTCTTGCTCTTCGCCAATGCTTCTCGCCCTATCTCTTCGCCCTTGTTCCTTGCCCTTGTTCCTCGCCCTTGCCCCTCGTCCTTGTTCCTTCCGATTGCTCTTCATTCATGCTCCTTGCCGTGTTCATCGTCCATGCTCATCCCCCTTGCCATAACCCTGGCTCCTCGCTATTGCCTTCGCTAATGCTCCTTGCTACTACTCCTCGCCCATGCTCCTCGCCCTTGCTCCTCGCCCTTGCTCCTCACCCTTGCTCCTCGCCCTTGCTCCTCGCCCTTGCTCCTCGCCCTTACTCCTCGCCCTTGCTAAACGTTCTTGTCCTCACCCTTGCTTTTCTCCCTTGCTCATCCCCTTGCTCCTCGCTCTTGCTTCTCGCCCTTGCTAAATGCCCTTACTCCTTGTTCTTTCTTCTCACCCTTGCTCTTAACCTTTGCTCCTCGCCGTTGCTCCTCGCTCTTGCTCTTCACCCGTGCTCTTCGCCTTTGCTTTTTGCCCTTTCTCCTCGCCATTGCTTCTCACTCTTGTTCTTTGCCCTTGCTTCTCGCCCTTGCTCCTCGCCCTTGCTCCTCGCCCTTGCTCCTCGCCCTTGCTGCTCGCCCTTGCTGCTCACCCTTGCTGCTCACCCTTGCTCCTCGCCCTTGCTCCTCGCCCTTGTTCCTCGCCCTTGTTCCTCGCCCTTGCTGCTCGCCCTTGCTGCTCGCCCTTGCTGCTCGCCCTTGCTGCTCGCCCTTGCTGCTCGCCCTTGCTGCTCGCCCTTGCTGCTCGCCCTTGCTGCTCGCCCTTATCCGGCGTGACTGTATCCATGTCTGCTTTTTAACCACCTTCCATTGTGTTCGTTGGCCTTGACAAAAGCATGGATTTGGCGATCTTTTCGCGCCAACGCCGTGTTCGTGTCGTCTTAGCGGAGTCATATTTGTTATATGAGTTCCCCCTTCCCGAAGCAGTTTTTTTTTTAAATTTTTACTGAGCTTACCTTATGGATAATTACTCAGATATGGGCAAATTGGAATGAATTCACCAAAATTTCTAAACAATCCGAAAAACTGACGATTCAGAATGCATATTCATAAATATTTTTCAAAGAGAAAATAATAGAATTAACTGAGAAGGTTGGAAAAACTAAATTATAAAAATTATTCAAAACGTATGTTTTAGGTTTAGAAAACTTAAATATCTGTGCAAACAAAAATTAATACACCTGTAAAAACCGAGAAAATACAAAATCCTGGAATTACTTCTCTAGTAGAAAGATTTTAAGACCGAAAATATTCACAAAATTGAGAAAGTTGACAAAGATTTGGAGAGTAACAGTTTCAAAGAACGAAAAATAAAAACAAAAAAATATAAAATGAGCTAAAAAAACACAATTTAAGGAACAGCAAATCTAATAATATTGAAATTTCGACATAAATTTGTTGCTAAAACCTTTTGACTTTAATTCTCAGCAATTTTAGTTCAAGTCAAATGGTAAAGTGATCAATTTCACTTGGTCTAGTTATTTCGAAGATCTTTCATAGTCTTATACATATCGAACAAGGACTGGATTATGCATAGATCAAACATATTTGCGCCAATGGTAATCTACATTAAATACAAACATTGTTAGATTGACTAAGCAAAGTTCTGAAGCGAACTACTAACTAAAGAACAGGTTAGCAAGGAATCGTCGTATTATTGACAATCATCCTGTTACGCTTCGTCAGCCGGGAATTTTAAGCGTCGCTTACTGCTAAATGATGCGGGAACGGCTCTCAGTGCAAGCTAACCGTAAAACAGTCAACTGATGAAGGCACAGCACTAGCATCCCGTTTCTTCCTTCAGATATATGTGAGCATCATTTCGCTGCATCAAGGGATGGGAACGCGGAGCTCATTGAGCTGCATGCATCGTTCTGTAGGTTCATCTCCGGGGAAATTATCCAAAGTGTGATTCTTCGGCTGCAGATACATGAGGATGCAGCCGGAAACATAGAAGCTTTGTGAAAGTGTATATTACCATGTGTCTCGATCCTGTATGCTCTAGAAAAAGGAAAAAAAGTTCAGTCGCAGTTTTATTTTCGTCCAAATCTAGCTAGCAAATAAAAGTTCCCCTAACAGGCTCATTTTTGATCAAAATCGATTTTTAACTCATGCATTTCTGTACTGTGAGCTTGAATCAAGACGACAATGACCAATAAATGCATCGTTATGATTCCAACATTTTATTCTTTTTTATCTAACTCACATCACCGTTCACTTCATTTGATTCTCATATGTCCTCATCTGCACCGTTATATAAATTTTGTTGTCCAACATATTGTTTGTGTTATTAAAACTCTAATTGTCGACCTAAAGTCTCTCCAACTGAAGCCAATCGTTTCATAACCGATTTTCGATACAGGTGCACATCGAATTCGACTTAGATCTTTATATTTCAGTGCTATAGTCAAAAAATTGTCGAAAAAAGACTAGATTATCGGTATCTAAAAAAATTAGAGACATTATTCTCCCCTGATATTTTCTAGACTTCAGTACATCCAGCTCCGTTATATACAGACAGTATTCCAACGTATATATGCTATCCACTTTCGTCAGCTTTTTTGCAAGCATTTCCTGAATGAATCATTGTGTACAAATAGATTAACCGTTGGTTGTTTTATTACTTTGATTCTTAAATTTATCGATGTTGTCTGCATTGTTTACGACGCAATGCAATGCAATGCGCTGATAAAGACGAGAATATTGGTTCCGAAAGATAGAATGTACGCAAACAGCAAAAAAAGGAAGTTGTTGAACTTTCGGATTAATACTGACTGGTTATTTCGATCGATGATATTTTTAAACTATGCCGTGGGGTACACAAAATAGGAATTATGTCGGAGACGTATTCGATTGCATGGTAGAACAATCCGCTTGCAAAATGTGTTGGTTTGATAACATTAGATGCTATCGTCAAAACGAGCATTTGCTGCATATTTAACTTTCCCTCAATTGCAGCAAATGAACCCGTAAGCAATCTTTTTTAAAGCCTTTAATTTATGGAACATAAACTATGTGCCCCTTGCCGGAACGGAACGTATTCGATTTACCTGAGCCTGGTTGCCTTCCGCAAAGGTAAAAAAACTGCACCACCGGAGAATTGAGCCAATAAATGCTGTAAGCAATAAATTCATATTAAAAATGATTTATTTCAAATAGACAATTTCGATTTTCAGAGCACCGTGTGCGTGAATGTTAAACCGATTTTTATTTATGCATTGTTCAAGCCAGGCCAGTTTTTGCGCTAGCGCGGGAATTCGCCAGTTCTAGAAGATGAAAATGTTCGTTTTTCGGCATAAGTGGTATACTACTCATGAAAAAGGGTGCTTTGCGTTATTGAATGGACCACACTGGAACCGGGATATTTACAACTAATTCTAGAAATTCGACATTGAAGCAGTGCCTCACATTTATGCACGTGAGTAAGATTCCAATGTGTTCATTTTTTTGTTGTGCTTTTTATCGTTGTTTATATTCATTTTCAGTTCATTTTTGCACAATTTAATATATCTTTTGTTCATCATTAATGTTTTATCCGCATTCATTGCTCATTTTTTATTCCTAAATTAAATCAATGAAATCAGTTTTCTGGATTGAATATCGTAGTATTACTGAAATGATAAAATAATGGAGAAAGCCAGCTATTTACATTAACCTATCGTTAGCCCGAATTTGTCTGATTACTCACATTTGCCTACCCTACTTTTAATTGTTTTTTAAAATTTTACTTTCTTTCTTCCACCATCATGGTTTCATAGTTCATAGTTTCATCATTATTTTTTATAGTTGCATTTTTCACGACTTCTATTTAACTTTTTTACCCTTATTTACATTCAACATTCTCATTTTTCTATCCCATTAGAAAAAGTGTTCTTTTTGTTTACGATTTTTTTCTCCTTTCGCATTTCTTTTGCCGTTACCCTTTCGAAGTTCCTTCTCCCATTTTCTTATTACATTTGCTTTTCTCATCTCTCTCTCTATGTCTATGTTAACATCTTCATTTTTTGGGTCTCTTCTCTATTTGTTTATCATTTCACATCCCACTTTTTGCTCTGCTCACTTTCTGTTTCCCATTTTTATTTCTATTACCCTTTCCAGTTACTCTGTCTGCTTTTTCATTCCCATTTCTTTATAGCAGTTCCATTTTTGCATCATTCCTCTTTTCCGTATTCCTCTCTCATTTGAGCCGTTGCGAACCAGAGTGGTCTAAAGACCATTTTTTTCGAAAATGAGTTTCTTGCATATTCCGCATCTATACAAAAAACTGTACTTGGGAGATCAAAAATATTTCAAAAAATCAAACTTTAAAGGTGATTTATACCATGTTGAAATTGCGTCCGAAACAGAATGGCCATTCTGTTTCGGAACAGAGTGGTCTATGTACATAAATCAGTGTAATACTATCATGTAACACGTAACATGTAGCATATTACATGTGATAAGTAACATGTCACTGGTTTTGTACATGTCACACGTAATATGTAACATGTTACACGTAATGTATTACGAAAAATGTAACATGTAAAATATTATGTAATATGTAACATTTTGTGTAACATGTAATGTTACACGTGACATCTTACATGTGACATGCTATATGTATCATATAACATGTGACACTAGCCATTTTATACGATTTACCGTCATTTTCATTGTCATTTACCAGGTTTGTGTACATAGACCACTCTGTTCCGAAACGATTCGAGGTTTACAGTGAATATATATATGAAGTAAGAGTAGTCTATGTACATTGGTGAGATAAAATCACCGATTTCGCAAAAAACTGTTAACTTTATGATTTTTCGAAAATTGCTTCTCCTGAACATTTTGCTCGACGGCACATAGACCACTCTGGTTCGCAACGGCTCATTTATCTCTCCTATTTCCCTTTTACATTATAATTTTCCATTTCAGTTTTTCAACTTCTTTCTCATTTCACTTTCCTGAATTGTTCTATCGTTTTCTATTTTAGTTGTTTTTTGTTTTCCATTCACCTTTTTTTAGTTTTCTTTTTACTTCCATTTTCAAATTGACTTTTGCTCTTTTCATCTTCCATCAAGGGGAGCTCGCAGTCTCAAGGCTACAGAGTCGGTATAAGAGGGACTTTTACGACTTTCACGCGCCTCTCTTCCATCCATCGATTTGATTCCCTCAAAAAAAAGTCACACACAGTTGAATGAGTACCTCTTCAGACAGTTATAATAGCTGTACTTGGCAGGGAAACTTACGAGGCCCTGCATAGAAGAGCAGTAGAGTCTATATATACGGGTGAAGAGAGGAGGGTAAAAGTATAAGAAATAGAATAGAAAAAATCTTTGTTTTCCCAACCGACCGTAAGTACGAAGCCGGCGCCGTTATCGTTCTCTATATAATACGGAGGCTACTGGATTGTTTTCATTGAAGACGGTAAATTAATTCCAAATTAGCCATTCTTTGTGCAATTTTAATTTAGTTCATATCTATCACTACAAAATGTTCGGTCCTTCATGCTCAAGCTTAAGCTCTTCTTCCATCAATTTTTCCCATTGTCTAATTTCCTATTTTTTGAAGTAGAATACTTCTCTCAGGAAGTTCGGCTACATAGGGATGTGAAATGAAAATCTAAAACCGAAAATAGTGAAAAATATGTCCAATTTCAAATGCTCATAAATCGGTTAGTATTCGATGGATTTCCTTCGTTCTTGCAGCAATAGATTGGAAAATCTTCTAAGATTCTTCCCAAAATAAGATAATTGTAATTTTATTATTCACACTATTGTACTATTGAAAATAGTATAGCCTTGTCAAAACGAAAAGTTCGACCTCTGATTGGTCGTTATATGCTTGCTTCCCAAGCACGGTCGACAGGATCATATACCTTGCAATTGAAAACATGCTATTTGGCCTATATAAGAGCCTGTTTCAGCCGGAGCCGCTCATAATAGTTCTAGACAGCGACAACAAGCAGACAACTAGCTCTGTGGTTGGACACCACGTCTCAGGAGCAGCGCGGTTTTTCTCAGCGTGTGTTGCCAGACAGCCGGGGGAATCCCCGTGTTGGGGCAGCATGAAGATTGCCATCAGGAAATCCAATTTTGGAAATCAAAATGCCTTTTTGAAGGCAAATAAACAAGTCATTGAAAGTTAATATTTTTTGTCAATGAAAGCAAGCATTCTGGGTTGCATCCTAGCAATTTAAATTTGTCGCACTCGTCTAATTTACTGAATGTGAAATAGCTTCCACAGTGCATGTTGTCCGTGTATCTTAATTCCCCCAATGTTAGGGCAGCTCAAAGGTTGTAATTAGCAACCGATTTTGAACCGCAACATGCTTTCTTCAAGGCAAATAAAAAAATAATTGAAGATTAATAATTTTCTGGCATCAACACAAGCAGACATTCTGTGCGGGATGCAATCAAATTGTGTTGTAGTTGTCTAATTTTCACTTTATTTAGTAAACCCCCCACTGTAGGGGCAGCGCAAAGGCTGCGATCGGCATAACCGACATTGAATAATAAACTGCCCTGTTAGTACGCATTCACAAAAGCAGTTAGTTCGACTATGCAGAGCTAATATGAAGTCGATTCAATCAATCAGCATAAACAGAATTTCGTCGTCTCCCAGCTGCCAAGTTGCAACATGATGCAACACGCAACAGCGAGCAAACGAAATCGCTTGATGTTACAAAGCGCAATAAGATACGGGTTAAAACCGTTGCGTGTGTGAGAGCACCATCGGAGTTTATTCGCTGGATACACTATCTACTGTCTACTGAACGCAATAATCTGCTTACATGCGACACGGGGACGGGAACATTTTCTTCAACGAAGCTGCGCAACACGACACAAAACATGTTATTTTGTTGCTTCAATGAGAGTGCTATCGGTCCGGTTCGACAAGAAATCATTTTTGTGCATCCGTGCTACGAAACTGAGGAAAAACTTTTAGAAACTGAAAAAAGAGGTGGAGCTTATCAAATGATCGCTCTGAGCCGGAATGAAGTCACACATATTTTTCAAGTTATGTCATTCCACCACCTATGAAAAATAATTCATTCCTATTTTCATCCCTATGTAAGAGCCTGTTTCAGCCGGAGCCGCTCATAATAGTTCTAGACAGCGACAAGTCGTCCTTCCTTAGCAGCAGCACTAGCCCTGTGGTTGGTCACCACGTCTCAGGAGCAGCGCGGTTTTTCTCAGCGTGTGTCGCCATACAGCCATTATTCCCCCCGTGTTGGGGCAGCATGAAGATTGCCATCAGGAAATACAATTTTGGAAATCAAAATGCCTTTTTGAAGGCAAATAAACTAGTCATTGAAAGTTAATATTTTTTGTCAACGCAAGCAAGCATTCTGTGTTGCATCCTAACAATTTAAATTTGTCGCACTCGTCTAATTTACTGAATTTGAAATAGCTTCCACAGTGCATGTTGTCCGTGTATCTTAGTTCCCCCAATGTTAGGGCAGCTCAAAGGTTGTAATTAGCAACCGATTTTGAGCCGCAACATGCTTTTTTCAAGGCAAATAAAAAAATAATTGAAGGTTAATAATTTTCTAGCATCAACATAAGCAGACATTCTGTGCGGGATGCAATCAAATTCTGTTGTAGTTGTCTTATTTTCACTTTATTTAGTAAACCCCCCACTGTAGGGGCCAGTGCTGAGAAAAATCACTGCCTAGAAACTCAAACAGACTGATATCAAGCCAACCTTAGCGTCAAATATCTTTTCTATGCACAAACATAAACTGTAGCTAGACAACGGTCGCTAGACAGATCGAAATGTTGATTTTCGATGAACACGTTTGTTGGTATTCATTCCTCAGTCAAAGTTCACATTCGTTTATATGCTGTCAAAGTTGAAATTCATTATCATCACCACGGAAATGAGAACGAATATCAGTGTCAGTAACTTGTACTGAATATTTGTATTACGTTGAGCTCAGATGCAATATTCAATATTAAATTTCTGGGATTCGACAAGCAACCGACTGACCTATACCAGTTCATACGTAGTTACAGCAGCCATCATAGCATATAGTTCATTAAATTTATTTAGGTTATAACGTTTAATACGTTTATTCTAATAAATGATATTTCTCATAAATAAGTTCAATCATAATCACAAACTTATTATTTGAATTCATGAACAATTGATCGGCTAAAGCGACCTGTCTATTGGTGATGATTCTTAGTTTCTTCTGTGTAATTTCATCACCTTTGAATAAACCATGCTCATACGCTTCAAAAGAATGACTAGTACGGATATGCCGGATGATATTCCCGACGTCCAAAACGACTTAGGAATGTTTGCATTCGCTCCCTAAAAGAAGATTTTTTATGTTGAAGCACTTTTTACAACGTTGAAAACATATGGACGATAACCATACCTGCACAAAGCTTTCTAGTTTTGATAATATCGTTATTACGAGAAGAGCTTCCAGTTGGTATTGCTATCCATTTCAGATTATTTTCGAAATAAAAAAAATGTAACTGCACTTCAAAAAATATCAGTACCTCAAATCGAAATTGATTTTTTTGCCTTTGAGTTTCATTTTCACGGTTGCTATTTTTGAATTGATAGATGAACCAATCCGAATATCTTCTGTTTCGTTCTTGTTGGGTATTATATTCATTTTGAGACGTCAAGTAACGATGAACACTTTTGTTTACATCGCATATCGGATAGTGAAACCGATTGTCATGGTAATATGTATCACCTACACGACGAAAAAGCATAGTTTCAATGTTGTGAAACTCATTTGATAATTTTAACCACTGGTAGGGGCAGAGCAAAGGCTGCGATCGGCATAACCGACATTGAATAATAAACTGCCCTGTTAGAACGCATTCACAAAAGCAGTTAGTTCGACTATGCAGAGCTAATATGAAGTCGATTCAATCAATCCGCATAAACAGAATTTCGTCGTCTCCCAGCTGCCAAGTTGCAACATGATGCAACACGCAACAGCGAGCAAACGAAATCGCTTGATGTTACAAACCGCAATAAGATACGGGTTAAAACCGTTGCGTGTGTGAGAGCACCATCGGTGTTTATTCGCTGGATACACTATCTACTGTCTACTGAAGGCAATAATCTGCTTACATGCGACACGGGGACGGGAACATTTTCTTCAACGAAGCTGCGCAACACGACACAAAACATGTTATTTTGTTGCTTCAATGAGAGTGCTATCGGTCCGGTTGGACAAGAAATCATTTTTGTGCATCCGTGCTACGAAACTGAGGAAAAACCTTTTAGAAACTGAAAAAAGAGGTGGAGCTTATCAAATGATCGCTCTGAACCAGAATGAAGTCACACATATTTTTCAAGTTATATCATTCCACCACGTACGAAAAATAATTCATTCCTATTTTCATCCCTATATAAGAGCCTGTTTTAGTCGAAGCCGCTCATAGTAGTTCTGAACAGCGACGACAGCAGTCCTCCCTTAGCAGCAGCGGGAGCGAGCAGTGGGTACCATCGATAGCGGATAGCGGCCACAACTGTGGCATGGCTGCGAATAAGCGTAGCAGTTTCAGCGGATCTCACCATCGATAGCAGCAGGGCCAGCAGATGCAGGTACAGCGGATATCAATGGCGGCCACAACTGTGGCATGGCTACGGATAGCGTTGCAGTTGCTCAGCAGTTGGGCCAGCGTATAGCGGCCACAACTGTGGCATGGCTATGCATAGCGTAGCTGTTGCAGCGGGTATATCAGCATCGGTGGTAGCAGGGTCAGCTGATGCAACGACACTCCCTTCACTAAAATGCTGTTTCAGTGTGGTAGCGGGAAGCATCAGCAGCATGAAGTGAATACACAGCCAGCAACTTTCTCTAAGGCCTCTGCCATAGTAGACGCGAAAAGCGGCGCGAACCGATTCGCTCGGCCGTAGGTTGATGTACAGCTCTACTGATGGCTGTACATTAACCTACAGCTGAGCGAATCGGTTCGCCTCACTTTTTGCATCTATTATGGCAGAGGCCTAATGGGAAAGTTGTATCAGTTTGTTCAGAAGAATATTATTGTCGGTAATATTACAGAGATGCGATTGCGTAAATCCGATTTTAAATTGAACAATTGTTCTTTTGAGAACAAATAACACACTTATTTGAAGAGTTAATAGCTTTTGGTACTAATAGCAGTATAGTGACAGCCTCAGCGGTAGATGCAGATGCAGCCGGTACTTCCCTGAGGCCGATGTAAAGGTAAATGGGAGCAGCACGGCGAAACAGTTCGGGTTATGCTTAGACGCGCGTCATTTTTCGTTGTTGATATTCTCCACATGAAACGACGCGCTTTCGTATGATAGCGGTGGTATTAGCGGTAGATGCATTTGCCAACACTTCCTCCAGTAAAGCCGTGTCTAGTTTTCAATGTGAAAACACCTTTCTCATTGTGTTGACCGTGCGCCTTAGTCCTCACTATCAATGATAAATTGAACAATTGTCCTTATAAGGACAACAAATGAATTAATGAAGATTAAATTTTGAATTAGAATACTTCTCTCGGGAAGTTCGGCTACATAGGGATGTCAAATGAAAATCTTAAACTGAAAAAAGTGAGAAAAATTTCAAATGCCAATAAATCGGTTAGTTTTCGATGGATTTCCTTCGTTTTTGCAGCAATCGATTAGAAAATCTTCTTAGATTACTACCAAATGCATGAAATTGCAATTTTATCATTCGAACTATTGTACTATTTAAAACTCTTAAGCCTTGTCAAAACACAAAATTCGACCTCTGATTAGTCGTTATACCGCGCTTTCCCAAGCACGGTCGGCAGAGTTATGGACCTAGTAAATTGGGAATGCATCATTTGGCCTATATAAGAGCTTCATCAGATAATAAACAAACATTTCATCGGATATTAAATTGAACAACTGAAATTTGAAGAACACAAATGATTATTTGAAGAGTTAATATTTTCTCGTTTTGCGCTATAATCCAAAGTTAATTATCTTCATCTACATGCATACTCTGACTATTATTACGTGTTTGCGTCGCTTAGTGTTTCGCTACGGTCATGCAGAACGCAAATAACGGCGCGATGCGATTCGGCAAGACGAAATCTGTTGAATTGTATAGCTCTACTTCGCCTTAAAAAGAGCTGTACATTTCACCACGGTAAGGCGAATCGCATCGCGGCGGCATTCGCGTTCTGCATAACCGTAGCCTTTGTTCCGTTCCCGTTTAAATGTGCATATTACAATTTGGCAGCACTTCAACTTTTCATTTGCACAAAATTTAAAAATATCCAATGAACTTCATTCAAAATATCAGACAAAAAGAAATTACAATACTGCCAATGAACGGTCAACGTTTATTTACTAGAAAAAATGACTGACACACAAGCAGTCAGGTTATCTTTCTTGTAAAAGTATTCTACTTCAACCTTGCGGTCGTGGCTTTGCATACAACCTTCTTGTGATTTTTTCTGTATGCCCCTTTTCCCTTTGCTATTCCTCTACCTCGTATCTTCTCTCTTTTCACTTTTCTATATCGCAGTAAACTTTGCCATTTCGTTTTCCCGTTTAACCTTTTAATTACCCCATTATATCTTTTGTTTGCTTTCTCTTTTCCCTCTCCTTATCCCAAGTCTCTTTCTTATTTCCGTTTCCTGTTTGTACCCTCGCTTATTCTTTTATTTTGTTTCTTAATTTTTCCGTTCAATGTTCTTCAAATCCCCATTCCCAAAGTTTTTTCAATGTTCTTCAGAAATTTTTATTGTAGTCTATTTTGGCTATTTTACTCTTCTCTATGTTTTACAAACTGAAAATTTTAAAATTTTGTAGATCAAACACAACCAGTCATTACTCTTACAAGTTTCATGCTAAGCAAATCCAAATGAAATGTGGCTTTTTCAATAAATTTTTATTTGTTTTTGTGATCTGGCTTGAATTTTGCACAGATCTTTTGATTGGCTAAACCTGTTATTTTATGCTATGAGTAATTATTTTTAAATCACGATTTATTTTTGGAGAAGCGCCTGTGGAAAAATGGTATAGATACGATGCATTCGGCAAAATTGTAGATAATAGTTTTGTTCATCCAAAAATTATACACTTGAAAAATAAATTAAGCGTAAAATATCACAAAAAAATAAATTGGAAATCTTAGGATCTACATTTTACAAACCTGGAAAGTTATATACCAATGGCACTTCTCAGCGCCACAGAAATACAGTAAGGTCACTTTTTACGCGGGTTGCTTTCCTCCATTGCTCAAAAACGGTACAAGATATCGACCTCATTTAAATCACGTTTTCCGTTTTAGGCCACGAGTGATCATATATCATTTTTCAAAAAAATTTACAATTTTTGGTGTAAATACTCAACATTTAAAATATTGAAATTGAGTCTCTAGATTGGCCACTATCATATTCAAACGAAGTTTTAACGTTTTAGGATGGTTTTCTTTGTTATATTTGCAACTCAAAAAAGTCGTTTTTACGCGGGCCCATACAAATTTGAAACGCATCCTCCGTGTAAAAAACGACCTTAGTGTATTCAATTGCAGTAGTTATTTTTTTTCTGCAACTTGTCTAAACGATGCTAATACTAATAAAAATATTATATAAACAATAGGGTGGGGAATCGTTATACGGAATGTTTGTATGTATGAAAATTTATACGGTTTCCCATATAAATTTTCATACAAATTTCAAATGCAATGCGCCAAGCGGAGACAAAACCAATCGACTTCCAATAAGTTTATGGTTGTTTCTGGCCCTAAAAGGAATAAAAATGACTTGGTTCTGGCCCTAAAAGGAATAAAAATGACTTGGTTCTGGAAAATCGATATTTTTTTTTACAATTACATATAACGCGGAATGATTCTCGTTTCCTGTTTTTTTTCTGGCACTATTTCGTTTAACCTAATTATCAAACGATTTTCCTTGTAACGAGTACCTTGAAAGTAATGGTTTTTTAGATTTAGCAGCACTATCGTAATATTAAATAACGATATTGTAAGATTGAATTGATTTGTTTTTTATTTCATTTATTCTGCATTACATATAATGCATGCTAGAATTAATTTCCGACTTTTGCCACGTTCAAATTCTTTTTTTCTAAATAATCTGCGGTTGACATTACCGCAACAGGCGCCAAAAAAGTAGTAATTGGCATAATATTTACTCAGCCACGAGTCCTCTTACGTTCGCTTACGTTGCTTTGCATGCATCGCTGGCGGTCGAAGAGTGGATTGACCCTGCCGAATAAGTCTATTGACCTATTGCGTCTCTGGGAGAGTTTCCTTCTTCTCTCTATTCTCGGGGATGGGATACTGGATGCTGGGTGGAAGATGCACGCTAGAAGAAGATGACTTTGCCGAAACTGCAACCTTCGGGCTTTTAGCGTGGGCAATGATCCTTGCGAGACAGGTTCCGGCAACGAAGTTACCGTGGACGGTTGATCTGAGGAATCCCAATGCTTGATCGTTGACTCTAAGTTGACTAGTGAAAGAGGTAGGAGCGATCTGCACAGTACAGATCCGCGCGAAGTTTGAGATAGACCCGTAAATAGATAAAGGCAGGTTCCATTCAGAGTGGATGTGCGTAAAAAATTCTAGTGTGCAAAGTGTGCATAAAAAATCGCCACCGCTCATCGATTGCGACATCACGGATACCCCCGCGGCTTTCCTGCACAACACGATTCCGAACACGAGCATCGTCAAACGTTTATGCCTGTACGGAACAGGCCGAAAGACCAGTAATCGGCACCATCACCCTTGATGATTCACTGATCGAGGCGCAAATATATAGGCTAGACGGCTAGAGTGGAGACACCCGATTTCGACCCAACGTAGCACTGGTAGCGTGCCGATAGGACATCGGTGAAAGGACCCGCGTGGTATGAAGCAGAACGACGCAGCAGCAGTACGCCATTGTAAGCCGACCCACCCTCATGAAACCCGGTAAAGAGTGAGTACTCCCATCTAATTTTTGTCCATGCGCATGCGACTAAGCCAGGGCCGTGACCCTAAGCCGAATCTAGTGAAGATTTGCCCGCGCCGCACACTTGCCCCTTTGACGACAGCAGAATTGCACACTGTAGAAGATAGGGAATAAATCGGGAAAGGAATGAGTTAGGATAAGAAATGACTAGGCCTAGTGAAGCGAAATTGTAAATCAAAACCATTGTAATAAAATGCTGAAACGTGATAAAAGGTACCAAATCTCACTGGAATAAACCGCAGTAGTTATACGGCAGTTATAGTTAGTTATACGGCGGTTTTTTATGAAAAGCGATAGACTGTCCTAGTAGATGGGTTAAGGTTTTTCACTGGTTCGGGGTTTCGTGTAGTTTCGCTGTTTTTTTTTTGGTATTATTTTACTGGGGCGGCCGGCTCCGAAACCAGCCCGGAAAGCTCCCGAATCCACTCTGGTCAATTTTAGTTCTGCGAAACTGGATTGGGCCAGTGATGAAAATTAACCCTCTGCCGTTCTGTTTTTGCGAGGTCGAGTACCGTGGATAAAGGTACCAGGTGGGAGAGTAGGCAAAGTATCTGACGCATTCAGCGGAGTAGAGCAGGGCATTTAGGGTCAGCGGACAGCTTCCCTTCCCGTAACGGGATAAAAAAGAACCTCCCCTTGGAAGGTCTCAGGCTGGGCAATCACATCTCGGCGGGTGGTCTCTCTTAGGAGAGTGGCGCATTTAAGCCACCCGCTTATCATCGGGGAGCGATTCGGCCGACCAGCTACATCCTGAGCTGTGTAGGTGCATGAAACTGATGGTTTAATCTGTGTTAAATATTACTAAATGGCTCAATCACTGATATATAATGTGTGTATTTCAAACTTGCTCGATAATTAGAATACGATACCAGTTGGTGAGAAACAATTCTATTTCCAAAATTATTAACACCACTTTTGCGTATTTCTCAAAATAAACTGTAGAACTGCGGTCACACATACCATAATTTGCAAGAGAAGTAAATCAATATGCCTCCAAGAACGTCTTTGTGGCCGATTGTAAAGGGTTTCTTAATCAGCATACTTTTCTGACAGTTATTGGTAACTTTGTTCACATTGTGGACTTTGTGCTTTTTTCTGGTAGAGATCGATTCCACAAAAATGGGGCAACTAATTTAATCGACCATTTTCAATTTGGCTGAAACTTTGCATAGACGTTTCTATAGGCAAAAGATACCATTTTGTGCTATTGGTTGAATTTTTTGGAACACAACTCATCTTTGAGAAGCTATTTTTTTTTTCTTCATCTATAATTTATTTGACACGGCATTTGAGAAGTTATTGAAAAATGTTATTTTGGGAAGGTATTGATGATTACAAATCTTTTAGGGCCAAAACGGTTTGTTTAATCGGTGTAACGTCTTCGGTAAAGTTGATGATAAAAATTTTGTCTTTCCGAAAAAAATATACACTCTAAAATTTATTTATCTTTTGAGAAAAAGCAAAATTCAAAATTAATTATCTAAAAATGCTCATTTTTCAAAAATTATTTTTTTTATAAATACTACAAAAAAAAACCTAAACAATGCAATCGGTCCGATCATGGAGAAATTTAGGAAAAAATGTAAAGAATTCCCCGAAATTGCAAGCCCTCGACGTCACACGACGTGGGTGTTTAGAAAGCTTATTTCCCTCTTTTAAGGGGAGTAATCAATCTACATTAAAACTTGATGGTTAATATTTTAAGCAAGCTCTCCGATAATGAAGATAACGTGAGCAAAATATCATATCTTCAAGCTTTATCCTACACGAAAATGTTTTTCACTACGTAGGGGTGTTTAGAAAGTTGATTTCTCACTTTTAGGGGTATAAATCAAACAACGAATACTATCAAAATATAGGGATTGATATTCTAAGTATTTTCTTCGAAGGTACTATGAGCAAAAAATAACGCTTTCAAGCTTAATTCTACGCGAAACTGTTTCTCATCACGTTGTCGAGTTTGCAACAGTGGCATGCTGCAGCAGTGTTGCTGGAAAAATTCAATGTTGAGCCGTTCGTCAGACATTCGATCAGTTTAAGGTGAATAACTTTTTCTACAAATTTTGTAGCGCCTTACAGTCTTGAGAAGAATTATTCCCAGGAAAATTTCCTACAAATATCATGTATTGTTATAATTTTAGGAGCCAACTGTAAATTTCTAGAGGATAAGTTTTGAAAAAGTGGATTTTCCCATATAAAATCGTAAGGAAACTTTAAAAATCGGGCGCAAATCAGGGGTTCCACCGATCGATCTGAAAAGTTACACAGTTGTTACAGGACCCATAAGAAACACGAAAAGTGCATGGGAGCTAATATTTATTTTTTGTCTCAACCTAATGCACATGTTATACCATACTAGCTCCATAAATCATAATCGATTGATGCTACAACTAGTACGCCACAACACTAGCATGTTTGATACTCACAAAGAGATAGGTTTTTATTACTGAGCAGTTCCACAAAAAATGAACCAGTGTTAATATTTTATTTATATTGTCATTTTTAATTTGGCTGAAACTTTGCATAGACGTTTCTATAGGCAAAAGATGTCATTTTATGCTATTGGTTTAATTTTTTGGAGCAAGACTCGTTATTAAGAAGCTATTGAAAATTCCATTTAGGGAAGGTATTTATGATTACAAATGATTTTAGGGTTTGTTTGATTGGTATGACGTTTTCGATAAAGTTGTAGATAATAATTTTGTCTTTTCGAAAAAACTAGCTGACCCGGCAAACTTTGTCTCGCCCATATTTGTGTTCAATTCAATAATTTTAAACATTCCAAATTAATTGATTCCTTGCGATTTGTTTATGGTCTGCAAATGCACGACGAATCGGCCATACACTGAAAATATATTTTAGTTTATTACACGAAAACGTATGTTTTATATACAAAACCTTTTGTTGTTTTCTGTAACGAAACCAATGCGTAATAAATATGAAGGTACTTTCGTCAGAACTGTCAAAACTGTTACAGATTTATATTCGTATACGTAACGAAAGGTTTTAAAAATAAACGCAATCAATTTACGAAATGTGCGTGAAGAGAATAACGAAAAAATATTTTCAGTGTAGGAATTCAAAAGGTAAAATCGTTTGAAATGATTGGTTTTATCGGAATAACAGCATCCTCGACTTTTGGCTTCTGTACATCACCTCTATTCTGAAAATATCCATATTGAGTGGTATTCGATCATTTTCAGCTGTTTTTCTGGCATCAATCTGATTCCGGAAATAACCATATTGGGTGGTATTCAGTATTTGTTGTTTTCCAGAAACTAAAAGTGGTCATCTTTGAATTCAAAATAGTGTCCAGGGTCAATGCTTGGCTTCTATGCATCATCTCTATTACGGAAATATCCATATTAATAATATTTATTAATAAGTAATATTCGGTCTTTTTCGGCAGTTTTTCCGGAACCGGAAGTCGCCATCTTGGATATCAAAATGGCATTTGAGACAATTTATGGCCCCTGAGCATCATTCTGGTTTAAGAAACACCCATATTAGGTGGTATTTGGTCATTTCGGCTGTTTTCCAGAAACCAAAAGTCACCATCTCGAATTTCAACATGGCATTTGAAGAAAATTTCTAGTCTAAGAGCGTCATTCTGGTTAAAAAAAAAACACCCATATTGGTTGGTATTTGGTAATTTTGAGCAGTTTTCTAGACATCGGAAATCGCTATCTTAGAATTAGAAATGGTGTCTGAGATCGATTCCTAGCTTCTGTGCATTATTCTGGTTCCAAAGGAACTCATATTGGAAGGTAATCGGCCATTTTCGGCTTTTTCCAGACACCGGAAGTCATCATCTTAGAATTCAAAATGGTGTCTGTGATCGATTTCTAGCTTCTGTGCACCATTACGATTCCGGAAATACCCTTATTAGAAACTGGAAGTTTCCATCTTAAATTAAAAAATGGAGTCTGGAGTCGAGTTTTGGCTCCTGTGCATCGACCCGATCATTGTAGGCTGTTTTCCGGAAAACCTGGTTGAAATATCTGTTTAATTTGTATGAGAAACTCGCCTCCCCCAGAGTACGGAGGATTATCAAACCACCATAGAAATTTAAGTTTGATTTGTATAAGAGCCCTACCACCCAGAAGAGGGAGGGGTGTTGAACCACTTTGGACATATTTGTTGTATCTAAAAACATTCACATACCAAATTTGGTTGTATTTGCTTGATTGGTTCTCGAGCTGAGCGATATTTGTGTTTCATTTGTACGGGACCCCTCCCTTATAGAAGAGGGAGGGGTGTTGAACCAATATGGATATATTTGTTACCCCTGAAGACATCCATATGCCAAATTTGATTCCATTTGCTTGGTCAGTTTTCGAAATGTATAGAAATTCGTGTTTCATTTATATGGAACCCCTCCCTTCCAGAAAAGGAAGGGATCCCGAACTATCTTATTCACCTTTCTCGGCCTCTAAAACCCCTATACACAAAATTTCACGCCGATCGGTTCAGTAGTTTCCAAGCCTATATGGATCAGACTGTAGCTGTATTTTTATATGTTTAGATAGTTGAACCGATCACCGTGACGGTAGCCACCAGTCGAGCGTGTTTCTATTTGTATTTAATTTTCGGTGATAGCTTCTAAAGGATGATTTCAAAATAACTGTCGAGAGTCACCTATTTTAAATTGCTGTCATATTATTGTTGGTCATTGCGCCTTCTGCGATCTCATTTCTTCGTTGTATGGAAATTCTATTTTCGTGAACTCCACCATTTTCCTTTAAATTTTCTCTCCAAATAGTTTTCTCGCTGTAACAATGAAGACGAACACAGCAAAACAAAGCCAGCTCAAATCAGACGCTCCGTTGTAAAGTTATGGGCGGTCGCACATTTATGCAACTTAATTTTATATATCAGATATGCACTCTATAACATTTTCTTTGGTTGCATTTTTTAGGTAATCTTTTGTAATTTTTATGAAAAAATAGATTTTTAAAAAATGAGCTTTTTAGATAGGTATCGGCTCTATTATCGTTAGGTTTTACCTATTATCGTCCGGGGGGTAAATGATGTCCTAGAGCGCTAATTTTGTGCACGATGGTTCTTCATAATACAGAGCATTTTCCTGCAAAAGATTAGTTCTCTATGTCTTCATTGACCCCCGTGCGATAATAGGCAAAACCTAACGATAATTTTACATTTTTCTTTTACCTTGTTTTCAAAAAAAAATCACAGGAGGGTTGTGTGCAGAGCCACGACCGCAAGGTTGAAGTAGAATACTTTTACACAGCTCTACTTACGGCTGTACATTAACCTACGGCCGGGCGAATCGGTACACGCCTCTTTTCGCGTTTGGCCCGGCAGAGGCCTAATGCGCACGGCCAACACAATAGAAAGGTGTTTTCACATTGAAAATTAGACACGGCTTTACTGGAGTAAGTGTTGGCAAATGCATCTACCGCTAATACCGCCGCTATCGTACGAAAGCGCTTCGTTTCATGTGGGGAATAATATCAACAACGAAAAATGACGCTCGTCTGAGCACACCCGAACTGTTTCCCGTGCCGCTGCCGTACCGCTTCCATTTGCTTCTTTATAACATCCGCCTCATGGAAGTACCGACTGCACCTACCGCTGAGGCTGTTACCATACTGCTACTGGTACCCAAAACTATTAACTCTTCAAATTAAGTGTTTTATTTGTCCTCAAAAGAACAATTGTTCAATCCCATATCGGATAAAATGCAATCGCATCTTTGTAATATTACCGAGAGTAATATTCTTCTGAACAAAATGATCCAACTTTTCCATTAGAGGAAGTGCCGGCTGATGTACGGCAAAAATCTCTCCCGATCGCTCGCGTTGGCGTTCGTTCTCAGGCAGAGGCCTGAGACGTGGTGACCAACCACAGGGCAAGTGATTTGTTTAATTTGAAGGCAGGCACAGGCACAACCCGGACGGTCCATCCAGCTTACCTTCCGACTAATGAATGTAGCTAGTTTTCCCAGAAACACTCTTTCATGGCCGAAGGGCACTACGAAATAGGCCACACCTTTCAGTTCAGTTGTTCCATTCCCTAATGTTCTTCAGAAAAATTATTCGACAATTCGCATATGATTTTTGTATCCAGCGAATTAACACCGATGGTGCTCTCACACACGCAACGGTTTTAACCCGTATCTTATTGCGGTTTGTAACATCAAGCGATTTCGTTTGCTCGCTGTTGCGTGTTGCATCATGACGACGAAATTCTGTTCATGGTGATTGATTGAATCGACTTCATATTAGCTCTGCATAGTCGAACTAACTGCTTTTGTGAAAGCGTCCTAACAGGGCAGTTTATTGTTCAAAGTCGGTAATGCTGATCGCAGCCTTTGCGCTGCCCCTACAGTGGGGGGTTTACTAAATAAAGTAAACTTAGACAACTACAACAAAATTTGATTCCATCCCGCACAGAATGTCTGCTTGTGCTGATGCCAGAAAATTATTAAGCTTCAATTATTTGTTTATTTGCCTTGAAAGACATTTTGAGGTTCAAAAACGGTTGCCGATCGCAACCTTCGGGCAGCCCTAACAGTGGGGGAATTGAGATACACGGACAACATGCACTGTGGAAGCTATTCCACATTCAGTGAATTAGACGGGCGCGACAGATTTAAATTGCTAGGATCCAACACAGAATGCTTGCTTGCGTTGTCAAAAAATTATTAACTTTCAATGACTTGTTTATTTGCCTTGAAAAAGGCATTTTGATTTTCAAAATTGGATTTCCTGATGGCAATCTTCATGCTGCCTCAACACAGGGGGAATAATGGCAGTCTGGCGACACACGCTGAAAAGAACCGCACTGCTCCTGAGACGTGGTGACCAACCACAGGGCTAGTGCTGCTGCTAAGAAAGGACGACTGCTGTTGTCGCTGTCTAGAACTATTATGAGAGGCTTCGGCTGAAACAGGTTCTTATATAAGCCAAATATCATGTTTTCAATTGCAAGGTATATGATTCTGTCGACCGTGCTTGGGAAACAATCATGTAACGACAAATCAGAGGTTGAATTTTTCGTTTTGACAAGGCTTGACTATTTTCAATAGTACAATAGTGCGAATAATAAAACTACAATTATCTTTTTTTGGGAAGAATCTTAGAAGGTTTTCCAATCTATTGCTACAAGAACGAAGGAAATCCATCGAATGCTAACCGATTTATTGGCATTTGAAATTGGACATATTTTTCACTTTTTTCGGTTTTAGATTTTCATTTCACATCCCTATGTAGCCGAACTTCCTGAGAGAAGTATTCTACTTCAAAAAATATTTTAAAGTGTATATTTTTTTGAAGAGACAAAAATATTAACTACAACTTTATAGAAGACGTCATGTATTTGTAATCATAAATACCTTACCAAAATAGCATTTTCAATTGCTTCTCAATAATGAGACTTGCTCCAAAAAATTAAACAAATAGCATAAAATGACATCTTTTACCTATAGAAACGTCTATGCAAAGTTTCAGCCAAATTAAAAATGATAATATAAAAAAAAATACTAAAACTGGGACATTTTTTTGTGGAACTGCTTAGTAACAAAAAACTTATCGCTTTGTTAGTATCAAACATGCTACTGTTGTATTCATTATTGTCACTAAACTCTAAAAAACAGTAACATCAACACATCTAGGGTATAACATGTGCATCCACTTGGTCTCAGTAGACAGGTTACTACGTTGATCGCGCGGTGTACGTTGAATATTTTGAAACTCAGCTTGGAAAATAGGTTCAATTGGTGGGTTAACACTGATGCTCGCCTAAACGCATCTTATAGCATTTTTTCTCAGCTTTCCAATGCTGGTCTCAGATCGTAAATCGATAGTTGAGATCACGGTCAAAATTGCATTTTTCTGATATAATCCAAGATGGTGGCCAAATTTAAGATGGCGGCCTAAATTCTGATCACTTCAAATGAGAAAAGGGCTATTTGTAGTACTTTACATAACGAATTTTAGAGATACAGCTCAAATAATACATCAAGAATTGCTAAAATTTCAACTTTTCTGAAAACTGTTCCGCCCCTTGGTGACCAAGGGGTCAACAAATTCGATCAAACAAAAATGGCATTATCATATTTTCTCTATTCCTAATAACTTTGTGCATTTATATCAAATTTGAAAGACCTTGTGCACCTAGTGGCCTAGTTTCAGCGAGAATTGCTCCTATAGAAATTCTTATGCAAATTTTCAGCCAAATTAAAAATGACCATTTGAAAAAAAAAATATTAAAACTGGGACGTTTTTAGTGGAACTGCTCTAGAGCAATCGTGTGCGTAGTGGAAATGCTGCTCGATTTATAGTGGTTCTTAATATGCTGACACAACATTTACAGGGCATTGAAATGATCTGCTATAATTGAGACCAAAACTGCATCGTTCAAAGGTATACAAAGTTACCAGTAGCTGTCAAACTCAGATGCGTGACGTCACCGTGCGATGGTCTATTGTAAGACGGTTTTTCCATCACCCAGGTAGGTAACAGTTTTATTCATCGTCACATCGCTGTTTAATTCAGACGGATTTGCAAGTTAATTCTTTGGTCGTGGCAAAGAAGGCCAGGGAAAGACAAAATTCCGTTCATCCCGTGCTGGGCTTAAATAGATCATCTCACTAAATTTTTTGCTCCACTTTTTTCACAGTTAGAGGAAACTTTGTAGTACTCTACCTGTTCCAGTAACCTCAATAATTATTTTCGGATGGTTTTATGTCAATGGACAGCGCTTTTTTTCAAGGTTACTTATAATTTAATAGGGAAAAGAGTTGAAAGAAAACTATGAATGAAATTTGCTGCTTCATACCTTCAGATTAATTAACCCCAACCGTGTGTATTGCTACATCTATTGCAAGAAATACATTCACATAACGCAGGCTGTCGTAATTCTACGTTAACCTTGCGGTCGTGTCTTATAAACGGTCGCTTCAACTAATTTTCCTTTCAAAACAATACACACTGTTTTCAAAATTTAGTTTTCCAAATTCTAGAGGTGCTGCCACACGGACGCTATTTCTTGTACATAGTTGGCTATTATTTAGAAAACTAAGTCTTAGCTCATAGGAACACCTACACTGTAACGTTATAGCTCATAGCTATGACTTGTAAGTTAAATTTTAAGAGCTATGACGTAGAAAAAAGTGGTTGCCGTGTGTACACTCAAGCATTATCTTCTGCGTCATAGTTGCTTGCTTTGATCTATTCCGTCATGACGGAATAGTTTATAGTCACTTTGTGATAGTTTTTTGACAGTTCAATTCTGTTCGCGCTCGCGTTGTGTTGTTGTTCTGGTTTTCTGACTGTACTTTTTGGTTTTGGCCGTGAGTGTTTGTTATGGATCGAAATCAGAAGATCCGGCTTATTGAATTGTGGGAGCAGCATCCAGTGCTGTGGGACTCGACGAATCCAGACCGAATGCGTAAGGGAGCGATTGTTTCATTACTGCGAGCTAAACTACACAATTTGTTTTACTCGTGTGAACGTTGGAAGATTCTACTTCGTAGTGCCTACTTCATAGCTATCTATTCCATAGCTTCTATAACGTTATAGCTCCGACTTTTTAAAAATTGTTTCCCAAATGTCATAGAACTATGACATAGAAATCTATCACGACTATGTTATAGACTACTATGCCATAATTTTCGTGCTCCGTGTGGCAGCACCTTAACTTCCAATTTGGAATTCGTACTTCGAGACCAACTGGGAGGGTATTTTGTTCACATACAGGTGATAATAAATCATTTAAAAATTAGCACTTGGTAGGGTTCGGTTGCATCCTGATCATTTATATTCCATTTTCCATTCTCCGTTTTTCTTCTCAAGACTTCAATACCTCTTTTCTAAACCCATGCATTCCTTTCTTTTCTGTTATTTTTGTAGTCGTTTTTATCGTTTCTTTATATTTTCGTTCTATATTTTTTCTTCGCAGATTAATTTAATTTCCGCGATTTCAAATGCCGTTTCGTTTCAATTTTCCATGTCTCGATTTTGAATGCATAAGTTTCGTACAAGTAGAAGTAAAGCTAAAACAATTAAAACTATACCACAAATTTCGATTCTTTTAAATCTCAAGTTACTTTTAAACTACTTATAAAAAAACTGATGTCTTTTTGTCGTACTAATTTCTATTTAAGCCACAAGTTTCTACCCGTCAACATTTACTCAACAACAGTGTATGCGATTTATAATCTAAATACGTTCTTTTTTATTCTCTTTTTTATTTTACGATCTATTCCATTCGAGAAGCTCCCAGATGGTCTCGAGGTACGATGCTGGCCTAACAAGCCAGTCGTCGTAGGTTCGAGTTTCGGCTCGGGAGAGTCTGTTAGTGTCAGTAGGATCGTAGCGCTGGCCCCGCAATTGTCCTGTACACTAAACAGTTGGCTGCGAAGTCTGTGATCACAAACAGGTCAAGTTCCGAATTGGAATGTAGCACCAAGGTTTTGCTTTGCTTTTCCATTCGAGAAGCATTCTGAGTATGAGTACTATGCAGAGCTTCAGCCAAAAAGCTTCTTTACCATATAAACGAAGACAGATGGCAGGCTTGATGGTGTTTTCAAGCATGCGCATACGCAGGTTGAAAAAAAGAAATAATTACTACCCATACCAAACTTAAAACTGTTTGTTAACAAGCGATTGATGCTACCGGGCTATAATATTATCCACTTGTTTGTGTTCACTGAGACTACTGAAACGTTTGGGAGGTGAACGAGCGGTGTTATTTGTTAGTAAACAGAAACTTTTAATTTTTAGATTAACGTTTCAATACTGAAAAGAGCCATTACTCTTTTATTCACTATTGTTTATTAATGTTACTCTTCAGCACGGAAACCTATAATGTCAGCGCAAAAGAAAAATGAGTATATTAAAACGACTCTCCCACAGAAAATACTGCAACAGTTGAACCGTAATAGTGATGAAGTTTTGTATACGACTGTAATTACTCCAGAGCATTTAGATGGATTTATGTCCGCTATACATAGGTTGGAGGTGGTAGTTAAACGAAATAACGATAGGTAAAAATATACCAGGTAGAAAATTAAACCTGATGGTCAAAGTAATGAAAGGTGATGAAACGTTCAGGGAACATAACAAGGCAAAAGTTCAGTTTTCCAATGAAATTTTTATCTATACTGAAGTGCTCCCCCAGTTTACGCAACTACTGTTATCGAGTGGCAGTCCAATTAGGGGTGACGCCTGGTACCCGAAAGTATTATACGGAGCAGCTGGAAAGTTTCCTGACTACAGTGACCAATTCGAAACAATGTTAGTAATGGAAAATGTGGCATTGAATGGATTCAAAGCTGGACCACGACACGACCTGGATGAAGATCATTTGATGCTGATGGCCAACATAATTGCCCAATTTCATGCTTGCACATATGCCATGAAAATTATGGACCATAAGAATCTGGATCAACTCCTTATTGGAATCACGCCGCTTAATTTCGCTGCAGATGGGAAGGAGCTCCATAGCAATGCTGTTTTAGTCAAATTGGGGCTGAATCGCGTTCTTAAGTTTATTGATAAGCATCCTGAGGAACTGGATTCCGAATCATTTAAAAAGGATATGATTAAACTACGTGATAAGTATGCAAAATCGCCAGTTGATTTGATGCAAAAGTTCCTTCAACGTGATCAATATTCGGTATTTCTTCTTGGAGATTACAATCGAAACAATGTCTTGTTCAAATATGAAGAAGGTCATCCGGCGGATCTTCGTATGTTTGATTTCCAGCTAACTCGTTATGCAAGTCCTGCCATCGATTTGAGCCTTTTCATGTGTATGAACATATCTTCCAATTTAAGAGCACGTTTATGGAGTCAAATCCTACGTCACTATCATAATAATTTAATCAAAACTTTAACTGACATATTGATTTGCAATCCAGATGATGAAAAACTGAAACCATACACGTTTGAAAAGTTCATAAAACACTTTCAAAAGTTTGCTTTGTACGGAGGAATGGTAGCAACTCATTTTTTGCCCTGGATGCTTTGTTCAGAGGAAGAATGCGCTCAGCTTGCGTACCACTTCGCTAAGGATTTGGACTCAGCCGAAATGAAGCACTGGGCAACGGTTTGCGGAGGAGAAGTTATGGCAGGAGATTGGTGGAAATTTTCCGGCACCTAAGTCAATCAGGATGTTTTTCTATAACAGATTAGGTTGAAGTAATAAAATTTTTATGCAATTCAAGAATGTTTTTCTGCGAACTCCAAACAGTTTTCAATGCTCAGATGACCACGATGGATTGCATCTAGACCAATTAGTACTTTATGATCTCGTTTAGCATAGTTTATCATTACACCTTGCACGAAACATTTCAAACAAGTTGGCAACGTGATAATACTAACGTGGAATGCATGTTGGTTATATTTTAGCGTCAGCAAAACTAGGCTGCCGATGCTAGCCAGCATTCATGCATGTGTTTGCAAAAAGGTACTAGCCATATACAATTACTAGACTCTATTTGAGCGTTGTCAAAACAAACTCAGTGTAATGTAACTACTAAACTACTGAATAAGTTAGTGTGCTTTAAGTAGCGTTGATATATACACATTTATTTTATGATTATTCTGCCGAGATTTACCGTGTAGGTAAGCAATTAGTTTAATCGTCGTATGCTGCATTAAATAACTGCAAGCGACAGTTCACAAGCAGTCTGCACTGCACTCTTGAACGGTTTGGTTGAAAGAAGAATCCGAACTCGTTACGAAATCCTACAATGACAGAATAAAAGAAGATTGAATTTATCAGAGCCATTTTACCGCAGAAGATATTGGAGCAGACGAATCGTGATAGCGATGAAATTTTGCATTCGGCGGTAAGTACTCCGGAACATTTGGATGGATTCATGTCTACTATACATCGGTTGGAGATGACAGTTGAACGAAGTAACGATGGGTAAAAATACACCAATTACAAACCAAAGCCAAAAACTAACTGCTTTGTGTTTATTTCAGTACAGAGGAAAAAATGAGCCTTACGGTAAAAGTAATGAAAGAAGACAAAAAGTTTAGGGAGCATAACAAGGCAACAGTCCAGTTTTCCAATGAAATTTTTATCTATACTGAAGTGGTTCCTCAATTTACACAACTACTCTTATCGAGTGGCAGTCCGATTAGGGGAGACACTTGGTGTCCGAAGGTATTATACGGTGCAGCTGGAAAATTTCCTGACTACAGTGATCAATTCGAAACAATTCTAGTAATGGAAAACATGACATTGGATGGATTCAAAACTGGTCCACGACACGACCTGAATGAAGATCATTTAATGTTGATGGCTAGAAAAATTGCCCAATTTCACGCTTGCACATATGCCATGAAAATCACCAAAGACAAAAACCTGGACCGTCTCGTTGAAGGAATCGCACCATTGAATTTCATTGAAAACGGAAAGGAATTCCACAGTTACGCTTTACTGATAAAACATGGATTGGATAGTGTACATGAATATGTTCGGCAACATCCAGAGGAACTAGATAGCGAATCATTTAAAAATGATATGATTAACCTCCGTGATAAAAGGAGCATTCAAATGCTGTAGCAACCCGGTATTCGTAACATTTGGGCGCATCTTCACAAGCAATCCCTTTTATCGAATAAAATATAATTGAATCCAAAGCAATCGAAGAATAGATTACGAAAAAGCATTTTATATATAAAAAATCAACGTTATCTTTTGATAACACTGGTCGATAAAAGTGAAAAAAAAAATACCCTGGAGCTTAAACTGAAAAAAATGAAAGATTATAGTATTTCAACCATTCCTGTAAATTTAAGGGTCCCGAGCCAGCTCGGGAGTACGTTAAAACACCACTGAGTAACGGGAAAACTTCGTTTAAGTCTCTGACGGCTTTTCGCACTTCCAATTTGGCTAGTAGCATCAAAGTTCGCAGGAAAGGTTAAAAAGCTATAATCTTTCATATATTTTCAGTTTTAGTTCTAGGGCAAATTTGTTTTTTCGTTTTCGTCAACTAGTTCTCAACACAAGGGCAGCTGGTAGCCAGTAGTTATGCTTGTTGAGGGTTGGGTAAATGGATGCAAGTCGCTTTTTCATCGATTGAAACGCAACATGATTCTAATCGCTCATATGATTACTTCATTTGGCAAGGTGATTCCTGATCCAACGTAAGGCAATTAAGATGATCGGAACATTTAACGACCAACGGGTGACAACTAAAAATTTGGAATTTTTTTCTACAGTTGCCAAAAAGGTGGAAGAACTTAGCTTAGCTTAGCTTAGCTTGACTGACTGCACATATCAATGATTGCACTCCGTGATTGATCCGAATCAGTAAAATTGTACAGTGAATCAACTGAATGGGGTTGGGAGTGACCAACCATTCTCATTGTACAAGTTTTAGTGACTCAATACTTTAAAGGATCAATAACGACGCCGGCCACGTCCTTGCAATCAGGTGGGAAGAGGGGAGGGATGATAATGTGACCCTTGCTATTTGAAGACCGTGTTTACCTCTGCATCTCTACAAGATTACACGAAGGAGGTTTTTGTTAGTAGGGGAGGGCTCGTTGGATCAGGATTCACTTTGATAAGTAATGCGATTATACATATAACTCCTATCCGTCTCTATTTAGCTATATTTGGTTTATTCGATAGCCAGCCGGCTGACTATAGAAACACAATTAGCTTATTTATATTTGGTACCGGTTTAGACCAATAGTCATTACCAATGCCTTTGGGGCCGCGCACAGATGTGCATGGTTTATTTCGATGGAGCACAAAATTATTTAAATTTATCGATTTGCGACCGATTTTCACAATATAATGTTATTGAAGCCACGCATATTAGACTATACGATGTGGATCTGATTCAAACCAATAAACTTTAAAAATGCCAATCCCGAGTACCAGAAACGCACTTCGATAAATGTGGTTCTTTCAAAGGTATACTTTGCGTAGCCATTAGATTATTCAAGATATTTATAGACCGAACGAAACCTTTTCCGATTTACGACACGTTTATATCAAAGCAACGCACGAGCAATCTCCGGCTAAATGGTACAACCGACCCGCATCTCCTCGGCTGCGTCGGTACGGAATGTTTTTGTTTTTTTTTCACCTTTTTCGTCAAACAACACGAACAAGTATCTAAGCATTTGTCTTTTTTTTAAGGGGGGGATTTTTTAGTAGCTTAAGTATTTATGATAAATATTAGTAAATAATGAGTATGTGTGTCCAATCACCAATGGTGACTTCTCAACACTGTTAGAAATTTATAATTTTAATTGTTAGGATTTGTTTGCTTTCGCAATTAGGACTTATCATTCGTAGGGATTTAAACCTACTTGTCAGAAAAGGGGAAGTAAACTTACAACAAACTTAATTGCTAACTTATTGGCTATAAAGAGAGCTCATCGTAGCAATTGAGGATTGCAACGATTTTTGTCGAAAATTGTTAATAATTTTATTTGACATAGCTTCTAATGGTTCAACACCAGTAAGTCTATGTAATTCGAGTGTACCAAACCAAGGAGGACGCTCCAAGATCATTTTTAGATTTTTGTTCTGAATCCTTTGGAGCATTTTCTTCCTTGTTGAACAGCAACTTGACCAGATCGGTACAGCATAATGCATTGCTGGTCTAAAAATTTGTTTGTAAATCAAAAGTTTGTTCTTTAATCAAAGTTTAGAATTCCTGTTAATGAGAGGATATAAACATCTCGTATATTTGATGCACTTGGCTTGTATACTCTCAATGTGCTCTTTGGAAATAAGTTTTTTATCGTAAATTAGTCCCAAGTACTTAACCTTGTCAGACCAACTTAAAATAAACCCATTCATCTTGACAACGTGATTATTGTTTAACTTGAGGAAAGAAGCCCAAGGCTTATGCGGAAAAATTATCATTTGAGTTTTAGAAGCATTGGGTGAGATTTTCCACTTTTGCAAGTAGGAAGAAAATATATCTAAACTTTTCTGCAATCGACTGCATATGACACGAAGACTAATTCCTTTTACGGAAATGCTTGTGTCATCGCAGAACAATGACTTTGTGCATCCTGGAGGTAAATCAGGAAGATCTGAAGTGAATATGTTGTACAGGACTGGACCCAAGACTGAACCTTGAGGTGCACCTGCTCTGACAGGAAATCTATCAGATTTTGAATTCTGATAGACAACCTGCAGAGTTCGATCAGTAAGATAATTTTTAAAATTTTAATTAGGAAAATTGGAAAATTAAAAGTTTGCAATTTCGCAATCAAACCTTTATGCCAAACACTATCGAATGCTTTTTCTATGTCTAAAAGAGCAGCTCCAGTGGAATAACCTTCAGATTTGTTAGCTCGTATCATATTAGTAACTCTGAGCAATTGATGAGTAGTGGAATGCCCATGTCGAGATCCAAACTGTTCATCTGCAAAAATTGAATTTTCGTTGATGTGTGACATCATTCTGTTAAGAATAATTCTCTCAAACAGTTTACTTATTGAAGAAAGCAAACTGATTGGTCGATAACTTGAAACTACAGCTGGGTTCTTATCCGGTTTTAAAATTGGAGTATTTTTTGCGTTTTTCCATAATTTGGGAAAATATGCAATTCTGAAGCAGTAATTGAAAATTTTCACTAAAAATTCGATTGTGCTCTCAGGGAGATATTTGAATAATATATTAAAGATTCCATCGTCACCAGGTGCTTTCATATTTTTGAAATTTTTAATAATTGATTTAATCTCATACAAGTTAGTTTCAATTATTTCTGCAGGTAAGAAATTCTGGGAAGGAATTAAATCAAATTGACGGGTGACTCCATTTTCAATTGGACTCACATAATTCAATTTTGAGTTATGAACACTCTCAAACTGCTGAGCAAGTCTTTGAGCCTTTTGTTCATTGGATACAAGAAAACGTTCACCATCTTTTAAAACTGGAATAGGCTTTGGAGGTTTCTTAAGAATTTTCGACAGCTTCCAAAACGCTTTTGAATATGGTTTCAATTTTTCAACTTTAGTCTCAAAATTTTGATTTCTCAGAAGAGTAAATCTATGTTTAATCTCTTTCTGTAAATCTTTATAAATAGTTTTAAAAACAGGGTCACGAGAACGTTGATATTGACGTTTCAAACGAATTAGAAGTTGAAGATTTTCGTCAATTATTTGTGAATCAAATTTCACTTGAGCCTTTGGAACAGAATAATTCCTGGCATCAACAATTGCACATTTTAATGCTTCCAAAGCGGAATCAATATTCCCTTCGTTTTGAAAATCAAGCTCATTATTGAAATTTCTCTCAATATGAGTTTTGTATCTTTCCCAATTAGCCTTGTTATAATTAAAAAATCACAAGAAGGTTGTATGCAAAGCCACGACCGCAAGGTTGAAGTAGAATACTTTTACAAGAAAGATAACCCGGCTGCTTGCGTGTCAGTCATTTTTTCTAGTAAATAAACGTTGAAGTGCTGCCGAATTGTAATATGCACTTTTAATACGACATCATTAAACGGAAACGGAACAAAGGCTACGGTTATGCAGAACGCGAATGCCGCCGCGATGCGATTCGCCTTACCGTGGTGAAATGTACAGCTCTTTTTAAGGCGAAGTAGAACCATACATTTCAACAGATTTCGTCTTGCCGAATCGCATCGCGCCGTTATTTGCGTTCTGCATGACCGTAACGAAACACTAAGCGACGCAAACACGTAATAATAATCAGAGTATGCATGTAGATGAAGATAATTAACTTTGGATTATAGCGCAAAACGAGAAAATATTAACTCTTCAAATAATCATTTGTGTTCTTCAAATTTCAGTTGTTCAATTTAATATCCGATGAAATGTTTGTTTATTATCTGATGAAACTCTTATTTAGGCCAAATGATGCATCCCCAATTTACTAGGTCCATAACTCTGCCGACCGTGCTTGGGAAAGCGCGGTATAACGACCAATCAGAGGTCGAATTTTGTGTTCTGACAAGGCTTAAGAGTTTTCAATAGTACAATAGTTCGAATGATAAAATTGCAATTTCATGCATTTGGTAGGAATCTTAGAAGATTTTCTAATCGATTGCTGCAAAAACGAAGGAAATCCATCGAAAACTAACCGATTTGAGCATTTAAAATTTTTCTCACTTTTTTCAGTTTTAGATTTTCATTTCACATCCCTATGTAGCCGAACTTCCTGAGAGAAGTATTCTAATTCAAAATCAAATCTTTATTAATTCATTTGTTGTCCTTATAAGGACAATTGTTCAATTTATCATAGGATGTAGTGTTTATCTTACATCTCTGTGTAACCTTGATAGTGAGGACTAAGGCGCACGGTCAACACAATGAGAAAAGTGTTTTCACATTGAAAACTAGACACGGCTTTACTGGAGGAAGTGTTGGCAAATGCATCTACCGCTATCATACGAAAGCGCGTTGTTTCATGTGGGAAATATCAACAACGAAAAATGACGCGCGTCTAAGCATAACCCGAACTGTTTCGCCTTTACATCGGCCTCAGGGAAGTACCGGCTGGATCTGCATCTACCGCTGAGGCTGTCACTATACTGCTATTGGTACCAAAAGCTATTAACTCTTCAAATAAGTGTGTTATTTGTTCTCAAAAGAACAATTGTTCAATTTAAAATCGGATTTACGCAATCGCATCTCTGTAATATTACCGACAATAATATTCTTCTGAACAAAATGATTCAACTTTCCCATTAGGCCTCTGCCATAATAGACGCGAAAAGCGACGCGAACCGATTCGCTTGGCTGTAGGTTAATGAACAGCCATCAGTAGAGCTGTGCATTAACCTACGGCCGAGCGAATCGGTTCGCGCCGCTTTTCGCGTCTACTATGGCAGAGACCTTAGAGAAAGTTGCTGGCTGATGTATTCACTTCATGCAAGCCTGCTGCTGATGCTTCCCGCTACCACACTGAAACAGCATTTTAGTGAAGGGAGTGTCGTTGCATCAGCTTACCCTGCTACTATCGATACTGATATACCCGCTGCAACAGCTACGCTATGCATAGCCATGCCACAGTTGTGGCCGCTACACGCTGGCCCAACTGCTGCGGAACTGCTACGCTTCTCCGCAGCCATGCCACAGTCGTGGCCGCTATCCGCTATCGATGGTACCCACTGCTCGCTCCAGCTGCTGCTAAGGGAGGACTGCTGTCGTCGCAGTTCAGAACTATTATGAGCGGCTTCGACTAAAACAGGCTCTTATATAGGGATGAAAATAGGAATGAATTATTTTACGTACGTGGTGGAATGATATAACTTGAAAAATATGTGTGACTTCATTCCGGCTCAGAGCGATCATTTGATAAGCTCCACCTCTTTTTTCAGTTTCTAAAGTTTTTTCTCAGTTTCGTAGCACGGATGCACAAAAATGATTTCTTGTCGAACGGGACCGATAGCACTTTCACTGAAGCAACAAAATAACATGTTTTGTGTCGTGTTGTGTAGCTTGGTTGAAGAAAATGTTCCCGTCCCCGTGTCGCATGTAAGCAGATTATTGCGTTCAGTAGACAGTAGATAGTGTATCCAGCGAATAAACACCGATGGTGCTCTCACACACGCAACGGTTTTAACCCGTATCTTATTGCGGTTTGTAACATCAAGCGATTTCGTTTGTTCGCTGTTGCGTGTTGCATCGTGTTGCGACTTGGCAGCTGGGAGACGACGAAATTCTGTTTATGCTGATTGATTGAATCGACTTCATATTAGCTCTGCATAGTCGAACTAACTGCTTTTGTGAATGCGTTCTAACAGGGCAGTTAATTATTCAATGTCGGTTATGCTGATCGCAGCCTTTGCGCTGCCCCTACATTGGGGGGTTTACTGAATAAAGTGAAAATTAGACAACTACAACAGAATTTAATTGCATCCCGCACAGAATGTCTGCTTGTGTTGATGCCAGAAAATTATTGACCTTCAATTATTTTTTTATTTGCTTTGAAAAAGCACGTTGCGGTTCAAAATCGGTTGCTAATTACAACCTTTGGGCTGCCCTAACAATGGGGAAATTAAGATACACGGACAACATGCACTGTGGAAGCTATTTCACATTCAGTAAACTAGACGGGTGCGACAAATTTAAATTGCTAGGATGCAACACAGAATGCTTGCTTGCGTTGACAAAAATTATTAACTCTCAATGACTTGTTTATTTGCCTTGAAAAAAGCATTTTGATTTCCGAAATTGGATTGGAATAATGGCTGTCTGGCGACACACGCTGAGAAAAACCGCGCTGCTGCTGAGACGTGGTGACCAACCACAGGGCTAGTGCTGCTGCTAAGGAAGGGCGACTGCTGTTGTCGCTGTCTAGAACTATTATGAGCGGCTCCGGCTGAAACAGGCTCTTATATAGGCCAAATAGCATGTTTTCAATTGCAAGGTATATGATCCTGTCGACCGTATCGACCGTTTCAAAAATGTTTCAGTAATAATTGTAATATGCACATTATTTACTGTTAAAAATTAAAAAGCTCATTCTCATTGGCCTTCAATGAGCGAGCGTTCCAATCTAAAATTTTGATCGGTTTATTTAAAATCATTGCTAAATTTTAAATTAGAAACAATTTTAATTATAAAATTTGTACCTATTTCAATGGCTTCAAACATTCATTTTGCCTGCAACATGGCGTTCATAAGATCGAACCTTGCCTGTTGCAGAAAAGAAAGTTTACCTGCCGTAATAGGCCTCAGGCAGTTGACACTAGAAAAAATATTTTCGGTAGCAATATTAGCTGGGGTAATAGGTGTACAATTATTTTCTAGCGTGTTTTGCTTACCCATATTAGCGGTCATTTTTGAACTACCAACATTTGGCGGTAGAACGTTCGAACTACCTGTAACCTGTGCATAAGTTAAACGAGTATGCAGAGGGGTAGAAGAAGTGGGCGTTATTGTAATGCTTGGAGAATTTTGTTTTGATTTGGAAATTGATATTTGTTTACCTTGCCTTGCCTTAACAATTGCTAAACGGACTGGGCATTGGTAAAAATTTGACATATGGTTGCCATTACAATTCGCACAGCGAAAATTTTTACTCTCTTTCACAGGACATGTGCCCTTTTTGTGAGAAGAGTCTCCACAAATGAGGCATTTTTGGTCCATGTTACAGAACTTTGAACCATGGCCATGACGTTGGCAAATACGGCATTGGGTGCTTTTCACCTCCGCCAAACTTCCTATAAGTTTCCCACTTTACACGCACGTTATATAAAGCATGTGCTTTTTCAAAAAAATTTAAGTTATTAACCTTACTGCGGTTAAAATGAATTAAATAATTAACAAGGGAAATTCCAGTGCGCTGACTGTTTTCGCCTTTTGTTTCATTAGAATTACTTGGGTAGGGGCTATGCCAAGTAATTCTGTTAAAGTAAGTTTGATCTCATCAACGGTTTGATCGTTCGTGAGACCTTTCAATACGACCTTGAACGGCTTGGCGCTCTTCGTTACCTATGTAAAAAATTTATTCATCTTTTCAGTTAAATACTGAATAAGACGATTACGACCCTCTATAGAGTCGGCTAATAAGCGGCATTCGCCTCTACGACCAAATTGATACGTAACTTTAACGTCAGAAACAAACGTTGAAAGTTCCTTTTTGAGAATATTAAATTCAGAAGAAATAGTAACCACAATAGGTGGAACTTTCTCCTTTTTTAAATATTTTACATTTTGTATAGTTTTATTACTAATAACTTTTACCAGCTTCTTGCTCAGGCAAAATATCAAAAGGGTTGTCACTACAGCCACCCGAAGTGTCAGAAAGAGACGCCTCTCTTTTCCTCCCCGCAGTGATGCGTGGTTTCTTTTTTCGTCCTGCCATTTCAGGTGATATGAAAAAAGTTGAAACAAATGGTAAATTCAAAAATAGGTAGTCTTGAGAAAGACTGATGGGAAATAACTTTCAGGTAGTCTTTAAAAGACACACTGACAAAACACAAACTTTGAAGCTATAGGCAGTCAAAGACCAGTCCACAAGCAACCGAAAACACGTCTGACCTGTAGGACAGTTCAAGACGCACTGGCCTAAGCATTTGTCTCTTGCCAATCCCGAATATCTCCCAGATGGCAAACGCACTTCAGTGGATGCGGTTTTTCGAGATACATCGCGTTGTCATTAATTTAATCACGATATTCATCGACGGAAAAAAATTTACCATAAACATGAATAAATCTGAGTTCACCTCGCGAAGTCATTACATTTCGAAGCCCCATATATGAGCAGACCAAACCAAGGCTGAATACGCATTAACACCGTAACATTGCACGCGACCGCTTTATTCTCTCCAACCGACGCGGACGCGCTGAAATATAGCGCTTTTATCGATTCTTTTTTACTTCTCGACACAAGAGTAAATTTCTATTGAGTATGATTCCTATTAAGTAGAAAAACTGGCAAAGTTCCATGCATTCAAAGCCATAAAAATTTTGAACATGCAGATACACATATTCGCCATACCTGCATAACTGTATTGAAACCGAACAGAATTCTAAGTCTACACTGGGGTCGCTTTTTACGCGGTTGGTTATACCGCATTTAAAAGATTAGATAAGATATATTCATACTAAACTTATTTGATACCGCGTACTAACCATCTTCCGAATCGAGTAAAAATAATTCGCGTTATTGTAGAAATATCGCGTTCAAAAAAACGCATAAAAACCACCCGCGTCAAAAGCTACCCCAGTGTATTTAAACCAACTGCCAAACCAATCACAATCAAAGTAAGTTTGAATATTATCGTTCTGAAAAACGGTTTAAATACAGAAATATTTACCCAAAAGCTAGGAAAATCATAAAATGAAATCATCATCATGATACTTTAGGACAAACAATGTCGACTTGCCGTAGTTAAAATAAAACGTGTCTACTTCTGGATCAAAAGATCGGATCGGAACTCTATCTGGGCACACCGGTTAGCCAAAAAGACCTGAGACATGCTGGTTTTTCAAAACTTGCAAAATTACACCACAGGCGAACGCATCAATCAAACCTTTTGGTATCTTAAACGATATAAAAATAATGTCAACCGTCGTGCACTACCTCGCATACAGCTTACAGATTGGACAGATACAAATGGTACAACACTTCGATGATGTCTGAGTCACTTACTGGAATAGAGGGCGATGCAATTTCTAAAAATATATACACCAACATGGGAAGTTGCTCGTGATACATATGAGACAGTGATTACTCAGGTGGCGGTATTGACTAAATACAAGCGGCATTCATCTCGGAAGTATGAAAAGCAGATTGTTTGTGGGATGACTAGCTTATGCTGCGCTTCAGATGCTCGACAAATGGCAAAATCCGAGAATACCCTACTTCAGAAGAGACGTATCACAAACAAAAATAAGGGTATACCAGCTGCGATGGTGGAAGCTCTATAAGCTACAGGAACTCTATAAAAAAGCGAGTCGGATGATAGTCCTATTTGGTATTATTGATAGCTGGATTTCACAAAAGCAATTTTCAGGCTGTAAAATACTTCAAACACAAATCTAATACCAACAGTAAATTTAATCATTTTGAAATTCTCACTAGAACCGACACAAAGAAGTTTTTTTTTGTGAGCTAGACACTTTTCAACAAATTTTATATATATTTCGGCTGATGACAAGCTAGATGCTTGAGTCACTATAACTTACTATGCTCACAGCAACACATTAATTTATCTAAAATCCTATACCTATTAGATTCCATTCCAAATTCGCTTGAAATTTAAACAGATAAACGTTGATGACTGCGAGACGCATGAATCGATATCAAAAATCGATCCTGCCAATCCAGACATTATTTCTGGTATTGATGTACCTTATTGAAAGCACCTCTGCAATATCACACAGTACATATATCGATTCGTGCACACAGCACCCTCATTGAAGGATATTAACTCTTATTTTATAATTAAATACAGTCAACACATCAGTCACACTATCCAGACTTGGTGAGGTAATTAATTGAAATGAAGATATTAGCACAGACAAACAGGCGTGCCTCTTCGAAGAAAATTCCTGAAAAATCTTCGTCCTTATTCGAAACGTTACACTCATGCGCCACCATGTGAGCTTATTGCCTACCAACTTATTTTCTTAAAACGGGTTTTGTCTCCGCTAATGGGTGTGCGCGCTTGCTCAAATCAGCAACAGAGACATTACTGACGGTTTTTGTCTTTGATAATAAACGTACCCGCTTGCTTATAGCGACACTAGCGGCATTACTGCCCACTAAGCAAAATCTCAAAATAATCGTTATTTTTCTGGTCGATGAAATCGTCTTCGAGTGGCACCTCTTTTTGTCTGTGATATTAGTGTAAGTCACGGCATCATCAATATTATCGATAATGAGAATCGATTTAGTAATCGAAACGATAAGTTTCATGATATTATCCATTCGAATTCAACCCTAATGAAAACTGCAAATGCCATTATTTGTTAGGGGTTCAATAATGAATTTCTTTCGGTAATTAGAGTTTGTGTGCCAAATATGCTGATTTCAAAATTTAGTTTTTAGCTGTCTTTATGTCATGAACATAAGCTTGACATGTCTATTTTGTGACTTGAATTAACCATCATTAAATCTGTAGATATACGGAACACTGCTGTTGAAACCAACGGCTATGCACTTGCAACACCTATAGCATGGTTATTACACAATAATGTAAGAAAAAAAACATATATGAACGCCCCCCTCAAGCAATATTGAACTTAGCTTTGAGTACATGCAGCCGGGAATCCAGACACCTTCCAAATTGTACGAGACTCCTTTGAAAGGCCCTCATTTCACTCTTCACGTCCAGTAGTCAACGCTGCCCACTCGTTCCACACACTCGAAACCGTTTTCTTTTCGTAAAACAACCACTTTTTAAACTCAAACTGGAAGAAACAGGCACATCAGCCATTGTCCGGTAACAGCGTTCTGCCAAAAAAGGTGGAAGAACTTAAAGAAAAACTGATTTATTTCTCATGAAGACATTCATTGTGAACTTACAAAAAATATTGAACATTTGAGATAGGTCCGTTACCTCCCGACGAAGGTTCCTGATGATGCCGAAACAAGAGCGTTGTACGGCCTTCAAGTCCGCTTTTCGAATGCATCTCTTGATTCTACCGATCAACTGTTCGCATTTCGTTGGTCTCCAGTTATTTTTGCACCGAAGGAACTCAAAATCCCAAAGAAATCTTCGATTGAACGACACTGAGATGGATTCGTTGTGTTGCGTATTTGGGGTACAAATGGAGTCGGGTGTTGGTTCAGAAACGTTTGTGTTTTTTTGACAAACTATAATGATATTTTCTCTGGCCAAGACACATACTTCTCATCTGTATGGTGTTTTGGAATAAATGGAATCATAATGTTGTTCAAACATTCGTTCTGGATATATTTTGATTAAAACCACTAGGCTCACGGTTCGAATTTGACAAAAAGGGAAAAGCCCTTTTCTGTCCACCGCTCTGGCCGGTCTTCCTCTACCTTCCTGGCGGATCATAGTTAAGGTTTGCAAGAAACCATACACAATAGAAATCGGAAGATTTCCGCTTTCAAAATGGTTTACAATGAACTTTTTGCTAAAATTGTAGTGTAGTTGATAGCGAACTGTACAATGCACTTGTGTAATGCTCCTTGTTAGGATGCTATTTTGAACCGAACTGAGCATGCATGAATGAAACACAAAATACTGGCATAAGGAGGAAAGACAGAGCTTTCATATACATGTTTTCACTTCTCTCGTGTTTGTGGTGGCGTGAAAGAGCCCCAAAAAATTCCAGATTTTTAGCTGTCACCCGTGATATTTATGGTATATAGATTTTCATGTCACCATTTCACCAATAATACCGCATGGAATCATGAACAAATTATGTTTATCGAAACAATCTGTCTATCTAGTTTACAGAAACAACAATTTATAGTAAATCCGACGTGAATTTATTTGAATAAATCGTGTATAGTATAGAATTTGTATCATGATCGGAACCAAAAATGTATCATAATCGGACCAGCCATTTTATTTCAGATCCACTTGAATGAAAGTACTTTTTTCTTTACAACTTGACTGTCTAAAACTATTCTCAGCATTCCAAAATGAACACTCAAGGAAAAAAGTTTTTTCCAACATAAACGTTTCCATCAGTTGTGTCTACGTGAAATCCATCATTATATCAAGCATAGGTACAGATAAGCGGCGAAGTCTCAGAAGTAAGCTGTTCCGATTACGATACAAAATAGTCCTTTGCATTTCCTCAATAATTCCAACTTTAAAGCAAACATTTTGAACAAAAGTGTTTTTAAATGGAATTTGGAAGGTATGGGAGCATTTTAGGAAGAAATATACTGCAATCCTTGAAAGTTTTATTCCATTATCACTGCTTGCAAATAAGTCATGATAGCAATTTTGTTGAATGTTTGATGTTTTTTGTATCTAATAGTGGAGAAATTTTGTACAAAAACAAATTTTCGAGAAAATGTACATGATCTTACCCTTCTCTACCAACGAAAATATCCTTCCTGTGATCGTTGTAGTGATGCAGAAATTAATACAGTCTCCAAACAGCTAAAATCCCTTCTATTTTAACCGAAGTTATGGGCTGTGACGGTCCTTTTTAGTTTAGTTTAGCCTGTACAAATAGACTTCAATTATTGAGACCTGCAGCAGAGGATCCCCTGGAAAATAAAATGGTTATAATAGTTCTTAGCCCTGGCTTTTGCGTAAAAACTTTATGGTTAAACCCCTAAACTAAGGTGTATTGTGACCCGTGTTGAGAGATGTATGACGGAGTAGAAGCAAGAGGTTCAAAATATTCCCAGCCGCTAACCGATCCTGTGGAATACCTGGTGTTCTCCGTCGTACCTAACCCAACTGCGTTAGGATATTTGTGTCAGGCAACGGACCTTTCTTTGGTGGCGACTCGTGGGATCAAAAAATGAATAAAACCAATCAAATATAACAATAAACCTTACTCTACCGGAACAAATGGAGTTGGCGTACAGTCCTACACGATCGCACGCAATAAGCAGGACCGAGGAAATGGAACTGGAGGAGGACTTCAATCACGACAGCGAATCGCTGGGCGAAGGATCTTCGGCTTCATCACTTGGCGTTAGTTCGTCGAGCAAGAAATAAGTGTACCCGGAGGGTTATCATGCCGATCCGGAGATACGATTGAATGACAGGAGGAAATCTAAGTCATATCGTGCTGCTGTCAACGTCTCCCCCAATCGCAACGGCAGCGTCTGAAGAGATTGTCGAGTCTATACCATTCACGCGAGGAGGCCATAGGCGTAGTTCGTGAACCAGTCGACCGCTCAGCGACAACGGTCGATTGAACAGCAGGCCAAACGCAAATGTTGAGGGCCCGATAAGCAAAAAAACCTTGAGATCGTGAAAGGCCCAAAAAATCGAATGTACTCGATGTGCCCACCATTTTTCCGATGACATCCCAAGACAGTCCTTCGGTATCGACAATCACGTGCTCGTTATGACAGATTTCAAAGTCCTTAAACTAGGATGAGATATTTTACAGGCTTCTGCTACAACATACGCTCAAATCGAATAATCCAACAGGTCAAGGTCCGGATCTCTGGAGAGCCGCAAATCTTTCAACCAAAACATTTTTTTTTTCATCAGTCATTGTTGAATCCTATTTGACCCATAATATAGCATCCTGTTGTAGAGCAACGTATTGATTCTACGAAAAGTTGGCTTCCGTCCAAGGATGCACTTGGTTCTTTCAAATGGCGATATACGCTTTGGTATTCATTTTAACACCAGCATCAATGAAAACATGCGGCATTTGCAAACATTTGGACACAGTCATGCCAAAAACTATGAAACCCGCCGTATGTTCGATTTGGAACAAAACTATTACTTTTTCGGTCTGTGTAAGAAGCTCTTCGTCAGAGGACAGGATTAGAATTTTAACACTCTTCATTAAAAAAAAAGAAATCACCACGAAAGACTCACTCGTAGAGTCGTAGGTTCTTCATCCGCTCCATAATGAAGCGGCATATCGTTCTAGCTCTTCTAGAAGCGTGAAGTTGTCTATGATAATTCTTAGCATCGATTTTACAGAAATCTTGGCTGAATAGTGAGGACTCTGCGCGTGAGTGCAAACCGCGGACCTTCACTTTCGGGGATCTGCTGCTTAGGACCATCCTGTAGACTTTTCAACGCGATAAATAGTGGCCAAAAAACATCCTACCACCCAGGAAACCTCCTTTGGCGTCTACTGGGCGTGCAGCAAACTTCGTTCCAGTTAAAATGCTATCTTCTCTCATTTTTTCCAGTTTTATCTTCAGGATATTTTTTTTACTTTAGTCGACTACTGTTATCAAAGGATGACGATTAACCGTTCCTGTTAGGGGAGCTCGCAGCCGCAAGGTTCAACAAGCGGGTGGTCGTGGGTTCGAATCTCAGTAGAATCTGGCCATTTGGTTGTCAAAGGACTTTAACATGGGTTTATTCTCAGTCTTTCCATTACATACCCTTCCTCAAAGCTGAATTAGTAAAATACGAAGTGCCCTGCCAGTCGTTGCCATCCAGTGTGAGATAGATCTCGTCATCCATCACCAGGTCGCGATTTGCTTGGAAAATCGACGTGACCATCTTATTCAACCGCTGCCGCTGCCGCTGCGCCATTGCCTGCAGCGCCGAGACCAGTGGATGAGACTGCCGCTGCCCGTATGTTCATGTTCGCCAGGTACGTTTTTATTGTTCGGCCGGTTGCACCGATCAAGCGGCCGAGCGCACGCAGCGATGTAGCAACTTTTCCCTAAGTCTTTTATTTCAACATTCTTGACGCTCAGGGTTGTCGGCCGGCCGAATTAATCGCTTTTGCGTTTGTTTACGGGAAAAATTCATTGAGACCTCTGAAGACGCACTTTTGACTTGGCTAGAAGCACCAAAACTTACAGGAATGTTTGAAAAACTATAATCTTTAATTTTCGCAGTTTGAGCTTAAGTGCATTTTTTCTCTTTTGTCGACCATTTGTCAATACAGGGGGAGCTGGTAGCTGCGAGGTATGCTTCTTGGGGAGCCTTTGGAATACTTGGCAACAAACTTTATACAGAGTTTTCGAAATCTTACTCTGCCAGAACAAATGTTAACATTAACATACACCACACCGTGCAGCCCTTCAAGGCCGCACGTAACAGGCAGGACCGAGGAAATGGAAGAGGACTTCAACCTCGACAGCGAACCACTGGGCGAAAGATCGTCGGCAAGGGGAAACCTAAGTCACCTCGTGCTGCCGTCGAACGGCTCTTCCAATCGCAACGGCGTCTGAAGATTCTGCCAAGTCCAGACCACCTAGTTTGTCAACCAGTCGACCAGATTGGCCGCTCAGGTCAGGTCAAAACCAAGCGACATGAGTTGACCGTGATAAAAGCCTGGAGACTTAGCATGCGCGGAGCCATCTGCACCGCGACAAATGGCAAGTGTGTTTTATAAAGAAATGATAGAGGCGCCTCAACTGTCTATCACCTCGATCGACTATTCAGTTTCTCTACCTTCTCCTTAATAGTTAAAAGCTGCTCGCGAAGCCATTCTCGACTGCATCGCAGACTAGGAATAACCCGCCATCAGGCCTAAGTTTGAGAGTAGCTTACTGAAAAATGGCCTCCTGCAACTTGACTGTTCACAGTTCGATGGCTGGAGACCACGGCGTCTTCTCGAACCGTGATGGCACACCTTCGTGTTTTTTATACAAAAAAGGCTCTAAAATTAATAGGGTACCTCTGGGACAGAGTTTTTCGACTACTTTAAAACCAGGACGATGGTTTCTCCATACATCCATGACAAGTTGACTATCGCAACGTCACTGGTGAAACAGTCGAGCGATTAAAAAGCTACAATCTTTCATTTTTTCCAGGCAACTTTTTTCGCTTTTGTCGACCTGTTATGAACACAAATTTGCGTTAGAGATCCAACTGAAAATAAATGAAAGATTATAGCTTTTTACCCGTTCCTGTGAATTTTGGTGCCCTGAGCCCAGTCGGAAGTGCGTGAAGTCATCAGAGAACCCGTAAGCAAACGTAGAGGCGACGAATTTGGCGAGCAATTAGTCTGTGGCCTTCTGACACTCTCCGAAGCTGGCTAAGCGTATTTAAATTCATAGGAACGGTCATAAAGCTATGATTCTTTAATGTCTATTTACACTTGGAGAGGCCAAAATTATCTTATATCATGGCTACTAATATAACATTAGGAAACAGAATAACACACATACACATACCGTAGAAAAAAGCATCTAGACACTTATGCACGAATTTTAAACTACATCAGCAGAAAACTTTGTTTCCAGCGAAACTAAATTAAAACGACATCAGTTATTGTAGTTACCATTTTTTCCTTTTTTAACGATGTCAGCACTAAGTAACATTGAACTACGTTTAAAAAAAATAATTTTTCTCTTATTACACTGGGGTCGCTTTTTACGCGGTTGGTTTTACCGCATTTAAAAGATTAGACTAGATATACTTATACTGAACTTATTTGATACCGCGTACGAATCATCTTCCGAATCGAGTAGAAAAAATCCGCGTTATTGTAAAATTTATTATTGCCGGTTTTTTTTTGTAAGCTGCTAGAAGTTTCACTAAGTTTGAATTCTGCTGAGTACAAATAGCTTGCCGCTCTCAATCTCAAACCTTGCACAGAACATTTCATACAAGCGATCAACGTCTAACTACTAACGTGGAATCTATGTTTATCATGTTTAGGCGTCAGCAAAAGCAGGCAAATAGTCGGTGCTACCCGGCAGCAATACGTTGTGTGTGCGCATGTGTGTGTTTACAAGCACAAGCTGTAGGCAAACAATCAGTTTAATCTTTACGCCCAATCACCGGTTTCATCGCTTCAGGCGACAGTTTGCGAACATTTCGTACTTCACTTTTGAATAGATTGGTTGGTGTATAGAGTATTCAATTGGATGTTTTACAATGCCAGAGCAGAAGAAAATTGAATTTTTAAAAACTATTCTACCGCAGAAGATATTGGAACAGTTGAACCGTAATAGCGATGAAATTTTGCATACAACTGTTAGTACTCCGGAACATTTGGATGGATTCATGTCTACTATACATCGGTTGGAGATGACAGTCAAACGAAGTAACGATGGGTAAAAACACACCAATTACAAATTGAATTCAAAAACTAACTGTTCCGTTTTTATTTCAGTACAGAGGAAACAATGAGCCTTATGGTAAAAGTAATGAAAGGTGACGATGCATTTAGGGAGCACAGCAAGGCAAAAGTTCAGTTTTCCAATGAAATTTTTATCTATACTGAAGTGCTCCCCCAGTTCACACAACTACTGTTATCGAGTGGCAGTCCGATTAGGGGTGACTCCTGGTGCCCAAGAGTACTATACGGTGCAGCTGGAAAATTCCCTGACTACAGTGACCAATTCGAAACAATGCTAGTAATGGAAAACATGACATTGGATGGATTCAAAGCTGGACCACGACAAGATTTGGATGAAGATCATTTAATGCTGATGGCTAGAAAAATTGCCCAATTTCATGCTTGCACATATGCCATGAAAATTAACAAAGACAAGAATCTGGATCGTCTCATTGAAGGAATTATACCGCTGAATTTTCTTGAAGAAGGAAAAGTATTTCATAGTTACGCTGTATTGATAAGATTGGGGTTGGAACGCATACTGGAGTACATTGAGAAAAATCCGAAGGAACTAGACACTGAGTCGTTCAAAAAGGATATGGTTAAGCTACGTGATAAGTATGGTAAAGCGCCAGTTAATTTAATGCAAAAGTTCTTGAAACGTGATGACTACTCTGTGATCCTGCACGGCGATTACAATCGCAATAATGTCTTGTTCAAATACGAAAATGACCGACCGGTGGATGCTCGAATGTTCGATTTTCAAGAGAATCGTTACGCGACGCCGGCCATCGATTTATCCTTTTTTATGTGCATGAGTATGCCGACTGGTTTGAGAGAACGTTTCTGGAATCCTATGCTACGTCATTACCACGAAAGTTTGACCAATACCCTGACTAGTATTTTGAATTGTAAAGCAGATGATGAAAAAATACAGATCTACAACTTTGAAAACTTCATGAAACATTTCCAACTGCGTGGTTTGTACGGAGGAATGGTGGCGGCACATTTTTTGCCCTGGATGCTCTGTCCGGAAGACGAATGCGCCCAACTTTCGTATCATTTTGCGAAGGACTTGGATTCCCCTGAAATGAAACATTGGACATTGGTTTGTGGAGGCGAAGCTGTAGACAAGCGCTTGGTGGAAATTTTCCGACATCTGAGTCAGCTAGGTTACTTCGGTATAATAGACGAAGATTGAGCATTATCATGATAATGCTAATCATATAGTCGAGTTTCTCTATTATAGTTTTTATCGAAAACGATTTTACTGTTAAAATATTAAAATATATAGGCTTTTTTTGTTTTACGATGATATAACCGATGTAACGGTTTAATTTTCTTTAAATAGTATCACAGACAAATAGATAAACGCTCTGCTTCATCTTGAATTTTGCCCTTTTGGCCCAACAGTGCGTAACCATAGAAAATGTCTACTTTTCAATAAAAATAATTGAAAATGCGAATTGACTCCAAATACAACTTTCACTTTATATATATATATATATATCTCTTTCTATTAACCTGACAATTATAAATGCGTTAATTTCAGATCTCTCTCGGTAATTATATAATAAATCGGTAAATTTCAGTATTCGTGTACCAATATAAGGAGAAAGATACCTCCAGAGTTTACGAGCTGATCCACAGCAATATGAACAATGGTTTCTTTTCATTAAACCAAAGATAGCAGCTGTGTGTGTTCATCGTTATGATTAAAAAAAAGTTTAGGAAGGTGATAAGGTTGGTCACTGCACCTACGCAATGAATAAGAGTAAGGTTTCAGGAAGAAACGTGACAAAAATGATATTATTGGATATTATTGAAATCGAAGTACTTCGCTTCAAAGCTTTAATCATAAATCTCCAAATAGGTTTTACTCTTTGATTCGAGCAGCAGATTCTGCTGCAATCGTCATGATAGAGTTTTTTTAGAGGGATTGTAAGTAGGTAAATACACTAAATAAGAGTAACACGAAAGGTGTTTTACAACTAGAAAGAATATTTATTACAAAGAATCGAGCTCCAGAGACACAATCAGCATCTTCGTTTTTTTACTTTAATCAATCTGCCAGAAATTGCATATATCCTTTTCGGGAGCAATGTAACATAACATTAGCAATACGCCTGTTAGCATTTTCACCCCCAGCTTGCCTTAGGATTTTCCCGAACTGCTCCGCATAGACGTCATTTTCGAAGTAGTGCACAATTTCGTCCAGTTCTTCAGGTGATGCCATCATTGTTGGGATAAATTTCACCGCAATCATTGCACCATAGATGAAATAGTTCGACAGATGTGACATCAAATTTTCGTAACTGAAAAATAGCCATTGAAGGAAGTTTTCACAAATTTGTTTTATAATTTACCTGTACAACTTCAGACGATCATCGTTGGCTGGTAGTTTTGTAATCTCCAAAATACATCTGAATAATTCCTCGTGATAAATTTCAAGTATTTTATCCCATAGGTACTCTTTAGATTCATCGTTCATGTTCATAAACATGAAAAAAGACAAATCCACTGCGGGAGATCCAAAGCGGTTTTCCTGGAAGTCGATCATTAGAACGTCGACCGGCGTTTCTCCGTCATATTTAAAAAGTACATTGTTTCGATTGTAGTCTCCGTGAAGAATCACAGAATAAACATCATCTCTCTGTATACATAGTTGCATTAGTTCCGAAGGTTTCCCTTGATATTTTTTCTGCAACCTTGCAATGTCCGTTCGAATTTTATCATTTTCCAAAATACTAGGATTTCGATCCAAATATTCGTATAATCTAGCTTGGCTGTGCTTAAATACAACATTATAACTTTTGAAGCAGACTTCACCATCTTTGATGAAATCTAATGGAATGATAGTTTCAACTAGCCGCTTAAGTCGATCAGTGTTCAAAATTCTCATCGCATAACTGCACGCGTGAAACTGTGCAATATTCCGTGCCATCAGTGTCAGATGGGCCTCGTCTAGGTCAAACCGTGGGCCTAATGTATAGCCAAGTGGTTGGACATTCTGCATCACCAGAATAGTTTCAAACTGCTCACTATAGCCGGAAAAATTTCCTTGCTTCGCAAAATAAACTCTCGGGCACCATGTATCGGTGTCAATGTCAGCTTCAGCGTCCGCAATCAATTCACGAAAAGCTGGAATTATGTTGCCGTAAACGTTAATTTCGTTTGGAAACAAAATCAGTCCCAATGACTCGCGGCGAAACGTCTCGTCCCCTTTCATCACCTTCACCAATAGCGTCAAATTACGCACCGTACTGGAATAGAGGGACAAAATACAATAGGTGATAATTTGACCATAAATAATTTGTACTTACTCAGCATCTTTTTCTGCCGCCACAACATCCAGACTGTAGATGGTGGCCATGAAGCCATCCATGGATTTCGGTGCGTTCAAAACACATTTTACTACGTGCAGATTTTTGAGATCTACATTTTTGGCAAACACTTCCTGCAGTAGCTCGTTTTGCAGAAACTTCAGCTTACGATCGTCTTCCATCCCCTAGCTCACACCGCACAGTACTATCGGAAAGATACACGATTACGGGATGAGTGTAACAGAGCCAGCATGACTTAGACGCTTTCAATGTTTGAACAGTAATCGCATTTCGTCTTATCAGCAGTCGGCTGTCTGAAATTTTTGCAACATCGTTCGGATGGATGAGTGACTAGAGTAAGTGTTAGCCTTTGGAGTTCCTGCTAAATCTTAACATCTTCATTTATGTTTTACGCAGATTACGTTCAGCCCATCTAATGTGGTTGGATGAGGTCAGAAAGACGATAGTAATGTGATTTCAATTTTAAATTCATGAATGAACAGTAGGAATAGTTTAGCTCGAATTTGTAAGTTATGAGTTAGGATCCTATCCGTTCACTATGGCTTGGTTATTGCGTATACTTTATGCACGCTACATCATGTTAAAGAGAATCTACATAACAGAATCCAAGTCAGTCACCGTTGTTATTAGAACCTAACTGAAACGATGAAATTAGGTTGCTAAAACAGGCATGGGGTACTTGAGGTATTCTGGTGTGACATAAGTAATTCGTCGTGTTTGTATTGTATAATCGTAGTACGTTCCACACAAAGATATCAGATTAAAATTGGAATTTGCATACGGTCCTAAAACATCTGTATTTAGAAAACAAATTTATTCATCCAATATCCCTAAACAGACGTAAATGATTCTTTCATAATTGTCTGTCGCGTTGTTCAATAGTTTCTGCAAGAGCAAATGATTTTCACGAGAAGCCAACGAAGCACAACTGCTGTACTTCCCTTTTTCGCTCTCTCGCTAAACGCTGCACACTATGTGTAAAATAGACAGAGCACTCACATCCTATGACAAATCACTATCATATAATGTAAATAATATTTGCGAATAAATTACTTGGGTGTGTCTCGGAAGCAAAGACTTATCAGACTTTTTCATGCGTGTCGTATGACTAGGTAAGACAACAAATTACATGATGACTGCAACAATATTCGAAGCTCTACGGAATCAAATTCCTGCAATACATCATGTAATATTACAGCCGATAATAAAACGAAGCTTCTTTTTATCGTAACACAATTGTTAAGCCACTACAACCGGAATTCAAAGATAAAAATTGTCCGCGACGACCTGAGTGCTCAGCGAACACAAAACTAGTTTGTGCGCTTCTGTTCAAACAAGATTTTCGCTTCTGCCAAAACTAGTTATTGTGTGCGACTATTTATTTTATCTGCTCTTTCTTCCTGTTTAGCATATGTGTTGAACTTTAAAAAGAGGTGAAGTAGTATAGTCAAGTTTTGTGTGGTGTTGTAGCGTGCAAAGAAAGAAAGCGCTTTGCCGGCTAAACTGTCACGCAAATGGACGAAAATCACCAATTGTTCCAGTACAATATCACAATCGACCGAACGTAATAATTGCAGTGATGGAATTGTTTCCACTTCGAGTCGAATAACTAGCCAAAGAGCTATAAGAAATAGGCATTTGGGGCTAAACTTGGCGAATACGGGGGTTGCGAAGACGGTTTTTAGCGCATTTTTTTAGTTAATCGGTCGTATCGCGAGCAGACTGAGCGGGAGTGCTGTCTTAGTGAAAGAGCACTTTCGCCTTGATTTCCACGTCAAATCGATCCAATACGACCCATTATACGGGTTGTTGATTGTTTTACCATGTTCGAAATAGTCGATGAATGTTATGTCTTGTGATATTAGAAAAAAGAAAAAAAAAACAAATAACACCGAGCAAGAAAAAAAGATCAACATTAGATGATGTGTATGCAAATTACACCGCCAATAATTGTATGCAAATGAATGATGGAAATTAACACAATGTTATTATTTTTACTAATCATTTGGATTACCTTTTGACGGAACTTTCACCGGTTTGTTGCTAAACTGCGCATATATCGAAAAATCAATAATATTTACAGAACAACTTGAATTCTTTTCTCCCCCTTCCAATTTTAATCATTTATGAAGCGAGGGGGGAAGAAGGAGTGACATAGAATACGTAGAGTACGTTTCACTTTAATGGGGTGCCGTTCCGAAATATCGAAAATAGAGTGAAACCACTGAACGGATTTGAGTAATATCTCGCTGGGTAGAAAACAAATTTCTCTAATTTATGAAACTAATTTTTGAAATATTTTCAATAGTAAACGGGGTAAAATTCATAACCAATTTGTTTATGGTTTAACCAAGCACGTGCTCGCGAAGATGCAATCCAGGAACTTCTCTAGTGCAGCCTACATTGAAGTATACCATCGATTTGAGTTTGTAAACGATTTGTCATTGTTGTTGCTTTGTTCGCTCGAGTACACAACGGCACGCACACCGGAAGTATAACTGTCATGATTCACATATAAAATCTGCAACAATTTAGTCTTCATTCTTCATCCGATCATTGTAGCAAACGGATTATTTACCGAAAATCGGATCGATCAGTAGCAAGCAGACTTTCCGCAGCGTACCAGGCGACAATTTTATGTTGTTTCTTTTTTTCTGCAAAATATTCACATTTGATTGCAGCATTCCGTAGCAGACGGCGCCTTGGTTTTAGCGCATCCAAATTATTCAATTGATCTTTTTGATCGGCCTTTGCTAATAGCGATAAAAACATTGAAGTCTCGCGTTTCTTCTTAGCGTTCATCTTTTGACCGCAACGACAATCGAAAATGTTTTAATTTCTTCTCCATTACCTCGTTTTTACTGTATTTATACTGTCTTTATATTGTTACACACCAATGGCATTTTTTAACTTATTTATCAAACGATTTTCCCGAGTTGTGTAGTTGCATTACTCTAGCTGTTTAATTTCTATCACACATATTAAACGACTCAATAACAACAACAAACAAATTACAAACATAAGCCAAACTAGCTCGATAGTCAAAATATGATCGTCAAAATATGAATATGATATTAGTCACTATGATCGCAATTAGTGGAAAACAATTTTAGCATCACATTTTAATCGCTTCATAATTTGCTAGGTAAGAAAATTCAGCACTGTTTCAAGACCGCGTTTGCGGGCTTGAGAAAGGCCAACTGTAAGTAGTACTTGGCAGGAGGTATGTAGCAATTCACTTTGAGCTAGTGTATTTCAAAATAGCTTTACTTTAGACCCAGCGTACTCGTACTTGCAATAGTACGGGAGGCTAAACTGCACTTCGAGCGTAACGTTAAAAACAACGCGCAGGGCAGCTCAACTTTTTTTTTTACTTTTTACTTTCCTCCGTAACACCGTGCGCGTAGCCCCGCCCACTTGGCGTGGTAGTTCTCTTCGTAGATATTTGAGACAATCGTACGGATTTATTTCATCACATCATTTTAAAATCAGTTCTAGTTCACAATCATTCTTCGTGTTTCTCGGGGTGGTAAACGTAGAAGAAGACGAACGGCCAGCCCTAAGGTCACTAAAGGCACGGCCTGTACCTGTAAGTTATGTGGGTTAGCACAGAAGCTACCATTGATCAAGTGACTGCAATGTAGCTTGCTGTGGAATTGTTGGAATTGGCGGGGAACGCTGCTAGAGGTAATAAAGCGATAATCATCCTGCAAGTGGCAATTCGCAATGACGAGAGACCGGACGAACTTCTCTTCGGCGTAAATAATTTCCCAGCAAAATGTTCTTCCGAATGTTCAAGCTGTTCTGTTTTCGAAGAAAACAGGAAAAGTGGCCTCAACCATCCTTTTTGGACGATCACTTGTTTTTAAATGAAACAGTTAATGAGTTTTTTGACTTGGAATATGTTGTAAGAAATGGATCAGCGGTTTTCCAGGTTGTTATGTGATGCGCAGAAAACCTAATGTTCTGTCACGAAGCAGTAGTTAGACGGTACATTATAAGGTAGAATATAAACCGGAACACGGCCTTCTGCCGTAGTTCACTAATACAAGAATAGTGAAGTAAATAGAAAATATCTCGATGAAAGAGCGAACGGTTCTGCTACGCAAACATTGGTGAAGTAGTTTGCCTTCCCCGGTGCCGGAGAAAACGGAGGGAAAAGCCTCTCGCTTTGAGTTACGTATAGGTGTTTTTTTCCTTTCAAACTTAACGGTACACGCAAAAGTTGGATGGTGCGAAACCAGTACAAAATTGTGCGTTTTTAGCGCAATTGTTGATGTAATTTGGAACCAGTACAATGCTGCGTGTTGGGCATAACGCAATTAATGCTCTAGAGTTTCTTCAATGTATTTGGTAGCTCCAAACAACTACACTTAAACAGTTTCAACTGGTATCAAGCAGCATTGCAAAGCGAGCGAGAAGCAAAACCTTTCTCCTCCTTTCTGCTTGAGGACGAGACATATGCTACGCTTTTCAAGTCTTTTGCACATACGCTTTCGAGATACTTATTCTTCGCCATGCCTCTGAGTAGCAGAAACACGCACCGACAGTATGAGTGAGACTAACAACACTGGTATCAAGTATATACAGTACGGGTGTCTCGCTCATTTCATGAAGCAACGAGACATCGCCTTGCGCGTCACAATCCGAACCAAATAAGAACCGAAAGAGCAACCTGTGAATTGTATGTGACGTGTCTAGTCTAGTCGCACGTACATGGAAATTGTACGAGCGAGAGAGCCATTTCTCTCGTCGCTTGAGAAAAAAGCGCCTGCACAGAATGACAAATAAAAATTATTCACAATTTACAAGTATTGCCATAAAAAATCAGCAACGCTTTTGTGGCTTTGTGAAATGGAGGGTTTTCGGTGAAGCTAGCGTTGATTACAAAATGTTGTGAACATAATTTTGTTTCGTTAGTTTTTGCAAATCATTCAATGGTACTTTCAAATGACCAAATCCAACCAGATAAATCGATCGAGTATTATGGCTATATAAATCTAGTGAGTTCACAAGTTGTTGTTCACTGCTTGTACAACTCCATGAGTAGCAGTCACTAATACACTCGATGTGAGAAATAAAGTGTCGATATATATTCGATATATATATATATATATATATATATATATATATATATATATATATATATATATATATATATATATATATATATATATATATATATATATATATATATATATATATATATATATATATATATATATATATATATATATATATATATATATATATATAAATATATATTCGATACATATTCTGATTTCAATTTGTGCCAATGTTTTCGCAGTACAACTGTTGCGTTGTCCTTTTCACACATTTATTGTGCGATTTTAGTGCAAAATTTGTGCGAATCGGGAAGTACAAAGATTGTACAAGACTTGAACTTTTGCGTGTATCACAAGTCTTACGAGTGGAAGCCGTTTCAGTCAGCGTCAGCGTAAACAAGCAATGAAGTAGCTCGATTACGTGGCCGGAATACCAATCCATTATTGACATAACCCTCCAAATACCAGAGGACTGTTTTCAGATGGCTTCAGTATCCGTCGATGCAGATTGAGATCTGTTTAAGAAGTTTTTAGCTGCACTTATGTTTGGCATCATGCAGCTCTCGATAGGCTTGCGCTCGCTGTAACTGCTTCGTTGCTACATTTCAATTTTAGATTTAGGTCCAATGTGGTTGATGCTGGTGCAACCCAGCATTCTGAAACCTTCGTTGAATCATTCCAGAACGTCGTAAAAGGACAGATCTCCACTTCCTCATATTCCGTTTGCAGCATAACCGACTCGACAGGTTTCATGATTGGTGGCGCACTCCGTTGTTCGTCAAATACAATATGGCGTGACGTGAACAATATCTTTCTCTTGACATTGTCAACTTGATAGCCATTCATCACGATCTTTTCGGACTTCTGACTCGTAGTTTGTCGATTTTCGGCTTCCTACATCTCAAACGGCGTCTTTTTCTCTCCCAGGCCAGATTTCGGACTTCAATTTAGTAAATATGCAGCGGTCTACTGCCTGGACCCATAAGCTCTTGAACTGGGACTTGTTCGGAAGTGTCCAGTTCATTCTCTCTGCACCTTAGCCTGCCGCGGACTGTATGGTACAGTTGCTTCTATTCGTATACCTTCAGTGCGGCAAAGTTTCTGGAACAACTTGTTCGTATAATCCCCGCCGTTGCGATTTTCATTCCGAAAAATGCATAATACTGGTTGAACTTTTCCTCGACTTTATTCATTGAATTCAGGATATATACCCTCGTGAAGTGGCTATAGTTGTAGAAGCGTGAATGGCCCGCAAACATCGGAATGGCCCAATTACAACGGCTGGTATGAACGTCTCTGTTTCATCTCGTCGGACGGTTTCCTCGTTTGTTTGCCAGCTAGGCTTACCTTACAGTCCCCAGTCATGGTGTGGCCTTGGAGGTACGTAAGAGTCGTCTCCATTCCACTCGATCCATGGATGCAGTTCGCCAGCTTTGCAATCTGCGTAGGGTCCGCAGGTCGTCTTCCACCTGATCGATCCACCTGGCCCACTGTGCACGTGTCCGTTCCGTCCCTGACGGATTGGTTTCAAGAACCATCTAATGATGGCTGTCGTCCGACATCCTTACAACATTCCAAGCCCACCGCAACCTGCCAATCTTAGCGGTGTGGACGATAGATGGCTCCCCAAGCATCTCCTGCAGTTCGTGGTTCATTCTCCTTCTCCACATTTCGTTCTCTATCTGCATTCCAGCGAAGATGGTACGCAACACCTTTCGCTCGAAGACCGCAAGAGCGCGTTGGTCCTCCACAAGCATTGTCCATGTCTCATGCCCGTAGAGGACTACCGGTTTGATCAGCGCCATAATGTGCCGGCAGTTATCAGTGAGCCTAAGTACACGAACTCGTCAACTTGAACTCGAGGTGGGAGGTTAGCGCTGCCTTAACGTGTATGTACTTCGTCTTCGATGTATTGATGTCCAATCCGTTTGACTCTTCTAATGATACCTTCCAAGGCAATGTTAAACAGTAGGCACGACAGACCATCACCTTGGCTTTAACCTCTTCGCGTTTCGAAGAAACTCAGGAGTGCCCCCGATACTCGAACTACACACATCACTCGATCCATCGTCGCTTTGACCAACAGCTTTAGTTTGTCCGGAAATCTGTATGCGATGCAGCGCTACGACTTCAAAGTAGCGTGGATGTAGCTCGTCGTAGGTTATCCTGTCGCAACCTGGAAAGCAGAGTATTTTGCCGTTCCATATCCTAAGTTTCCAATGCTAGTCCTTATTTTGTTGCCTAGGTCCATGCCGAATGTTCCGATCCGTACTATCTCTTAAGTTGTTTGTAACATATTCTTTTCCGGGCGGCTCGTATGGCCTTCCCCAACTCTCGTCTCGCCGGAGGACCATCGTGTTAGCTCTGTTTTGAGTCCCAGGCTGACACCAGGACGTTGATCAGCTGCTCCTAACATGAAGATCAGGTACTGTTACGAGCCGTACCATCTTGGTGTACAGACGCTCGGGTTGGCGAAACGTTTCCTCTACCGCCGGAGTATGATTTACGCGCCTACGATCACGTCGCATCTTCTCACTTAGCTATTGTCGGATGAAAACATTGCCCAGGCAACACCAACCAGTTGTATCCATGTTTCAACCGGCAGTCTAGTGTAATCATATGATTCGTGGAGGTTCGAAATTGGAGCTTGTGAGGGCAGGAGCTATATTTGACGCTCCTTCCAGGTTGTCAACAGTGTGTGTCAAAACGACGTCTTCCTAGTCAATTTTTACATTAGCAGCAGCCAGCTGCCGAAGAACCTTCACGGGAGCAGAATATTCTACACAGGCATTCGAAGAGTACCTACAGTCTTTTATCTGTTTTCTCGGAATACTTTTTCTGTTGCTGTAAGTTCGCGATGGCTATGCGCACTAGCAGTTGGGTAATCACATTGAGAACGGTTTGGTAACAGAGCATCATGAAAGTAAACGAAAAATGTACTCCGTGTGCCGATTCAGCTTTATTTAAAGGATTTGTTTGGAATATTGAATGTAGAAGAGAAAAGAAGCTGTTTTTTATACGGACGTTTGTGTCTGCACTACACAAGCAGCGAGTTTTGGTAACAGCCCAAATCCATCGGAAACATTTTTCCCCCTTTTTATTTTCCTAAGACGAATGTCTGCTGTTGAAAAAGGCCGTAGGAAGAATGAGCGTGAGAAGTAGAACACAGACTGCTCGGCAGTGCCGAGTCGGTACTTTACCGGCGGCTTTCGTGCAAAGAAAAGCAAAGTTGGCAATAGAGCTGCTGTGTACTGAAGAATCTGTGTATCGTACACCGAATGTATTGTACAACCATACTTACATGTCATCATCGACATGGAAAAAACATTCGTGTATAAGAACTAGACGATAACGTTACTGTCGTAAGATATTTTTTAGTCGGCTCACCAAAATTCTCACCACTGAATAAACAACTATAGAGCTTTCTGACAGCTCAGTCACGCACACTTAATTCGGGTTGCTTGCCTCATAATTGACTCTTGCTCTACTCTACCGGGTTTGAACAAATCGAAAAATATATTCTTTTTTGAGTTGCGCGGTACTGTAAGATACTATCCACAAGCTAATCACACAGTCCGCGTAGAAATAAATTATCTTTCAAGCCAGCGCACAGTGGTTTGAAACGCGAAAAACGTGATCGTCAGTATTTTGAGTATTTTGGGTATAAAAATGCCATTTAAACGCTACAATGTATTCGACAAAGTTTTTGTAGACTTTAAGAGGCATCTTTTGATGCAAATAAATTTTTGATTATTTCATCTAAAAGTGAGATAAAAAATTTATTTTTTCATTTACTTATCAAATCAAAACGAAGTCTTCAGCAAAGTTGTAGACAATTTTTTGTAGAAAAACTTTGCTGAAAACACTTTGGTTCTACCTCTTGAAAATCGACCACATACAGGTAGTTTTATACACAGACATTCTTGAAGTTTCTAAAAACTGAAGTTTCTGAAAAGAAAATGTCAGCTCAGAGATAGATTATTATTATTTTTTTAAATTTTGTCCATACGGTGGTACCAGTGGGGACAAAATTAAATAAAATAAAAGTATCTATCTCTGAGCTGACATTTTCTTTTCAGAATTCAAACATTGGAAAAACGTCAAAGAATGTTGCTAATTTTGTTGGAAAAAATCCTTGTCATCTGCATACACTAGTGACATAAAAATTTATGCGGAAAAAAAAAATTGTTTTTTATTATCATCTTTCCAAATAATGCACGGTGCCTTAAACATAAATGCTTTTCGTTCTTTCAAATGAAAAATCGAAAATCGTTTTGATTCTGTACATCTTTGAAGAAAAAAACACGAAAAACCGCCGAAAAACCAAAAAAAAATTATTTTTTTTTCACCCACGCCCAAGTCTTTAAGAGACTGCAAGAAACTAATGAAACTTCCTGGGGAAGATAGCACTAATCCCCATCTTGAGTGAAGTCTGTTGTTTTTGCAGCTTTTAGAGAAATTTCATTTTGAAAAAGTGCATTTTTTTATCTAAAATGCCCTAAACCCTATGAAAAAGTTGAAAATTTACCCAAGGTATGTTCAGCAGAATGATATATTTTTTAAATATGAAAAAATATCTAGAACATAGAAGACCTCTAAAATCACATGAGAAAAAGTTATTTAGTATTTTTCGGTTTTTAGAAACTTCAAGAATGTCTGTGTATAAAACTACCTGTATGTGATCGATTTTCAAGAGGTAGAACCAAAATGTTTTCAGCAAAGTTTTTCTACGTAAAATTGTCTACAACTTTGCTGAAGACTTCGTTTCGATTTGATAAGTAAATCAAAAAATAATTTTTTTATCTCACATTTAGGTGAATTATTCAAAAAATTATTTGCATCAAAAGATGCTTCTTAAGGTCTACAAGAGCTTTGTCGAATACACTCCAGTTTTTAAATGGCTTTTTTATACTCAAAATGCTAACGATCACGTTTTTCGCGTTTTAAACCACTGTGCAGCGGAAGAAAATAAACATTTCGCAATCAATGCAAGGATTTGTTTGCCTCATTTTCGATCCGACTTATATAGTGTAAAGTGCACCAATACATGCACGATTGGAGAGGTCTATGAGGATCGAAACGTCTACAGTTTCTCAATGTGACAACCAGGAGCGCTGTAAATGAGAAGAAGCGTCCAAACTAACTGAAACAGACTTTAGTTTTTTTCTGATTCAGGCAAACACAAGAATAGTTTATTTGAAATATTGACGCAGAGTTATGGAATGGTAGAGAAACTTACCTTTAATATTTACCAGTACATTTTAACCTGAGAGAGAGGCGCCAGCTCAATGACAGTTCAATTTTATTTTCGTCTACTTCGTTTTTGTTTTTGTGCAAGAAAAATATCTCACAATCGTTTTAATCAAGTCAGCGTGCGCATGTGTTACTCCTTTTGATGATGATATTATTCAAAAATATGTTAAAACTTGAGATGACTGTCATATCGGTTGAATATTATAATATATTGTTGATGTAGCGAAAGTAGATTCATGGATTCAGTTTCCGTCCGCGCAATTGATAATTAGTAGTTCTGATGATATTCTGTGAATTAAGGTTAACTTGCAATAAGATCTGTCGACATTTTGTTTTCATCGATCTTCGATTGATCCAATGCTTTTAATGCGGTGGTTAGAATTCAGTGACGTGAGAGGCGGTTGGAAACGGACACATGCATTGAAGGTATGCAATGCATGTTGACAAGCTCAAAATAATAACGATGTGTCGCTTCCGCGCAATGCTCTTCAGGCTTATAAATAAATGTTAGGAACTCAAAACAATTTCAATTTTACAGTGACAGGCATCAGCAATGTTTTATTGATTTTGGGTGGTTGATGCTAGTGCTTTCGATTAGTGCTTTTAAGGTTAACATAAAAATTTAGGCAGATTATTTTCGATATGGTCTGTGCCGTCATTGCCTAGTGAGATCCCACCTATATAAGCTTCACATCTATACTGTGGGTGTCATAATTATTATTGTTCTTACTTTAAGCTTATTCCTATTTCTAAATCAGATGGTTATACATTATTTTACTCAAAAAACCTCCAACTTGTTTTACAATATATGTAAAGAGATAATAACTTCACTGTCAATATCAAGTGAATATTATATTCAAGTGAATATTATATTAAAAAGTGAATATTATATACAGTGAATATTGATTACATAGTGCAAGTTCATATTTACTTGTAAATTAAAAATAAACTATACAGTATTTTAATTCTAAATGCATGGTTGAGCGACGTCGGTTGAAATATTGATATGCAGGCTTTTGATAAAGTGAGAACTTTCGTTATAATGCTGAAATCACCAAAGCAAAAAAGTTAGCATACTTACAGCTAAATTAGACTGGAAATAACCCAAAATGAAAAAAAAAAACAATAGATATAATTTAACTTTCAGAAATATTTATTAAAAAATTATCTTGAAAAAATAAATGCCGGAAAAATTTACATCGACTACGATACTCTCCATATTTCATTTCATCAGGTTCCCAGTGACATTTCTAGCCTGGTTCACGATGACATTCGTGAGAACAAAAACAAAGCCAGCTGGCGCCTCTCTCTCAGATTTTAACCATATGAAGACGCAAATGTTCACAAATTTCATGTCTTTGTGTCTGTTTTGCTTTTCAAAGTTAATCAGATTTGAACTGTAAAAGAGCGCTCTTCAATAATTCTCTAAGTGAGCAAAACTGAACGAATATTACAGTTTAAACTATTAAATGTAATAAAACAATGAGAGAATTTTCTCTGAAATCCATTTTCCTTCAAACCACGCGTGTCACAGAGCTTATAAAATACTCATTTGACTGCGGAAGCTGTTATTCTCAAGTTTTAACCTAAAATAAAAGTTTCCATAACGCCAGTCTTAATCAGTGATCGATAATTTCTACCAGTGCAGTCATCGACTATTACCAGTAAGATAAATAACTCACTTATCGTCGGTTCGTTTGGACATTTCTATAGCTTCAGCTGATTTTCGCTTAGCGTCCTCGGATAAAACTTCAACACAGCGAGAAAAACAGAACGGCAAACTTTTGGGGTAGCTCAAATCGTCGGGACAAACTGCCAATAAGTGATTCATTCTTTTCACCGATGAAAACTGATGGCCGAAACCGGCATGTATTTTTAGACAGCCACGAACTTCTAACAAATATATAAAGTATTTTACTTGACCTAATTACTCAATTAAATTATGTGACTTTTACACATCACCAGCAAAGGGTCGTTCTAGCAAATACCAATATATGTGGTACCTATTTTCACATATTTTTGTAACGTATGCAAGTACTTAGCGTTCAATTCACTCTGTTTTTTTTCTCTCTATTTTACACTCTGGAAGTCATAATACAATAGACAAGATTAAATTTTATCATACACTTGGACGTTCGGATCCAATCCGCTAGTGGTGATTATAAAAAACTTCATAGTCCATACGAAGCACTCTATCTTTATTAAACAAACATAGAGCCATGCCATTGGAGCAACATTCAAAACTAATCGGCTGTTGTGCATGAATGAGCAGCCTATCGAAAGTGAAATCATTACAACGCTATTCGGGATTTATCCCGTACCGTTTGTGTTCCCTGTACAGTTCATAAACCATGGCGGCTAGTTCTTTGTCCAATGCTGGTCCGCCACGCGTCATCGTATCTTCAATAATCTGCTCGGTTGACATACTTTCCATTGCGAAGGTATTCTCCAATGGCTCGTGTAAAATTCCGAGGAAACTGGACGCAATGTTGAATCCGTACAGATAATACTGGGCAAACTCTTTCCGAAACGATCCATAGCTGTAATATGCCCGGATAGGATTATTATTGATACAGTGAACAGAATGAGCTGAATAACTGGAATACATTTTACTGGGGGAGTAAGACGGATTACGAGCTTGTATATAAAGCGTAAAAATTTTCGCCTTATAGAAAAAATAAGATTACTTTGAAAAATTATTCATGGTAATATAATGTAAAATTGTTGAAGTCACAACAAAAAATTTTCTAATTTATCAAACACATACTACAAAATGAATGAATAATTTGAATTTAAATAGTGACAATTTTTGCAGTCGAAAAGAGTTCTCTCCCGTCTTACTCCAGCATCCCTGCTGATTAGTTAATGCGTGCCATGACATGTAACCCACGCAAACTGATTTGCAGGCTTCTACGGTTCTGCGAATACGAAACCACGCATATGTTCGCTCATTAACTTCCTGATTGGATTACTGCGTGTGTCCACTGAGGCTAGCTCACCTGAAATGTTGTGGTAAATCGTTCGAATTAGTTCCGATAATACTGCAAAGCGTTCGCACCAACTCCTCGTGATAGGTTTTGAATAGAGCCTCGAAGTGTTTCTCCCGCACATCATAACTGGTTGAGTTGGCAATAAATACCGTGAAATCAAGCATCGGCGAAGCATACCGAAGGGTTTGGAAATCGAACATCATCACGTTGGTTGGTTTATCCGGGGCCTGAAACGATAGCTAACTATTATCCGCTTCTAGTCACCAACTATCACATCGTCAACCCTTTCATCGCCATATTTGAAAGCTATATTGTTCCGCAAATAATCACCATGGCATATCACAGCGAGCGGTTCTTTTGGTTTCACGCTTCGTTTCTGCTGACTCCAGGGATCCTCTAGTACAAGGGCGAGTTTTTTCAAATAATCCTCAGGGACAGCATCCTTGAAAGCACCCTCGCGGACGGCTTTGATAGCTCGCTTGGGAGCTGTTTTCATCGCCGTCAACCAGCTCATATTATCCAGATCAGAACCATATCGCGATTCTTTAAACTTTTTAATAATACTTTCAAACAAATCTCTTTTTTTCATCTTCAAAGCATAGCATTCACCGTGAAATCTTCCCAGCTCACGGACTGTGGCGAACATGTTAACGATAATGGAAAAACGATTTATTATTTCCTTCGAAATGGAATCGATTTTCTGGCGATAATCAACAAACCTGCCAGCAAACAGTAGTCCAGCGGCAAATTCACCACCATCGGTGCCATTTTCCAACCGTCGGCACTGAAATCGCTCAACACCATCACGGCCTCTTGTGGTTTCCGATGCGAGTAGAAGTATCTGGATGAAGTGAGCAGTGATGGGAAATGTTAGCCACACGAACGACTGTGGAATAAATCTTGTGTTTAGCGCTTACCTTGGATAGAGATCCGATTTTCCCAGCGTGGGAATAATCTCGGTGTAAGCGGTGGTTTCATTCTCGAACAGAGTGTCAAATTGGCAGCTGTTGTATAATTCTTCCGGCAGGTCAGGGGTTACCTATGGGAAAGAAAGAGATTGGAATAGTAAATGTTTAATCAACAGGGTAAAATTTGGTTCAATAACTTTAAAGTAAATATACACAACTGAGGGTTGTGATGCTATGATGGCAATCCGTAATTATCAGTGAGTAATTATAATGTTGTCATATGTTAGTAGTACCTACTAATTTATTCCTTTAAAAATTATAGAGGTCATTGTGGTGTGGCTCAAAACAGCGTCTGATCTTTATATTAGGAGTGGCTAATCAACGACCAGCTATCTACGTGGGACTTTGAACAGAGCTGACCCGACGGTCCCACAGTGTGATAGATGGTTAGGAAAGGCTTAATGGTCGTGTTATTGGTCAACCTGACGTCTGTTTTGCAACTCTAAGACTATTTAGAAGGCGGCCGCACAAACAGCTCCTCATTTAGGCCCGCACTAGGTTGTCCGGAGTAGTGTTCAACCCGCTCATTGTCAAAATATCGCTTCTCGCGCGCGCAATGCAAGGGCATACGAAGAAGACATGCTCAGAAATTTTCGCTTAACTACACACTAGGGAAACGTAGAACATCCCACGTGCTTGATGCAGATTCTGTGTCAGGTGAAAGCTAACTTCTGCATGGCGCCTCCCGACCCATCCGGATAGGATTCGTCGGTGCATCCATTCACACTTCATGGAATGGGGCCACTCCCGCTGCCAATTGGCCATCATAGATGGCCTAATGGTACTTCGTATATCTCTCGTGTCGCATAGGCCGAATCAATCTACCGTCCTTTTTGATTGTTATGCTGATAAGCTGAACGAAGTCACGCTGGCTAGAAGTTTTCGAGCTACTGGACATAATACCAGATAATCGTGCAATTGCCTTTTAGGCCCTATTACAGGCATACTCGATATGGCTTTCGAAAGTGAGGTTGTCGTCGACCATAAACCCCAGATGATTTGAAGAGCGCTTAAAGTTTCAATTCCCAAAGTAGCTTCTTCCCCCACAAAGATATCCAAAAATACACTTGGAGATCACCCGGCCAATCATATCGACCACCTTCAAATCGACGCCTGGTTCTTCTCCGATATCGTCGACGTTAGCACTTACGGCAGTGCGAGTAAAGATTCGGATCTCTACCTAGTAGCTGTGTGCATGCGCTAAAAACTATCGATGGTGCATAACACTCGCCGAAGTCGAACACCACGACCAAATATTGAGCAACTGCTGGGCGCCGAGGTTGCACAAGAATTCACGCAGCAGCTGGAGGCAGCGTTACCCACGGTAGAGCAGCTTGGCACAGCTACTCTTGAAGATGACTGGAGGAGCGTCCGATCCGCCATTGGTAGCACTGCTGTAGCGCTACTAGGTACAAGGGCTGCGAATCATAGAAATTACTGATTTGACGGCGAATGCAAACAGTTAGTCGAGGTAAAGAACGGGTGAGAATGCTGCAACACCGTACGAGAGCGAACGTGGAAGGATACCGACAGGCACGGAACAGTCAAAACTCAGTCCTCCGAAAGAAGAAGCGCCAGCAAGAGGCCGAGATCGCGTAGTGATGGAAGAACTGTACCAAGCTAACGACACTCAAAAGTTCTGAGCGAAGCTGAACAGCTGCCGTAAAGGCTGCGTACTGCAAGCCGATATGTGCAGAAACTCGGACAGAAATCTCCTTACGGACGAGTGTGAGGTGATCGAAAGGTGGAAGCAGCACTTCGATGAGCATCTGAATGGCGATGCAGTAGAGTGTGAGGACGGTATGGCAACGCAACTGATCTTGGTGCACGAGCAGAAGACAACAGATTACTAGCTCCCGATTTCTTGGAGAGGGAGGAAGAGATTGGTCGGCAGAAAACAATAAAGCTGATGGAGTTGATCAACTCCCCAGTGAGCTTTCAAAATGGTGGAGAAACACTGGTTAGAGCCGTGCACTGGGTCATTGTCAAGATTTGGGAGATAGAACGAGTACCGGAGGAGTGGATGGAAGCTATTGTGTGTCCCATCTACAAAAAAATAGCGACAATCTGGAGTGCTGCAATTACCGGGCAATTACTCTGCTGAACGCCGTCTACAAGGTACTCTCCCAGATACTCTGCCGTCGACTATCACCATTTGCGAAGTACTTCGTGGGCACTACCAGGCGGGATTAATGGGTGCCTGTGCTACCACGGATCAGATATTGCGGCTTGAAGGGTTCTGCAGAAATGCCGCAAATACAACGTTGCAACACCACTTATTCATCGATTTCAAATTGGCATACGACACAATCGATCGAGATTAGCTATGACAAATTAGGCACGACTACGGATTTCCGGACAAACTAACGCGGTTGGTCAAAGCGACGATGGACCGAGTGATGTGTGTAGTTCGAGTATCGAGGGCACTCTCGAGCCCCTTCGAAGCCCGAAGAGGATTAAGGTAAGGTGATGGTCTCTCCTGCCTAGTGTTTAACACTGCCACGGAAGGTGTCGTTGAAAGAGCAGAGATTTACATGAGTGGCGCGATATTCCAAAAGTCAGTTCAACTGTTTGGCTTCGCCGATGATGTCGACATTGTGGCTCGGACCTTTGTGAAGAAGGCGGAAACGTACATCGGACTAAAGGCCGAAGCCCAACCGATTGGACTGGTCGAAGACGAAGTACTAACAACAATACTGATTTCCCACCTCGAGTTCAAGCTGGTTGTGATGAAATCGAGGTGGTCCATGAGCTCGTGTACCTGGGCTCACTGGTGACTGCCGACAACGATAACAGCAGAGAAATTCATCGGCCCCTTATGGTAGGAAATCGTGCATACTGTGGTCTCCGGAGGACGCTTCTCGCATCATGTTAACCATTTTCAAGACACTGATCAGACCGGTAGTCCTCTACGGGCATGAAACATGGATTATGCTTCTGGAGGACCAAGGTGTTGCGTACCATCTTCGGTGGAATGCAGATAGGGAACGGAACGTGGAAAAGGCGAATTCACACCACTAAGATTGGAAGGTTGCGGTGGGGTGGGCATGTTGTGAAGATGTCGGACGACAGTGCGGTACAGATGGTTCTTGAATCCTATCTATCAGGAACGAAACGGAGAGGTGCATAGCGGGCAAGGTGGATCGATCAGGTGGAAGACGACCTACGGACCCTACGCAGACTGCAAAGCTGGCGAACTGGAGCCATGGACCGAGTGGAATGGAGACGACCTTCACGTACAGCAAAGGCCACACCACGACTTGGGACTGTTTGGTAAGGTAAGGTAAGTAAGCTCCAGTTTCCTGGAGTGCATCTAGCGCTAATAGAGTGCGAAGCCGTTAAATCAATCTTCAGTGTAATGTCGTCCGCAAAGCCAACGATCTCAAACCCCTAGAGGAAAGTTTGTATTTGAAGGAACCAGAATGATACACAGCAGCCAAAATCGACCACAGACACCGTTTTGAATTTTAAGAGGGCGATTTCTGGTTCTTGGAAACAGCCGAAAATGACCGAATAACATCAAATATGGGTGTTTCTTCAACCAGAATAACACTCAGGTGCCAGAAATTGTCGCCAAATGCCATTTTGAAATCCAAGATGGCGGCTTCCGGTTTGGGAAAACAGCCTAAAATAACCTTATACCATCCAATATAAAATACTATCCAATATAATATCTCCGGAACCAGAATGATGCAATGAGCTAAAAATTGACCTCAGGCACCATTTTGAATTGTAAGATGGCAATTTATGAGATGGCAACTTCAGCCGAAAATTACTGAATAATACTCAATATATATATTTCTGTAATCGAGATGATGCATAGCCACCAAACTGGACACCATTTTGAATTTAAAGATGACCACTTTCAGTTTCTGGAAAACAACCAAAACAACTGAATACCACCCAATATGGGTATTTCCGGTGTCAGATTGATGCCAGAAAAACAGCTGAAAATGAAATCAGAAGAAAGAATTATCAGTTTCCGTTAGACTCTACAAGAAATTTGGGAAATAAATATTGAAATTCAGTCCGCGCAAATACGTATTTCGACTGTGACATACAGTCATCCTCAGTGCTTATTTGGACTGGTAAAGCACTTAGGATGACTGTATGTCACAGTCGAAATACGTATTTGCGCGGACTAAACTTCAATATTTATTTCCTTTTCTTACTCGTATTTATTAGGGGCCTCACATACCTCGTGGACAGATTTGGGGGGGGGGGAGGCGAATCATCGGCACCCCTTGTCCAGCGACTTTCTAACGCACAAAGGCGGCGACTGAGCAAAAATCTTCGCTCCGGTCTTCCGTACGAAGAAGCCAGGAAGCTGGCCCTCCTTCCGACAGAGCAGCTTGCTCAGTCGAACCAAGTCGCCGTCAAGCGACAGCGGTCGGACGACTTGGTGTCCCCAAACACCAGTACTAAGTGTCCACAGCCTAAAAAACTGCAGAACGGCACTGGTTTGGGGTCATCGGGTTCGAAGCCGCTCCCTACGGCCACATATAGGGACATGGTGGGAGCTACAAGACTTGCGGTTACATCTGCTACCCACCCCAGCTCCCTACTCACAACGGACCAGCTTCAGACTGTCCATCCTCGATCACATTGCAGACCAGGAAAATCCAATCACCAAGCCCAAGTTCAACGGTTGCCATCTAAAAAATGGCTTCCTGCAACTTGCCTGTGCTGACCCCGACACAGTGCAGTGGTTGGAAAGGGAGGTACCTTCTCTCGTACCGTGGGAGGGAGCACAGCTTCGTGTATACCACATGAAGGATCTGCCGAAGGCCTGACGGTATGTCGGTTACTTCGCGGACAGTGCGAACTCTCCGGACGAGAAGATTCTTCGTTCACTCCAGAATCAGAACGACCATCTTCTTACCAAAACGTGGCGAGTCTGTAACCGCAAATTGGTAAAGACCTCGGTCGAGCTAGTTCTGGATATTGACGAAGAATCGGTCAAACTCGTTGAGAGTCTAAATAATGAACTGCACTACGGTTTCGGCAAAGCACGCATCCGGAAGGTAAGCGGAAGGCTGAACGTAACAGGCAGGAAGGACTCCGTCGCAATGCCAGGGAAGGTACGTGCGGGTAACTCCTTCGGGAGTACTCTGCTACCACCCAGGCAAAGCGATCCTGCGAATGGGCTAAAGGTTCGCGTGGGAAACTCCTCCGGGAGTGCCCCACAATCACCCAAACGCAACCCTGCAGTTGGGAAGGTACGCACAGGATGCTTCCCCGATTGTGCCCTGTCACCACCCAAACAACGCAACCCCGCGACTGCTCGGTCGGTTCCGCCGAAGACTCGCAAGAGTGTGAAGCATCAACCACCGAACAGTCGCACCCCCGGAGTCAAAAACCACCACAGTGTGCGCGACGACCTTCTGTTGCCAATCAACTGCTGCAACCGAAGCCGAACAGTGAGGAAGAGCTACTTCCATGAACCAGCCAAACCCCTGTTGGCAGCTTTCAGCCAATACCCGGATCATCTTCCGATCCGGACAAAGACGGCAACTTCACTGCAAAGTGAGCAGCCTTCGCTGCGTGCAAGCGAATCTCCGTCACGCAAAAGGCGCCTCGGGTGTTATTTGCAGGAGATTCACCAAAGAGCAGCTAGCGGCTGCACTCATCCAGGAGCCGTGGATCAACGAATCCATAGTTCTCGGACTTAACGCTCCTAATGGTAGGTCCCGCCACCCGAAGTAGCTGCGCTCGTGCGACAACAAGCCGTTTCTGATCGGCTGCGATGCCATCGCCCACCACACGATCTGGAGCAGCTCGGACACCAACACTAGGGGTGAGTACCTACTTGAATACCTTACTTCTAACGATGTTAATGTATGGGGGTGTAGGGAATAACCTCACGTTCATCAACGCTATCAGACAGGAGGTCCTTGATCTCACTCTGTGTAGCGCCTCTATTTCTGAATGGATTAAAAATTGGCAGGTCTCCGATGAACCTTGTCGGACCACAGACACATTGTTTTTAATATAGAGGCTAACCTGATCGATTCACGAACTTTCAGTTACAGCAAACATTCGAAATTCAGTTGACCTGAATTCAGCAGCAAATGATCTATAAAACAGAATCATGGATGCTTTCGACGCTAACTGTCCACTAACACAGCGGTCAGTATGTCGTGACGTACCCTGGTGGAATGATCAACTTAGTGACCTTCGTCAGGAAACTAGGCGGTTGTTCAACAGGGCAAAAGTCACTTCTAACTAGGACGACTACAGGGCGTCCCTCACTAGGTACAACGCCGAGCTACGCAACGCTAAACGGAAATCCCGAAACTAACTCTGTGAAAGAATCCAAACTCTGCCGGAAGCTACGCGGCTCCAAAAGGCGATGTCCAAAGACCATACTAACGGTTTATGACAAGTGAGGAAAGAGGATGGATGCCTCACTGTCACTACCAAGGAAACGCTGGCGGTTCTTATGAACACCCACTTTCCTGGATCGACAGAGACCGAAGAACTGAATAGTGATTGGTCGCGGCAGGACAATTCGAGACATATGGTGTCTCGGGAGTCCATCCTGCTGGCCCGTCGACTGTTCATGGAAGCTTCAATAGGTTGGGCTCTAAGCTCATTCAACCCTATGAAGTCTCCAGGTCCAGACGGCATACTACCCGTCTTTCTACAAAAATCAGCCGCAGTTATCATGTCGCAACTCATCAACCTTTTCGAAGCCAGCTTTATCCTGGGCCATATGAGCCGTTGCGGAACAGAGTGGTCTAAAGACCATTTTTTTCGAAAATGAGTTTTTTGCATAAAACGCATCTATTCAAGAAGCTGAAGCTGGGATATTAAGAAAGTTTCGGAAAAACGAATTTTAAAGCTGATTTATTCCGCGTTAAAAATTCGTCCGAAACAGAATGGCCGTTTTGTTTCGGAACAGAGTGGTCTATGTACATAAATCGATGTAATACTATCATGTAACACGTAACATGTAGCATATTACATATGATAAGGAACATGCCACTTGTTTTGTACATGTCACACGTTATATGTATCATGTTACACGTAATGTAACACGAAAAATGTAACATGTAAAAAATCATGTAATATCTTGTGTTACATGTAATGTAACACGTGACATCTTACATGCGACATGCTATATGTATCATATAACATGTGACACTAGCCATTTTATACGATTTACCGTCATTTTCTTTGTCATTTACCGGGTTTGTGTACATAGACCACTCTGTTCCGAAACGATTCGAGAATTTCAGTGAATATATATATATATATATATATATATATATATATATATATATATATATATATATATATATATATATATATATATATATATATATATATATATATATATATATATATATATATATATATAAAGTCAGAGTGGTCCATGTACATTGGTGAGATAAAATCACCGAATTCGCAAAGAAACTGTTAATTTTATGTATCCCAATGTTAAACCACTTCATAACCTTTATATTAGAACGATTTGTTTGAAAGAATCTGTTGAACAGAATTTTATTCAGAGATTTTTCGAAAATTGCTTCTCCTGAACAATTTGCTCAATGGCACATAGACCACTCTGGTTCGCAACGGCTCATATGCCGGATAACTGACTGAAGGTGAAGGGAGTGTTTATCCCCAAAGTTGGAAGAAAGGATAAAACCCTACCTATAACTTTCAAACCCATGGGTCTGACTTCATCACTTCTCAAGTTGATGGAGAAAATAATGGATAAATATATCCGCGATAAGTTTCCTAAAGACTCCCCGCTGAATAGGAACCAACATGCCTGTCAAAGCGGCAAGTCAACAGAAACTGCTCTTCACAGCTTAGTGACGTTGATTGAAAAGTCCCTGAGTTATCAGGGGACGGCGCCATGTGCCTTTCTTAATATTGAAGGGGCCTTCGATAACACGTCCTTTGCATCAATTGATACGGCTCTCTCTCATAAGGGAATCGACCACACTTCAAGGAGCTGGATACACGCAATGCTCTCTAGCAGAGTGATCACAGCAACCTTGGGAGATTCGTCTGTTACAATGTCGGTGATCAAGGGGTGCTCGCAAGGAGGGGTTCTCTCGCCCTTGTTATGGTCACTAGTTGTCGACGCACTTCTCAACAAGCTTTCACAGCTTGGTTACGAGGTCATTGGATACGCCGATGACATCGTCCTCATCTTCAGAGGTAAAGATGACGCAACTCTGTCGAGCCGAATGCAAACGGCTCTGAGTGGTATTCATGTCATGGTGTTTACAGGAGGGTCTAAACATAAACCCCTTAAAAACAGTCCTAATTCCATTCGGCAGACGAAGGACGATCTCCATCACTCCTCCAATACTGAATGGAGTTAGACTGGGCTTCAGCAATGAAGTCAAATATCTCGGAATTATTTTGAACAAAAAAAACTAAACTGGTCTGCACAACTGGATCATGCCGCCAAGAAAGCGATCTCAGCGATCTGGGCCTGCAGAACTCTGTTAGGTAAGACCTGGGGACTAAAACCAGACTTGGCACTCTGGTCTTACAAGACCATTGCCCGACCAAGAATCACCTATGCTGCCCTAGTGTGGTGGCCTAAGGTGAACGAAGTGACTGCGCAAGCCAAACTGAAAAAAGTTCAAAGACTTGCATGTCTTTCGGTTACCAGCGCTATGCGAACAACTCCAACTGCAGCCATGGAAGCTATGCTTTGCCTACTACCTCTACATCTTCATGTGAAAAAGGAAGCAGAGCTTGGCGCTCTAAGGTTGCAAAGGAGGAAAACTATACTTGAAGGGGACCAAATCGGCCACCTTCGCATACTTAGGGAGTTCTAACTAACTTCGCTATTAACCACAATCTCCGACTGGATGGACGTTAGGACCAACATGGATATTCCGTATAGAGTGATGGAAACAAACCGCTCTATGAGGATCAATGGAGGGCCTAATCTTCCACCTGGAATCGTCAGTTTCCATACGGCTTTAAGGCTCGGAAATGGGATCCCTAACGGGATCTGGTATATACGGACCCGGTATCAGGGAAACGTTTTCCCTGGGAAAATGGCCCACTCTTTTTCAAGCAGAGGTATATGCCATATATATCTGCGCAAAAATATGTCTGCAACGCAACTACAGACATGCGAAAATCGATATATTCTCGGACAGTCAAGCAGCACTACTTGCACTTTAGTCCGTCAAATGCGCTTCCAAACTTGTTTGGGAATGCATTGAATCTCTACGGGAACTTTCCCGACAGAATTCAGTTTTTCTGTTTTGGGTGCCCGGACACTGCGGAGTCGAGGGTAATGAACACGCTGACTACCTAGCAAGACAGGGATCAGCTCAGCGGTTTATTGGCCCCGAGCCGTTTCTGGGTAAGTCCATTTCCGCTATCAAAAGCGAACTACTAACTTGGGAAAGGCTAGTAATAGTATCCCAATGGCAACAGGCACAGGGTTGTAGACAAGCTAAACAGTTTATCTATCCGAACCCTAGAACCGCCAGAAAGCTACTTAGTCTAAATCGTAGTGACCTGAGGATAATCACGGGACTCCTTACCGGACACTGTCCCGCTTTTTATCATTTAAAGAAAATCGGTGTAGTGTTGAACGATACCTGCCGATTCTGCAAATCTGAACCAGAGAGTTCAGAGCATTTGCTTTGCTCTTGCGAATCTCTTGCTTCCTCTAGGTACAACTTCTTAGGAAGCTACCTTTTAACTCCATACCCAGTGTGGAGCTCTAATCCCAAACAGGTAATTAGTTTCATCAACTATGTTGTACCTAATTGGGGTACAGGTTTACAATAAAACAGTTCTACTCCATCAATGAGTACGAGCAATCCGTAACCTGTGCACAGCAATCGGGGCCCGCCACAAAAGACAATCAGCAAGAAGTTCGCAGTGGCATTTCAGTACCCAGTGCCCTTCAGGCATACAGAGAAAAAAAATCCCAGCGAATCTTTGAATTTGTTCACATATCAAGTGGCATCGTATGATAATTGTCACAATCGACTGATAAACGAAGTTGACTCGAACGTTGAGATAGATCGAGAGTTTATCGACGATCATTAGAACTGCTTGTAATAAGTTTTAAAAGTTTCTATATGACAGCAATATTTCATGACTCAAATTAAAGTGAAATAAAAGAATGCTAAATTATTTGTATTCATTTGTCTTAAGTTAAATGCATTAAATAAAAAATACTGGTTATTTTATTAATGGTGTATGTTTCATTAGAGTGTAAAAATCTATTTTCTGCAACTCATCCGTAGACAACATTTTAGCAAAGATATAAAAACGAAGCTTGAGTCCAAATTTTAAAAATTCCTGTGCAAAAGTCATGTGTTCTCTAGTCGGAAACAATTAGGAATTTTATAAATGTGTTGTTCTTTGGGATGAAATTCCATGGGACTGAACTATTGTCAACGTTTGTCATAATATTGGAGTTTGACGAATCTGTCTAGTTGTCTTTATCCTGTGTGCCATATCTTGCAATCTTTTCTGCGAAGAAAGCTCTATTTTACCCTTCCGCGTATTATGAGTGAAGCAACTAAACAGTTAACCTGTTTGAATTTCCGTTCAGAAACGACCATGGGCAAGTCAGTTTTTAATATATTAATTCTTTCAGATCGTTATGCTTTCACAAAATAAATCTATGAAAATAGATTTGAAACTGAAAGTTATGGTTTTGGATGACGGCAATAGAATATATTGGTGATGTAATTGTTTTCCTAACATTTAATGGAGCAGCAGTATCATTTGCCAGAATTTGTTTTCTTTTTTTACTGGTAAATAGATGGCCATTTGAAGAAATGACGATACTTTATGAACAATTCACAGATTAATTAATTTGGAAAAAAGTCCTATGTGACGGAGTTTTCAGCAATCACTGAACTGCTTGTGCGGGTACTCGATCAAACGATTATACCAAAAAGGGCAACAAAAAATTATCTGAACCTAGTATCAATAACTAAGCCCGTAAAATATCGGATATTTCAGAATAGTCATAAGTACGATATTATATCAAATTATGTTATCATACATGAAAAAAATACTTTATTCCATACATTAAAGATACTAAGCTGTTTTCTGCGATATCCGCGATATCGCTATCTTTTTTCCACCAATCAAAGGTTGATACTAATTTACCAAGTTTTACGCAAATTCATAATATGAGTTTAGGGGTCATCCACATACCACGTGGACAGCTTTGGGGGGGGGGGATGTCCACGGTCCATACATTTTTTTTAGAATTTATATGGGCAGTTGTCCAAGGGGGGGAGGTAAAATCGTTAAAAAAAACTGTCCACGTGGTATGTGGATGGCCCCTTAAATAAACGAGATTTTTGACTTTGCAGCGGTTTCCGGGTTTTTGATTGTCTCCAGTACAATTATTTAAATAACAGATTGAACACTCGATAACCACGCGTTGCGATAGTTTGATGTTCAAGTGTGCCGTAGAGAAACAACAAGTCATTAAGCATGATAAAACGGTTCAGTCCATATGTGATTCTCACCTGCATTGGATTTTTGAATGATTTATTAGGTTTTTAGTGGCTATCAGTTTCGCACAGGAAAATATTGCACTCGCGTGACAAAACACTATGCGTGTATACATGACAATTTTGGTGGGAGGCCAAAACTATAATAAAAACAATCTTCGAAACACTTAACGAAACCAAAAGCATGGGACATAATCGAGAGAACCAAAGAGTGATTTAACCCTCTAGTGCCCAAATTATTTTTCAGACGGACTTTGTAAAAATCACTATGAATCTTTGAAAACACTTTTTAAGTATTGATTGAAGCTTTTTAGAGGTTTAACTGAAGACCATCTAGAGGCGGCACTGGACACTAGAGGGTTAGGCTACTTGCGAGAACAAACCTTTACGGCGAGATGATAGACTCGAGTCTTTCCGGTCTCTTTACTGCTGCGTAACACTACTTTGGCCTTGAACAGATTCGTAAGCATAAAGGTCCCATCTGCGGGTAGCGGTTTTGTTTCCACGGTATCCAACTGACAGTCTACCTCGGCTACTCCTGCAATATTCAACACGCCCCGCCTTATCATACCCGGAATCAGTTCCGTATCGATATATTTGACAATTTTGGCCGTGTCAACAGGTGCAAAATTGGTAGCTTCAGCCATAACGAGTTATTAGAAAAACAAATACACACTCCGTCGATAGATAATACGGACTTAAACTTCGACGAACGGTGAACCGCTTCTGTGCTATCAACTGATCAACCCGGCGCTCGAACACAGTTTCGCGAACTGAGCAATTTTGAACGCATGCACAGTTGCTACGAATCGCAAACTAAAACCAACTGATGAATGGACGAGCTCCGGGTGATGTTATGTACATACAACTCGAGTGTTGATTGCCGGTGACAGAGCAAATTCTCAACGGAATGTATTAGTAACGGACAGCCAGATGATATCAACGCGTCGAGTTTAATGTGTTGTTATGGCACGTTGGTTCACGAGTGTGGTAGTGTTTACCATATCTGAGCTGTCGAATAATATTGAAATGTTGTATAGGGGATACCGTGTCGGATCAAGGGGTTAACCGTATCCGTCTGAGTGTCTCTACTAAGAATGCTTTGAAAAGCCTTCAAGTTTCACTAAATTAACACTGAAGTTTGAATTTTAGATGCATGGAATTAGTATTTTTTCATCACTTTTTTGGAGATTTGGTGTCCGATGTGCTCTGGTTTAATTTAATTTAATTTTTTTACTGTTGCACTATAGTAAAATTCCTATAATTTATTTTTATTTTTAAATATACGTTATCAATAACTAACTTCGCGTCATGTACCGTCATATTTTTCCTAAGCAGACATAACAGAACTTGTCAGAACTTGTATAGAACTTGTATAATCGAAAGTGATTAAAATAGAACTGCTGTCGAAGGTGGGTTTGTTTAAGAGTGGGATTATCAGGCATCGCTAGTCGTAACCTTTCCCAGACCGCATCACGTTCAATAATTATCAATAGCAGCCGATGAAGAAGAATCTTTGATTATGATTGCCGGAAGATGCTGATCTTATAACGAATCAAAGTGTCTAAAACTAAATTTTTAGGAGGCTTCCTTTGTCAGCCTGAGGGTTTGATATCAATTGAAATTAAAGTTCATGTTTATTGTTTATGTTTATGTTTTTGGAAGTGTGATTGGAAATTCTTAAATTTGAAGGTGAGAAAAATTGTGTATAATTACGAAGCAAAATTGAAGCAGACGAGTATAAGAAACTGAAACTACCGAAATTGAATGCAATTTGTCTCAACCGTTAACTACCCTACATGCATGATTCGTAAAATAAGTTTTATTTTTGGCTATGACAGTGCAAAAGTAATCTTATCGCTCTCATTCAAAAGTATTGAACGCACAAATGTGATAGACTTCATTGTTCAACGGTAAAATACCATTAATATGAATTAGATAATTGAATTTGTGAGAAGGATGAATGTTTTTAACACTATCGAAAACATACACAGATTAACAAATTAAAAAAACGCATTATAAAATAAAGGATAAAATAAAATGGAAAAAAGAAAAAACAGAAGAATAGACCTATCTTCTGCTTGCTGTCTACTATTTTGTGTTGTCACTCTACGATTATAATCTACTACCAATGTTTTACTGTCTGTTTCTGTGTTCTGATGAGTACTTTAGATCAGCAATTAGTTTCACTGCAGCTGATGTGTGTAAATCGGTTGAGAAGAAAGATATTTCTTACATAGCAAGAGACACAATTATGGTTCACTTTTGGCATATAAACTCATTTAGTCTATAAAATCGTCAAAATTCATCAAAAAATATTTTGTTGCAACAGCTTGAAAATAAGTTTTTTCATTCAGTACTGATGCATTATTGTACAAAAGTAACAAAAATAACCGAGATATTGTGCACCGAAAAATGTAACATTATTACTATTACGGGTTGTTTCGCCTAATGATGCAATAATATCCAGTAATATTTTTTCAAATTTCAATCGCGTAAATATGGTAACAACTGAATTGAAAAATTTATTGCGGCTCAGTTTCCTGAGAATAGATGTATTTTCGTAAAGGTGACCCATAATTGTGGAGTGACTTTAGTTGCCAATTCCGCCAGTACAGCTTATATACTTGATATCTTTCTGACGTATACGCATTATCTCTCATCAGTTTAACCGGGTTGCTTCTACAATAGTGTTAGATGTGACAGGAGAAACGCAATTAGCTGGTGGATTGGTGGATATCTAACTGGAAGCGCCTTAACGTAGACAACAGTATATGTGTTTTATAAATCAAGTTGAACAAGAGTACCAAGTGAACACCATGTAGTCAGCTGTTGAAAAGAAATTAAATAACATAATTTAGGTACAAATACATTCCAACATAATTACAAAATAATGCTACACATGAACATATGGATTAGTGCTGGGACTTTTAACCGGATATATTCCTGATCCGGTTATCCGAGGCTCGGATCACGGATGTGTAAACGAATACTATTCGGATGTCCGGATATCAGGATACGGATAATCGAATAGTCGGATATCCGGATATCCGGATTTTTTTCTAGCTTTTAAACCCGTTCGAATAAAATGTAACGCGAAAAATGGCTTTTTCCACAATCCCCCATCCCCTCGTAAGTATTTATTTACATAATTCTCATTAAACTATATTCGGATACAATATCCGGATATCCGGATATCCGACTATCCGAAAATCCGGATATCCTGTCGGATAATATCCGGATATCCGATTGATCCGGATTTTGGATATTTGTCCGATATCCGATATCCGATATTTTAATCCGGATAGTTCCAGCACTAATATGGATGCTGCAACAGATACAAACAAAAGATACTTAAAACTCTCAAATAATATGATAGTTAGGTTGTCAGATCAATTTAAGTAGAAATAGAGCTTTCTGACAGTTCAGTCACGCATACCAACCCTTTTTCAGTCACGCGGATGATAAACGAAGAAACATATATAGCTTTTTTGTATTAAAACCACTTTGTTCAACAATAATGCAGTAAAATAAGCACAGATTTATTTTCGATCAGCTTGGTAAACAGATTATCATGAAACAAAAAAATCACAGAAGGATTGCGTGCAAAGCCACGACCGCAAGGTTGAAGTAGAATACTTTTACAAGAAAGATAACCTGGCTGCTTGCGTGTCAGTCATTTTTTCTGGTAAATAAACGTTAACTTATCAGATCAATCGAATTTCGCGCAGGATTCATCGAATTTCAACAAGGATTGATCATTTTTAATAATATAGTAAGTTGCTTGTCATGATTGGGGTTTGACAATTTTAAAATTTTGGTTATGCGAAAGATTTAATTTTTATGCATATAATGAAAATTTTTCGTATGTTGTGCTCATGACTGAAGAAAAAGATAATTCAGTACGTTCTGAGAAACGGAGATAAAGTAAAATTTATAACTTTTACAAATTTAAAAATGTAAATAACTCAAGAGAAAATATTAAATCTTCAATCATCAGGTTTTTATTTCATACTGAAAAGGACAATTTGTTGATCAGATCAATATCGGAAAAGATACCGATCACATCTTGGCGTTATCACTGACAGTGCAAATAATGTATTCCTTGTGATAAAATAAACAGTGTAAAGCTGATTCAACACTCAAAACTAGACAGCTCATGTGTTGTCAAAATGAATCAACTTTTCATTGAATGCATTTACTAGTACCCGCTATCGCACAGAGACTGCATTTCACCAAAGAGCCTCACTGCATCAGCTGCTATCGATGCTGATATGCTGCAACTGCTACGCTATCCGTAGCCATGCCACAGTTATGGCCGCTATACGCTGCCATTGGTATCCGCTGTCCCTGCCTCAGCTGGCCCAGTTGCTATCGATACTGAGACCTGCTGCAACTAGTGCGCTATCCATTGCTATGCCACAACTGTGGCCGCTATCCTTTATCGCTGGTATCCACTGCACTGCTACTGCTGCTGCTGTTGTCGCTATCTAGAACTATTATGAGCGGCTTCGGCTGAAAAAGGCTCTTATATAGGCCAAATAGCATATTTTCAATTGCAAGGTATATGATTCTGTCGACCGTGCTTGGGAAGCAATCATATAGCGACCAATCAGAGATCGAATTTTTCGTTCTGACTTGGCTTGACTGTTTTCAATAGTACAATAGTTTGAATAATAAAATTACAATTATCTTCATTAGGGAACGATCTTAGAAGATTTTCCAATTTATTGCTGCAAGAACGAGGGAAATCCATCGAATACTAACCGATTTATTAGCATTTGAAATTGGACATATTTTTCACTTTTTTCGGTTTTAGATTTTCATTTCACATTCCTATGTAGCCGAACTTCCTGAGAGAAGTATTCTACTTCGAAATTTGGTTTGATCTTTGATGAATGTATCTGTTAAAAACAACGTTTGAATAGTATTATTAGGAATTAGTTTCAGGAAACTTATTTGAAACAATAATAGTTTGAAATATGCATTGATTTTTTTTATAACTCACAGTTGAGTTGATTTTTTTCACCCGATGAAGAACAAAACGAAGACTGTTTTAAGGTTAAGATTTAGAGCACCTTATTTTTTAAAAAAAGCAAAGTCTTGGTGCTACATTCCGATCCGGAACTCGACCTTCTGTTTATTATAAACAGACTTCGCAGCCAACTGTTAAGTTTACAAGACAATTGCGGGGCTAGCGCTACGATCCTACTGACACAAACAGTCTTTCCCGAGCCGAGACTCGAACCCACGACGACTTCTTCTTATCATACTACTGGCCATTTAAAATTATAAAACTAATAGTGAATGAGAATCCATACGGTATAACGATAACCCTTACTGTCGAGACTATATCCCGAACTAGTTGCTAGGCACGTTTTTTGGTTATCGATTTAGCGGGTATTCAGAAGATATGAGTGAAAACCATTCAACACACACCAAACGCTTATCATACAAATACGCATACCATACACTAAATCAATAACATTTACATGCCATACACACCATACAATAAAAATACCATAGAAATGCACATACAGTTTGATCCACAAAAAATTGCATCGCGGAAAAATTACCGTAGAAAATTACTCATTGGGTATTTTGTCTTGAGAATTTGGATAGAAGTAGTTTGGAGTGTATTGTTCACACAGTCTTTCGTTCAGAGAGTCAAGGACCGGGAGGGACTGCATACGTACAGAGTGCAGAAGGCTCCAAAACGTGACGAACTGCAAAATACGGTGGGAAACGTACGGACCCAGCAACTGTACACTCAGTTACTGGCGAAGCCTCATTGTCTTACCATGGATGATGAGCCTTACGTCAAAGCGAGGTTCTGGTAGCTTCCGGGGCTACTGTTCTTCATTGCCCAACACAAGTATGGCCAGATAACCTGAAATCGTGTAAAAATGGCAATACAAAATCATATAAACATCCAGTATTAATTGAAATTGTATAAAGCTTATGTTATAACCAGTTAAAGTTATTTTTCATCATATGAAGGTCGTACAGCCTGTGACATATAACTGCATATTGTTCCTCGTATAAATGCACACAAAAAATCAGGTTTCATCACAGTAGAGTTGTCTACAGTGCTAAGCTTAATTGCAGTGCAAAATTTTAGGATTTCTAATTTGTGTGATCCACGTTGAAATTGATATTCCTTGAAAACTCTTATAACAGTTGTAAGAGGATTGCATGATAAAATTTATAAAATTTACTTTTTCGTGACAGTTTAAATCGTCTATTATGAAACCTGAAATCGTTGAGTAGTAAAGATTGATGTCATATTTAATTTAAATTAAAATCTTCCCTTCAGCAACTCAGGTTTTAAAATCTCGTTTTTGAAAGATTCAAAGAATTGGGTAAAAAACATAAACGCAGTTCATGTGAAAAATCATAAAAAAATGACACATACAGTCGGGTTTAACAAAACATTAGCAACGCCTTGAAAGATTATTTATTGTCTGTTGATTGCAATTGCTTGAATCGCTCAACAGTTGAAAAGAAGGTCAATGCAGATCGCATGTTTTTATTCCTTCGTATATGAGGCAATATTGAGTTACATATTGACATCAGAGTCTATAAATAGATTTGGGTCAACGTTAAAGACAATAAGTGACATTACATACGATTTACTGGTTCATACGAATACAGCCTTGTAAAATATAGTAAAGATAAATGTCGCATCCAACTACAATAAATGCCGCTTCTGCGGACTTTGAGAATGAAACCTCTGAACACCTACTTTGTGAATGCAGAGTATTTATACAACGCAGACTGCGTATCCTCGGTAAAGGATTACAAAGTCCTTCCGAAATCTTGAACAAAAGCCCTTCTCAGATATTACATTTCATCCGAATTGTGATACCTGACTGGGATACACGTGCAAATCGAAATTGGACATCAACTCAATAATAGTTGTCACTAGGCTTTTGCTATCCCCGCTGCTCAATCGCAAAAAACTCCACGAGCCCTCAGGGTCGGCTCGTCCATAAGGAGAGGTCAAATTGAGGAAAGGAGAAGAAGATCACTTGGTTTTAAACTAGTATATTTGGCACGGTAATTTTTCCCTAACGTCCCTAATTCCCTACTCTATATTTTACAAAACTGGACTTACGTGATATGTGTGTGTGTGATAGTGTCTGGGCCCGCCGTCTGTCACTGCTCCATTGCCGTCTGTCGCTCGGAGGTCACCTTCGCCGCTGTCCCGTTACGTCTCCGCTGTTTCTATGCCGTCGCCGCTGCTTCTCGCCTACGCCTACTCTCGTTCCTGCTGGTGCCTTGCCAACTCTACTGGGTTAACGTTGGGCTTCGTCGCTGACAATAGCCGCTCTGCCGACTTGTAAACGCCCCCACCTGGTCTTTTAAACACTCCGATTCGATGTAAGTGGACCCACGGCACCAAACGGGTGCGATCTCTGCCAATAGCTGCCAATATATTCGCTCCTTTCCAGCACACAACAATTGTTTGCCGCGACGAAACGATTGCTTTTAACTCGCGGATTAGAGCCGTATCGATTTAATTACGTTGCTCTACAACTTTGCGTTGTCGTGTGCAAAACGTGGTTAACGGGTTAACGTGGTAAAAACTGCGGCTGTACTATGTGCGTTCGACAACTAGCACGGTCCAATCCCTTCTGCCAATGCTGCCTAAGGACTTTCTCGATCACCCGAATTGCCTTCTGACTCTCCCGGAACTTGCCTTCCGAACTCCTTTGCAGGCGAAATAATTATAGTTCAGTGTGTTGTGCTGTGTATGATATGTGTACCTTGTCAGGGCTGAACACAATCCCTGCCGTGTGTGTAGAGTTTATCAAGATTAAATCGCCGTGCCATCTACCTATACAGCTATTCTGGATGTCATATTTGGGTATACTTTTTAATTTGATTATATTTTTATTTTCTTTATTGTTTTAATTTATTTTTATTCCTAGCTAGCTGTTAAGAGTGATCTTCAACCCACGTTTTGTTTTTATGACGTAATTTTGGGCTACGTAGAGCATTGTGACAGGCTATGAAAATAGCAAAAGGTCACACTACCGCACGACTCGGAGAAAAAAAATTAATAAAATTAATTTTTTTTTATAGGGAAAAATCTAATAATCAGAGTAGTGCCGCACCTGCACCCAAAACAGAAAATGCAGAATAAATAAGCTTAACAGATACTTGATAAAACCAACATACATTGAGCGAAAATAATCGTGACAATTTAACCTATAATACTAATACAACTAATTAAAAATTTTATTAAAACAAGCTTGGTAGAAGATAACTATACACAGTTCCGCAACACAATAATAACCGATAAGTCATGCGAAATTATACATTAATTGATCGCGGCATATTACTCCGACAACTCAACTTTATACAACAATAGCGTGCGGGGTGCGTTCACCGTACTCTAACGAGGAATGGGAAGATCCCATTGTGTGAGTGCGTAGATACACGGCAGTTTATTTACCCCACTAAATAAATATTGGTTTTCTTGATTCAGTTCAACCTAAAAAATGATTGTTTTGGCATTGAAAATGGTATATATCTCTTGTTGTACTGAATTCCGGCCGGTGAGCATTCTAATTTTCTTCGCCATTTCAGACAAAAACTATTTATTTTTTAAGATGTAGCGAATCAAATTTGTGGTGATAATAATTCCTTAACAAAACAGAAGTGCAGTGCAGCATAAATAACATCCTCACTCATCACCATTCGTCAAATAAAGGACTAAAATACGAATGGACACCATGTTTTCCAAAGACAAACATTTTTAATTACTATGGAACTAACCAGTGAATATGATTGTTCATCGGCAAATACTGTAAACGCTTTATTGGCTTGTACGTACCTTTGAGGCTGTCAGCACAAGAAAACTATCTCTGGCCTTCCATAATGCCACCGATTAGATGCGGCTGACACCAAGAAACATAACCCCTATTCATCGATCCTTACATCATCGTAACCAGGATCAATAAGTATCACAACTTATCACCTGTAAAACCACTATTTTCTTATTTTTTTTTTTTATTTTAGGCTTTCAAATCACCAGCCGAAAAAACACCGAGACTTTTGCCTTTTAGATCAGCCACTTCGTAAGAGTTTGTTCCTCTCTTTGCCAAAACCACACAGGGCTCATACACTTCACCCAGTTTGGCGTTATAATTATCTTTCGCCGAGGACTGACGAAATGTTCTTTTAAAAATACTTTGGCCAACGTCAAAGGTCGGCGAATATCTTTTGTGTCGCAGATCATAGCGTTTTTTCACTTCACAGTGTGCCTTCTCAAGATAACCAGCGACTTTGCTGTACACTTCCCGACTGATAGTGTTCATTTTTTCCACCCGTTGGTCGTTGGTCAGTTCATCGATCTTTTGAAGTCGATGGTCGGATCCCTTCGTCACTATCTCGTGACCAAAGATCACTTGATATGGCGTATGATTGGTCGTTGCATGAATGGTATTGTTCAGGATGAACTCAACCTCGGAGATGCGGGTGTCCCATAGCTTTTGATTTTCCCGGACGTAGCTCCGCATCATCGCCTTTATCGTTCGATTGAGCCTTTCAGTGGGATTTGCCTGGCTACGGTGTCGCGCGTTCGCCCAATGTTTAACTTCGTACTTGGCCAACATGTGCTGAAACTCTTTCGAGAGAAAAGTGGTAGCATTGTCAGAAATGAGGTATTGGGGAACCGAGAGTCGCCTAAACCATTGTTGTTCCAAAATCTCACACACATTACTCGCCGAAATCTTCCTCACAGGAACTAAAATACAATATTTGGAAAAAACATCCATAAGGACAAGCAAATGAGCATTTCCCTTGTTGCTCCTTGGAAGAGATTGGATATAGTCAATTGTGAGAATTTGGAATGGCCTAGTGGTAACGCGTTGGTTTCCCATTTCAGGCACCGTCGAAATTGTGGAATGTTTAATACGCTTGCAAATTTCACAATTTGCAATGTATTTTTTTATCTCCGCTGCCATACGTGGCCAATAAAAATATTTTTTTATTTTTTTGACGGTTTTCTCGTATCCAATATGAAACGACTCATCGTGTTCTTTATACAAAATCTCCTTACGTTTGGACTCAGGGGCACACAACTTCCAGTCAAACACATAGTCTAATACGTCTGATTGTGATGACACTAGTTTGTACAGTTTGTCGTTTTCAATCTTGAAATCTAAATATTTTTCGGGGTCACGTTGTACCGATTTAAATAGTTTGGAGTACCAATCTGCTTTCGCATCTAGTTCTAAAATTTCCATCGAACGGGACAAAGCATCTGGAACAATGTTTTCTTTTCCCTTACGATGCTTCACTATCATATCATACTGCTGCAGTTCGATACTCCAACGCGACAATCTCGACGACGTTCTCCATTTCGACTTCATTATAAAAGTCAGCGCTGACGAATCAGTAATTAAGCTGAATTGAGTTCCTTCGATATAACACCGAAACTTCTCGATGCACCTGAGAGCAGCTAACCCTTCCTTTTCAGCGGCGTGATAGTTAAGCTCCGCACCCTTGAGTTTTTCTGAATGGAATGCGATAACTTTTTCATCGCCCTGTTGGATCTGTGTTAGCACCCCCGCAATGGCATGGTCGCTCGCATCAGTTTGCACTGTGAAGGGGAGGGAAAAATCGGGGTTCGCCATTATAGCAGCACTAATTAGCTTTTCTTTTGTAGCTCGGAAGGCCTGATCCGCTTCTTGAGTCCACTTGATCATTTTAGGACGGTTTTTTAGCAGATCTGTTAGCGGGGCTGTGAGTGCGCTGAATTGGTCAATGAACCTGCGATAATAATTTATCATACCGAGGTATCTACGTAACGCACGAACAGATTTAGGCACCTCATACGCAACAATCGCATGTACGCGATCGGGATTGGGCCTTAACCCGTCTTTAGATAATATATAGCCCAAGTATGGCACTTCCGGTACACAAAATTTCGATTTTGTTAGGTTAATCCGTAAATTAGCTTCCCTTAATCTTCTTGCCAACTCCTTCAACTTAGAGACATGTTCCTTGAAGGTACTGCTAGCGACAATAATGTCGTCCAAGTACACGAATATAAACGGTTCTAACTCTCCAAATCCCAGTACCCTATCCATTAATTTGCTTAAGGTCGCAGGACTATTTACAAGTCCGAACGGTAAACGTTTGAACTGAAATAACCCTCTTCCCGGGATGGAAAATGCCGTGTAGGGTCGAGATTCTGCGCTAAGTGGGATTTGTAGAAACGCCTGACTTAGATCTATGGTGGTTAAATATTTAAACGATCCTAATCGACTTAAAATGCGGTTCTGATGCGGCAGTGGATAAGCATCACGCTTAGTGCGCTCATTAAGCTTTCTCGCGTCCAGGCACAGACGCACCGCGTCACTGTCTCGTTTCGAGACAGGGACAACTGGCTGTGCCCACGCGGATCGGGATGATTCCACAATATCGTCACGAAGCATGTTATCCAAGGCGCTGTTAATTTTCTGCTGGATTTGCGGGCTCCATGGGTACGGATTTTTGCGTATTGGTGGTTGGTCTCTAAATTCATCTTTAATTTCAATGGTATGGGATAGCAAATGAGTACATCCAATATTCCCAGGCTCAGGTGTTAAAAACTCTCTTTTTACTTCCTCTAATTCAGCTTGCTCCTTGGGGCTCAAACTGAGTTCTCCGCCCTGTTCTACTAGGGACTCATCGAGCACTTCGATAAAATTTTCCCGAAGAGCAGGATAAATTCCGAACTGGTCCCAAAAGGACATTCCGAGGTAACACGGCCTTTTTAACGAAGGGGCAATCACGAAGGAAACGAATTTTGTCGTACCGTTGAATGAGACTGGAACTTCAATTTCTCCTATACTTGGTACTGGATTACCTTCTGCCGTTATTAAAGTCAGTTCCGAGTATGAGTAGTTCAAATTAAGATTTTTCAATAGACGCTCTGACCCTTTTCCCAATACGTTTTGATTACTACCACTGTCTAATAAGGCCAACATTTCGATTCCTAAGAGATCGATTCTAACAAACGGTCGGTTGTCTCTATGAGGATGTAAAAAAATTGTGTTTATTTCTTCTCCGTACGGTAATTCAGGTGAAATGGATTTGTGTCCTAACTGATAGCGAAAATTGTTAGTTCTAGTGCTCTCACTAGTCTGAGGGCTTTTTGTAGTTTGTTTCAGGCTACCCTGCCTCAGCGAGCAGCCTTCTCGTCGTTTTTTGTAGCACAGTACAGACAATCCTTGTGTACAAAACCAGGGAAACCACAAGTTTCGCAATATAATTGCTTTTCTTGTTTACATTGTCGGAAATTATGGCCAAACTCGTGACAGTTGAAACACGTACCATTTTTAACCGGAACATATGATTTTAAAATCAATTCTAATGGGTTGCGATTTCGACTTGGACCGGGCTTTTCGGTATTTATTGGTTCTGGGCGAAGGTAGGATTTGTACGGTACTTGTTTAGAATCGTGGGACGGTGCGGGTAACTTTTGGTTTTGGGTATAATAATTACTTTTAAAATTTGAATCTCTGTTAGAGTTACGAAATTCTCTTTGAAATGTATCCCCTCTGTTCCACGGTCGCTGGTTGTTATATCCGGACTGTCTTTGCTCCGTACTAATTTCATTAATCTGCCGATTTCCTTCTCTCCCACTTCTGCCATTTCCCCTGTCGTTACCCATAAACCATTGCCAGTTTATTGAGTCGAAACTTTTCCCAAACTCTCGCATACCTGCGATCGTTGTTATGTTGCGGGCAAGCATGGCGCCTTTGTATTCGGGACGTAGATTACGGAAGAGAAGCTGAAATTTCTTCTCTTCAGCCAAAGGGATCGTCATACTTCGGAATATTCGAGTCATTTCCAGGTAATAATCTTGAAAACGCTCTCTAAAACCTTGCTTTCGAGACTGTGCTTGTCGCTCATATTGATAATCCAAGTCGGGTGGTAAGAATTCACGCTTCAGCTCTCTCGTTAAATTCTCCCACGTTTGCAGTTCGTTATGCTCATTCACTTCCATGTACCACGATCTTGCTTTTCCCAAGAACAAGTGATACGCAGAATTATAAAGCTCTCGGTTAGTATAACCTTCCGATCTGGCATTGAACTCAACCTCCTTTAGGAATTCATTCAATCGCCGACCGCCATCCATGCCGTCATACTTAATTTTCCATTTGTGTATCGGGAGTCGTGTACTCGAGAATTCTCGAACCATATTATCCCTGGGGTTAGATTCTGGTTTCGGTGTTTGACCTGAGGCATTTTTACGATCGTTTCTCTCACTCTCTTCATCGATTGGCATTATATTGGGAAAATGTTGATCTTGTGCAAGCCATTCTAACAAGCCTTTATAAGCGATTTTCGGTTCATTTTTCTTGGCTAAATCTAAGTCTATTAGAGACTCGTCATCGGCACTTTGATTCGATTCTTGGTTATTATTTAGTTGTTCGATTTCTAATATTTCTTTCTTTTCGTTAGCGACGCGCGTTTTATTTAAAGTTTTCATTTGAGACAATATTTTTGTAAGCATTTCTTTTAGTTGCAGGTTCTCTTCTCGTAACATTCTCACTTCCATCGACGGGAGAGCTGTCGCTCCGTTTTCTTCGTCGTTGTTTTCAAATTCATGTGGTTCTGGAGAACTATCCAATTCCCTCACTTTGTTTCCTGTTTCTTCTATTCTAGTTAGATCCTCACTTTCCTGACTAGATGTCTGGTGGGTGGTAAACTGTTCATTGTGGGTAGTAGGTTCATTCGTATCTTCATTATCAGGTAAAGAAAAACGTAGTTTCAATAACTGAAGGTTTGCCAAATCAGTTTCCGTTCTTCGAATTTCCGGGTAGGGGGATGCTATTGAATAGAAGTCATTCAATAACCTCACGCATTGGCCTGCTAGATCAGAAATAGTATTTCTGTCGGCCTCTTCTGTAACGTATGGTTTAAGTCTTAGAACACGAAACAATAAATGTAGTAATCGTGATTTGTAGTTCTGATCTAGAGATTTCTTAACTTTTCTGGATTCTAAAGTTTTTTTAATTTCTTCAATTTTGTTCAGGCATACTTCTAATTCTTCTGGTAAGGACTCCCAGCTCTTTTCAAACTGTATTTGTGAAGCCTTTTCATATCTCTCTCTTTTCAGTTCCGTTCTACATATTCTTTCCTGCGCTGATCGTGATTCGTTACTAATTTCGATTCTCCGGATAGCAAGTTCATATTTCAGTTCATCGTCTAGCAAGTGTGCTACATTCGAACTGTGGTACTGAGCGATGAATTGAGTGATGTTATTCATTATGCACTGTTTTCACATATAATAAGCTATACCATAAATTAAAAAACGTCACGCTCAAATACCTTTTCTCAACCAAACTGCTGGGGTAATGAGCTCATCAAATATCTTTATATCAACCGAAGTTGTTCAAAAATTTAGATTTAGATTTAAGAAATAAATGGGACTGTTAGGAATTTTCTATAAGCTTATTTTGTTTCCACGTGGATATCGATCATTGATTTTGATTATCATGAAAATCTTCTTTGATTTGATGTATGTGGTTTATCTTTTAATTATCTGAAATGCCCTGCAATAATCCACAAGGACTGCTCATAGGATCAATTACCAGAAACACCGGCTAAAACGATGATTACTATCATTCTCCCCCCTTGTTTAACCTCGAAAAATGGGTAAAATTTTTCGTTGGTCGCCAATATGTCACTAGGCTTTTGCTATCCCCGCTGCTCAATCGCAAAAAACTCCACGAGCCCTCAGGGTCGGCTCGTCCATAAGGAGAGGTCAAATTGAGGAAAGGAGAAGAAGATCACTTGGTTTTAAACTAGTATATTTGGCACGGTAATTTTTCCCTAACGTCCCTAATTCCCTACTCTATATTTTACAAAACTGGACTTACGTGATATGTGTGTGTGTGATAGTGTCTGGGCCCGCCGTCTGTCACTGCTCCATTGCCGTCTGTCGCTCGGAGGTCACCTTCGCCGCTGTCCCGTTACGTCTCCGCTGTTTCTATGCCGTCGCCGCTGCTTCTCGCCTACGCCTACTCTCGTTCCTGCTGGTGCCTTGCCAACTCTACTGGGTTAACGTTGGGCTTCGTCGCTGACAATAGCCGCTCTGCCGACTTGTAAACGCCCCCACCTGGTCTTTTAAACACTCCGATTCGATGTAAGTGGACCCACGGCACCAAACGGGTGCGATCTCTGCCAATAGCTGCCAATATATTCGCTCCTTTCCAGCACACAACAATTGTTTGCCGCGACGAAACGATTGCTTTTAACTCGCGGATTAGAGCCGTATCGATTTAATTACGTTGCTCTACAACTTTGCGTTGTCGTGTGCAAAACGTGGTTAACGGGTTAACGTGGTAAAAACTGCGGCTGTACTATGTGCGTTCGACAACTAGCACGGTCCAATCCCTTCTGCCAATGCTGCCTAAGGACTTTCTCGATCACCCGAATTGCCTTCTGACTCTCCCGGAACTTGCCTTCCGAACTCCTTTGCAGGCGAAATAATTATAGTTCAGTGTGTTGTGCTGTGTATGATATGTGTACCTTGTCAGGGCTGAACACAATCCCTGCCGTGTGTGTAGAGTTTATCAAGATTAAATCGCCGTGCCATCTCCCTATATAGCTATTCTGGATGTCATATTTGGGTATACTTTTTAATTTGATTATATTTTTATTTTCTTTATTGTTTTAATTTATTTTTATTCCTAGCTAGCTGTTAAGAGTGATCTTCAACCCACGTTTTGTTTTTATGACGTAATTTTGGGCTACGTAGAGCATTGTGACAGGCTATGAAAATAGCAAAAGGTCACATAGTTATGCGCCGAAATGCACCTAGATTAAGGCGAAGCATACCACAATAGATCTACTACCAATGCACAATGCTCCAGAAACCTAATTTAGGGGATAGTAAAGCGCTTATTGAACAATTATCAAAAATTAGGGTGACCAACATCTTCGATGCAATCAAGTAACTAACTTTTTTATCTTTGTAGATAGAAGAAAAATATGTTCTACAATGTTCCATTAATTTTAAGTAACTTTGTATAAAAAGTTTTTCTCTATCTTTGAAAACAACCGATTTATATTGAAAAAACACATTTTACCCTCTAACTTTTTTATTTCAAGTTTCATCTCAAACCTGTCTTCGAACGTTTTTTAGAGCTTTTTAAGAGAAACAATTTGCAATGCTGACATCGTGAATATCTCAATTTTACTCAAAGTTATTAATATTTTTCTTCAAAAAATATGCGTTTTTCATTTGTATGTCATTCTTTTTGGGGCAAACATAAAAAAAATATCTCTTGGTCTCATTTTGAAGGGCGTACTTGACTATTTGGAAAATTTAGGTTGTATATAATGCAACATTTATTCACAGTACAGGTTACACACTGCTGCGTTTTAGTTCGTAGAGCATCGTTGTAGAATCATAAGACGGGTGAAACGGAAATGTATATGCTTTAATTATGGCAATAGAAAAATGTTCTAAGTAGCAAACAGAGTTGTTCATACCTCAAATTTTATGCAAAAGGCAATTGTTATATAATTGTAGAAAATGAAATAAAAAGTTGTATATCTTTAACTACGTGAACCATTTTGGTACGTATACTGCCTCCACTTTGGTACTTATAAGCTCATATAGAACGTTATATACAACTTTATCAGCTTGTACCAGGCTCTCGTGCCACACATTATAAAAGGTCTTTTCAATATCCAAGAGCGCTATTGTTGTCGTCTTGGATACCGATTTATTCCGCTAGATGATGTAAGTAATTTGACTGAGTTGATGGATAGTGGACCTACACTTACGGAAACCAAATTGTTTCTTAGGGAGAAACTCATTTTTATCGGTGAACGAAAGCAGGCGGCTCTGGATTGTCTTTTCAACAGTTCTGAGGAAGCAGAAAGTAAACCAGCTAAGAATCTTTCCTCGGCTTGAGGACTGCAATGACTTAAACTGACTTCTTTATTGTAGGGAAGCAACCAAGCTCACAGCATCAGTTGAAAACACGAGCTACAAAAACCAAAAAGCGGTGACTTTAACTCGAGGTTAGATATGCTATCAAAGCTACATCCCTTTCATATTTCTTGATTATCCTCACTAGATCGATGAGCTTGTCCACCGTTACCCTTGCTTCCTCAGGGACCAAACTCTCTGCATGGTTGACAATTGCATCTACCTTAAGAACAGCCAGTTGTACAGGGCTAACGATTGTTATTTATTTATTTGGCATTCCGTCATGACATAGCCTAATAAACAAAGTTTCTCCAAATCACTCGGTTATTAGCTGTTGCTCTCCAATCCCTGGGACACCGTGTACTCTCCGCCAGATCTCGTTCCATCTGGTTTACCCATCTTGCTCACTGCGCCCCTTGTCGTCTTCTTCCTGCCGGGTTCGAGGCAAACACCATCTTCGCAGGGTAGTTGTCCGGCATTCTTGCAACGTGCCCTGACCAGCGTATCCGTCCAGCTTTGGCCATCTTGTGAATACTGGGTTCGCCGTAGAGTTGCGCGAGCTCATGGTTCATCCTTCGCCTCCATATTCCGTTCTCCTGCACGCCACGCCACGTCAGATCATCCTTAGTACCCGTCGTTCGAAAACTCCGAGCACTTGCAGGTCCTTCTCGAGCATTGTCCACGTTTCATGCCCGTAGAGAACAACCGGTCTTATGAGCGTTTTGTACAGGTTACACTTCGTACGGGGGCTTAGTCTGTTCGACCGCAATTGTGGAGCCCATTGTAGGCACGACTTCCGCTGATAATACGCCTCCGGATCTCACGGCTGGTATCATTATCCTCGGTTACCAGTAAGCCAAGATAGACAAACTCGTCGACTTCCTCGAACTCATCGCCGTCGATCGTAATGCTACTGCCTAAACGATGTCGTCGGTTTCGGTTCCGCCGGCTAGCATATACTTCGTTTTGGACGTATTTATCTGCAACCCAATCTTCGCTGCTTTACGTTTTAGTCTGGTGTACTGTTCTGCCACCGCCGCAGTTGTATTATATTTATTCATTTCGTCAATCAGAAGTAGACAATATACAATATTCTAATATTCTAATACAATGTTTACTTACAAACTATTTTTTTCAATAAGCGTTGCGATTGCGTATTGAGCTAAAAAAGTGTTTAAATTCATGCCGAGACATTGTAAAGTCAATGGTTTCGCAGTATTGATTGTAAATGGCCATCATACGATTCAAGGGTTCGAATTTTGCATAATTTGTGCGGTAATGATTGGTGGCAAACGTGTTTCGATTGCGAAGTTGTCTAAGAGGTGCGTAGAAATTTAGCTTAGATAAAAGTGTAGCTGAATCAATGCGCTGCGAAACGATGTCGTTTACAAATGACACTATTGTGAATTCACGACGCTCTTTCAATGATTTTATGTTTATGAGCATGCAACGAGCTTCATATGATGGAAGAGGAAATGATGTCAAACCTAATTTACGAAGAGCATAAAATAGAAATTGCTTTTGTACTGATTCTATTCTTTCTTCGTGTGTGATTGTATAGGGTGACCATACAATGCTGCAGTATTCCAGTATCGATCTTACATAGGCTATATATAATGTTTTGATGGTATACGGATCCTGAAAGTTGTAACAATAGCGCTTTATAAATCCTAGCATGTTATTAGCTTTGTGGATTATTGTGTTGTAGTGGTCAATGAAGGTTAGTTTGGAGTCTAAGACAACTCCTAAGTCCCTGACTCTTTCACAATTTGCTACAGTTTGGTTTCCTAATGATATTGTAATGTTTTTTTTTTCTTCATCTATAGTTTATTTGACACGGCACAAATACAATTCAATGTTTAACGGCGCCAATTATATCTGGTAGCTTACTTTCTAAAGTATCTTAATAACTAAAAGCAAATTTTTTATCCTCGCTGCCGACTACGAGCTGAAACTAAATCTAACTTAAAGCTAGAATATTTTGCATTAAAAGCACAGGTTTGCTGTTTGATGGTTTTCATTGCCATAGGTAAGCAGCACATGAAATTTGTTCCGCTGCTGGGCCAAGATATTACGGACTGGCATATTGGGTTGTTTCCATCGGGCCTTGAGAGTATCGTGCGGGTCTGATTGCTGTTTCCGGATCCGGGGTCTTAACGTGTTCTTGTCGTTTAGTTGGATGTAGGCGGAAGGGGATAGGACTAAACTGGGGCGTGGATGGATTTCAGGAAAACGTATATAAGGGACATGTAGGATAGGTCACGGCTCGCCAAGACATCACGAACAGGAACAGCCGGCTGCCTACCTTCGGCCTGCAGGGAAGCTATTAATCTAGACCTGGCGTCACGGTGTACAGGGCATGACCAAACAACGTGCTCTATGTCGTGATAACCTTCACCACAGGCACAGATACCACTCTCCCCGAGCCCAACACGACGGAGATGCGCGTCAAATCTATAGTGATTGGACATAAGCCGGGACATCACGCAAATGAAATCCCGACCTACATCCAACCCCTTGAACCACGGGTTCGTCGATACCTTGGGGATTATGGAATGTAACCACCTTCCCAGTTCCCCCTTGGTCCAAGAATTTTGCCAGCTGATGATCGTATTCTGACGTACAAATGCAAAAAATTCATTAAAGGCAATTGGTCTTTCATAAATATCACCGTTTGTTGCGCCCACCTTAGCCAAAGAGTCCGCTTTCTCATTACCCGGTATCGAGCAGTGAGAAGGGACCCACGCTAAGGTAATCTGAGTAGATTTTTCGGATAAAGCACTCAGATGTTCCCGTATTTTCCCCAGGAAATACGGAGAGTGCTTAACATCTTTCATCGATCGGAGAGCCTCAATGGAACTGAGACTGTCCGTAAAGATGAAATAATGGTCCGTGGGAATTTTTTCGATAATCCCTAGGGTGTACTGAATTGCAGCTAATTCTGCGACGTAAACAGAAGCAGGATTATCGAGCTTATGGGAGACGGTTAAATTGTTATTGAAGATACCGAAGCCAGTGGACCCATCAAGAAGTGATCCGTCAGTGTAGTACATATTGTCGCAGTTGATGTTTCGATATTTATTGGAAAAAATTTTAGGGATCTGCTGCACGCGTAAATGATCCGGGATTCCACGAGTTTCTTCTATCATGGATGTATCGAAAAACACAGTAGAATCAGAAGTATTTGATAAGTCGACACGATTTGGAATATTCGAAGAAGGGTTAATATTTTGGGACATGTGATGGAATACAATGTCATAAAACGGGTTTGAGAATTAAGTTCGATTAACCTTTCCAAATTTTCAATCACGGGACGGTTCAAGACCTCAAATTTGATAAGAATACGAGAAGACAGGCTCCAAAAGCGGTTTTTCAGTGGTAGTACTCCAGCTAAGATCTCCAAACTCATCGTATGGGTCGATTGCATGCAACCCAAGGCGATACGCAAACAACGATATTGTATTCACTCCAGTTTGATCAAATGTGTGTTTGCTGCGGAGCGGAAGCAGAAACACCCGTACTCAATGACAGACAATATCGTTGTTTGGTAAAGCCTTATAAGGTCTGCTGGATGGGCTCCCCACCATTGTCCGGTTATTGTACGAAGAAAATTCACTCTTTGTTGACATTTTTTCATCAGATACCTCACGTGACAACCCCAGGTGCTTTTAGAGTCGAACCAGACACCAAGATATTTGTGTACCAAAACCTGAGAAATCGTTTTACCCATTAACTGTGTTTGAAGCTGAGCAGGTTCATGCTTCCTAGAAAAAACTACTATCTCAGTCTTCTCCGGAGAGAATTCGATACCTAGCTGTAAAGCCCAAGCAGACAAATTGTCCAAGGTATCTTGCAATGGTCCTTGCAAATCGGCAGCTTTGGCTCCTGTAACAGAGATTACACTGTCGTCTGCAAGTTGTCTTATCGTGCATGAATTTGCCAGACATTCGTCGATGTCATTTACATAAAAGTTGTAAAGAAGGGGGCTTAAACATGAGCCCTGGGGAAGACCCATGTAGCTAATGCGAAAAGTTGCCAAATCGCCGTGCGTAAAATGCATGTGCTTTTCGGACAGCAAATTGTGCAAAAAATTGTTCAAAATTGGAGAAAATCCTTGTCGGTGAAGTTTACCCGAAAGAATGTCAATAGAAACGGAATCAAAAGCCCCCTTAATGTCCAAGAACGCAGACGCCATTTGTTCTTTGCGAGCATACGCCAGCTGAATATCTGTTGAAAGAAACGCAAGACAATCATTCGTCCCTTTGGCACGGCGGAAGCCAAATTGAGTATCTGATAGTAGACCATTTGATTCGACCCAGTGGTCTAAACGACGGAGTATCATTTTTTCCATCAATTTCCGGATACAGGATAGCATTGCAATCGGCCTATAAGAGTTGTGATCAGAAGCTGGTTTCCCTGGTTTTTGGATGGCGATCACCTTCACTTGCCTCCAATCCTGCGGTACAATGTTTTGCTCCAGGAACTTATTGAACAAGTTCAACAAGCGCCTCTTGGCATTGCCGGGTAAATTCTTCAACAAGTTGAATTTGATTCTATCTAACCCAGGCGCGTTATTGTTACAGGACAGGAGGGCAACTGAAAATTCTGCCATCGTAAAAGGTGATTCTATCGCGTCGTGGCCCGGAGACGCATCGCGAACAATGTTTTGCTCAGGAACAGAGTCCGGACATACTTTCCTGGCAAAATCAAATATCCACCGACTTGAAGACTTCTCGCTTTCGTTGACCGTTACGCGATTCCGCATTCTTCGGGCTGTGTTCCAAAGAGTGCTCATCGATGTCTCCCTCGACGTCTCGTTCACGAACCGACGCCAATATCCGCGTTTCTTTGCTTTAGCCAAACTTTTAAGCTTGGTATTAAGCTCCGAATACCGTAAATAGTCGCCAGGTATACCTCCCTTCTGGTAGGCCTTAAACGCGTCGGATCTTTGCGTGTAGACATCGGAGCACTCTTGGTCCCACCACGGAGTGGGAGGCCGTTCTTTGATCGTTACGCCGGGATATTTCTTCGTTTGGGCTTGCAACGCGGCGTCGAGAATCAAGGTTGTATTCTTCAAGTGGTGGATGATGTTGAATCGACTCGACCGTTTTTGAAATCATTTCCTCGCATAACTTCCAATCGACATTCCGTGTGAGGTCATACGGAATGTCAATTGGTCGCATGCGAGTCGACCCGTTATTAATTGAAATAAGAATAGGCAAATGGTCGCTACCGTGAGGATCAAGGATTACCTTCCATGTGCAATCCAACCGTAGCGACGTCGAACATAAGGATAGATCCAAAGCGCTTGGGCGCGCTGGAGGTTTCGGGATACGTGTCATTTCGCCGTTGTTTAAAATAGTCATGTCGAAGTCATCGCAAAGGTTATACATTAAAGAAGAGCGGTTATCATTGTAAGGGGAACCCCAAGCCACGCCATGAGAGTTGAAGTCTCCCAAAATCAAACGTGGCGAGGGAAGAAGTTCTATTAAATCAAAGAGCAGCCGTTGCCCAACCTGTGCTCTGGGAGGAATATATATTGAGGCAATACAAAGCTCTTTACCTTGTATTGTCGACAACTTCGATGCCTGGAATCGAGGGGAGGTTAATACGATAGAAAGAATAGCACTTTTTAATACCTAAAAGTACTCCTCCATATGGGGTGTCTCGATCAAGGCGAATAATATTAAAATCATGGAAGTTGAGATCAATATTTGAAGTAAGCCAAGTTTCACAAAGGGAAAATGCATCGCATTTGTTTTTATTTATCAAAACTTTAAACGAATCAATTTTTGGTAAAATACTTCTACAATTCCACTGTAAGACAGAGATAGAATCCTTCATATACGCAGTTGAATTAGGCATCGAAGGATACAATCGCTGCAAGGAGGGGCCATTGGGCAGTCAACTGCTTCAAAAATGATCTAACTGTTGGGAGGAATGCTGTAAGAAAAATTTTAATTGGATCGGGTATATTGAAATTTTCAAAAATCCAGTCCACAATGTCAGAAAATTTCACTAATCCAGAGTTTGTTTCATCAACTGGAAAAAGGCAAAAGGAACAACTGGGGTTTTAGATGTTCCTGGCAGTGCTGGGAACTCCTTCTGGGACTTTAAATTTGCAAGCCCAGGAGGAGTTTGCTTCGGTTTTTCCGCAGCACTGTTTGGTTTGTTCGTACTTTTCATTACACTTTGGGAAATCTTAGGACCTTTACGGGGAAGTTTAGGAGAAGAAACATTTTTCCTCTTCCTAGACTCCCCAGGATTGGCATAAAATGTTCCCGCTGATGAATCGTCAGAATCGGTTTCATCGGAGGGCAACAGATCAAAGGGGTTCGATGTTATGGTAGAAGTGGTCACGGTCTTCTTCAGCATCTCAGCATAAGAACGCTTTGAACGCTCCTTAAGTGACCGCTTGATTTTATTTCTGCGCTGCATGTACACCGGGCATGTGGAGAGCTCATGCTGGTTTTCCCTACAGTGAATACATTTTTCAGCATTAACACTGCAAGAATCTTCCGCATGAGTCTCCCCACACTTGCTACATCATGCCTTATTGCAGCAGTAGGCGGCTGTGTGGCCTAACTGCTTGCAATTGGTGCAATTCATAACACGGGGTACATACAATCGCACAGGCAGACGAACCCGGTCGATCGAGACGTGGCTAGGGAGTGCAGATCCGGCAAACGTAACGCGAAACGAGTCTGACGGAGTGTAAACTTTTTTACCGCCGACTAGAGACATGGACCGCAATTGCTTACAATCCAAAATCTTCGCCTGTGTTTCGGTATTTTTGAAGCAACCGGTTGCGCTTTTTAGGATACACTCGACAGACAGACTCGAATCGGTTATGACACCGTCGATCTCCACGTCTCGTGCGGGTATGTAAACGCGATACTCGCGTGTGAAGAGCTCAGAGCAAGCGATAGCATTGGCCTGTGCCAGATCACTGACCACGACACGGAGCTTGTTAGGTCGGACCTTGGAAATTTCGGTCACGGCCTTGTACCCCTTCGTCAGGTCTTTTGAAATTTGCAGTATGTTTAATCGCTTTGAATTCACTCCTGCCTTTGGACGAAAATAAACAGTATAGCTGCCCTGTTGAGATCCGTCCGGGTAAAGCCTGGGGCGAGGGGGGACTGGAGAATGAACAGGGGAGGGGGTAACAGAAGGGTCAGGGTCAGGGGGGTTCGGGGATGGTGGCACGGGAGGCGAGGGATCTATATCGATCGCGCTAAATGTAGCGCACTAGCGAACTAGCGCCGACAAGAACACGTACCTCTTTACTTCTTCCTTCCAGCAGTGGTTGTCCGATCGTTCGAAGCTGCACCCAAAGCAGCCAGCAGCACCAGTACAGCAGCACCAATACAGCCACCAGCAGTGAGCCGGGTGTGAGATCACTCAGCACAGCGACACGGACTCGACTGTCAACTGATGGCCTTGAATAATACACTCTTTTGCTTGGCTATTCGTACACACGGACCGGATTGTAATAGAACGACCACTTTGCACGTCCGTTTCTGTCGAGTGTTCGACGCGGAATGATATTGTAATGTTTGGTGTTGTTTTTTTTTTGACAGAATGATATGTGGTTGCATTTTTTTACATTTAACTCTAGTAAGCTTTTTTTACACCATGTGTAGAATATGTATATTTCATTCTGGAATGCATTGATGTCTTCTTCATTTCTTATTTCCAAAAAGAGCTTCATATCGTCGGCATAAATTAACACTTTTAGTTTTTTGAGAATAAAGGAAATGTTGTAAACGTACAAGATGAAAAGAAGAGGTCCTAAATGAGAGCCTTGGGGGACACCAGAAGTGACTAGAATCGGATTTGAGTTTTGTCCGTTAAATTTAACTATTTGTTGGCGATTGGTTAAATATGATTCGAGCCACTTCAGGAGTTCTGGCTCAAGTCCCATTTTTTGCAATTTGAAAAGTAGCATTGATATGTCTATGCGATCAAATGCCTTACTGAAATCTGTGTAAGGAGCTTCTACACGGTTTCCATTATCCATTGCATTTAATTAATAATTTATAAATTCAAGTAAATTGGTCAATGTTGAACGGCCCTTGAAGAAGCAATGTTGCTTCTCAGCTATTCGGTTTTTAATTTGGGAAAATATTTTTTCTTTTACAATTGCTTCTAATAGTTCAGGAATGCAAGAAATTAGGGCTATTCCACGATAATTACGTATGTCGGATTTCCGGCCTGATTTAAAAATAGGCACTAGAAACGAGTTTTTCCATTTTGATGGGAAGCATCCATATTCCAATGACATGTTGAAGAGCCAGAACAATGGAGCTGTAAGTTCCGTTGCAAGATTTTTCATAAATACTGGCGAAATTCCGTCAGGTCCAGGACATTTAGAGGCATCTAAGCTATTCAACGCCTGAAAAATATCCTGCACATGAATTTGGTTTACACCAATATCCCTCGAGAAGTTTGGATAAAATGCAAAATAATCGTGGTCGCGATCCTCTTCAGAAAATGTTGTATAGATTTCTTTGAAAAATTTCGCAAAAAGATTGCAAATCCTTTCCGAGTTATCCCCGACATTTTCGTCAAGATGCATTATAGAGGGAAAATTGTCAGATTTTAGTTTAGTTTTCACGTAACTATAAAAGTTCTTCGGACAGGATTTTATTTCAAGTTCAGTTTTTGCATTATATTCATCAAACGCATTACTGATGGCAAGATTCAGTTGATCACATATATCCAAATAGATTGCTAAATTTTCACTACTGTTGTGTCTTTTATAGATTTTATGTGCTTTTTGTTTACGGTTTTTCAAATTTTTGATATTACTCTTATACCAGACAAGCTTTTTTTGTATTTCCAGTACGTCTCCTTTTCTTCAGAGGTATTTCCTGTTTAATTATATTAAATAAGATTTCATAAAATGTATCCACCGCCACGTCAACATTTCCTCTATTCTTAAGAATAAATTGCCAGTTAACATTGTTTAATCTATTGCGAATATTTTCATAATTTGCTTTTCCATATTCAAAGACTTCCTCGTATTCATAGTCGTTGGGTTTTTGGTGCGCATGTATAAATAAAGAGTATTCGATTGCCGTGTGATACGCCTCATTTTTCCATAGAGGATTCAATGATTCAGTCACACAGAAATCATCATAAATGCTTGTAAAAAAAAAGTCTAAGTAACAGTTCTGTTGATTTTTGATGTGGTTGATTTGGTTCAGTCCGAAATTTGCGGTTTTGTCAAAAATAAGTTGCAGTGTTTCATTGTCCCCAACGACTGGAAGAAGAATACATTCATTTTCTGAGTCCTTCATGAAATCTGCATGGCGTTGATTAAAGTCTCCATAAATATGGATTTTAGCTTCGGGAGGAAGTTGTGACAAAATTTGTTCAGTAATTTGAAGGAGGTTTCATAAGTGGTTTTGTGAGCCTGGTCAGGGGGAAATACACTGAGGCAAACACGTGTCATTCACCTGCTATGTGGGATTTTACCCACACATGCTCAAATTCCTTAACTTTTGTTGTTTTGATAGTGTCGGAACTATAGTTAGACGAAACAGCTATCAATACTCCACCGCCAGACTTCTTTTGGGACTCAACAAAATTCCTATCATCTCTGAATACATTATAGGCGCTACCAAAAATTTCTTCACTTTTTATACTTTCATCCCAGCTGGTTTCAGTAGCCAGAATAATAGAAAAGGATGCGCTAAATAATTTTTTTTAAATTTCCTTCATTTTTGCAGGGCTTCTCATGCGATTGAAATTTTGACAATAAATCAAAATTTCATTCGCATTCTGTTTCAGTGAAGAAATTTTGGGAAGAAGGTCGATTGACTGAGAGTTGTTTACCTCTTTCTCATCGAAAGGAGTCATTATTTCCGAAAAATCGGTCTATAAAATTTGTCGGCACTTTCCCTTGCGCGTTGCAGGGATTGAATCCTCTGGTTGTTCAAGTGTCTACTATAAGAATTAAGGTCTTCGGAAGCCGCTTGTTTCGGTACGCCGAATTCTTCATGTACCTCGAAGAAAAATTTCCTGAGCTCCTCCGCAGCTAGTGGTAGTCCCTCTGATGCCAAAGTAATTTGTATGCTGGTTTTCGTCATACCGTCGTAGCAAACCTTTGGGTCTTTGTCATGCATGTACGCAAGGTAAAGACGTACAAGGTGCATAATTTTTGGATCTCGTAAACGCGCCTTCAGAAAACGCCCGTCTCCAACAGCTGATTGTTGTGTTAGGTTGACAACAGGAGGCCGCATGGGATCGAGCGACCACGATGTTGGGTGCGATTCTAATGTTGCTGACGAAGTAGTGTTCTCATTTGGTGGTGATTCAATATTATGTTGGTTCTGGTTGTCTGAACGGTAAGGGTTTATGGTTTCACCCTTCCGGAAGTTGATGAAATTTGGAACTGCGAGGCCTGCTATAGGGTGGTCAATAGTTGATGGTGGTCCGGCAAATTTAACTTTGGCGGTTGCCAGTAATTGTTTATCCGATCGATTGACACGGATCTGGTCGTTTTGGTAAGTGTGTGTGAACTTGTGGTTGTTGATTGATAGTTACTATTCGTTGTCTTGTTACTGTTGCTGTTGCTGTTGGTGGTATGGTTTCGATTGCTGTTGAAGTTTTTCGATTCAATATATTGTCGCCTCCTGCGTTTCCTGTTTCGTCTAGATTTTTTGGCAGCCTTTTCTTGGAGCCTACGAGTCCGTTGTCTAGCATCATATTCCGACCAGTCTGGCATCCAGCGCCATTTATTGCCCAAAAATCGCCATCCTGGCGAAGAATGGTCCATTATGGGCCTCGTAGCTTTATTGTTAGCTGCCAAAGTTTGATTCATTCTTCATGCAGTGACTTGTGTTGTTGTGATGCGCTAGTTTGATTAATTTGGAGACTGGTAATAGCTCCAGAGACAAATTTTACCTCGTCGAGAATTTCACGAAGAGCAGAATCAGCATTAATCTGCGCTGAACCGGTTTCAATTGTAGCGAGTAGTTTGTTTATTGACCCTGTCGTTGAGTTTGTAGCTGCTGCTGCTGCTGCTGCTGCTGCTGTCGCTGCTGACTTAGCCATCGCTTCAACAGCTGCTGAGGTGTCCGAATGTGTATCAAGAAGTGTTGACATTTTGTTTTTTATTTCTGCGGCACTGGCTTTGTTGCTGCTCGCGGCGTTGGTGATGGTAAGTTTAATTTCATTCAGGCTTTTTTCAATATGCTCCAGCAAGTTATCATGAGTCGCGCTGAGATTTTTATAATTTGAAAGCAGCTTATGGTTTACTTCAAGCGTCTTTACGATATTTTCTGAGATGTTTCTGAGATGAGATGTCAGAGCCTTAAGATTTAGGTCGGTCACGAACTTTTCCTGGCAGTCCTGACATAGCGGCAGCATAAAAGTCCGCAGGATTTCCTCGTGATTTCTTTGTGCACCTATGCACGCAGCATGAAATGTTCGGTTACAGATTCCGTAACAACGCCAGAGGTAGCGATTGTCACCTTGCGCACAGTTTACGATACCGCACTTCATTGCACTCGCGACGTTAACAAATGACCGTATCAAGTAAAAACAAATAAACTACTTTTGAATGCTTGCGCGCGTTCCACACGTCGTTGGTTGGATGAAAAAAAAATGTTGAGGTACAAAAAAAAAGTTAAGTAGTAAAAACAATGTATATATATACTACAGTGCAGCACGCGCGTCCGAACTCGACGACGGTCCGTAAGAGACTCAGATTTTTCAGATGCTCTGCCGGCAATGTCCATGTCATCAACAAAGCAAACGAATTGACTGGATTTGTTGAAAATCGTACCCCGCATGTTGATTTCCGCTCGATTCATTACACCCTGTAGCGTAATGTTGAAGAACAGGTAGGAGAGACCATCACCCTGTCGAAACCCCCTGCGGGATTTAAATGGACCCAACAATGCTCCCGAAATCCGCACACAGCACTGCGCCCCATCTACCGTAGCCTTTATCAGTCTAATCAGCTTCCCCGGAAAGCCGTTTTCGTCCATGACCTTCCATAGCTCTTTTGAGTCGACAGTGTCATACGCGGCTTCGAAATCGATGAATAGGTGGTGCGTGGGGGTTCTGTATTCACGGCATTTCTGGAGGATTTGCCGTATAGTGAAGATTTGTTATGTCGTAGACCATCCTTCCACGAAGCCGGCCTGATAACTACCTACAAATCTGTTGGCTAGGGGTGAGAGGCGGCGGAAAATGATTTGAAAAAGCACTTTATAGGCGGCAATCAGGGCGGTGATCGCACGATAGTTCCCACAGTCCACAGTTGCCTTTCTTTTTCAGATGGGACAGATAACCCCATCTCTCCACTCCTCCGGTAGCTGTTCTGTATCCCAAATTCTTGATATCAACCAGTGCAAACAAATGGCCAGCTTTTCCGGGCCCATCTTAATAAGCTCCTCTTCGAGGCCATCCTTGCAAGCCGATTAATTGTTTTTAAGCTGCTTTATGGGATTATGCCGTGATTTATCGCGGGAACTAAAAAAAACTTTATTACTACGATTAACACTTTAATGTCCGATCACTACTGAATTACACACAAGACTCGTATATCGTTGGGGCTGGCACGTATTCTACATTTGTTGCACCTATTCTTAAGAATAAATTGCCAGTTAACATTGTTTAATCTATTGCGAATATTTTCATAATTTGCCTTTCCATATTCAAAGACTTCCTCGTATTCATAGTCGTTGGGTTTTTGGTGCGCATGTATAAATAAAGAGTATTCGATTGCCGTGTGATACGCCTCATTTTTCCATAGAGGATTCAATGATTCAGTCACACAGAAATCATCATAAATGCTTGTAAATAAAAAGTCTAAGTAACAGCTCTGTTGATTTTTGATGTGGTTGATTTGGTTCAGTCCGAAATTTGCGGTTTTGTCAAAAATAAGTTGCAGTGTTTCATTGTCCCCAACGACTGGAAGAAGAATACATTCATTTTCTGAGTCCTTCATGAAACCTGCATGGCGTTGATTAAAGTCTCCATAAATATGGATTTTAGCTTCGGGAGGAAGTTGTGACAAAATTTGTTCAGTAATTTGAAGAAGGTTTCATAAGTGGTGGGTCACGAACTTTTCCTGGCAGTCCTGACATAGCGGCAGCATAAAAGTCCGCAGGATTTCCTCGTGATTTCTTTGTGCACCTATGCACGCAGCATGAAATGTTCGGTTACAGATTCCGTGACAACGCCAGAGGTAGCGATTGTCACCTTGCGCACAGTTTACGATACCGCACTTCATTGCACTCGCGACGTTAACAAATGACCGTATCAAGTAAAAACAAATAAACTACTTTTGAATGCTTGCGCGCGTTCCACACGTCGTTGGTTGGATGAAAAAAAAAATGTTGAGGTACAAAAAAAAAGTTAAGTAGTAAAAAAAATGTATATATATATATACTACAGTGCAGCACGCGCGTCCGAACTCGACGACGGTCCGTAAGAGACTCAGATGTTTCAGATGCTCTGCCGGCAATGTCCATTTCATCAACAAAGCAAACGAATTGACTGGATTTGTTGAAAATCATACCCCGCATGTTGATTTCCGCTCGAGTCATTACACCCTGTAGCGTAATGTTGAAGAACAGGTAGGAGAGACCATCACCCTGTCGAAACCCCCTGCGGGATTTAAATGGACCCAACAATGCTCCCGAAATCCGCACACAGCACTGCGCCCCATCTACCGTAGCCTTTATCAGTCTAATCAGCTTCCCCGGAAAGCCGTTTTCGTCCATGACCTTCCATAGCTCTTTTGAGTCGACAGTGTCATACGCGGCTTCGAAATCGATGAATAGGTGGTGCGTGGGGGTTCTGTATTCACGGCATTTCTGGAGGATTTGCCGTATAGTGAAGATTTGTTATGTCGTAGACCATCCTTCCACGAAGCCGGCCTGATAACTACCTACAAATCTGTTGGCTAGGGGTGAGAGGCGGCGGAAAATGATTTGAAAAAGCACTTTATAGGCGGCAATCAGGGCGGTGATCGCACGATAGTTCCCACAGTCCACAGTTGCCTTTCTTTTTCAGATGGGACAGATAACCCCATCTCTCCACTCCTCCGGTAGCTGTTCTGTATCCCAAATTCTTGATATCAACCAGTGCAAACAAATGGCCAGCTTTTCCGGGCCCATCTTAATAAGCTCCTCTTCGAGGCCATCCTTGCAAGCCGATTAATTGTTTTTTAGCTGCTTTATGGGATCCTTAACTTCGTCTATCGTTGGGGCTGGCACGTATTCTACATTTGTTGCACCGGCGGGATCGCTTTCTCCGCCGCCATGGTCTGCCTGGGCGCCATTCAGGGGTTCGTCGAAGTGCTGCTTCCGACTTTCGGTCACCTCACGATCGTCCGTCAGAATACTACTATCTTTATCCCGGCACATTTCGGCTCGCGGCACAAAGACTCTGCGGGATGCGTTGAGCTTCTGATAAAACTTTCGCGTTTCCTGAGAATGATGCAGCTGTTCCAGCTCTGCAAACTCCTCCTCCTCCTCCAGGCGGTGCTTTTTTCTCCCGGAAGATTTGGGTTCGCTGCATATTCTTCTGTCTATGTCTTTCCACATTCTGACGAGTGGCATTGCGCATCTTGGCCACCCACGCAACGTTCTCCTTCTCCATCACCCTCCTACATTCGTCGTCGATCCACTTTTTTCGTTGGGTTCGTCCCACATGCCCGATGACGTTTTCCGCTACGCTATTGATGGCTGTTCTGATGGTGTTCCAACAGTCCTAGAGAGGAGTTTGCGTAGTTGTCGGTGACGTTAGGCTGCTTCAGTCGCGCGAGATCTAACTGAGACGGGCGTCGGTACCGAATATTGTTAACAACGGAGAGTTTTAGGCGCATCTTAACCATCACCAGGTAGTGGTCCGAGTCGACGTTAGCGCTCCTATAGGATCTGACGTCGATGATGTCTGAGAAGTGCCGACAGTCAATCAGAACGTGGTCGATCTGTGTTTCTGTCCGATTTGGTGACCTCCAGGTGTAATTGTGTAGGAGGTTGTGCTGGAAGCAGGTACTACGCAAGGCCATGTTCTTGGAGGCGGCAAAGTCGATGAGTCTTAGGCCCATTTCGTTGGTCAGCTGGTGCACGTTGAACCTTCCAATCACGAGTTCGTATTCCTCCTTCGTAATTCCTGGCCGACCTGAGCGTTGAAATCCCCAATGACGATCTTGATATCATGTTTAGAGCAGCGGTCGTACTCACGCTCCAACTGCGCGTATAATTCATCCTTGTCGTCTTCGGTACTCCCAAGGTGAGGGCTGTGCACGTTTATGATACTGATGTTGAAGAAACGGCCCTTGATTCTCAACCTGCACATTCGAGTACTGATTGGCCACCACCCACTCACCCGTTTCCGCATCTCGCCCATCACTATAAAAGCTGTCCCCAGCTCATGTGAGTTTCCGCAGCTCTGGTAGATGGCATGACCATCCCGAAATGTACGTACCATTTAGCCCTTCCAGCACACCTCCTGCAGCGCTATGACGTCGAATCTGCGGGATTTCAATACTTCGGAAAGCACTCGTGTGCTCTCTTGGAAGTTGAGAGAGAGGCAGTTCCACGTCCCGAGTTTCCAATCGTTAGTCCGTTTTCGTCGCATGGGCATGTGCCGATTGTTTCAGTCCGAATTTCTTTGTTCCTCGTTCATTACTTGTGCGTGTTTTACGGTGGCGGCTTGTAATGCCTGCGCATCAATCCCCTGTCCCGCCGGAGGACCTTCGTGCACAACACTATTTAGAGTCCCACGTTGGCACGAGGACGGTAATCAGCCACCCCTAACCTGGAGTACAGACGCCGTTGTGAGCCGCTTCTAACATGGAGGACAGACGCTCGGAAACTCAAAAGAGCCCTCCTTTCCTGTCAACATACTAACAAGTTCCCACCGGGGTTGGTTACCCGACCTTCCCTTTGTTACTTTTATCCCAGCTGGCACCGCGTGGAGGTCGGGATAGGAGTGGCTGGATAAGAGACTAAGGACCACATGTGGGGTCTATTTTATTCCAGTGGGCGCACTTGGCTCCGATGGTACGCATTATCCAGCCGTGCAGCCAGCCAGGGCTGACGATGTTTCGCCCCAAATTATGAGACCACTGTTTCACGGGCAACGGTAATCACACGCTGGAGGGTGTCCAACGCCAGGTCGATCTCCGCTGGAGTATTTAAGGAGCAGTCTCTTCACCTGATTGAAGCTGTCGATGGATTACTCCGTGCAGTTACTTTCAGTGATATCTTTTTTTTTTTTTGGTATTTGATATTTTTTGACAATTTGGAAATTTTAACACAAAAAAAAATTTTATTATATATATTTTTTTTCTGGAACAGCATTTTGATACCTTTGCTTTGCTGAAGACACAATTTCAATCAAACAGCCTGTTTTTCTGATATAAAAATTCTTATCCATCCGTCACCATTTTGGATAGGCCCTTTTGGGACAGCAGTCGCGAGCTTGCATGAAGAACTATCATCATAAAATGACGTCTTTATCAAAAAGGAACAACTGTAAAAGGTTCAGCGAAATCGGAAATGATTTTTCTATAACTAAAATACCGCTTTTGAACAAGTGCAAATGTTTTCATAAAAATTCATAAAGGAATAGCTGGATTCCGTGAAACGCAATCCAATCCCTTTACAGCTACCGTAAGACAGACTTGAATGATTGACTTTTTTTAGGCAAAAATTATTCTAGTTCTCTTTTTTGCTGTCGGAATTGGAACAGAATAAAATAGATTGCCAATGTAAACCATTTAACTATTTAAACTATTTAATTTCATTTTCTTCAACACGTTAATGGTTTAGTTGTTATTGACTAATTCAATTTACAATCGCTAGTAGATTGAAAATAACGTTTTAATATTAATAGCAAAATGCAAGCTAAACAAATTCCGCATGATTTGCTTTCTGACATGAAAATCTCAAAGCACCAAGACTAAGTCTTTAACCGGTCACTTTATCCCAATTTTATGTGCACCATACGACCAGAGCTGGCAGCATTAAACACAACTTTACTCGTCAAGACAAGTATCCATGTTGATGGTGCTAAACTCATTTCCGTCGACAGAGTCATCGTTCAATCTTTTCCGGTACCACGAGACGGAAAGTAAGTAAGTTCCTACAGTGTAAGCTGATTTCAGGTGAAGTAAAGCTACCCGGTGCACTACTTCTAATTTTTATTCCAACATCGTTCCATAGTTTCTCCAAGTGAAAGCATAGGCTGCTGCCGAGTGGAGATAACGATCGGCTGGAGGTGTGTCGGCAGAACATTCCAAAAGCAGTGTATGAGTGTGTAGTGGGAGAAAATTGATCTGGGAAATGGAAACACATAATTTCCATTACATATGTAAATAAGTATGCAGACCGCAGGGAAGAGTACGAATTCTTCTCAGAAACCACCATCAACCAATTGCTCGTTGGGTTACAGACTGAAGCGTACTGGTGGATTGAAGCTGGGTGGAAATGACACAGGATGATAATTGGAAAAGTACTCTCCTAGCTTTTATCTCACCGGTTGGCCCAAGCTAGCCTCTCTAGAAACCTGTTACAAACGGTAAAAGTGTCGATTAGCCTAAATTTGTGCTTTTATAGTTAGAGTCGTCATTTGCCAAAAGGGCTGTGCGAACTACGTGAATAGATTTGAATTAAACAGGTTTCGGTGTGATCAGTTTATTCAGTTGGTGAAGAAAACATCGTCCGTCCGAGAAGGCAAATGGAACAGAGATGCTTAATATGGCTTCGGTTCGGTGATGCCGCCTGCTTGTTTTCGGTTGTCGATGATGGCTTCATTGTTGACCGGAGCACTCTGGTAAGGCTTTCTGCTTTGGTGATCACGGAATTATCACTGACCGACTGGTATGGCTAGGGAACCAGAGGATCTGGCTTTTCTTCCGCTACGGGATCTTGATTATTGTGGACATTGATACGAATGTTAACAACAAGATTAGCAACGGCCGTTGCAATTAGAACAACGAGGAGGGCTAAAATTTTCATGTTATTCGAAAATAATTCTGCTTGATGTAAAATAAACTGAAGCGCAAGCTTGTCGTTAACGCTGGTTTTGGTATTGCCAATTGACCTGTTAGGATATTTGTTTATACTAACAGCACGTTTGCGATATTAGTTGCATCGCTTTATTTTCCGTGGTCAGAGGTTCGATTTGAATGCAATAAAATCTGAGTTATGAATTTGAATTTGATGATACTAGTCGATTGGTTTATAAACCGCTTATTGAGCCGCTTTATAGCAGAGAACCAGCAAATCACAGCTTAGTGTGCATTCAAATACGCTGTGTGGTTAAGCGTTTCGGGATAAAGCGGGATTATACGAAAGTGAATCAAATAGCTTCTATTGATTCAGTGTTGTAATTGATATTACCAATTTTAGCTGTGTTCATCAGTTTTTTTTATTTAAGAATATTAAATGGAATTAAAGTTTACATATTATGTAATAAAATTTCATTGTTACAACATTCTTTGTAGTGTGACCATGTAGGTAAATGTCAGAACAAAGCCGTTTTGAAATCATTTGAAAAGCACACATCAAAAAATAATTATATTCAATTATCAAAAGCATTTAAAAAACAGCTGAAGTTTTTGGAAGTATGGTCTTACAAATGATCTACAAAATTTAGCATGTCGCACTGTGGTCCAGAAATGAAAAAAGGTGGTCAAAAGTCATTTTCTCGTAAACGTTACATTTTAGAGCAATACTGTATTCGGGAAAGTTTTAGAGTGAAAAAAGACCCTTCTTTGGACATTACAGATTCGTGATAAATCCCCCTACAAGTGAGATAAAGGGATAATTTTCTCTAAAAATTAATATTTTTTATCGACGTCTTTGGCAAAGTTTTCCCAAATAACATAACAAAAAACTTTGCTGAAGACACTAGGTAGCTATTTCTCAATCTTACTGAGCTATCTGATTCTCTGCAATGATGTTTAAAAAAAAAAAGGTTTTTGCCGTTGAAATTCATATTTTATACCACTATACCTCTGATATTCTCACTGAACTTTTAAAACAACATCAGACCTTTATTTTATGTAACAGCAGACTTTAATGTACGATAATAAGGTTTCTATCAAGTTTTTCTGCCAAAAAATTAACTTTTGACAAGTAATTTTCGATTTTCTGCCGTTTCCCAACACATCCCACGGCAAGATTACCACCAATTGAATTTTCCATGTGCTCTGCACAAACGGCAGTTAAAATTTCTTGCAGAAATTTGCAGAAACTTATAAAATCATGGAACAAAACAACTTTAACGTAAGTTTCTATATGTCACGTTGATCAATAGCTTTCCCGAAGATAGTATTGCTCTAAAATGTAACGTTTACGAGAAAATGACTTTTGACCACCTTTTTTTCATTTCTGGACCACAGTGTGTCGTGTCTGATGAAACGAGAGCCGATACCAATCGGCGCCATGGCCATGTAGGGCCCATACTATACTATCACCATCACCGCTAGCCAGGCTTTGTTTTGCCCATCTTCATCTTACAGAGAAAACAGTTTTCTTCCCTCTTAACAACTGTGAGCTTACATTCAATGTGCATCACACCATCTGCTGTTGAAAGAGCGCAGAGTAATAGTTTCTCTGACGAAAAACGCTCCTAATTTGACAGAGCAAAAACCCAGTGAAACTCTTGTAAATCATCCGCGCACGCAAGAAAAGTGAAATAAATTGCTCGGCGATCAACTAAGCATTGTGTTACCGTTCTCATCGCACTGGGGTGCGACAAAAACCGTATAAAATCGAACTTTCTACTGAATACGCACCCATGGTGAGTTGTGAATTTTCCTATGATATTAAATTCGAAAACGGTTAGGATGTGGCTTCAATGTGAACCTAAATCTCTCGTAATTTTTCAAAAGGACCCATCTAACATTGAAAGACTCTCTTTGTTTACTTTCTCTTTGATCAATAACTATGTTATATTTTCCATATTTCATAACATATAGCATAGTAGTAGTCTCGATTAAGGGGAAGAAAGCTTGAAATATATTTATAATGACGACGTAATTAACAAAACAAAGTGAGAGAGGAGAGAATCTCTCATTGTTACTTAGGTCCTTTTGAAAAATTACGCGAGAAATGTTTTGATATTTGGCAAACTTCTCTTCTAGTGAAGGAGAAGCTAACGAAAACTACTTCTTCTTAAACTGAGAGAGCGAACAAATGTTTACCCCTAACACGCGATCATTAAGAGTGAAAAGGAACTCTGCGACTGAAATACTCTACGCCTAAATGTGGATAATTACTCACTCCGTGTGAGAGAAAGTCTAGTTCTCCAAGGGGTTTGGCAGGTAGAGAAGTAAATTTGAGCAAAAATCAAGAGAACGGAAGAAGCCTGCAGCTAGCCCCCTTTTCTGGGTCACGAAACCAACGCAAAAAATGAGAGTCATTTGTGATGAGTTTTCTCTCCAAAAAAGACCTATGTTGAAATACGATTGAGAGTTGGAAGGTATTGACTCTATTCTCTCATCCGGCATTCTCGTCGACAGCACACATCCAACGAGTGCGGGGCCTATCTCGAAATCGACGGCCTCTATCGGGATTTCTGCTCAATATAGTGTTTCATCCGCTTAACTATGTCCGCCGATTTGTACACCTGGTACACTTCATGGTTCATGCGTCTGCGCCAAACACCATTTTCTAGTTTGCCGCCATGGATTGAACGCAAAACCCTACGCTCGAAAACACCAAGAGCTCGCCGATCGGTCTCTTTCAACGTCCATGCATCATGGCCGTAGAGGGCCACGGGAAGAATTAGTGTTTTGTAGAGTGCAAGTTTAGTACGGGTTTGCAGACTACGGGACTTCAGCTGGTTACGTAATCCGTAGAAGGCCCTGTTTGCAGATGCTATCCGCCTATGCTAGGTTAGCCATGACCTCGTTTTTGCTTGTCACATGTACCCAGGTAAATACATTCGTCGACTACTTTAAAGGTTCCCCATCTAACACCACCTCAGCACCAACATCCGTCGAATTACAATGCCCTCTACCAGCCACCATGTATTTCGTTTTGGCAGAGTTAATTTTGAGCCCTATTCTCGTAGCTTTCCTCCTTAGGGGTCCGAAGGCCTCTTCCACTGCTCTACGGTTGATACCAATGATGTCGATATCGTCCGCAAAACCTAGAAGCATGTGCGACTTCGTAATGATGGTGCCGCTTCTTTGCGCGCCGGCCCTTAGCACCCTCTAATGCGATGCTGAACCATAGGTTTGGCACCCCGTCTCCCACTCATTTCTCTTTACTGTATCGTACGCTGCCCTAAAATCAATAAACAGATGGTGCGTCTGCAGGTTGAATTCTCGAAACTTATCGAGGATCTGTCGCAGGGTGAACCTTTGGTCTATAGTGGCGTCTAGCATTGGCTGATATCGTACGGTATCGATACTTTGGGGCCTGAATATCGTTATTTTTCATCGATGCAAGCGACTTCGATATCAAGCTGTATCGATACTCTCGCCCCGATATTTTTCGATACTAAAGGGAAACTATAAAATCGGAAAATATTGTTGATTGCTACAAATTGTCTAACGGAAAATCCTTATAGAAGTGCGCGGATACGATGGATCGCATAAAAGTCTTCTACAAACAGTGCAGAAACTTGATTTTATAAAAGACACCAACAGGATTGAATATACCCGCTTATTTCTAAGGCGGTTTTTCATGCCTCTTGCGAGAAAAATTCTCCTGCATTTGATAATATTATCGATTGCGGGAGAATTTATCTCGCAAGATGCATGAAAAATGCCGTAAAAGTGCGCGGTTATAATCAATCATGTTAGTGTCTTTTACAAAAAGTGCGCAAATCCAATTTCCGCACTTTTTGTAGAAGATTTTACCACGATTGGACGTACCTACCCGCGCACTTCTACAAGAATTTTTCGCGAAAAAAATTGTCGCAATCAACAATTCTGTGTGTGCAGAGCAAAGCGCCGAGTTTTAGCAAAAAGGCAGACAATAAAGAATAAGAAGCCAGATTTTTCGTGTTGCCCTATATTTAAAATAAGGCCGTAGACGCGCTTATGCTATTGCATTGATTTGTGTGTGTGATATATAATTCTGTCCTACCGTGGTCCCATTAGGTCTATAGAACACAGGGATAAAAATATGCAGATTTGTCTTCAAAACGCAGAGTCGGTGTTCAGATTTTTATTGATTCGCAGAAAATTATATTTTTCCAGAGTTTCTGCAGATTTTTGTCAGAGTTTCTTTATATTTGCGCAGACTTTCTCGATATGTGTGAAAATTTTTGCAGACTTTTGCTTGAGCGAACGCCATTTTCTCAAATCACAGACAAATTATTTTCAGACTTTAAGCAGATTTTGTCGGTTTCTCGAGTAGTTGCTTACATTTTTCAAAAACACCTGGCATCTCTGATTTCCCGTATTAAAAAAAAGTTAGCTTTTCATAGACTTGTTTCAAGTAGCAGGTAGAGTATCGGTACAGCTGGTATCAATGCTCTGCCCTCAATATCAGCCTGGTATCGATACTGCCAAGCAAAAATTATCGATACTCAAATATCGATACTTCTGCAATTTCTGGCCAATGCTAGTGGCGTCCCCCTCGAAAACCACATTGATAATCATCAAAAAAGGTCTCCGACAACGGCTTCAGTCTGTGGAACAGAATATGGAAGTGAATTTTGTAAACGGTGTTGAGAAGGATTATGCCCCGTTAAATACTACAGTCCAGGTGCTGGCCTTTCTTGTAGATCGGACATATGAGACCCTCCAACCAGTCCGAGGGCAATTTTTCATCAGACCACACTCTCAGCATGATCCGGTGTAAAGCACTATACAGCTGTTCGAACCCGACTCTAAAAGATTCGCTTTCCTCCCTCCCACCGTCCCTACCAGCTGCCTTGCAGTTCCTCAGCTCTTTCACTGCTTGCTTAATCTCGTCCATGAATGGTGGGTCCAAAGGTTTGCCATCATCCCCAATCCTTTCGACTACGCTGTTTTCTTCACCATTCAACAGCACACCAAAGTGTTCCTTCCAACGCCTGGCCACCTTCGTTCTATCGGTAATCAGATTGCCCTTCTTATCATTGCACATGAGAGGGGCTGACACGTTCCGGTTCCTGACTCCATTTATCTTCTTGTAGAAGCTTCTCGCATCGTGCTTCGAGAAGCAACCTTCCGCCTACTCAAGAATCCGCTCCCAATGCTGTCGTTTCTTCCGGCGATGGAGTCTTTTTTCAGCAGCTTTAGCTTCCTAACTTGTAAACCCTGGCGCGGTTCTTTTCATCCGTCGCTCGCTGGCACTCAGCGTCAAACCACTCAATGGACGTTTTTTCCTGGAGAACTCATTATACGTTTTTTCCTGGAGAACATAGAACTCCTTCTTCGTTCATCGGGTTCATTGTTGGTCGGTGCGTAAACGTTTATCAGGCTGTAGTTGAAAAATTTGCATTTCATTCTCAACACGCATCTACGGTCACTTAACGGCCTCCATCTAACGACACTTTTCATCTGTTTCCATATGAGTCCAAAACGGACTCCTCTTTCTGCTCCCACGCCGCCACTCTAGTAGATGTAGTATTCAAATGAAGTGCCCGCAATAGGATCTACTGCCCGGAATTCGCGTTCTCCCGTATTCAGCCACCTCACCTCCTGTATGACGCTGTTGTACGCCGCCCCTAACATGGGGATACAGCCGCGTATAATCCCCCTTCCCAGTCAGCATACGACCATAATTTCCACCGGGGGTTGGTTACCCGATGTCCGCTAACTTACTACTAGTATCCCGGTTGGCACCTCGTGAAGGTTAGGATAGGAGTTGCAGGACATAGGTGAATGAGCACAGTGGGGTCTCAAGCGACACGTGCTAAGCTGTTTACCAACCTCTATCTAATGGAGCGGTTATTCAAGTTTCCTTAGGCCTCCAACATTATATCGTCCACAAATCCCAGGATAGAACCTTGCGGTACTTCTACGGTGATTGGGACGTACTTCTAACCTTCTTTCGTCCTTCGAAGTAGTTTTCCAAAATCTTGTGCAACGAAACCGGTATATGGATACTCCTAAGCGCGAGTGCTATGAAATCCCAGCTGATGCTATTGAATGCATTCTTAACATCAAGCGTGTTGATTGCGCATTATCAAATATCCCTTCTCTAGAGCTGGACTGTCAACTCCGTGTCGCACACCTACGATAGTGTGGCGACTAATTGGGTAGCCTTCGGGCCCTTCGTTTTTTACCCGCAGACGGTTGAAGTGTTGGCTTTACACGTTGCTTGCCACCTCGCGTTGTGGCCTACCCTATCCCTGTGGTTTGTACTGCGACTTCCTCAGCTATCGGTAGAGCCTCTACTGTTTTGGGATTTATCTTCAGGACTGCTCAGAAATTCACGATTGTGTACTACCTCAAAACATAACCTCACTCTTTACAAGTGTAATGCTCGGTTATGGACACCTCATTACAACACTGTGTGGAAAAAGTAGTTTTAGTTCAACGGCGTTTTTTTGAGATTTGTTCTTCGGAAATTACCCTGGTTGAATCGCTTAAAACTACTAAGCTACGAAAATTACTGCTTACAAATTTGGAATCTCGGCATAACAGTGAGAGACACGGCATAACAACGTGTGGTGATTGGTTCCGTAGCTTTAAATAGTGTGATTTCGATGTTCTGGCTGGTAACTACTCGATGAGGATCCATGCGACCCGCAGCACTCTTCGTCATTAGAAGGTATGTTTCGCAAAACCATTTGTAAGTGATTGTACGCTTTGCGATTGATACAAAAACAAGGAACATAGGTTTCTTATAATTTGGAGCCAGAGGACGTTGAATGTGGTTTTTCGTCTGAGAGAAACTGCTCCAGCGACAAAAAGTAAGGGATTTCCTCATCGTAGCGTGACGAGTGATAATATCCAGTCAATCATTACAGTAACCTGAAGAAAAGTAAGTCATGGGGACTGCCCGATTATGCTTTGTACGTCCTCGTCTGTTAATTTCGCCTGTGATGGATTCGATTTAGTGCTCGTACGAATGTATTTGAACTATTGAGAACCAAAGCAGAGGGTTCAAAACCCCTGTAAAGGAGGATGGTTGTAATAGCTACTATCCATGGGTATTACGTAAAAAGATTGCAAGAAAACCCCTAATCCGAGGTGTCACGCGACCCGTGCCGACGGATGAATGGCAGGGTGGGTTTAACAAATGTCCTAGTTCTAAACGGAGCCAGTGGAGTACCAGAGCACCTTCCCCTGTACTTTTGGTCTTACTGCGTTAAGCGGAGCTCTGACGCCGCGGATCTTTATTTCCCTAGTTTTTCGTGGAATTTACAGGGATAATACAAACAAAACTAACAATTTTGAAAACAACATTAGCCAGAAGGAGACGGAGGAAGTGGTCGAACGAACACTCCTTGATCAGGACATAGAGGCAGAGTATAACCTTGACTGCTAGTCGCTTCAAGGCTGCCCATCAGCTCTCTCCATGATCCTCGATTCCCCAAAGGAGACAGGCACAGACGCACCTTCTAGTCTGCCGAGGCGTCTCTCCAATGCATAGGAGCGCAGGTACGCGGAATACCTGAAAGAAGGCCACTCTAGGGATGAAGCCAGAACGCTCGCCCTCCGGCCGGCCTGACCAAGCAGGTCAAGCCGTTATTAAGCGGCAACGATCGGATGATGCTCCGTCACCTAACACCAGCGCCGATCGTCTGGCGAACAAAAAGTCTCGGGTACGCAATAGAGATGGTTCCTCGGTTCCGAGACACTCGGTGGGAGTAACCTACAGGGAAATGGTAGATGCTAGCAACATCGCCTTCACACTTGACGGCTATCCCACCAAACTTCTATCCAAGGAACAACTTGGAACAGTGCACGATTCATTCCTGGATCAAATTGCGGCACTAGATTCTCCCTTTCTCAGACCCAAGTCTGAGTTGCTACTTCAAACATGTTTCCTTCACTTGGCTTGCACCGATAACGAAACAGTTGTGTGGCTGGAGAAAACCATATCAGACCTTACTCCCTGGGATGGAGCACAACTGCGTGTTTACAACACGAATAACCTACCGAAAGCTATCCTGTTCGCAGGTTATTTTTCAACAGTGTGGACACTTCAAACGAGAAGATACTGCGATTCATCCAGAATCAGAACGACGGTATCTCTGCATTGGAGTAGCGCGTAAGGAACCGCAAGGTAACAGGGAAACCGTCAACTGTTTCTGGAGATCGACGAACAATCCGCCACCCGTATCACTGAGCAACGCTTTTCATTGAACTATCTGAGCTCACTGCCCCAACCATCCTCGACTCGCAAACAAAGGTCCCAGAAACCACCTTCCGATGTTGGTCATGTGTCTGTCGTCCATCGCTCATTTTTCAGCCTTTCCTACTGCACACATTGTCTGCCTAATGAACTTGAATGTTGACGAGTAAAAGCCGTTGTTAAAACAAAAAATTTAGTTCGAACACAAGGGTTCTTGGCTTACGGATTCGAAAGGTAGCCTAATCTACTCTTACACCTAGCCCAATTCTAGGACTGCAATTCTGTTAAGCATAGTTATCAAATTCACTTCAATTACAGAAACCGTTCAACGTGACGTCGTTGCCATAATAGCGAAAGCTCCGACGTCCAACGGGAAGCAGGACATGGTCGTCGCATCCCCTCACTTCTCCGGGGACCTGGACGAACCAACGCAACCAACAAGCCGTTCGTCATCGGTTGCAATGCGAACGCTCATCACAAGATTTGGGCCAGCTCGGATACCAAAAATATTGGCGAGTACCTTCTTGAATAACTTACTTTCAACGAGGTCAATATATATACATTTTTACGAAAAATTAATTACGAAATTCAGAACTATTTTCGTAAAATCGCTATATCTCGAGATAGACTCATATTACCACGGGGTGATAAGTGTTTCTTACGTAAAATTTTCCAAGAAATACGATGAAACTATCAAATTTGAAATAAAATTAGCTGCATTTGCCGAAAAGTGCAAATTTTGTTTTGAAATACAAAAATAATCTATCTGGCAACACTTCCGGCCAAAAAAAAATATTTTTTTTCTGGATTTCTTGGTTTTTTTTCTTCAAAAATCACCTATCGCTATTTTCCGGGTGTCTTACGTCTATAAATTGTAAAAAAAATTACGAAGTTTTCATTTTTTTTCGTAAAATTGTTATATCTGGAGATTGGCTCGTATTACCTCGAGGTGATAGTTGCTTCTTATGTGAAATTTTCCAAGGAACACGATGAAATTACCAAATTTAAAATCAAAATGGCTGCATTTGCCGAAAAATGTAAATTTAGTTTTCAAATACAAGAATAATTTATCTGGCAACACTTCCGGTCAAAATTTATATTTTTTCTGGTTTCCTTGGATTATTTTCTTCAAAAATTTCAGACATCTTACGTCTATGAATTGTAAGAAAAAAAAGAGATTTTGAACAAAAAATGCGTGACTTTGCAATAAACAGGGGGGTCCCACAGAGCGGGGGTATTCCAATCGACACCAAAATTGGGATTTTTCCAAAGTGACAGTAGATGAATAATTCTCCCAACTTTGAGCAGAATCGGTGATGGTCGTGTCCAAGTTTGTGCTTTTTCGTGGTCACTTCGTATTGAATGACCCGTAGGGTGTATCTTCAGGGTGAATTAGAACCTGCCGGTACATTTTCTCGATGTCAGCCACTAGTGCCACAGGAAATTTCCGAAATCTGAGGACGATCGACAGTAAGTCGTCCTGCACAGCCGGTCCAGTGAGAAGTGCCTCGTTCAACGATACTCCAGTAGAAGATCTTGCAGAACCGTCGAAGACTACACGCAACTTTGTCGTGTTGCTGGATTCCATTTACGACTGGGTGGTGAGGAAGATAAAAATTGCCGGAGGGATGCTGGTTCATACCGAGCAATCGCATATGACCAAGTAAAATGTACTCACGCATGAATCGATGGTACTCCTCCTTCATTTCCGCTTCTCGTTCTAATCTCTGCTTAAACAGCTTAAATCTTCGCAGTGCCTTGGATTCGTCCAACATGCTATCGAAATCAGGATGCCGTGGTAGACGAACTATGTAGCGCCCACTGCGAACTCTTACCACGGTCGACGTGTATAAATTTTCACATTCGCGTTCCTCCGCCGAGTAATCATCGCGCGAAGGTAATTCCTCCACTTTCCAGAACCGTTCCAAACTTTCTTCGAGTGTGGCCACGTTGCACTGCACGGTTTCCGAGGAAGCAGGAATCAAATCACCAGATCCAGCCACAATCCATCCAAAGACACTGTCCACCATCTCGAAAAGGTCCCTTGCAATGCGAATTCGTGCTGGTGATCTAAGACAGTCAAAGAAGAGTGGCAAACCAATAATCTTGTCGATTGGACCTCGTTCGTTGAAGGAAGGATCAACCAAGAAAAGATCCTTGGGAATATTCCAGTCAGCAATGGATAAGTTCCTCTCAGGTAAGTCAGCAGTAACCTGTGGTAAAATGAAAAACTCAACATCAAGAGCAAAAGATTCCTTGCGCGAACGAATTTGTGTTGTGACCGTGTCCCTGGCGCAAATGCCTATTCCGCCAGGACCTTGAAGTTGCACCTTTACCCTTTTTACGTTTAAGCTTGAGAAGTTGCGCCATGCGGTCAGTGAGCAGATTGGGCTGGGATGCAAAATCCAATAGTGCCCTAGCAAAGTGATGTTGCCCGTATGCATCGACGATGACAAGAACAACGGTATGCATAAACATATTACCAGACCGATGAGATTGCGTTGAAGCTGCGGCCAGGTAGGTTTCGACAGTTGCCGTATTCAATTCCGATTGCTTCTGCGTAGTGGTCACGTTTGTTTGAACAGTGGGTAGAGGCCTTGTACCTCCTGATACCGCAGTATCTTTCCGGATGCCTTCCAGGTAACCCGGGTGTAGTACGGTGTTATGTCGCTTTTGACAAATCCGACAGCTATTTTGGATGGGACAATTGCTCACGTAGTGGTCACTACGCAAGCAGTTAAAGCACAAACGCTTTTGATTGACGTGATTCAATCTTTCCTGAAGGGACAACTTCTTCAGTTCTCGCCACTGAATGCCTGTCCGACCTCTCATATTTGATTTCTTCGGGGAAGGTTCCGTAACGACATGTGCGACCATTTTCAGATGCGATGATTTTCCATTTTTATCGGAAGGTCCATACTTAACCATTGGAGCAGTATGTGAACCTGAAATGGATTGAACAGCAAAAATTCGATGAGGTTCGTGTACGTAGGGTTTGGTAGCGTAGACGCATGCTCCTCTCACAATCTGAGCGTTTCATTATGAAGTCTGGTGCATAGCAGATGCTCAAGCATTGTGCTCCATGCATCAGTTGGTTCTCCCAGTTGTCTCAGTACCTTAGTGTGCCTCTCGAATTCATCCACCAGTCCATGTAGCACCGTAGCGGATTCCTCTGCCATTCTTGGTGTTTCTAATATAGCCTGCAGGTGACGTTTTTTCAGCAAATATTCATTTGAATAGCGAGAAACAAGGGCCTCCCAGGCCAGCCGACAGTTAGCAGAGCTAATGGAAATCGATTCAATTACCTGTGCAGCGTCACCCTTCACAGCAGCACGCAAGTAGTGAAATTTTTGAATATCGGCCACTTCCTGATTAGCGTGGTTCAGCGCTAAAAAGGTATCGTGAAATGCGAGCCAATCTTGTCAATCACCAGCGAATTCGGGAAGAATAATAGTCGGAAGCTTGAGACCAGCCAAACCAGAGTGCGAAAGAGTGGGAGGATTTTGAGGGAGATGCGCCGTAGAAGAAGAAGCAGGTATTTTGGAAATTAGACCAGCTTTTATTCTGAAAAGTTTAGGTTCGAAGTCGGATCGAAACTGTAGGTTTCTTACCATCGCGCCATTCCTTGTCTCCAGCATCTCCAGCTCACTTTGGACCTCCTCTAGTCCTTGCCACAGCACTTCTAAATTTTCCAGCCTCAGAACAACCTCGAAAGAATCCCGTTCCGGCACGTATTCTTGCAGGAACTAATCGGTGCGATGAATCGAAGCGAGCAGCGTTGTCCGCCTAGCGTTTAGTTGTTGAATTTTCCGATCGTCGTCCATTGTGCAAGCAGAAAATCCACGGAAAAGGATGAGGGTCACCAACGCCAATAAGCAGCAACTCGTCGTACTGCAGCGGATTAACACCACCGGATTCGCGTCGCCAGATGAAGCAGCAACAATCAAATGCAGACCAGTTTCTGTGAAAAAAGACCAGGTAGCACTGGCGATAGAAATGTAATCTTCTTGGAAAGGTACTTACCTTTACCAAGGCTAAAATATGCCTTGTATTATATAATAAACTCCGCACACGAATCGCCGTTACAAACGGTGACTGAAAATTCCTTGTAAAAACAATACAATTTGTAGTGAAGCTCCAAATGGCCTAAAGCAGCAGGCGTCGGATGAATCCACAATGGTAACAATAAGTTCCCTCTGAAGGATTGCGATGGCGGTTCCGAACAATTAGATATTTGTTCTGCCAACAGCTTCCAATGATGGCGGAAAATCCTTTCACGCTTTAACAAAGCGTCCGACGATGGATAGAATATAGGAAATGGCACGCACGGCCACGGCAGAGTCCAGGATCGTCTATCCTGGTCACGGCACCAGAAACATGTTGCGATCAACGTCCAGATCGCAGCCCAAAAATACCTGCCAAATTATCCAACGAATGTGCGGTTGATCGAGACTCCGCGATCGGTGCACCAACAAGCAGGGCCAGCAGCAGACAGCAGAACAGCAACTAGCAAAATGATCGAGGAGGACACATTCTTCGGGTAAGTAATTACACCGGTAAGTAATTTGAGACTCACTAAACTTTTAAATTCGAATTTATTAACTTTGACCTTTATTTCAGGCGATCTACTTAATCCGACAATTTTATTACAAATGAACTACTGCCAGCGAAACCACTCTATAAATATTGCCCAATTCCTACCAGTGTGTGTGCAAGGTGTAGTCTACATAAAAATGGGCCTCAACGCAGAGTGCGTTCACTGCCGAATTCTGACCAATTGTTAAGAATTTTATGCCTAACCTGAACACAATATGATTATTATTATTATTATTTATTGAATAATTCATCCGACAGTAGTCTTAATGAATAAATATTAAACTATATGGAAAAGCCACCTTGAAAGGCCGTGAATGCAACTTTCAAGCTGGCATAAAAACCCAGCATCTTTTGCAAATAATACATAGCAACAGTACAAGTATAAAATAACATACATTATATACAATTCATAACATACACGACATGACTAGAAATTAAAATTTGCGTAGTATCGATTGAAGAGCACGGCCATTCGCCGAACAGGTTCATTCTGGCCGTAGCTTGTGCGGTGCGAATTCGTTTGCAATAGGCTCTGGCTTCGACGAGGACGAATGGGACAATACAACTGCAGCAACGTCAGGATGGCTGGAAAACCATACCGGCTTGTCAAAATATTGTGAGTCATTCTGGCAATTATCTCCTTGCGGCGCTGTTCGAGAGGGGATATTCCAAGCAACAAGCAGAGGCTTTTGTAAGGTGGCAAATGATCTGGATCTCTCCATGGCAAAGTACGGCAGATCCTTCTAACAAAATGTTTTTGTATGCGCTCAATTCGCTGACTCCAAAATTCATAATGCGGGTCCCAAACAACGCAAGCAGTTTCCAGAATAGAGCGTACTAATGAACAATAGAGAGCTCGCATGGTGCTATAATCAACAAACTCATTTCCAACTCTGAATATCAAACCAAGTTGACGATTAGCTTTGGAGATGATCATCGACAAATGCTGCCTGAATGTTAGTTGAGAATCTAACAAAACACCCAAATCGGTGACGACATTGGTACGTTGTAAACATGTACCGGCAATGTGGTAATTGAACAAGAGAGGCTGTTTCTTGCGCTGGAAATTGATCACGGTACACTTCGGAATGCTTAGCATCATATAGTTGCGGTGGCACCAGTCATTAAAAAGTTCAATCAGCGATGACAGCCATCTTCAGCAGTCTCGATAAGTTTAAAAATTTTCGTATCATCTGCGTACAATAAACGTGTGCCAGGTGGTAAAACTTTAGTAACGTCATTAATGAACAGCGAAAAAAGTAGCGGTCCCAGGATGCTACCCTGTGGAACCCCTGAACTGTTACTAAACCAGGTAGATCGCGACGTACCCAACTTAACGGCAATCTTACGATTCCGCAAGTACGAGTCTAGCCATGCCATCATTCCAGTTGCAGTTCCGAGTTTGTCGCACTTGGCACAAAGTAGGCCGTGATCAACACGATCGAAGGCAGCTTTGAGGTCCGTATAGACAGCGTCGATCTGAAGGCCCCGATCCATGCCGCGAAGGCAAAATGATGTGAACTCTGATAAATTTGTTGAAACAGATCTACCAGGAAAAAATCCGTTCTGCGCAGTAGAAATGTAGTTTTTCACGCTAAACATAAGATGATGATGAATAATGGCTTCAAACACTTTGGAGCAGGCACACAAACATGAAATTCCACGATAATATTCCACATTACGTTTATCACCTTTCTTGAATACTGGAAACATGAGCGATTCTTTCCAGCTGCGGGGAAATTGATGTCGTAGCAAAGAAAGATTGAGAATAGCGGTAAGCGGTGATACTAGACTATCAGTACCTTTTTTCAGAAGAACGACAGGAATTCCATCGGGACCAGGAGAGTAATATTGTTTTAAGTTACAGATGGCTTTAGCTACTTCTCCGATTGTAACCGTGAAGATTTCGACATCAAACACATCGCTCGGAACATGAGCCAAAGCTGCGGCAACATCGTTAGATGAAGCACACTCCGTGTTAAAAACGCTGGCGAAGTGTTCGGCGAACAAATCACATTTTCTGTTGTTCGATGAAGCTTCATTGTCCAGCAAAAACATACTGGATGGTAATCCTTCCTCCTCACGCTTCGAGTTAATGAACTTCCAGAAGCTTTTTGGATTTAAGCGTAAGTTGTGTTCCGTTTTGCGCACGAACCTTGTGTACAGAATCCTATTCAATGCTTTATAAGAACGACTGGCAGAAATAAACCGGATCCGAATGATAGGGTTTCTATTCTTTTGATATGCGCGCAAAGCTGACTTTCGAGTGCGGTTGAGCTTAGTAAGATGCCTGTTTCCCCAAACAGGCTTACAACGAGGACGAACTTTTGAAATATGCTGATTTATAAGTTCCTGAACTATTTGAGTGAATTCTGACACGGCATCATCCAAGTTTTGACATTGATTGAGAAATGACCAATCAATATCACTTAAAGCAGAATTGATTGCATCAAAATTCCCACACCGAAAATCAAAACTGGAAGGATCAAACTCGTCTATGAACTGAGTTTTGATTTGTTGAAAGTAATCATCAAAGGAGGATGATGAACGTCAATGTTACATAAGTGATCAGGTGCAATAGTGACTGAGCATGCTGGCAAAGCATGCGAGTTTGCGAAAACTCTAGAGAAACAATTCAAAAGGTCCTATCTGCTTTGATCGATTTTTTGATCGATCACCTTCATTCAATCACCACAACCTATTAAACACCTTTTATGACACGTTATTTGCACAAGTTGATAGCGGAGGGATCACACTAGTCTTCTGAACAAAAGCCACGCTTGAGAGAGTTACTACCAGCGTTGCTAAACGAGCGAGAAGCAAAACATATCCACTCCTTTCTGCTCGAGACTGAGATGTGTGCTACGCTTCTCCAGTCGTTCGCACACACACTTTCGAGAAACTCTTTATTATCCATGCATTTGCCAGAGCAGCAGCCAGCATACAGCCGCTCGCGAATTCTCTTTTGCTTTTTTACTCACGCCAAATACGCGAGTACTCGAATAAGAGTACTTGACTAGGAGTGCTTGAAAAAATGTGCCCGAAAACGAAAATGCTTCGTTCACCGACTCACGCATGCGGCTTGTCCATCGCTAAACTGATGCCAAGCAGTTTTGCATCGTGCACCGACGAGCGAAAGTGGGTTGATAAATCTATATAGAATCGCATGCTTGAACGTGTATGATATTCGACCACCTACTCGCAGTGATGCCACAATTTCAACTGTATTTCGAATCTCAGAAAATCACCTTGGTGGTATTTCAATCTGTATAAATATCTGCATATGTACTGGACATATCCCTTAAAATAAAAAACACAATTATGCGTAAAAAACACGTTTCTGCGTAACATATAAATATAATGAAACCTCCAATACGCTCAATAGCATTTGAGTTCTTTTTCGATTTTCAACTATATCGAAAAGTTTGTTTCGCGATCCACGAAAATAAAAAAAAAAAAAATTTGTATAGTTCTGTACTATTTCCAGAAAATCTGTAATCTGTATATACAGATATCTGTATAAAAAATACGCAAAAATCTGTATAAGTACTGAAAAATCTGTATATGTGGCATCCCTGCCTACCCATCGAAATATTTTTTTCGCCACTCCGCTTTGTCGTACCTTGTCACTCCGTATCGTCATAATGCGTCTTGACGGTTGTGCTCGCGAGAAAGGGAGGTACACGCGAGTGGGAAAGTACGCGAGCGAGAGTGCGTGTCGGCCTATGAGAAAACTCGCAAGCATCAACGCTCGGTAGTGTGAAATGAAAAAAAAATCACAGGAAGGTTGTATGCAAAGCCACAACCGCAAGGTTGAAGTAGAATACTTTTACAAGAAAGATAACCCGGCTGCTTGCGTGTCAGTCATTTTTTCTAGTAAATAAACGTTGACCGTTCATTGGCAGTATTGTAATTTCTTTTTGTTTGATATTTTGAATGAAGTTCATTGAATATTTTTAAATTTTGTGCAAATGAGAAGTTGAAGTGCTGCCGAATTGTAATATGCACATTTAATACGACATCATTAAACAGGAACGGAAAAAAGGCTACGGTTGTGCAGAACGCGAATGCCGGCGCGATGCGATTCGCCTTACCGTGGTGAAATGTACAGCTCTTTCTAAGGCGAAGTAGAGCTATACATTTCAACACATTTCGTCTTGCCGAATCGCATCGCGCCGTTGTTTGCGTTCTGCATGACCGTAGCCAAACACTAAGCGACGCAAACACGTAATAATAGTCAGAGTAAGTATGTAGATGAAGATAATTAACTTTGGATTATAGCGCAAAACGAGAAAATATTAACTCTTCAAATATTCATTTGTGTTCTTCAAATTTCAGTTGTTCGATTTAATATCCGATGAAATGTCTGTTTATTATCTGATGAAGCTCTTATATAGGCCAAATGATGCATTCCCAATTTACTAGGACCGTAACTCTGCCGACCGTGCTTGGGAAAGCGCGGTATAACGACCAATCAGAGGTCGAATTTTGTGTTTTGACAAGGCTTAAGAATTTTCAATAGTACAATAGTTCGAATGATAAAATTGCAATTTCATGCATTTGGTAGGAATCTTAGAAGATTTTCTAATCGATTGCTGCAAAAACGAAGGAAATCCATCGAAAACTAACCGATTTATTAGCATTTGAAATTGGACATATTTCTCACTTTTTTCAGTTTTAGATTTTCATTTCACATCCCTATGTAGCCGAACTTCCTGAGAGAAGTATTCTACTTCAAAAGGAAAAGAGAATGAGAAACAGTACGACAGGAGTATCTCTAGTGTGAGATTTCGGTAGCGGCGAGAACGCCACTTGGAGTATCGCATGCTTTTTGCGAGCGAGTTTAACAACGCTGGTTACTACAGCTGAACCATTACCAAAATAAAAAGACGCTCCGGAAAAGCGATAAAAGCAGATAGAACCTTTTGAAATGTTTCTCTAGAACTATATCGAGAAATCGGCCATTCTGGTTGCAAACAGAATTAATTTGTTGCATGCAGTGAAATGCCATACCGTCTAATAAATGGGTGCTACCGGCATTAACAGAAGAGCGCGAAGCGTCAACAACGAGATGATTAGCTTCCGTCTGCATCGACCAGGAAAGACCAGCTCGGTTAAAATCTCCCAAGATAAGTAGATCGTCGTTGATACTAGTCGAGTTGACAGCTTTTTGGACTGATGAATTATGCCGATCAATTATCTCAACTTCATTTCGCAAGTTAGGAGGAATGTAAATAGCGCCGATCACAATGTTCAATTCACCGTTTTTAATTGTTACCCACAGCTGCTCAAGCGAGTCATCCATAGCTTCAATCAATAATTCCGACGCCAATGATCGTCGCACAGCAACGATTACTCCTCCACCCCTTGCCTTGGTGCTATTAGTCGAGCAACGATCGGTCCGATACACGGTATAATCAATGCTGAACAGTTGGGAAGATGCAATTTGAGAGTCTAAATAGGATTCGGTGATAATGATGCAGTCGTAAAGCGAATTGGACACTTCGAAGGCAAAATCGGTTACTTTGCTGCGTAGACCATGCACGTTCTGATAGTAGCAGAGTAAAAATGAAAGGACAGTGTCGCACGGAGAGTCGCATTGTTGCCGGTCAGCTCGCATGCCACTATTGTCCAAAGATAAAACAGTACTGGCTGTCTGCTGCTCGCCAGAGTAATCGTCCAGTGGAAGAGCTCGTCGAGGAGGGGTCCTAGACACAGGCGTTAGGTGGAGCGTCATTTCGCACTGTGCAGTGCGATTAGTCATTTGGGCTATGGGGAATAAATTGTTGGGAAAATGCAAAGACTTAACTGGACTGCTCCCTCGGAGGTTGAGTAATCAGTTTGAAGGCGTCAGATGAGGACTCACAGCATGCTGCGAGGTTAACGTGCGTATAAACTTCGACGATCTCGGTTTCCAAAAATCCACGGATGTATTGCGTTCCTCAAACAGCCGAAAATAAATTCCCTTTGGCCAGTTAGCAGCATCAAGAGCAACATCTTTTAGTTGCAAGTCAATTCCGACTTTAAATGACACAAATGCAAACGATTTTATATCGGCATCTTTCTTAATCAGCTTTCTGACAACTGGTTGTGCGCCAGGTACGCATTCTCGAACAAGAGCCGATATTTCATCTTCAGAAACGTGCGGAGCAATGCGCGAAAGGTAGATCCAACACTAAGCCGCTGGCTGCGGAACAGTTTCGACCAATTTAGGAAAATTTTCAGTTGACTTAGTACCACTAATCAAGTCAGCAAATCCACTAGATCTTTTAGGGGTCAAGTTCGGAGAAATAATCCTAGGACGCTTAGAGTTACGACTAGCCGATGAAATCGCAGGTGCAGTATTGGCGAAATACTTGTCAGATAACGACCCGATAAATGCATTAATCTGGCCAAGTTCAGTTTTTACTTGGTTCAAGTAGCAGTTGATTGAATTAGCTAAAGATGACGAAACGTCAGTAGCAGACTCCGATGAATTGCGCTCCTTCAAATTCTGAACGGATATCATGCATTCGGTGCAGAACCAATGCAAGCTGGTTTGACCATTGACAAAATCTTAATTCGATCGTGCCCATCCGAAGCATTTCATGTGGGCAACGCGCTCGCATAAATGACATTTGATCAAATTAAGGTTTGTAATAGGTTGTGAGCATTCGAAGCAATTTTTATCCATCATAGCAGTAGCTTTCTGTCGCTCGGACGGCATAAATGGAGGCGTTTGGCGTACACGGCGCTTGCAGGCGATCCACAGTGGTCCAATAAGGCAAAAAGTGGAACTTAATTCCATAGCGCCTTTCAACTTCATCCTAGCTTACTAGTGTCTTCAGAGCAATTGTTTGTATGAATGACCCACATAATTGCAAATTGTCAAAAAATATGAAAAGTTACTATACTTAAAATAAAAAAATTCACTTTTTTGTGTTAAGAGATAGAAGAATAGTTTATTCAGCAAAGTTGTAGAAAATTCAAAAATATGAAGCTTTGTTGAACAAATAAAAATCCTATCTCTTTTCGGTGCAAAGTTATAAAGTACACTACATGGAACTTATTTAAAAGTTGGTTAATTGTACTTAACTTTTGTTAGTTGCATTTTACACGAAAGTGTAGTTCGAAGGAATTGTTAGAGCATACAAAACACACATTTTTGCCGAAGACCATATATCTCCAGGACTTTTCCTTACAAAGTTATATCGTATTTTAGCTTATTTTTTCGATAACTTCAAGAACGTATAGGTTAAAAAGGGGCAAGTGGAATCATGATGTCAATACTTTTCCTTGAAGTTAAGCAGAAGTACTATAAACTTCTTTAGGTTCCATTTGTCCCAATCCACCCATTTTAGAGTACGGCGAGCATATGTCACTGTAGGTTTTCATATATCAAAAATACTAACTTTTTTGTGTTAAGAGATAGAGAAATGGTTTATTCGGCAAAGTTTTAGAACGTATAAAAATACGAAACTTTGTTGAACAAACAAAATTTCTATCTTCATTGGGAACAGAGTTCCAGAGTATTTCATGTAAAAGTTACTAAAAAGTTAGTTTTTTTGTATTTAACTTTTGTTAGTTACATTTAACAAGAAAACGTTGTTCTAAAGAAGCATTTGGGCATACAAAACATACGTTTTTGTTGAAGGCCACACATCTCCACGACTTTTCCTTACAAAGTTATAGCGCATTTCAGCATATTTTTTCGATAACTTCAACAACGAATAGAATAAAGATTAGGTGGATTGGGACGGATGGAACTTATAGTAGTTTTGAGCACTTGAGCTAAGCTTTGAGAAAAAGAATTGACATCATGATTCCACTTGCCCCTTTTTTCTTTATACGTTCTTAAAATTATCGAAAAAATATGCTGAAATGTGCTATATCTTTGTAAGTCCTGGAGATGTGTGGCCTTCAACAAAAACGTGTACTATTCTTCTATCTCTTAACACAAAAAAGTTATTTTTTTTATTTTAAGTATAGTACACTTTTCATATATTTTGACAATTTGAAATTATGCGGGTCATTCATACAAACAATTGCTCCGAAGACTCAATTAAGCTAGGATGAAGTTGAAAGGCGCTATGGAATAAAGTTCCACTTTTTGCCTTATTTCTATTAACTTTTTTGTTGAAGCGAAGCTAAACTCGGATTTAACTAGAAAACACTTCTTCTGAATTAGCACAAAAAAGTTAATAGAAACACTATGAATCCACTATAACCACGACGACCGATATCACGCTAGCCGACAGGGTAACTTTCGTGAAATTTCAATAACAAAATCGAGCAAAAAAGCGAAATAAAACACGAACTCAAAAATAGATAATCAATATGATGGTCGCAGTGGCTCTTTCAGTCCTAATGCCCTTCAGGCATACAAATAAAAAACGTCCTCCTCGGGCTTGTCTGAACTAATTGGTTTTATCCTGCCATATATTAAATTGTACGCTTTAGTTTAGTACGAAAACTTAGTAATAAGTCAACGTTAAGAGAATCAGTGAAAAAACACGTTAAAATTTTATTTACACGATAACAATGGATTTATCAAATTAAAAAATAATAATTAAGTCCTAATCAAATATAGAAAGCTTAAGTAAATTGAGCCCAACTCTCCCCCCAAATAGGGGCAAATCAGCGAGTCCGTTTGCGATTAAATCAAACGAGCCAACCGGCCCCCACGTAGGACTGCTTCCAGGCACAATTTTTTGATAACTTTTAATTAAATAATCTGCCCGCTTTGTAAACTGCTGATGCAGGCTTATTGAAAACTGCTCTAAAAACAACTAAAACTCACACCTTCCGGCCCGTCGACTCAGCTGAATGGAGTGCCGTTGTCTCAGCATCCCATCCAGGAACCATATCATAAATGTCCTGTGTCGCTGGCTGCGGTTCCGATCCTCTGTCTGGCTCCTGGTTTCACGTTTACTCTCATTGTCATTCCACATCTACGGCGTTTTTCGGTGTGCTGAGTGAAAAGTGCGCGCTATATGGAAAATTACATCGTGCATATTTTATGGTGACACGTTTTCATAATCGAGTTAATGCGGTCGGTGTTATGCGTTTTATGAGCAAGTAACCGTGCAGAAAACTTTTTTTTTGTTCAACACTGTCCGCTTCGCTTCCCATTTCTGGCGGTAGCGACAGTAGCAGTGGGAGTTGTGCAGCAGTCGTAAGACCGGAATTATGGAGTGTAAAATTTGAAACTAGCGGGCAAGCTAATTATCATCTTGACTTGCCATGCACGAAACCACCGACCGACGCTCACCGTTCCAAACTTTGTAATAGAAGACACGGGCCGCCATACAAAAGTTGTATGAAATTTGAAATTTGCATGAATTTAATAAGATTAGGTTTGTAGAAGGATTTTATGTGGATCGAATGCCGGTACGGAGCTCTTGTTACCGGCAATAAAAGGGATTCCATCGTCTTAGCCACGTTTCAGTAGAATGGACTGAGACAGATTGTTTCGAATGTGGCATCTGCACTGGGTGTGTTGTTGGATGAAATTTAGATCGTCTCGTTTTAGTGTATATACCAGATATGAACATGATGTGCATTTTTACATTTTGCAAAAATTTGGACAAGCTGAACCGAAAACAAACATCGGATGTTACCGTTATAGGATCTTCTGTGGCTCTGGTGGTGCAGAGGGTAGATTCCTACCGCAATAGGAAGTGGTTGTAAGTTCGTCTTTTGTCTATGTGGGTTATAATACTATACAAACATAATCCGAATTGGTGCTCGGTTACTGGTTATAAAGCTTATGCCATTTAATTGTAAGAGTGGTTGAAAAATTGCAACATACTCTTCTTACACGACAGCGGTATAATGTGAAACTTACAGTCATTCTAGCAAAGAACTGCTTATGAGCTTAAACATTCCCAAAACGTCGAACTTTGTGCAATATAGATATCTGAGATCAGCAATTTATGTTATTCATTCCTAGGAAACTCGAAGAAGAAATCCATTGTATGCATACAGCTTTACAAAGATGCACCGTTATGCATAAAATTGATTCAGCAGGATGTTCACAGATACCAGTGTTTTAGCTTTCAACATGAAGTATTGTGCATTAGATACTGTATTTTAACTTTTTTATTATTGTCATAAGACTTATTTAGTACGAACAATCAGTATTTGGTTTCATTTAATTGCATTTCTAGTAGAAATCGTGTTTGTTTTCATAAAGCAATGCGGCAAAATGGTATATCGTCGTCATATTTTATAAAAAAAAAAAATTAATTCGTCGATGCGGGTAAAAATCTCATACTGTAAATTGCACCCACTATTGTACCATAATCAATTATGTGATGCGTCATTTTTCTCTCCATTACTCATTTTGTCAGAAGCGTATGACAATGTTAACTGAAGCAGATCCGCGAAATCTGTTTGCTCACTGAGCATCGTGGGTGAAACCGAACCATTTGAATGATTAAGTATAGTTGCACATTTGACTTCTAGTCATTGAAATGCATCGGTGGGTGCGCACCTGTAATGCTCCAATAGGTTGGTTTAGCGAGATTATAGATTGTAAACTAAATGAAGTAATATTTATTTTGTATGCTAATAACTGAATTATTAGGAATACCGAATAATGTTCCCTTCCAGATGATCAAATAATTTTAACTAATAATTTGAACCACTCTTGCCACTTCTATGTCATTTATCCAGTTGCATCTGCAAAATGCACGTAACCATGTACAACGATGGCCAAGTGTACAACACAACTATCCTGCCCACTGTACACGCATTTTGCCGGACCATAATTCTTTCACGTCCTGCCAGAATTAGTTAAATTTTCCGTAAATGATAGATGCCACCCGCACAATTGTTTCCAGGTAAATCAGTATGATGAAGTGCAGCTCTTCCAGAGATATGCATTTTTCGTGCTTTATTGTCATCACAGGCGAATTATCGTCACGCTCTGGTGGAGAAATTATACCTCGATACCAGTTAAATCAGTTGCATTTTTGCCTTTCGACATTTCATGGATATACATGCATGCAAAAAAGCAGCAGCATGATGAATTACGTAACACATGCATAGAGAGTGGAAGCGAGCCGAAATTTTCGAAAGCCTACTTGGAAGAGAGCACTCGGAACGCCATGTAATGTAATATTTCAGTTCATTGAGATCGGTAAATACGGTAGCGGCAATGATTATTCTTCGACGATGCATGTCAGTTTTTTGTGTTTGCGTTTGATCGGGCGCTATACAATTTTAACTCTATTTACTAAAAGTCATTTTTGCTTGCACGTTTACTGAAATTACTTTTTTAGAGGCGTATTTGAAACTAATAACTTACACGAGACGAGACGAAAAACTTTTAAATTTGTATTGTTTACGTCGCCGAATTTGAAAACATCGTTGTTCAATCCAAATAGAGAGCGGCCCTTAAATATTCATGCTCAAGCCGCACAACGGGTGACAAACCAGACATTTTCTAATCGCGGCTTCAATTTTTCATGACCTGAACACAGTGATGAGCAACCCTAGCCGGAAATTAAACAACGCTTATTATAGATGGGCAAAACGGTTCTCGTCGAAAAGCGGACCTGAACCGTTCACTTACAAGTATAGTTTATAAGCTGTAATTAAAATTTAGACGTCCGGTCGTACGACATCATTCACGGGGAGTAGGTTTCAGGACGATTTCATTTGAAATTGGTGCTTTTGTATGTATGGAAACATTTTGACCATTGACTCTATCGGATTTCGGGAAGTGGAGCAAATGCATGAAATGTCGAAATCTGGTATTAACTGACAACATTTTTTTTCAACGGTACCTGAGAATTAGGGTTGGGTGACTCTCTAAGTTTAGAAAAGACGCTTTACATCTTTACAAATTATTATATTATGGTAATGTCATTAATCATGCAACCATTATTTCGTCCGTGTTCCATGAGAGATGATGAGAAGGGGAAAACATGTGGTACACTCTTCCACTCAGCAAAAAATCTCATAAGAATTGTAAATTCTCCAGTCCACAAAACTTACGTTACAATAATGTTAAAATATTGAATAGAAATAAGCGAAGCCTGAGCTGTTATAAAAAAAACTCGATTAAATTTTCTAATAGGAAAATTGCTTCATTATTCGTCTCATACAACAAAAAACATACTCAGAAGCTCTAAATTTAATAAAACAGTCGTGAATCATTACCCTACTATGATTGCTCTTTCCTATCCAATAACAATTAATTTAATGTTTTTGCCTTTCTCCTAGAAAGGTATAGCAATCACTGGAAAAACCAAAGGCATAAAAGTGCTCCAAAGGGTCGAATCTCGTATATCAATCGACTTAGTTTGACGAGCTGAGCATTTTCTGTATGTGTGTGTGTATGCGTGTGTGTATGTAACGCTCTCCCAATCTCACTCGATTTTCTCAGAAATGGCTGGACCGATCTTCATGAAATATATTGCAAATGAGAGGTCTAGTTGCCCCAGAAGACCCTATTGAAATTCATTGCAATCGGAATTTTACTATAGAGGTTATGTTTTAAAATGTGAAAATCACGAAACATCATTATCTCAAAAAATGCTCAACCGATTTCAACAAAATTGGTTTTGAATGAACGCGCTACTCAAAAAACCCTTAAATTTTGAGCTTCATGAAGATTGAACATGTAGTTCAGAAGTTATTTAAAGAAACGTGTTCTGGAGAGTGTTTAATCTCACTCATGTTTCTCAGATATGGCTGAACCAATTTCCACAAAATCAGTGTCATTTGGAAGGTCTAATAATCCCATAAGACCCTATTGATTTTTTTTGCAATCGGACTATTACTTTGCCTGTTATGTTCAAAAATGTGAAATCCAGCTTTGAAAAGAAACATATTCCGAAGACTACTCAAACTCACTCACTTTTCTCAGAGATGGCTGAACCGATTTCCACGAAATTAGTGTCAAATAAAAGGCCCAGCTGCCTCATAACACCCTATTGAATTTCAATGTAATCGGTCTGTTACTTTGTCTGTAATGTATCAAAATATGAAAATCACGAAACATCATTATCTCAGAAAGTACACAACCGATTTGAACAATATTGGTATCAAATGAACGGGCTAGTTAAAGGTTAATTGATGAATTTCATAGTGATTAAACACGTGGTTCAAAAATTGTGAAAAGAAACATGTTTCGGTGACTTTTCAAATTCACTCGTTTCCCAAAAATGGCTGGACTAAATTCGACAATTTTAGTGTCAAATGAAAAGTTTGGCTTCCCATTTTATTCTCGTTTCCATTTTATTTGACTATAATCGTATTTTTATTCCAACCGTTATGTATTAAATTATTAAAACAAAGAAAATCTATTATCTCAAAGATCACGCGACTTATTTGAACATATCTAGTGTCATTTGAACGGGTTGTCTCTCAAACTCACCAGTAAGAAATTTCATAGCAAATTGATATGTGGTTCAAAAGTTATGAAAAGAAAAACGAAATTCGAAGATTATTTAAAACTATAACTGCTTTGATCAAAACATATGGCCTCATCAAAATTTAAATTTGTTGTGTTGTGCTATTCGTTCGTTCCCGGTATTGCTCGTGATTGAAGTGTACGTAGTTCAAAGTCATTTCTTTTATTTCGCTATTACTTCAGCACGAATATTTTACTCCTAAATAATAATTTTTTTAACTTTTTGCCTTTCTCCTAGAAAGGTATAGCAATCACTTGCAAAACCAAAAATATGAAAGTGCTCCAAAGGGCCGATTGGCATATATCACTCGATTCAGTTCGACGAGCTGAGCATTTTCTGTATGTATGTATGTGTGTGTGTATGTGCAGATTTTTATTTTCACTCAGAGATGGCTGGACCGATTTAAATGAAATTATATGGAAATGAAAGTTCTAGTTGCATCATGAGACCCCATTAAATTTCATTGTAATTGGATTTTTATTTTAAAGGTTATGTTTAAAAATGTAAAAATCATGAAACATCAATATCTCAGAAACCACACAACCGATTTTAATAAAATTGCTATCAATTGAATCTTTGGTATGAAATGAAAATCTTAAAAACCCTTAACTTTTGAATTTTATATAGAATGAACATGTGGTTCAAAACGAAACGTCTTCTGAAGACTGTTTAATTTCACTCATTTTTCTCAGAGATGGCTGGACCGATTTCCACAAAATCAGTGTCATATGAAAGGTCTAACTGACTCATAACACCCTGTTTAATTTTATTGTAATCGAACTTTAACTGCGTCTGCAATGTACAGAATTTTGAAAATCTTGAAACTTCATTATCTCAGAAAGCACACAACCGATTTGATCAATAGTATTATCAGATGAACGGGCTAGTTAAGGGTTAACTGATGAATTATGATTTAACACGTGGTTTCAAAGTTTGGCTGCCCTATACGTTCCCATTTCATTTGATTATAATCGAACTAAGCAACCGTTATGTATTAAATTGTTAATAAAACAACTAAAGTCTGTTATCTCAAAGATTCCACGACTTATTTAAACATAACTAGTGTCATACGAACGAGTCATCTCTCAAACTTACAAATAACAAACTTCATAATAATTTGATATGTGGTTCAAAAGTTATAGAAAGAAAAGAAATTCAAAGGCTATTTAAAACTATACCTGCTTTGATCAATATATGTGGCCACAATATAATTTAAATGTGGTATCGTACCATTCGAATGTTCCCGGTATCGCTCGTGATTGAATTGTTCGAAATTAGAAGTCATTTCTTTTATTTCGCTATTTCTTGAGCATTCACGTTACGTCAAATTTTATATTTTATACTTCTATTACAACATCATTATTTTAGAACCCAAAAAGTGAATACACATGAATTGGATTGAAGCGTTCATGTAAATCTATTTTTACAAATAGTAAGTTTTAATGAGAAAGGCTGGGTCTGACCGCTAGGTGGATTAATTTAGGTTTTTATTTTATTTTTGGTACCACCCTATTAAGAAATAAATTAACCACCCTTATAAAATCGAGTTTGAGATACCTAATGATCATTGAAATAATTTACATCCGGTTTGGAATGAGTTGTGAGTCATTTTAGAAGCCCGTTTTAAAATATTCCATATTAAGCCTTCAGTTGCTCAAAAACAAAAAAAGGGTTAAATCCCAGAAGGTCGATTTTCGGTCAAAATTTTTTTTTCGAGATAACACCAGATCTCGACGTTTTATTCATTTCTAAGACATTTGGCATCGGAAAAAAATCGATTTTCCCAATTTACTGTTGTACTTCCTTGGTAGTTTTCCGAAGGTCGAAATTTTGAGCGCCTGTAGGCACCCCTGAATCATGTCCGATTGAGCTAAAATTTTGCACATATCATTTTTTTGGGGCAATGAACTAGAGCAGTTCCACAAAAAATGTGTTTTTAAATGGTCATTTTTGATTTGGCTGCAACTTTACATAAACGTTTCTATAGGCAAAAGATGCCGTTTTGTGCTATTGGTTTAATATTTTTGAGCACGACTCATATTTGAGAAGCTATTGTAAAATGCTGTTTTGGAAAGGTATTGATGATTACAAATATTTTTAGGGCCAAAACGGTTTGTTTGATCGGTTTGACGTCTCCGGCAAAGTTATAGATAATAATTTCGTTTTTCCGAAAAAACATACAATCTAAGAAAAAATTATACATTTTTTGAAAAAAAAGGTAAAAGAAAAATTAAAAATAATTATCTCAAAAAGCTCATTTTTCGAAAATCTATTTTTTGTATGGAAACTACATAAGATTACCTCAACAATGCAATAGGTCTGATCATGGAGAAATCAGAAAAAAAAGTTATGATATTTAAAAAAAAAATATCTTTTTTCACAGGGTGTACTCTTTTTTATGGTAGGACACACGGTTCTCTGGTAGATGAAACTTATCCGAAAAAATCAGTATCGCTCTTATACTCATCATTCGAAAGCTCAAGGTGTCCCCTTTAACATGCTACTAAAATTGAAATGTTCTATCGGGGGGTCCAGAACAATTTTTTTCAGACAAATTATTTGTAATTGAAAAGCTGGTGGAATGGGAACTATGTAGGCTCTTATCAAGAGATTTAGGTGCTGGGGGGTCCGATCAGATAGTGTTGAAACCTTCAGTTTTTGTTTTTTCATATAATGAAACAATATTTGGCATAATCTTAGATTTTTTGAAAAGAGTAAAGTGGGGTAAAAAGAACTCGAAAATTGGTTAGTCCAAAATTGCTTAAAAGACAAAAAAAACTATAACTTTTCGTACGCTGAATCGATTTCTCTGAAAATTGATATGGTAATTCTACCTATAAAAATATACAATGTCGGTTTTTGAAAGTTGCTGTCGAGGTTACATAATTAGATATTTACATTTTTCTTCAAAAACATGGTGATTTTTGGAGTTTTTTTTTGTCATCGAAACTAGGTCTTACAATTAAACAATACGTTTTATAAATCAACTCAAGAGCTTTATTTGGACGTATACAAAAAGTGCATCGTTTAAAAAAAAATCGATTTTTTTCATAACAAGGTTTAGACCATCATTTGAACCTGTTACACAAGGAGCGCAACTCCATTTTGTACCTACATTTAATTTGCTGGCTATAGCAGGCTATACCTCTATAACATCCCAGTCTCCAATTGGTTTAAAAAATTGACCTCCAAAAAAACAATCTCGGGTCGAGCACGGGTTTCACAGCTTCCGGTTCGGGTCGGGTTCGGGTTTCCCGAAAAATCAAATTTTCGGGTTCGGGTTTGATCGGAAAAAAAAGTTTCGGGTTCAGGTCTGGTTCGGGTTTCAACCGAAAAACAAAAATTCGGGAACGGATTGAAAAAAAGCCAAACCCATCTTCAGTAGCCAGTACTTCAAACATTCCTTATGGTACAATTAGCATACCAAATTGCAAAATAATGGATGCATTCTACTCAAAGTTACAGTAACATTATGATTTTAGCAGCACCTGGACATTAGAGTTTAAAATACCATTTCACTAGGCCCGGATTTAATCGGGGGGAAGGGGGGCAAATGCCCCGGGTCTTCCGACACGAGGGGCCTCCCTGGTTCTAGACCAGACGTGAATACAGGTTGGAGACCTTTTTTTGTTTTGCTCGTCACCTTCCAGCGAAGCGTTAAATCATTTTTCATGAACTAATTTATTTGAGAAATGAGGCCACACGAAAAGTTCTGTCTCGGTCCCCCAACACCTGAATCCCACTCTGCATCCCACTAACTCCCTTCCCAAAAAAAAAAATTCTTTTTTTTTCAAAAAATTATAACTTTTTTTTCCTTGATTTCTCCATGATCAGACCGATTGCATTGTTTAGGTATTCTTTTTTAGTTTTTATAAAAAAATAGATTTTTGAAAAATAAGCTTTTTTAGATAATTAATTATTTATTTTTTTTCTAACTTTTTATCAAAAAATGAATTTTTTTTTCTTTGAGTATGATTTTTTTTAGATGAAGAAAAAAAATTAGATGAAGTGTATGATTTTTTTCGGAAAGACAAAATTATTATCTACAACTTTGCCGAAGACGTCACACGAAATAGCATTTTTCGATAGCTTCTCAAAAATGAGACGTGCTCCAAAAATTTCAACCAATAGCACAAAACGGCATCTTTTGCTTATAGAAACGTCTATGCAAAGTTTCAGCCAAATCAAAAATGGTCGATTAAGTTGGTTGCCCGTTTTTTGTGGATTTGCTCACAAAATGTACATGGTCGGTTTAAGAAACTTGACATGACCCTTTTCGCTGCCAATGTACAGCACACAAACCGAGTTCACAAGATTACAGTTTACACAAAGAAACTCAGAGAAATAAATTTTCTGAAAATTTGTTACAGTGAATATCAAATAAATACGTTTTCATTGCGCCTGACGGATGAGTTGTCTTTCATTATTTCACGAATGCTAAAAAAAGAAGAGAGAATGAACATTGCATGAAAGTGAAATACTTCCTTGTGATGCTAGAAATACTACAAGTTATACAGCCCTAGGGTTGTATGAAATGGTGACGTGGGACTGAACACTGTAATAAGGGGATTTTTTGTTATAAAATATACAGAGTCTGCAGACAGAATCAATGTGTTTGCTCAGCGACCGTAAGTGTTTTTATTCTCAGCCCCCACTGGAAATCAATCTTTGGAATATATTCAACAACACTCGAAAGAATATTGTTTATATCTGGCGATATTATGTCTTCAGTATTTTTTTGTGCAACATGTATTTGATAAGGCACAAGCATATTGAAGAAGCACTAAGAATTTCTGGTAATGCGTCAAAGTCAGAATTAACTCTATATCCTTAAAAACCCAATCTAATAATACTTACGTTATCATAATGAATGGTTTTGTCTAATTTAACAACTACAGTCACAACTACAACTATACAACTACATTCGCTGTATTACGAAGATACGATATACGTTTATTACGGTGAAGCTTAGAATAATAATATATCATCTAACAATTTTGAAATGTAAAAAGAGATTCTGAATGAATCTTAGTAAATAAACCAATAATTCACAAGAATTCGCAGGCTCTTACTTTTCTATAAATGTGTATGTTTGAGAATTTACTCTTTCGATACTATCCGGTCACTATCATTTAGTGAATATCGAAGATAAAATTGAATAAATATCCGCTGCAAAAATAAACAATTCTTATTGAGTAATTTATGGTAATTATATTTATGAGATAAACTTTCAATCACCATCAGCAGCAGCATTGCAGTTTTTTCTCGATTGCACACGAATAGAAATGTACGAACAAAAGTGTACCACTGCAATACGAATAGTACCGCTGCAGTACGAATAGAAGTGTACCGTTGAAATGTACGAATAGAAGAGTACCGCTGCAATCATAGACGACGAAATACCTGCGGTTCTTTACTCCACTGGTACTGTTGCTTTTACCGGCATATTTTCTTTCGAGACATTAGTTTTTATTAGGTTCTGAAGGCAGGTTTAGAAATTGTTCAAGAATGAGGATTGTTTCAAACTTTTCGGAAAACTTTTACCTTCGAGACATCATATTAGTCTAAGCTCATGGAAGCAACAATAAATTGACCTTTTGGGACGGGGAGAGTCTGTCAATTTTTATTTCGGTATTTATACAGAGAATATCACAGGGAACGGATGGTGTCCATTCACGTCGTCTGTGTTAGGAATGCTCGCATGTAATTGGTTCATTATTCGCGTAAATTTGTCATTGAAACTGTTTATCAATTTTAACCGCTTAAGAATGAAATTAGAGTGATAACTAGCATTTTACAAAATAGTTCTACATTTTATCTATCCAACAAAATATTGGTTATTATTATCCATCATGTGGTTATGCTATTATTAGCGTTTGAAATGTGACGCAACATTTGTTAGTTTATTTTCCAATTTTTCAGAATGCATCCCAGTATAGTAAACAAAGACGTAGTCCTACGTCAAAAAGCAGTGACATTTACGGTGTTTATTTTTCACTTTCATGCAAAAGCATTGGAATTTTTCAGCCCTGAAGAGGTACTTTCTGTAAAATTGGAAATGAAATTGTTTAATGTTCTATCAGATTTCAAACGAAAAAAATGACATAACCACATAAAGCTGTTCGGGTGTTGCATATAATTAGTGAAGGAAACGATAATTCAGTACGTTCTGAGGCATGGGAATGAAGTCAAATTTATAAATGTTCCATCATTTAAAATAATGTGTAATTAATGTAGGAGAAAATATAAACTTTTCACTCAGGCATTTGATTTATCCAGAAAAGGACAATTCGCTGTTTATTTCAATATCGGATAAGATACTAATCACATCTTTGCGTTATCACTTGCAGTGCGAACAAAATATTCCATGTGAAAAATAACATTTTTCACTGTGTTAACTTGACGGTTCATGTATTTTGAACGTCATCTTTCTATAATGTTCGTGTATTGTTAAAATGAGGCCACTTTTCATTATATGCATGCTGCCCCTACCTCTATAATTCTGTCGACCGTGCTTGGGAAGCAATCATATAACGACCAATCAAAGGTCGAATTTTGCTTTTTGATAAGTTAAAAACGATGCGTTTGTGATTGTGCAAACCCGTAAAACAAAATTGTCCCGGTGTTACAGATAGTATCCCTTACATGTGTGATAGACAGTGAGGTATGGTGACCGCCGAATAACTTTATATCACGTTCCATAAACGAAAAGAGCATGCCGGATCAGCATATTTGGAGGAAACAGGCATGCAAAATTGTTCGAGACGTATAAGCAAGCTGAGGGTGGAATGAGTCGTTTAGAGGTGATTACGGATAAAGAAGATGCTGTATAGATGTCTCAGGGGCGGCGAGCACGACCTCCGAAAAAAAGACAGTTCAAAACAAAATTTTATAGTTTAGTCCAATTAGAAATCCCGTTTTTATGCATAAGCATGCTTACACTACATTTTTCCAGCCTTCAGAATACATATTGTTCGCCAGATATAAACCAAACGAAGCATAAAAAAACGATGGAATCTTCCACGACACAGGATTTCAAAATAGCTGATATTTATAATGCAACAGCCATACACCATCACGAGGTACGATATATACGATAGTTTCACATAATCTCTACTTCTCTACTACTTACTAAAAATTTGTCATTTATTCGATGTTAATTCGTATTCAGTATTTTCAAATTAATAGGCCAATTTATATGTGCATTCCTGAACTTAAACTAATTTGATGTCTCGAAGGAAAAGGTTTTTTGTAAACAATCCTACAGCTTCCCCAAATTTTGAAGCTACTTTTAAAAGATGGTTAAGCAAATCAAATGGAGGATCCTCATACATTGATAACTCTTACGATCGAGGTTTTTCGAACGATCATAAAGATCATAAAGGTAAGATAGTATCACATAATCTCCTAGAATGACTGTAGAACAGAGACGCGTCATGTTACTCATTATTATGCCATTACCGTAATAACGGTGTGTGTCATGTCGTCTCTCTATCCTACACAGTCTCACTAATAATCTCTTATATCTTCTCTATGACTCATGCAGTATTGCTAAAACATGAAACTAAATATAGGAGTAGGAGTAGGAGTATTGTTATCTACATCTTACTCTATATACAACTGATTTGTTGAAGAGAAAAATATTAAAACGTATTTTAAAATTTTCATAGCCCGATACCACAGACTTACAGGCGAACCAAGAAATTTCTTTTCGTGGATCGAAATAACATTCAATTCAAATTTTGTTTGTTATGCGGTATATTACCGCTCATAGCGGTAATTTTGTAAGAATAGAACCGAAAGCGCGAAGGATATCCATTATTTAAAACAATTTTGAGGAGAATGTTGCTTCCAACAATGTTGAAACCAATATCGTGGAAAGCATTTCCAAGAAAAAGACAAAAGACATATAAACATTAGAAGCTGTAGGGACACGTTTTCTAAATTTACTGCGTTTTTGCAGTGATTTCAATGTGCTACCGACAACCAGGACACTACCGAGGCTAATGAGATATACCTTAGCAATTTTCTTCATGAAAAAGGTGGATATAAAACGATATTTAAAAGGAAAGCCGACTCTTGCGGCAAACTACAACCGTTAACAAAAATTCCCTCTTGACCAGAATGCAGCTGATATGGAAATGCAATCTACATTAAATGAAACAGTCTGAAAAATATTTTAGTCCAAGTGTGCACTGATCCGAGTTAATACAGTTGATTTTAACTATTTAAAAAGAAAGTATATCCAAAGTGTATAGTTTTATGGTGTCCAATTATAAATCTGAGCATAAAGAAGATGATCGAGCAGGTTTGATAATACTACAAGGTATACCGCCCTAGGGTTGTACGAAATGGTGACGTGGGGCTAAACACTGTAAATACTGTAATTACAGGCACAACAAATTCGTTTTTAAAGTGATTTATGATATTCAGTAATATAATTAACTACACTTGAAAGATTTTCATTTACACTTGGTGATGTTGTACCTGCAGTGTTTTTTTTTGTGAAAACAACGTTAACCAATTACAACGATATTAAAGTTTAAGTTTGCTTCACAAGTTTGTTTCACTTGCCAACAATCGCATTCACTGTACTACGAAGACAGCTAATAAATGTTTATTATTTTATTTATAAAGTTAAAATTAAAAAAAAATCTAACAATGTTGAAATGTAAAAAGAAAGATTCTGAATAGATCTTTGTAAATGGACAAAAACTCATAAGCACTCGCCGGCTCTTACTCTTCTAAAAACGAGTATTTTTAGGAACTTACTCGTTCGTTTTTATGTCGATCACGATTATTTAGTGAATATAGAAGATAAAAAATAAATAAAAATAACTTATAACCGCTGCTAAAATGTTCAATTCTTGTTGAGTAATTTACGGTTTCTGTGGTTATCATATTCATGAGATAATTTTGCAGTAGCAGCATTGCAGTTTTGATTGCACCAAATAGAAGACGTACCCGCTGAAATGACATACGACGAGAAACTAGCAGCACTCTGCTCCACATATATTCTAGGGTACTGTTGCTTTTACCAGCATGTTTTCTTTCAAGACATCAGTTTCTATTGCGCTCTATCAGCAGGATTAGAAGTTGTTCAAGAAAAGGGGTTGTTTCAAATTTTTCGAAAAACCTCTACCTCCGAGACATCAAATTAGTCTATTAGTCTATGGTAAATTAGTTCATGGAAGCAAACATAAATTGACCAATTGGGATCTTTTTTTATATTGAGAAAGAAAATATCACAAGAAATGGTTGGTGTCTATTCATGTTGTCTGTACTAGGAATACTCGCCTGTGTTTGAGTCATTGTTCGCGCAAATTTCTTCTTGACACTTTTTATCGGTTTTTACCACTTTGCAATGATAAAACTATGATAACTAGCGTATTACAAAATTGTTAAACATTTTATCTATCCAACAACATATTGGCTATTGTTATCCATCATATGGTTATGATGTTATAATTGTTTGAAATCTGACGCAACATTTGCCAGTTTTATTTCTAATTTTGAAGAATGCATACCAGTATAGAAAACAAAGACGTAGTCCCACGTCAAAAAAAAAAAATCAGCTTTAAGAATTGCCATACAAATGAATGGCGTTAGTTGATGAATGATGTATAATACACTTTAATAAAACTATTTTGCAATTATCTGTTTTGTTTAGACTGTATACTGTGATCTGTATGAGCAGACAGTCTAGAAAAAAAAATTCCAAAATCGATGAAAGACAAGATATATGAATCCTGTGTTCACACACAAAAAGGCGGCATATACTCTGGAGAATACTTTCTCTAATTTTTCGTAATCTCAAATTTCCAATAAAAAATTCTTTCACCATATCCAATCCTGGGACTGATTCTAAAATAGAATAATTTTTTAAGACCATCATTTTCGCGAGATCTACACACCTAGTTTCTTTTACCGAACTCAGCAATCTTTTTAACGAGTTCTCGACAGCTGAGCCATCAGCAATCTGTTCAGCAAATTTTTTGTTTGACGAGTGTTCGGTAATTTTTCATTCTCGCTGAAACGTCAACCATAGAAGATAGCTAAGTAAAAATTTACGAAGCGTTCATCAAAAATTGCTGCATGATTCGGTATTTACAAAGCTGACTATTCGTCACGAATTACCGAGCATTCTGTAAACGTAAAGTTTTTTCATGGTTACGAGAGAAATATGAACCATTGTGAAAGTTGCTATTGCAACTGTTGAATAATTTTAGAAAGGAATTTCGGATTGTTTAGATCGATTATACTGGTGTTCCCAGCACATTCGAGTAAAAACTTGATACGTTTAATGTTATGATGAATACAGGCTTTTTGTTGCAGGCTTCTAGTAAACTACTCTCCTGTGGTGGAAAAATTTACATATGCTGACTGAATAGATCGTGTACCTCCACGTCGTTTTCTTGTAGATTTGAAATAAGATATCCATTTTTTTTTAAATCACACGCGAAACACTTAAAAACTCAGCTTCGGAACTCTGAATATTTGACAGATGCAGAAAAATTAACAACAGTATAGTAGAAAAACAACAAGAGTTCAGTTAAACAATTGAAGTGTTTTCAGCAACACCTAGGAAGATGCTGACAGATCATTAAATATTTACTGAACTTTATGAAAGTGCAGAACATACTTTAGTTTACAGAAAAGGTCAGTAATGTTTTTTGCTAACGGTAATTCGGTAAAAACTTCAACCGACATCAGTTATTTTTGAGAAAATTACAAAATGATCAGTATTTTTTCAAATTTACTGAACATGACCGTAATAAAAATTACTGAACAGTTAAAACGAGAATAAGTGTGTAGAGTCCTAATTATTCTCAGTGATGCAGTTATATCTGCATATGTCATGGTTTTGAAGACATGGCAATAATATTCTGCTTGAACGTTTTTTAAACCGGAGCTATACCCGTTATGAAAAATGACACCTGAGAGACATAACTCGTACTATAATATTTGGTCAAACCTAAATCACTTCTTACTATATATCTTGCTGTAGTATCACAAATTAAACAACGCAGTTTTGATTCATTCTTTGTTTAGTATTTATTCCTTTCTCTAGCAGTTTATTTTATTCAATAACAAAAATTTATTGACATCATTTGGTTAATCTGTGACAAATAATGAGATTTATTTATTTATTTATTTATCCATTTATTTATTTATTTGTTAGATGATGCATAACAAACCTTGTCCCATCTTTCTGTTAGATTTTGAACACTGTAACGATAAAAAATGTTCGTCTTCTGATGCTATCCAAGTATCTAAGAATCAAGTCATTTTTTGAAGTCTTCGTTTAATCAGAACTGGTGATCAGCCAGACCATGTGCCATCATACGGAACAGTAATAATCGGACGTCGCAATATCTGAGGAGGTGGTTGAGGTAGGACTTCCCATTCCAGCGTTTCTATGTAAGTAACCACTTTGGAAGTATGAGGTCGATCTTTAGAACCTTTTTTGCGTGTCTCTGCTCGTATTGCAGCCATCTTTATTCAATTCATTTACTCATTTTCACCGAGTCATTCGACTTCCTTCCGATATGCTCAAACTACCGTAGGATTCCGATTTCCCCCGTTTGGATGAAGAGTGGTTCTCCATCAGCTGATGCAACTCGTGGTTCATCCCTCTCCACCATGATCCATCCATCAACTGTACTCTACTGCAGATGGTACACAGCACCTTCCTTCGTGTGGCCAGTGCACTTTTATGCAAAAACGAAGTAGAAAATTATCCATTGGGTATTTTGTCTTGAAAATTTGAGTAGAAGTAGTTGCAGTGTATTGTTTATACTGCATTTTTACCTTTGTTAGTTTTTCGAATATAGATTTGGACAACTACCTAGCAGCTGTGTGAATGCGCTCAAAACTCTTGACGGTGTATAACACCCGCCGAAGTCGAACGCCACGACCAATTGAGTAACTTACTTCCTCTACCGCCGAAGGATGTTTTACGTACCAATGATCACTTAGCAATTGTCGGATAACAACATTGCCCAGATAACACCAAAAAAAAAAAAAAATAAACAAAAATAGAAATTCAGTTCGAAAAAATTTAGCCGTACGGAGCACCTTCCGTAGTTGTGTCGCACTTGCAAGCACGACGCAGACTGACTTTGGTCTCGATCACACAGGTCTATAAGACTTATCAGCATCAGCTGACTCTTCTGTGTGTGATGAGACATTCCTTTCAGTCTATAAATAACCCTTGCACAGCAGTGTGTGTAGTTAGGGATGAGCAATAGAATAAGTCGACAGCGGAATGTGATACGATATAGATTGTGGAACAGTACCACCACCGTCCCCCGTAGTTTAATTGGTCAAAACACCATGCCGGAGACAGGGAGATTGCGGGTTCAAGTCCCGTCGGGATGCGGTATATTTTTCCAAATCTGTATCATATTTCCAGTTTGCTTATTTTTCGTTCTTTCTCTACTCACATACTGTCTGCTTAATGAACACCAACCAGTTGTGTCCTTGTTTTAGCTACTAGTCTATTGTGATCATTTGATTCGTGGAGTGGCTTCTTCCACGTTGCCGATTCCCTATTTGAAAGGTTTAGGGATACCATCCGTCCTGATTTAGCAGGACATGTCCTGATTTTGAGACCCATTTGGAGCGTCCTGATTTATTTTTCATATTTTAGCATTTGTCCTGATTTTTCTGAAAGATGCCGGATATTCAAAAAAGTAGCAGATTGTTCAGTATTTTTATCTTGACTCCGGGAAGAAACGAACTTATTTCGAAAGAATTTTTTCTTTGGTTGAATCTTGACGAGAGAAATTGTCTAGTCGTTGAATCCGTTAAACGTTTTTTGACAATAGGGGTTTTAGGGGTATGTATATTATTTTTTATTTGATAAAAAATGTCAAAGAAATACATATTCCACAAAAAATTGATTTTCAATTTTGAAAAACTGTAAGTGATTTTAAGACAAACACTGCCGTCAAGAAATCATGACACAGGGATGCCAGGTCATTATTCAAATATTTCCACACTCCATAAAAATGTCCCCACACATAAGAAATTTGCAAACACGTTAAAAAAGTAGTGAACACATTAAAACGGGTGCGGTTAATCAACCGACCATTAGGCTTTCACTTCTCTACACCAGCTCTAATGTCTTCGAAATTAGGACATGACTTTTCATTTGGCATCCCTGTCATAACATGCGAACCAGGGTTATTTTTCCACAGGCCAGCAGCATTAATATCACTTTGTGCTCTGTCAGGGTTATATTTTCCATAAGCCAGCAGCAGAAATGTTATTTTGTTCTCTACCAGGGTTATGTTTTCTAGCAGCAGAAGTGTGACTTTGTTCACTACTTTCCAGTTAGTGAAAAATTTAAAAAAATCTAATTTTTCAATTTAAAAATCAAAGAAAAACCATAGAGATTTAAGAAAAAATTCATAGTACCTACTGAAAGTTCGGCCATCGATTAGTATAAGAGAAAGCAGGTATTTTTTTGAATTAAAACCCCTGTTGTTAAGTTTCTTTCATACAGTTTACTAGTGTTGCAATTTGCAGGTATCTTAGGTATATTGATACCTCAAAAAATATAAATACCTTAGATCAAATTTTTGCTTGAAAAAAATTGTCCTGATTTTTAACTCCGACCAAGTGGTAACCCTACAAGGGTTGCTGTAATGAAACTTTGTTCTTCTGTCGCTATAGAGCAAAAAATCGACGCTCACCGTCTCTTGGCTTCAAATCATAAGGAACCCAAGTTCCTTGTTTTTCCGAAAGGGATTTAATGGGTGAATTGGCGGAGAGTGTCAAAAACCAACTGCCGAGCATCGTTTGGATTACACTAGTCTACAGAAACTCAAGGAGAAAGGTTGTACGAAAAACGAATACGAATTTAAGTAAAAGTGACATTGCGTATTTTAAAAAGTGAGAAGCTGAGAAAAAATATGCCCTCACAACCTCATAATCCTTTATGAAAGCTGCCGGAACTCAGCCGTTTAACCAGGAAAATTATCTCGACTGGTGTAGTAATCCAGTTCCTTGGAACATCACGACAAACTTGGACATCTGGAAAAAGAGTGGCAACGGTCTCTGAGCGGTGGCGAAGCAAGGAAGGAGACTGCAGACGTCGAAGAAGGGGCGAATGCGGAGAAAGTGGAAAGACGAGGTAGGTGATAGAAACTAAGAAAGTGAGAGTGTTGACAGGCTAAATAAAGAATTGTTTGAGACGAAGTTCAAGCGTTTAATTGACCAACACACTACAGTGTTAGCGGACCCTGAGGCGGTGTAGTGGGATCAGCATTGCTGGCTCTACGGACCCGCTAGTTACAAAACGTTTGGCCTTCCTTCAACGGACAGCCATCCACATCGAAATTATTGTCTTTAAAGCAATGGAACCAATCACACACGTTGTTTCATTTAGAGTAGCATTTCCGTATACTTTCTTTACTCTCGATGCGCTTCATTCGCCGTTTTCTTTGAATGAAATGAGAAAAGTAACACTTCCCGCATATGTTTGGAATAAATTTTACTAGATACTAGATATTTGTATACTTCGAAAGGCAATGGTCTATTCAAAATTATTGTGTTTCAAGCACGAAGTAGTGAAAAGACTACTCTGTTTTTCAAGCGTAGAAGCTAATTTAGTTTTGATATTTTATTGAAGTAAGTTGATTTCTACCTTAAATTAACCTAATTAGGTAATCCGTGCGGATTAGAAAAAATGATGGACGACAATATAAACAACGAGTAAAATAAAGCTAGCGATAACTAACACTAAATGCAACAATAGAGTATTTTTACAGCAACGGAATCGGTTGAAACATATTGCGTCTCTTTGACCGCTACACACAACACACAAACTACATAAAAACGGACTTTAAATGTTTTCGTGTAGTTTTAATCTATAGAAAAATTCTCCTAATAGCTTTTTAATGTTTCAATCAGTTTTTAAAACTAATTTACAATTGACTACATTCGTCCGTCTCTTAATCGGTGTCAAATTCCCTTCATCAGTGTTTCATCCTTTCAGTGTATACCAAAGGTAAAAATAACCGCACTCATTCGCGAGACTCAATCTCTCGCCAAAACCAAGCACCAATTTCAAACCAATTTAACTTTTTAGTTGTCCCACGACAGCAATCAAATTGTCAGTTTCAAATGGACCAACTTTCCATCAATGGTGTTTTTTTGCTTTCACAGTTTCACTCAAACCCTCACCCGTTCTGCGGTGGCATCATATTGTATTGCTCTAACATTCCAACAAGTTTTCCTTTTCAATAAAATATAACGAACGCGCTTAACTCTTTTGAACTATCCATTATCACGTTCCAGACAGACACCGGTCGGGAAACGGCTTCTCCCAGACCCGTTTAGCTGCGGAATACGAATCGGCGGCGACTGGCGTGCGGAACATCGCTCGTCAGCAATCCTTGGCACATTTCGATGTCGGCAGCTACCTCTAATCGTTGTGCAGTTTCCGATCTTTCCGCTGTGCCGTTACCGCATATACGCTAGATTTAGCTGAAAATGACCCATTTTATTGGGTACTTTCATCTCTTTAGCCCAAACGGAACGCCTGTCACAGAATACGGAATTGTTCGTGAAGCAGCATTAGGAGACTTGTCGAGGCACAATCAGTGCCCAACTTGCAGCAAATGCAGTTCCTTAAAAAGTATGCTTCACTAAGAGTTGCTGTTCATGTGTGGAAAATTTTGCAGTTTGATGTTGGTAAAATTAATTCAATACTTCTGTTGGAAAAGGGCAGAAAAAATGATAATGATTCCGCTACGATTAGCTTAAGATTTGCACTGTTCGGACAATAGCTGTACTTTGTCGTAACAAATTGTACTCTGTTGTGCAGTTGATGCTGTAGGATGCCGGAAATTAAGAAGTACTCACCAGGAAATCGAAGATACGGTTTGCACCAGTCTGGCTAAGCGACTCTCCATTTGCTTTTGCTGCAGTTAGAAACCATCTATCACTGAAATTGAATATTAATTTCCTCATTATTTCACGGTCAACGATTGTGGTTTCCGTTCATCGTGCAGAGAAACCGACAATAAATCCCGGGAAGATAAATTGCCTTCCTGCCCACGGCTGAAGATGCTGCAATGATGTACCTTGCCTTCACGCAACGATTGCTAACGATTCCGATTCGTCCACAGACGTACTCGTTGTGCTGTCTATCGGTTCGAGAGTAGCATCCCATTAGGAGGAAAACAGTATTGATTAAGAAACAATGGATTGAAGAACGGGTGCATTTTGTACAAAGAACAAGTAAAATATACCGCAGGAATCCATTGGCAGGCGCTAGTTCACTGATTATTTACACTAATTTCCGTTAGCAAAGAATACACAGACATGGTGTTTAATAATAAAACGAAGTAGTATCCTAGGTTTCTTCACATATTTCTTTTGAAGTTCTGGATAATCTGAGTTAAACCAGGCGCGTAAAGCTCCGGTAAAAAAAAAGTTTCAGCTAAATTGTGTACATTTCGTTGCTTGTTGTTTTATAGAATTTTCCATCCCTGATGGAAGCTGCAAGGGTAACATGTACAAAAATGGCGGCGGAAATTTACTTCTGAACTTTGGCGTTACCCCATTTGGCAGAGATAATAATGTTATTATTCTTTGGCAACACCTCGAGGCGAGCGATGTAGCTGTGGAAAATTACAGCACGCGAAATTTATGCGGGTGGAAAATTCACGCTCACATCGACAATTCTTTTTATGGAGATTTTTTAAGTGCATGCGTTATATGCTGGTTAGTCATAAAATCGCTGATTGTATAGGATAAAACGTTAACGGGTGTTTTTTTTTTATTCGAATCGATGTTTTAATATTTGGGGAAGAAATTTACTTTAATTTTCTAAACGGATTATTCAACAGTAAATTAAAAAAAATAAATCTTTCCCACTGTTAATTCATCCAGTTAGGGCATACCTGAAACAATTATTGTCACCTTACAGAATGAAGACTCGCAAGCCCAGCACGTTTCATGTTAGCGCCCGTGTTTATGTTTATGTCTGTCCTCCACGCTTTTCCCCGTGCGAACCACATAACGACAAAGAACAAGCTTATCTTCTACCAGAACCATGTACTACCGGAAGGATGAATGAAGTGGTCTGTGGTGGGAAATTGAAAAAGTTTTTCCCTTACACGTAATCATAATTATGTGCATAAAGCGAGGTTAGTTACGACTTGTTTAGGAATCAATTTTCGTCAGGTATCGTCGTGTGGTGGAATGGTTTGTCATGTAAATTATGAAAAAATGAATTAATATGAATATTTCAAACAACATCTGGTTAACTCCGGTAACATAATTATTCAGGTTATTTTCCTTTAATTAATGTTACAACATGTTTAAATTCTTTAAAGTTGATTAAAAGTTTCAGAGGTTGGAGTTATTTTTCGTGTTTCACATAAGACGGTGCTTTTTAACCATGCATAGTCACACATACAAAAGTAAATAGAAATATTTACCACATGGAAAGAATTGTTACTGTATTTAAGTTGATATTTATAGTGAATATGATCTAGCTGAGCAAATGTGTAGAAAGCGGTTTGCGTGATTTTATAGTGGACATCCCAAACAATTAGAAATGGAAACGCGTCAAATACTTCTTCAGTTGCTCGAATCACTTAGAGTTTACTGATTGCTAGCAACAAAAAATCTATTGGAATTGGACAAAACCAAGATATAGTTCACATGAGCTGAAGTCAATGGGCGTACATCAAAGGAAATGGAAAGGTACGGAGATGGTTTGAATCTCGGGTTTAGAGGGCTTTCTTAAAATATAGGGGGAGATGTTTTGTGATGAATTAATTATTTACTAATATTTATTTAGAATTTTTATTGTGTGTTCTGCCGCAAACGGTGACATATCAACACATTTACATATATTTTAAGCTTTAATTCATTGAAAGATTGTAATTGCTTCCGCAGTTAAGTGAATATGATTGAGCATGAGCATGAGCATGATTGACCGCCTGCGGTTGCTACTCCGTTATTGCCAGATCAGCTGTAATTACACAGAGAACCAAAAGATGATGCTTGGGACATATTATACAAAACATGAACAGCCCAAAAGCTAGGAAAATCGAAAAAGTGAAGCATAAGTTTTAGGTGCAAACATCAGGTGTAGATGTACATACTAATCAAAAGTCTTAAAATTATTGACAAAACCAAACCAATCATGATTATTTTAGGCTGACTAAATAATCTTCGAAAGTCAAACTCAACTCCATTGAACTTTCTATTACCTGTCATGCGAGAGTCAGTGCGTTCAAAAATTCATGGCACTCGACACATCAGTAAATACAACTCAATTAATCTATTCCACCATAAATTCTAATAAACAACACTGATTGCTATACCTTTCTAGGAGAAAGGCAAAACTAAATAAGTGTACAACATAATAACGTTACTTCGTTATTTCATAACGATTGTGTCCAAACGTCATGGTAACATTTTTCTAATAAGAATGCAGTATAAGTTTAGCGAATATGTGTTGCTTGGGAGAAATAAATATGAATGGGCAAACGGCATACGAACCGTACATATGAACCGGTTCAATAAAAGAGAAGCAAGCGAGTAAACGGCTCACGTAAACAAACAGTTCTTGCTGCAAACCAAAATTTATCGCAACTGAAACCGAAGTCTATCGAAACATCACGAACAGGCGACTTTACTAGCAAATCATTGTTCGTAGTTATGGATGACCGGTTCAGAGCCATCCCCAGGGACAATTACTTGGCACAACAATAACTGACCCAAGATTTCATCACCAATATTCAAAAACTGTTTTAATCTCAAAAGCAAGAAAAATCATAAAATATACTAACTATTTACTGCGATTGAAAGTATCGAACATTTTCTGTAATGGTGCATACGAACATTAACGTGTTTATAAGTCTCACCACAGGCAACGACATCACTAATACAACCAGGGATAATGAGCATCATTGCCACGGGAAAAAACAGTAATTTAAAGAGAATATTTCCATAGGAACAAAATTTCACTACTCATCAACTAAATATGGAGTACTTATCTGATTTGAATGTAGGAATTTCTGTATATATTACACACGGTAGGTAGTCATCCTTCGCAAGAACACCAGTGCTTTACCTACAGCGCAGCATTTTTCGTACGGACATGAACACATATTACGGTACCCTCAAAGCAGCGACAATACGTGCGCACACACTCTCTGTAGCCATTTTTCTTATTGAACTGTATTTTCACATCGATATTTTCTGAACAAATGATCGTTATGAACACGATTTTTTCTTTAATTTTTTCTTCTCACTCACACGCGGCTGGATTTAAATTGAATAACTCACTGTTGAATAGGAATTTAACTCCAAATAACACTGAAATATTGAAATAAACACGACCGATTGGAAAAAGCGTTGATACTTCAGACCGTGCTTCCAGTCCTCTCTCCGCAGTTAAGTGAATATGATTGTAGAAAAATTGTAAACCTACTTGAATTTAAAATTAAACCTTAATCTAATCTTACACCTATCTCACTGACTATAAAGTGAGCTAATCGTTGTAGTTGAGGATTGCAACGATTTTTGTCGGAACTTATTGAAACATATTTTCTAATGTTTCCACATTAGTAAGCCTATGTAGTTCATTCGTGCTAAACCAGCGGGGATGCTTCAATATCATTTTCAGAAGTTTGTTCTGAATCCTTTGAAGAGCAACATCATTTCTAATCGCCTGGAAATACGCGAAAATTTAATCGACCATTTTTGATTTGAACGAAATTTTGCACACGTATTTGGCTTAGCAAACTGAGCATTTTTCACAGGTGGAGAGATTTTTACACCCATGAGTTACATTCTAAAAGGGCGTATGCCTTTTGACATAGGTTTTATTCGAAGCATTGTAGCCCAGAAACCGTTGGTTATATAGAAAAACTGCCTGAAAATGAGTTGTAGCGAATCGAAAATGCATCATGAAAAAATTATACACTGTACAAAAAAATTAATAATATGTAGGAAGTCCTAGCTTCGGCTGGACATATACTAAAATTGGAACGATACAGAGAAGATTAGCATGGCCCCTGCGCAAGGATGACACGCAAAATCGTGAAGCGTTCCACATTTTTTGTGAGTCCAATTGAAAATGAAGTCACACGTCAATTTGATTTAATTTCTTCCCAGAATTTTTTACCTGCAGAAATAATTGAAACTAACTTGAATGAGATTAAATCAATTATTAAAAATTTCAAAAATATGAAAGCACCTGGTGACGATGGAATCTTTAATATACTTATCAAACATCTCCCTGAGAGCACAATGGAATTTTTAGTGAAAATTTTCAATTGCTGCTTCAAAATTGCATATTTTCCCAAATTATGGAAAAATGCAAAAATTACTCCCATTTTAAAACCGGATAAGAACCCAGCTGAAGTCTCAAGTTATCGACCAATCAGTCTGCTTTCTTCAATAAGTAAACTGTTTGAGAGAATTATCCTTAACAGAATGATGTCACACATCAACGAAAATTCAATTTTTGCAAATGAACAGTTTGGATTTCGCCATGGGCATTCCACAACTCATCAATTGCTCAGAGTTACTAATATGATACGAGCTAACAAATCTGAAGGTTATTCCACTGGAGCTGCTCTTTTAGACATAGAAAAAGCATTCGACAGTGTTTGGCATAAAGGTTTGATTGCGAAATTGCAAACTTTTAATTTTCCAATTTTCCTAATCAAAATTTTAAAAAATTATCTTACTGATCGAACTCTGCAGGTTGTCTATCAGAATTCAAAATCTGATAGATTTCCTGTCAGAGCAGGTGTACCTCAAGGTTCAGTCTTGGGTCCAGTCCTGTACAACATATTCACTTCAGATCTTCCTGATTTGCCTCCAGGATGCACAAAGTCATTGTTCTGCGATGACACAAGCATTTCCGTAAAAGGAAAAAGTCTTCGTGTCATATGCAGTCGATTGCAGAAAAGTTTAGATATTTTTTCTTCCTACTTGCAAAAGTGGAAAATCTCTCCCAATGCTTCTAAAACTCAAATGATAATTTTTCCGCATAAGCCTAGAGCTTCTTTCCTCAAGCCAAACAATAATCACGTTGTCAAGATGAATGGGGTTATTTTAAGTTGGTCCGACAAGGTTAAGTACTTGGGACTAATTTATGATAAAAAACTTATTTTCAAAGAGCACATTGAGAGTATACAAGCCAAGTGCATCAAATATACGAGATGTTTATATCCTCTCATTAACAGGAATTCTAAACTTTGTTTAAAGAACAAACTTTTGATTTACAAACAAATTTTTAGACCAGCAATGCTTTATGCTGTACCGATCTGGTCAAGTTGCTGTTCAACAAGGAAGAAAACGCTCCAAAGGATTCAGAATAAAATTCTGAAAATGATTTTGAAGCGTCCTCCTTGGTTTGGTACACTCGAATTACATAGACTTACTGATGTTGAACCATTAGAAGCTATGTCAAATAAAATTATTAACAATTTTCGACAAAAATCGTTGCAATCCTCAATTGCTACGATAAGCTCTCTTTATAGCCAATAAGTTATCAATTAAGTTAGTTGTAAGTTTACTTCCCCTTTTCTGACAAGTAGGTTTAAATCCCTACGAATGATAAGTCCTAATTGCGAAAGCAAACAAATCCTAACAATTAAAATTACAAATTTCTAACAGTGTTGAGAAGTCACCATTTGTGATTGGACACACATACTCATTATTTACTAATATTTATCATAAATACTTAAGCTACTAACAAATCCCCCCTTTTAAAAAAAAAAAAAAAAAATAATATGTAGGAAAATGCATGTTGTTCCTGATTTGTCCGTGGTTCTCCAGCAAAAACCATACGTTCATTGGAATACTTGATCAAAAATATACAATTCATTTCTGACAACAAAACGATTGGATAAATCACTCAGGCGCTATACCTTAGCCTACCTACACGTTCCCCCTTGCCGAATGTGTTTTACCTACTTGTTTACTAATAATAACTGTTTGTACGTACTAACCTATAATATCTGTTTTCGTATATAAATACGATTTTTCTTCTTCAGAAGTATTAGTAACAGTTTGCATTTTGTGATGATGAATAAAGTGAGAATGGAATACACCAAGCCCAAGTGCCGTAAACCCTTTCCTGATCATCGGTGCTCATCAAGCTTACACAAATTGAACGAAAACGTTATTGCAAACTTAAAAAAATAGAAAAGTCATGCTCATTTTAATACGTCTCTATCAATTTGTGATTCATGTAGATTATATTGTATCAAAGTGAAAGATGAATTTGATCTCGAAGAGCATCCACACAACTCATTCATGGAACCATCAAAATTAGTATGTGGAAGAAACATTCACCAACGGAGTTGCAACTATCTGCACCTGTAAACGAATTGGCGGAGTTACCATCTACTGCAACAATCGTATCATCATATTCTCAAGAAAGCATTCAAAAAGAATACTCCAGAGAAAGAAAATTGAGTTATTCAACAAAGGCCTAGCTGGAATCAACGTTTCGCCGATATCACTGGCAAAGCTCAATCAGGAAAAATATCCTAAAAAAAGTATTTGAACATTGCTGGCAGCATAAGAAAAAAAACATTTTCGATTTTGATGCTGAAGATGACCTGGATTTATTGGAACGTAAAGCGAGAGACTTTTTTTTTATTCTCGCTTATTTCCCGTCGGTCTATTTCCGCCACTGTTGTTGTGCCAATCACCGACGCCCGGAGAGGCGACTCCACCCAGGACCCTAACTTACGACCCGTTGATTAACGGACCGGCGCCAACGGCTTTACTTCCTCATGCGATGGAAGGCGTGATCCCAGAGATTTTTCGCCTCAGAAAATCTCCCGGTGTCGGCTAGGATTGAATCTAGACCAGTTGAGTTGGTTGTGAGTGGATCATGCCACCTCACAACCATCGACACCTATGTCGGCGGTGGGATTCGAACCCAGGCGTCGAGCGTGGTTGGCGGAGACGTTACCAACCATGCCCCGCCCTTGAAGCGAGAGACTTCGACGAGATGATTTTGCAGTTAAAAGAAAAATTTACTGCACCCGAATGCTCGAGGAAAGATAAAGTAAAAATACTTTCGGTTCTACTGAAACCTTCGAACCAACAAACGATAACAGAACAGTTTGAAAAGACAACGGAATACATTGTGAAGCAGGCTCGGCGCAAATCAGAGGTTAGTGGAATATAGGCTATTCCTGACGTGAGGCTTGGACATGGATTGCCCCTGGAAGTAAAAAACGAGGTATTGCAGTTTTATGACAGTGACCAAGTCAATAGAGCCATGTCATGGCAAAGGAACTACGTTTCAGTGAGAAAAGATGGTTAGCGACAGCATGTTTAAAAGCGACTCTTAATGTATTGAATTCGCGAGGCTTGCGCTTATTTTAAAGATATCAGCAAAACTCATATTGGGTTGACTTCTTTTAGAGCTTTGAAACCTAAGCATTGAGGATACTGAAGTTATGATACACAGTCTAAGGAAATATTCATTCCAAAATGATTCTAAATTTTACTTTGAACAACTATTATGTAGCTCAAGTAAAGCCGTTGGCGCCGGTCCGTTAATAAACGGGTCGTGAGTAAGGGTCCTGAGTGTGGAGTCGCCTCCCTGGGCGTCGGTGATTGGCCACAACAGTGGCGGAACTAGACCGACGGAAAATAAGCGAGAATAAAAAAAAAGAACAGTGGATTGCAACAGATCGATGAAATATAGAGACACTTGTTAAACCAATTTATGAATTTGTATCTTATTTTTGTGAAAAGTTGGAAAAGTTGATAACCCACGATTACATAAAAACTCAACAGTAATGAAAATTCGTCCAATCGTCTAATTGTCAAAGATTGATTTGTATATTTCGATCAAGCATTCCAATGAACGTATGGTTTTTGCTGTAGGACAAATTAAGAAAAACGTGTATTTCCCTAAATATTACTAATTTTTCGAGCTTAAATTCAAAATAACTCGAAAATCGATGCCTTTAGAATGTTAACTACCAAAAGCTTTTTGAAGCTTTGAATTTTGATTCTCTGCATCTTTTAAAATAATCAGAAAACAAATATTTCAAAAAATGTTCTAATTAGATTTTTATAAGAGAATTAATCTACCATAAAAAATATTTTACATTTCTCCATACTAGGCTTTTTTCCAAAAGTTGCTTATTATCGTCAAGTTTCTTCAAAAAGAAAACGAAAAAAATATCAACTCTTTTTTTTCAATTGATATTTAATGTTTATTTTTAATTCTTTTTGGTCAGAAAAAATTTTTCTCCAGTGAATATTTTTTTATGATGCATTTTTAATTCCCTACAACTCATTTTCAGACAGTTTTTCTATACAACCAACGGTTTCTAGGCTACAATGTTCCGAATAAAACTTATGCCAAAAGGCATACGCCCTTTTAGAATATAACTTATGGGTGTAAAAAATCTTTCCATCTGTGAAAAATGCTCAGTTTGCTAAGCCAAATATGTGTGCAAAGTTTCATTCAAATAAAAAATGGTCTGTTAAATTTTCGCGTATTTCCAGATCATTTGGCGCGATTCTGCTCAGCTTTCACATGGCTCTCGCTTGCAGTGTCTAATCAGCAAAATCTGCTATCAGATTTTTGCTTGTAGTGAGAGGTGAGTTACCGCTCTTTAAAAAAGAGCGGTTAATCACTCAATCACTTTAGAGAACCAGCTCCCTAAATCAGTTCATGAGTGAATTGCCCACCTCTAGTGCAGAGCGTGGTTTGGACATCGCTACCAACAGCACAAGACCACGAAAGCTTTTATTTCAAACTGTTCGCTAATGTTATGTGCATTCTGCCATGATGTGCCCTGGTTAAACACTTAGTAACCTTCGTCAGGAAGCTAGACATTAGTTGAACAGGGCTAAAGTAACGTCTAACTTTCCTCACTAAATAAAACGTTGAGCTATGAAAATCGAGAGTGATCCAGAGTTAGATTCTGTGAGGACATTCAGACTCTGTTTAAGTCCTAAGGCAACGCGACTACAAAAAGCGATGTTCAATGATCATACGAATGCTCTTGGGCAATTGAAAGAGGCAGACGGTAGTCTAACTGTCACTACCAAAAAACTCTGGAGGTTCTTATGGACATCCACTTTCCTGTTTTAACAGTGATCTTCGGATTTACGGACCTTCAAAAATCAGACCAATTGCAACTTTGTTGTGCCAAATCATTTGTTTTTTCTTTGTCTTTCAAGTCGCTTTGTCTTCCTGGACCACAATACAATTTGACAAAGTTTGTTTGACATATATTTGCAATCATGAAAAACTAATTTCGTTTTTTTTACATGCCTTCAGCGTAAACATTTTGTACGGTGACTAGTTCAGTAGTTTTCCAATCTACAATGAACTTCTCTCCCTTCATCACTCCAGTTAGCTCACAGAAACGAGCCCAGACAACATTATACAATAACCTCTGTGCATAAATTTTCACGGTGATTGGTTTAGTGGGTTTTAAAATTAATGATTGTCGACCTTTCGCGCCTTCTGTAATTATGCCACTGAGTTACAATATAGCCAATATCAGAGATTCGTGAGCGACTATATACGAATTGGCACGGTGATCAAGATAGAAGGTTTCAAACAATAAAAAGCAATAAAATTTTCCTCCCTTGGCTAGATTCACGGGATAGAAGGAAACTGTCATCATAGAATTACATCCATTACTCGCAAATTCCAGTGTACAAATTTTGGTGACTAACGATCCAAAAATTTGAAAATAATAAATACTTATAAGGCAACTAATGCCATAAAAACACGCCTTTAACTTGAAAATTAAACACAAATTTACAAAGCAATCGCGTTAAAACTTTTCAACTTTACAATAAACTAATTTACTCTGCTTTTGTTCACGAAAATGAAAAACATGTTACCTACAGTTAAGATGATAAAAATTTGTATACACCCATTAAACCACTCGAATAGCATAAAATAAATTAATTAAACCGATACGACATATTGACCATTTTTCTATAACTGCACCCGCTATTGATTTGGACACTCAGTATGATAATTTAATAACCACGATGCGGAAGATTATGTACGGTCTGTAAGAATACACAAGAGAATAACCGCCCAAACTGATTAAACCAATAATCTCTCGCCCGAATAAATCAAACTGGAATGCAAACTGTTTCCATGAGTTATGAATATGCAGAACGGCGTGACAAAGCACTTTCCCTCCCACCAGCTTCTAATGCTCCATAAATCAACAACAGATATAATGACAGTATAAATTCCACGTCCGAAAACCCCCCCTCTAAATACATCTCATTAACACCTTCCGAACCGGTCCCGTGTCCCTAAATCGTGTCATCACTTTGCTACCCAATGTGTCATTGCATTGCAGGGAGGATCTTCCGGGATTACCTGTACACCGTATAGACCGACTTTCGGAAGGTGTACACACCGGTTCGGGTCCTGCTCAGGTGAGCACAATTAACGTGATTAAGGATTTATCGCTTTTCCTATTTTTTAAAACTCGCATGACAGTGCCAGCAACCGGATTCTGCCGTAGGCTCGATCCTCTGTCGGTTGGCCTACCGAGAATGTATACTGCGCACAGTTCGTCTCACTACACAGGAGTAGAAACAAACTTATACCTGGCGCTCGGAATGAATATTTTATCGTTAACATTTTTATTCCGTGATATATGGAGGTCAGTGAGTTATTATGCCGCGTTTCTAGCCTTAGTGTATCTACACCGGTTTGCGCAAAGGATTCCAGTAGAAATCACGTTTGCTAGAACATTGTTTCTAGGAGAGTTTGTAAAGTTGAAATCCAATTTTATTCAAGTTCGGATGGGTCAAGTTGTGGGTAATAGGTGGAGCCCGCATCTGAAAGCAATAATTCTGATTGAACCTAAAAGGTCACGTGTTTTGTTGGCTGTCGTTTTTGCTACTAATACCAACTTGAAATGGTTGATTGGAAAGTTTTTTCGTTCAATATTCAATCCAAACAGTTTTCGTTTCCCCCTAACATACTTTTTGATCACAAAATGTCGCTGAGAGCAGCTTAGGAATAAATCTATTCCTTGTATGGGCAAGTTTCGATCGACTTTACCCTACTAACGTTATTCAAGTTCAGCATTCGAAGTGATAGTTTAGATGTGAGTAAATCTTACAGCAGTGGCTGACTTGTGTGCCCATTTATCTTGCTTGCTGGTGAAGCAGGATTGTGGAAAAGTTTAGCAATTTTGCTGTCCTCCATGCGCATGGGATTCGTATTCGAGTTCACAAACTGAACGGTAATCAATGTGAATTGTCAACTATTAATTTCTGTCAGGAACTTCTGTGCACCTCCCGTTTCGTTCAGCGAACAGGATAGTTTACTAGAGTAGTTGATCTATCTGCAATATATTACTATTGAATGGCCCAAATAGTAGTAATCAACGTGGAGTTTGATAACTATATTATATAATCCACTAAATATATCAGCTTCATGTTGATTTATTTGAGGCTTTTGAAATGTGGAAGATGTAATAACAGACAGGTTGATTATTGGAAAATATCGATTAATCAGTGTAGCAACACCGGTATTTCTTAATGAACTCCTGCACAATTATGGCATTTCAAGAAAAAATCATAACCATTAAAAAGCACATCTTGAAAAAAAAAATTATAAAAACTACAAAAGGTTCACTTAACATTGATGGTTGTCTAATAATGGTGAACGGAAGAAAAAATTAAAATCTTCCAATTACAAATAGAAAAACTTAGAGCCAAAACGGATTGTTCGATTGGTATAATGTCTTCGGTAAAATTGTAGACACAAAGTTTTGTCCTTCCAGAAAAAATATTCACTTTAGGACAATATAAAAAAATTGATAAAAAATACAAAAAAATATAGTTTTGAATTAAATATATCAGAAAACCCGCTTTTTAAGAATCGGATTGTTCTTATTTAAAAACAACATTAATTATAATAAACGTTAAACCAACAACCCTTTCCTGCTTGTTGAAAATTAATTCAAGCGGGTTAACATTCAGAGGTGCCTTTTTTCCTCAAAATCAGCGCCTTGCTCGGAACATTATTCATCGCAGTGGAGAGAACAGATATTGGAGGTAGAAAAAACTTATAACCATTTTCCTTTTCGTGTTACTCTAGCAGAACATTTGCGTGGAGCTCCTGTCCATGGTCGTTGAAATCCCCATCACCAGCATTGAAGTTGCCGCTCAAATGCATCGTTCCGTTGGTCTTTGCAGGATATGACTTACCGAATATCATTCGATTAAAAGTGAATGCTAAGCCCCTAAAGTACAACCCTGAACTTTTCTCCTGGTGTTTCGGCATACGGCGAGTGTACCTCCGTAGCGCATAGCTAATATCAATCTCGGCTCGTTTCACGAAGGAAGGTGCGAAATAAGAGTCCATTTTTCCGTTCATGCTAAAACGCCACCGTGCATGAACAGCGTGAAGCAAACAGTGAAGAATGCTCTTGTCAAGCACCAATAGTACGTTATCAGGTTTCTGTTCGATATAGCGAAGAAGCCCTCGGAGTAGCAAACTCTCCTTGAAATCAATTTCTGCAATTAACCACCCGGGTGGCTAGAGCAGGAATATTTTGAAGCAATTAGCTAGATCAATTTACAATGAAAACACGACCATTTTCTAGGATGATGTTCTAGCGTTGCTACCTGGTATGTGTGAAGCGCTACTGGAGCGCTGTTGGCATCATTTCGAAAGTAACCCTCGCCTCCGGTTGAAGGATTTTCGAAAATAAATACCAATTAAAAGTGTACATCACTATCGAAACGTTGCAGCCGAAACCAACTCCGAACGAATTCGCTGCATATTGAACTTAGCAGAGGAAACGACTCATTGAGAAGTTTTAATTGGCAAAGTTGCGGCAGGAACTGTCTTTTTTGTTTCATTGAAGTTGTTTTCATTGGTTGAAATTTTAGGCGTTTTGTTTTCTTACGAGCATGGCTCACAAACTAAACAGCTTTTATAAAACACCAAAACCTAGCTACTTGATGTAATATAACATAAGCTCAACAATATAAGTTTCTGGTGGGTTCGAGACGAGGATGTAAATTATCGCTCACGCTAATATTTTTCGCAAGCCGATAGCTCAATTGATAAGCACATTTTTGAACAACTTTGTATGACGAACTCGAAGTCCCCAAGTATTACTACAACTTTGCCAAAGAGAGTATTGTTCGTACTAAAACACAGGAGTCGTAAGAGCAGATTTGAGAAAATTATCGCGATAATTCGCAGGAACGTCCTCTCACCTCACAGCTCCGGTGTTTGAGTACTAGCAATACTCTCTTCGACAAAATTGAAATACTACTTAAGGACTTCAAGTTTGTCATTCCAAGTTGTCCGAAAATGTACTTATACAATGAGCTATCGGTTTGTGAAGAAAAAAAGAACGCGAGTGATAATTTTCACCCTTGGTTTGAAGGAAACATGCAGTAAACCACCGAGGACAATAGAGAAGATACAATAAATAATGTCTATAAATATCCTCACACTCAAACAGTTTAATTCACATAGTTGGTTTTTTTTATTTATGGTTTTTTAAGAATGGCCAAATTTCAAAAGTTAATAACTCAGTCAGTTTTCAACTGATTGCCTTCATGTTTGCAGCAAACGATAGAAAAATTAGCTGAGGATTCACCAAAATGCAAAATTTAGCTGAGGATTTACCAAATGCGAAAAATTGTGATTTTTTGATGCTATTTAACTATTGTACTAATGAAAAAAGAACCTTGCTTTGAAAACAAATTACAACCTAATATGAGTGTTTACTGAACCGGGGTGATATCCAAAGGCCTTAGAAATAGCCCAGTTGTCACGGCACCCTCTCTAGCTCTCTTTTTATTGCCTCTTAAAATACTTCGGCATCTACATGCGATGTCTTTCACCCGTGGACGATTAATGTCCGTTCACCTTGGGAAACGCGTATCCTACGTTTGAGGTTGACACAGGGTCCTAAACCGAGAGCCTGCTCGTGGTCCTAATGCCTGCCATACTGGACCTATCCGTGTCCCAGTTACCGTTTCCGGGAGGGATATGGTAGGAGTACGATACAATGGCGATGCCCAGGGAGCATAGTGACCAGCCAACCCTCAATTTGACTGTCTTCAGGGCCATGTTTCCATCAGCCGATGCTGCTTGGAAAGTGCCACTTGGGTTCTAGATGGGCCCTTTCGGAAACGGATTGACTCAGTGTTCACTCCCAACACGCATTTCTCCACGAGGCACACTGTTTCCAAAGCTACAAAAACGTGACCAAAATTATTTTGATTCAGAAACATTGATTTTAGTCTTCAGCAAAGTTTTCCATCAATTATTCTCCCTGTTATAGAAGTTTCAATTCCATGATTAAAACACTAAACAATGACGAACGAATTTTACTTTTCTCATTTTAGATTATAAAAATCCACCTTGTTCAGCAAAGTTGTGGAAAATTTAAGAAAAAAAAACAACTTTGTTAGAGTCGGCATACTTCTAGCTATCTATTTAAATTGACTTTTGTGCAGTTTTCCATAGATTACCCCTAAAAATCATTTTTTTCTATTCAACTTTTTATAGTAATTTCCTACAGTTTTTCAATGTTTCACAATATTGTTTGCTATAACAATATAAACAATTTCTTCTAAAAAAGTTTATTTTTATCTCTCATATTTTTTTTGCTGTTGATGATTTTTACTAGAATAATGTGCTTATTTACACTAATTAATTTTTACTCAAAAAATAATGATTTTAGAGCATCCTAAATCCTTGGGCTTGGGTTTCCCCTTCCATTTTCTTCAAGATCTTTACTTTGACCCGTCTATCTTGAGTATGAGGGCGTCCTCTCTGCTCCGTACCTTCCTAACCTTCCATGGTCGTTTGGCCGCTTCGCCATTTTGGTACGTCTCACCTTTTGTGACGCTTCCTACCTAGTACGGTAATCCAAAGATTTGCCAGTGGCGTAGCGTGAACGGGTAACATCCGGGGCGGACAATTTGGGTGTCACCCCTTCCTCCCTGGCCCTGGGTCACGCCCACCAGGTTGCAGTAAAATATTCTTGTTATCAAAAATTATGACAGTTAGTAGATTGAGTGCAATTGTGACACGTTCGTTTTCCATAACACTAAATCTACCCATTTTTGAAAAATTTATTAAGATTATACCCTTCGAAGTAAATACAAATAAGTTTCGAGGGTTTCAGCTTGACCTCCACCTAATTGATAATTTATATCACGGATGTCACCCTTTTGAAGGTAAGTTGTAAAAATTTTCCTCATGGAGGTTACCCTCTAGAGCTGTGGTTCCCAACTTTGTTGGCTCCGCGGCTCCTTTTGCTAAACACAAAGAACTCCGCGCAGCACAGAGATTTTCGTGGCATTTTACAATCTAATATCGTCCTGCAAGCCTAATTTGTTTCCACTTTTAGCCCTAATATGTAGAAGAGTTAAAAATCCACTTTCAGAGAGATATCTAGAAAGAAATTTTAATTACCTGTCAAATTAACCAAGAGTTCCGTGGCCCCCTAGATGAGTCTTGCGGCCCCTTGCCGGCTGCGTACCCCGGTTGGGAACCACTGCGCTAGAGTGTAGCAGACCGCTGCAACTAGAGGGCGTTTATTTGAACCACTTTAGATGCAGTCACCCTTTTGATCCTGAACTTTTTCTCGATCACCTCGGAGAGCTGACTCATATCCGTTTCCTACTCTACCAGCTGCCCTAATTGGAACCAGACTTGGTTTTCTCCTCCGGACAACCGAAGAGCAAGGTGTATTTTTCACTTGCACTACGCGGGAATCAAAGGACTCCGCGCGCGCAAATTATTTACGCTACACCTAACAAGCAACTACTCACTCCTATTCATTCTGTACGGGAAAAACGAATCGGTTACACATCAGCAAAAGAGAAAGCCGAAGTTTTACATCTGAAACCGAAGTTTTGCTCCTCAAAGCCGGAACATGGCACGCGGCGTCCGTCATATCATTGCCATGGCTAGTGTGATTGATTTTCAAAGCCAAGGTATTTTTCCCAGCATTCAAAGAGAAGAACAAGTGAATGTCTCAAGCATTTTTTCTGCCTGACGAGACGAGCCGACAGTACCCGGACGAACACATACGAATCGCATAGATTCTCTAGGATTCCTCACAATGGATTCGTGAGCGTCCTTGAAAAGGATTCCTGGAAAAAGAATCCTCAGGAATGCCCTGTATATGGCTCTAGGATTCTTGAATAAGAATCCTGAGTGGGAATCCTCCGGATCGTGTTTGCGATTCCTTTCACGATTCCGTCACCGAGTTAAAGGTATCCTGGGTATTTTTACTCAGGATTCTCAGCGTGTTAGTAAGGGTAGCAAAATGACTCCGGAGATTTCCTGACCATAGCGCATCGGGCATAACATGTTGAGCGCAAATGCAACTGATGTAGGGGTGCCTGGGGTAATAAGCACCGTTGAGGCAAGATGCACCCCCTCTGATTTACAATGGAGAAACATTTTAATAACAAAATAATAATTCTATTATTTGAATCTATGTTTTCTATAGTCACCCTGTCAATTTGGCAGCACTAAAATGTCAGAAAATGTAAATAAATACAAAAAAAAACTAAATTAATCCACCTAGCGGTCAGACCCAGCCTTTCTCATACAAACTTATTATTTGTAAAAATAGATTTACATGAACGCTTCAATCCAATAAATGTGTATTCACTTTTTTGGTTGTAAAATAATTATGTTGTAATAGAAGTATAAAATATGAAATTTGAAGTGATGTAAATGCTTAAGAAAAAGCGAAACAAAAGAAATGACTTTTAATTTCGAACAATTTAATCACGAGCGATTCCGGGAACATTCAAATCGTACGATACCACATTTAAATTATATTGTGGCCACATATATTGATCAAAGCTAGTATAGTTTTAAATAGCCTTTGAATTTCTTTTCTTGTTTGTTATTTGTAAGTTTTAGAGATGACTCGTTCTTATGACACTAGTTATGTTCAAATAAGTCGTGTAATCTTTGAGATAATAGAATTTCGTTGTTTTAATAACAATTTAATACATAACGGTTGCTTAAGTTCGATTATAATCAAATGAAATGGGAACGTATAGGGCAGCCAAACTTGGAAACCACGTGTTCAATCATAATTCATCAGTTAACCCTTAACTAGCCCGTTCATCTGATGAAACTTTTGATCAAATCGGATGTGTACTTTCTGAGATAATGAAGATTCGTGATTTTCACAATTCGGTACATTACAGACGAAGTTACAGTTCGATTACAGTAAAATTTAATAGGGTGTTATGAGTCAGCTAGACCTTTCATTTGACACTAATTTCGTGAAAATCGGTTCAGCCATCTCTGATAAAAGTGAGTGAGTTTATGTATTCTTCGGAATATGTTTCTTTTCATAGCTAGATTTCACATTTTTAAACATAACAGGCAAAGTAATACTCCGATTGCAAAAAAATCAATAGGGACGCACACACACACACACAATCACACACACACACACACACACACCATACGGCCCTTTGGAGCACTTACATATCATCGGTTTTGCAAGTGATTGCTATACCTTTCTAGGAGAAAGTTAAAATCGGTAGAGTAGTTTCTGAGATAATGATGTTTCGTGATTTTCACATTTTTAAACATAACCTCTAAACTAAAAATCCGATTACAATGAAATTTAAAAGGGGTTTTATGGGGCAACTAGACCTCTCATTTGCAATTAATTTCATGAAGATCGGTCCAGCCATCTCTGAGAAATCGAGTGAGATTGGGAGAGCGTTACATACACACACACATACACACACACATACAGAAAATGCTCAGCTCGTCAAACTAAGACGGTTGATATACGAGATTCGACCCTTTGGAGCACTTTTATACCTTTGGTTTTTCCAGTGATTGCTATACCTTTCTAGGAGGAAGGCAAAAAGTTTTCGTTGCATACGGTCTAATTTTTTCACAGCTAAATTAAGTGTTTTTAGCTCCTATATTGATGTTTTTCACCAGCGAAAAGTGTTACTGCATCGAATATATGTTGAACAACATATTTCTGATGAAATATCGATAAGTTTCAATGAGAATTACCGTTATGTAGCCAGAAAAATTCTTTTGTTATGTGGGCAAAAGGACTCTTTGTAAACAAATTTTTTGCTTACATTTCATTTCGTTTCCAGCATTGTCCGGAAGTCCAATCGGCGGTCATGGATCGTTGAATAGCTACGATCGGTGCTAGAGGCAATCGAAAACGGTGTTTCCCAAAACCATGCCGCTCGAGTGTATGGAATTCCATAGAAAACATTTTTGCCTTTATTTATTAGATGACAAAATGAGTCGTACTGCCCCAATATTTAATGCGTTCTGCCCCGTAGACGGGGCGCATTTTGCCTCATTTGCATGGTGCTTCTTGCCCCTTTGTTGCGGTGCATTTTACCCCAGGAAGAGTGCATTTTGCCTCGATTGACGACTTTTATAAAATTATTACACTCTCTTAAAAAAAGTGTATTATGCATTTTGTATGATGTTTTAGCATCGGATGCGAGTTTGAACGAATAAATAACGGTTTTTATTTATTGATCAGTATATAACATTGGTTTCATCTCTCAGCTTTAACAAAAATATACTCTGCTTTCTTTAACTGGTGCGTTTTACCCCAGGAACCCCTATGACAATAAATTTAAATATGAAAAATGGATACTGAACTCTAATTAGCCACTCTAGTTTTTCAGCTTTTTATAGCCCTTTGCAAACGACCGCAGCTATTCGGTCGCCGAATATTCGGGCCGAATATCAGCAAAAATTGGATTTTGCCGAATATTCGGCTCGCCGAATAGTAATATTATTATTCGGCCGAATATGCCGAATAAGCCGAATAGTGGCCAATGATTATCAGAAAATAATATAAAAGTATAGTGCAAAGTTTTATGAACGGGGGTAAACGAAAACTGAAGATGTAACTTGGGCTTAGAAAGGAATATATCCATAGGCAGCCAGGGGGGAGGGGGCAGCCCCCCCCCCTAATCACTGGCATTGGTGCAGAATTTTTTTTTGGCATTGGTGCAGAATTTTTTTTTTGCAGAATAATGCTAAGGTGAAATTTCTTTTACACACCAAGTTCCCCAAGACGGTGCTGCTGTGACTGACAATCAGCGTGAAAAGGATGTTAAACCTGCTCTTCTTTTGCTCCGGACTGGCCGAGAACGAGGGGAATTTATAGTACGAAGTACCTGCCGGAAGTAGCGTCGTTCACCAAAAAATACCATAAGGCCGAAGACACGTTGTTTTGGCCGGATCTGGAATCGGCTCACTATTCGAGGCGATCATTTGAGGAAATGGAACGGCTAAATGACGATGTGGTTCCCAAGTTGGTGAACCCGCCCAACGTCCCCAAGTTACGTTTCGTCGAAGATTTCTGGCAAGCCTGAAGCGTAAGATCTACTCCAACAATTTTGTCGCGAAATTCGAGGAGGAATTGATAAATAAAATGAAAAAAGAATTTGGAAACATGCCTACACGCATCTTTTCATCCGCCATGGCGAACGTTACGGTTAACTGCCGAAATTTCGCACGCAAGATCGTAGATTTTTTCTGCACGTAAGCTAGCATAATTACCTTCCATAGCAAATTAATCAAACCTTATTATCTGTCTTAGTTATTTTTTTACCACCCTCCAAAAAAATCCATTTTTTTAACGCATAGGTTAGCACAAAACGACATTTTTAGCCCATTGAAACATTGCAGCGGCAAAAGTACCGGGCAAACCCACCTGCACCAACTAGCTTAGTATTGGAATCAACAAACAAACACGGTTCATGGAAGATAGTGCACTTGCCTACGCGTTGACCTCGCTGCATCCTGATAACGTAATACGCATGTCGTTAGAAGAGTTAAAGTGCAATACCGGAGCTTTCGTATTTTTTTATGACGTTAACAATTTTGTTGGAGAGGTGGAAGTCTGGTATCAACATTGCAACAGCGTGAGAGCAGACGGTAAGAACTTGGAAGACCAGGATCTTATAGACTTGCTTGCTGAAGCCCGTTCGTTCTTACCTGCGACTGAAAAAGCAATTAAAATTGAACTTGCTTCACCATGTAAAACAAGCACGGTTGAGCTCTCGTTCAGCACATTACGTCGGGTGAAAACCTGGCTGAGGTTAATAATGGTTGAGTGCTCTCTGCTTGCTGAGTGTTCATTGGCAGATGGTTAACAACAATCGTGGAAAATTTACTAAATTAGCGCTGGAGCGATTTGCGGAGGATAAAAGGAAGATGTTCTTTAGTTAACGACGTTGTTATTGTTATCTTTCAACGGTAGATTTAGTGTTAATTAAATTACAGTTTAGTTTAATTTCGTGTTAGTCTAGTCTAGTCAACACTAACACAGCCAGTACTTGAAAGGATCCTGGAGAATGATATCCACCATTTTTTCAAAAATGATTTCCATACATTTTTCCTGTCAACGGCCAGGCCTACTGTTTGGCGCAATATAATACAATGTAATCTAATAACGGGGACAATCCGTATGTAAGAAGTAGGTACAAGTGACAAAGCTAAGAAATTACACTCCTTTGTTGACCAATCTCCTGGGATGGAACATAGGTATTTCCTCCTTATGTTCGGGTTTTAAAACCAATGATATAGCGCCTTTACTCGCTTCAACTGTTACGGTTGGAGATTAAAATTATTTTTTTTACCTGAGTACTAACTCTAGTCCTAGCATTTTAAGCTTATGGTTATAGCGCCATTACTCGCTCTATTGAAGGATTATTGATTAGTAGATAAGATTTAAGATGATGTTTCTTGTTAGCTTAGCTTTGCTTAGGTAGACTGCCCGTAGTTGCACTCCGTGATTGGTCGAACTAAGAAAACTGCAAAATGAACCAGATTTATGGTGCTTGGGACTAGCATTACATACTCATCGTACAATTTTCACTGGTTCACAATACTATTACCACTGACCAAGAACGACGCCGGCCACGACCAAAAGGCGGTACTACTTGGGAAGGAAAGGGATGGTGATACTCGTTTTGTTTAGAGATCGCGGGTACCACTGCATCTCTACGAGTATCACAGGATAGGAATCGTTTTAATAAGGTACAGCTCTGGTAACCTCATGATAACTGATGCATATTACGCGAAATACAAATTTGAAAATTCAGAAGCCTATTGCGCGATTAAAACCGTTATTTGTTTTAGTAAGATAGGGTGAGACAAATTCAGGATTTGCCATGGTAGGTAATGGTGAACGAGAACGCATGCGGAATCGGAATCTGAATCCGTTGTTTGAATATATGTACTAGCAAACCGATGAATTTTTATCGAGTTAGTTTGATTTGTACTTTTAATAAGTTCTACAAACAACGCGATACAGATCTGCAGAAATCCACCTGCCGTACTGCATCAATATTAAACATAATTATAGAGAAATACTAAGCTAGAAAAAGAACGCTCTCACCATCTACAATTCGATCCAGATCCTATTCAGTCAATCCTTATTCTGTGTTCTTAATCGATCATACTCATCTGTCGAGTATCACTCAGCTTGGATAAATTAAAGAGAAAAATTCAAAGGACATTCGTTGGCTCCTGTAGCGAAAACTTCTCCTTATGGCGGTTTCGATTACTCCCTAAGTTTTAAGAGGCATTTTAATCCGCTTGATCTTCGTGCACTTTGACTAATACTGCGACCTGCGTGTTGACTAATATCGGCTGTTTCTTCAAATAAGGAAGGCAACGTTGGCGGTTTTCGGTGAAAGCTAACTTTATATAACACTGTTTCAACCAAAAACAATAAATTAAAAACATTTAGCGAGAAAATTGTGACGCAGTAGAAAAATTGCGCCCGTCCGCGTTCGTGCTTTACTTCGATCTCCACAGTTTAGTTTAATTTAGTGTTAGTAAAAAAATTAAATTTTTTACTTCTAAAATTTTGAAGATCTTGCCCCCCTCCCCCTCCCCCTATTCAAAATTCTGGCTACGCCTATGAATATATCTCATTAAAACGGAACACGAACCGCAATCTCCACACAATATTTCATGTCTTGTCTGGATGAGGTATATTTTTTTCTGAGCCAAAGTCACATCCTCAGTTCTCATTCATTTCTCGCATTTTATTTATTTTTCTTCCAAAAACACTCAGAATGTAGTTGTAACACAAACTTTTAAATTGTGTTAACCATAATCCTCAAGAACATTATTTTTAAACGACAACTCAAATAAGAACAAAAGTAGGTGCGCCACGGATTAGCGTGCCTTATTCCATAGGCGCAAAATTTATTATTTCTCGTGGAATAGTTCGGACAATTTCCATTTGTTTTCGTACATGAACAATTGGAAAGCGGAAGGAACAATTTAAATTTCAAACAATGACCATTTGGTTATTTTGTTATCATAAGATCAACGTTGTGTTCAGCCAAATATACGGCCGAATATTCGTCTCACTGAATAATGGAAAAAAGGTTATTCGGTATTCGGCCGAAGGCCGAATAGTGCTATTCGGTGCATCTCTAATAAGTACTCGGCAGGGTACCCGGGTACCCACAAAATGAAATATTTCCTGCTTATTCATTTTTTTGACCAATTTTCGATATTGGCCCGTCAAAATATTAGAAAATCTGTCTACTTTTAGAATCCGGGACCAACATGAACCTGTGACCACATCTAGTTCATGTAAATCCTGATCTTCAATTCATTGTCTCTAAAACCGAACAAAATTGGTATCAAAATTCATGAAATCACTCCAGGAGTTGATTTTCATTCATTTTGAGTCCATCTGATAAGTTGTCCGAAATGGCCTTTTCGGAGCAGATTCCCGAATTCGGACATGGTCCCGAAGATCCGGATTTACGAAAACTATATGGGGCCCAATGGCGCTTTAGGCCCGTATACTAAAAATAGACAAATTTTCCAATCTTTTGACGAGTCAAGATCGAAAATCGGTCAAGAATTGAAGAAGTAAGAAGCATTTCATTTTGGTGGGTACCCTGGTACCCTGCCGAGTACTTACGTGTGTTAAAATTGCCGAGTACATAACGGTTAAAGACGTACTCTGTCGAGAAAATTGTAAAAATTTATTGTAGGCAATTGGTCTAGCATAAATATCATCGTTTGTTGCGCCCACCTAAGCCAAACTGTCCACCTTGTTATTGCCCGGAATGGAACAATGAAAAGAGATCCACACTAAGGTAATCTGAGAAGATTTTTCAGATGAAGCATGCTGATGTTCCCGTATGGAGGGTGCTTCGAAATTTCCATCGGTAAAGAACCTGAATAGAACTGAGACTGTCCATAAAGATGAAATAATGGTCTGCGGGCATTTTTTGCGGCGTAGAATCTCGTTTATACTTTTGTTTCCTAGTCATTATCGCACAAAAATCAACTACTCAACATGTGTGACTGAACCATTTTTTGCAATATAAAAAAACATAGCGTAGGTTATTAGTTTTCCCGTTTGGTTTCATTCATCTACACGGTGCACCCGCCGTGTACTCGAGAAATAACACACGTGCACTTGCGAACTAATGCGTGTTTACGGCGTACGAGAAAAATTCTCTTCGCACGAATCGAGTAGGCTGCTCCTCGTGCGAGTTGACGGGTACACCTGGTGCAGAGAAATGCTAAGTCTGATTGGAACCTTGCTAGTATCAGCCTTAATGGACATATTAGTGCGTTTGGCTTATGAAATCGGCACAACTCGCTCCATAAGAGATGCTTTCGCTTACTTGTGGCATTTGCGTGGAGTCGACGGCCCAGTGTCCGCATCATCCCTTGGTTTTTTTCCCGCTAGTACGCCCTTATTGTATATTGGGCATTATACTAGCCACTTCCACTTCTCTGAAAGCTGTTATGTATATGTCCAGACTATTAGTTGGTACGGGCAGGGAGCTGACAGATTAGGGCCCAACTTGATAAGCTCCGCTAAGATACCATTTTTCCAGCTGATTTGTTGTTCTTTGTTGTACATCCGTTACTTCATCGTCGGCATGTCTCCTTCATCTCCTTTTTTATCTGTTTTCATCATCAATGCTTACGCAAATTACGCATGGTGCATTAGCATGTGATATTTGAAATCACCAAGAATGGTGAAGTCGTTTCTCCTATTTCATCTGTCTCTGCGCCATTCAGGTGTTTATCGTAGTACTGCTTTTATTTGTCAATCACCTCGCGCTCATTTGTCAAGACTCCTCCATCTTTATCTCGGCACGTTTTGGCTCGCCGCACGAAACCTTCACACTCCAGTTGCTCTTAATTTGTTTACTGCACAGACGAGGGTCAGAAATGCGTCCCAGTCACCGCAGGAATACCGCAAGGTTCTTTCATGGGTCCGGTGCTGTGAAATGCTCTGACGGCTCTGACGGTGTGTTGAAACTATAGCCCCCTCCCGGAGTATTTATTGTTGGCTTCGCGGACTCCTAGGAGTGATGGTCGGCAACAAGCTCATCTTTGAGAGCCACATTGGGCTTCAACGGCCATCGTGGCATTATGACGTATGTAGCGGTACATGACTACATCCATTCTCAGGTATGGAACACCAGCATTGTCTAAGGCGTTAGGTACTGCCTGTGCCGGGGGTAAAATGGAAGGCACCTACAGGCTTATGTGTCAGAGGGTTTCGAGCACGTGTCGCACGGTGTCATACGAAGTAGCATGCGTCCTGGCTGACTTGGTGCCCATAAGCATAATCGTTAAAGAATATGCAAATTGCTTAGATGGACGTGACATAAGGGGTATACGGAACATCGAACGATCATCCTCGTGATTGGTCCAACTCGACACGCAAAACTTTTCCTTATTACTTTAGAAGCAATAGCGCAAATTTGCCTTTTAGGTAACAAATCCATTACTTAAAAGGGCAATAAATTAAGGGGGGGTGCGGACCGCACACCACCCCGGATAATTTGGTTGGTAGAAAGTGCGTGGACGAGGCCATCTGGAGAGCGGTTAGCGCGCCTGCTTCCTTCCAAGAAGCACTACAAGGCGGCACCCATCGACGAGTGACCATCGAAATGTTGACGTAAGCTAACTTCTTGTCTTCTAGTTAGCCGATTCTAAAAAGAGGGTGCATCAAGTACAAAAGCCGCTTCCCTGAAGTAATACCTAACGGTAGTTCCAGGGAGCATATAATATTAAGACCGGAGACTGGGGGTTTCAGAGGGTCAGGCAAAACCAACCTCACACCCTGAGTTATCTTCAGATTTCACACCACCTTGAAAAAAAAGCGGCGCTCTTTGTCCCGTAAAAAAATGAGTCTGCTGTGTATAGTTTCTATTTAAATCTCTCCACGTTGTAAGCCCGCACCAAGCCTCGGACAGCTTGGCTTAGTTCATACCAATGTGACGGTCACCTCGTGTGAAATTGCGAGCGTGCTTCTTAACTCCATTTGTACTTGAGCGTTGTACCTCAAGGAAGCAATTTGGGGCCGTTTCTGTTCACAATTTTTTTAAATGATGTCTGTTGTTTTGCTTAGTGTTTTATCTAAACTCATTTACGAGGTTGACCTTAAACTGTATTTCGTCGTGAATTGGTGTTAGAATGCTGCTGCTGTTTTTAAAACGCTGCTGATTGTTTCTCGCTTCCGAGTGTTCTAAATACCATAGAAAAAAACTGAATGATTCAAACCCGATAACATTTATTGTATCCAAGTTCACTTGCATTCAGCAGTATCGCGAGAATCTTTGAGGGTTTAACGTCAGTGATACAAAATCATGAATCCAGTTGAACGTTAGATTGCGTTCAACTACTTGCTTACCGGAGCAGGTAAGTAGGTATCAACAATGCTTACGCAAATTGTAGCATGGTGCATTAGCATGTGATATTTGAAATCACCAAGAATCATCCAGGTATATCACGGTGCAAGCACGACCTGGAGTAGTCGAATTCCGCCTACAACCAACAAAGATTAAAAAAAATCGTTGCGATCGCTCAAGTGCAATCGTTTACGATTTTTTCGTGGAACATTCAATGGCGTGATCCTTTGAACTAAAATTAATCTTAACAGCCAGTTCAACGATGGAAAATTAAGCAGACAACATTTGTCGCAATTACATTGCTTGTCCCAGACTGCTCTAGTCTTATTACTTCAACAATCATTAGGACTCTATGTTAGATGAATAAAATAAACTAAAAATAATAATAATTATAACGAGTCCCTTGCCGCGGCATCAGTGATCGCTCTGCATTCGTCTCGTTTGAAATCATCTGACACTATTCATCGAACCAGTTGTTACGTCGGTTTCTTTCGACGAACACAATAGAAAAATTTTCCTGCGCTGTTGATAGTTACTTTGATATTGATGGGGTACTGAATCTGCAACCTTCTAGAGGGCCTCCGATAGCCAAGAATTGACGTAACTCAGGTCCTCAACATCGAAAAAAATCCAACGCTGTAACTGATACTACGTATATTGCCAAATCCCTGAAGACGATTGAGTCAATGAATAGAACTTTCCAATAACTGGTCTGAGTTTCTCCTTCTGGCTTCTTTGAGTGTTGATATCTCTGATGAATATTTTGACGTTATTCCTAGGGCAGTTATCGTATGCACGCTCAAACCGCTCTCTAAAAGCTTCTTTATCGCACTTCTGCATTTCGCCCATCACAATGAAAGCTGTGGCTAACTTGTACGCATTGCCGAAGCTCCAATAAATAACTTTCAGCTAATAACCATCTTTTAACATATGTACCGATACTCACTTCCAGTAGACCTTCTGTAGCACTACAATGTAGAACTTGTGAACCTCCAGTAAGTTAGAAAGAGTGTGGGTACTTTCCAAAAAAAAAAAGGTTCCATGATTCGAGTTTCCAAGTTTCCGTTTCGGCGTCTGGATTTATACTAATCGTTACATTATTTGTTTTTGTACTTATGGTTTTCAAGTCTGGCTTGTACAGCCTGAAGAGTTCAGAGTCCTCTGTCACCAGGGCATTAATCAACCACACGGACCAACACGGAGAACAGACGATGCTTTGAGCCGCACCATCATGGCGACCAATTGCTCGGGTTGGTGAACCATGTCCTCTACCGTCGAAAGATGGTTACCGCGCCAATGATTGCGTCACATCCTTTCACTTAGGAGCTAGGTCGTCTTTCATGTTATCAACGCACCATTTGAAGTCTTTCGCATAATGTTTGTGCCAAATCAGATCAACACTTGTGCGATTGAAAGAACACAATAATTGTACAAGCGTGAACACTTGCGTGTACTTGTTAGAATTTATTTCATCGAATACTTATTGATTTTTCCTGACATTTTAGGTTTTTTTTGGTTCGACTTTTTATCAGGTAACAGTGTTAGTTGTTAATTACCTTCGCTCTTCAGTCTTTTCCGAAAATATTCAGTAAACATCATATATTAGTTTATTGTTTTTTGAACCATTTTTAGGTGTTATCGGTTAACCGTGTATTCACTCAGCCGCCACGACTGGAATGTGATAAACAGAATTCATCATGAACGAAAATTTAATTTCACATACGAGCTTACGTTGCTTCACAAACATTTTCGAAAAGGGTTAAAACGCAAGCAAATTAGATGCTTCCGTGAGTAAAACAGAGACTTTTCGCGCCTCATACAACACGGCTAAATCGGAACCATTCTAAGAGTGATTAAATTACAAACATATTTGTTGCAATTTCTATCTACTGCGGGTGGGAAGACAAACTGGTACTCGCAGCTGACGGTTATATTTTTAAATTTTAAATTCATCTATTTGCTCCAACCAGTCTGATAACAGAAACCTGCACAGCCCATTTGCGCTCTGCGATGCATTCAAAACATGCTTTCCCGAAATCGACATCTCGGAAGTGCGCATTTTAATGCTCGCTTCACCGCACCATCCGAACGAAACTTAGGCAAGCTATTTTTCTACCCCATGCAATATGCCTCAGGGTGGGGAAAAGACGTGCATCAGTTGCTGTGCCTGGGAGAACTTGAATGCGAATTAGATTTCGTACGTGGTTTTGCATTTGTGTGAGTTTTAAAGCGATTAAAAAATAATTTGATCCAATATTTCATTCTACCAACCTGAGAAATCAGAACGTGCCAGAAAGGAAGCTATGTTTGCAGAAAACCGGCTCGGGGTGCGAACATTTGTTAACCAGAATCCCAATTCGAGTTGATGAATAATGAAATTAGTCATGAGCTTGTTTGTACAGTAAACTCAGGATGCTTGTGTAATGGTGAGCTAAGTTTTCATCTTCGCAAAGAAACTCTACGGGAGAGATGGTTCCCTAACATAGTTAAGTAGCATGAATCAATTATAGTTAGTTAAAATAAATTGTTGCCCGATTATAAATGAGAAACTGTTATTAGATTGTGAAACTTACAGCTGGTATTGTTGAGTGAATCAAAATGTGTATGTTTGAATTTGTTTTATATGCAAAACGTTGGATTAATGAAAACAAAAATCTTACCCAAATCAACCTTGCTATATAAGTATCGAAACGAAAGTAACAGTGCAGCGCTAAGAATATATAGTTCTCCCTCCTCAATGAGAAGCCTATAAACTTTTCATTTTACCTTCCGCGATAACTTAAATCTTAACTCTTGACAGCAAGAGAACCCAAAACAACTGAGAAACCAGCAACAGCCTTCAGTTAATTTTCTGCATAGTGCGAATAAAATTGAAAACTTAAACTCCCTTCCGACCGGTTCTTTGATTACGTTGAGCGAGACCTCGGGCGTGCAGGATTCCTACCATCCGACAACCGCCAACCGCCAGCGCGGAAATATGCTTTTATTGTGTACGCTGCCAGTCCCCAGGACGATACCCGTTCGCATCGGGTCAGCAAACATCGCCAACCATTGCAGCACACTTTGCGGCAGCAGAGCGTCCGTTTGCTTTGCCTCGCCCTTTCAGCGGAAGCAGAAAGTGATGGAGAATTAAATCTTGGATCAATCCAATCCTTTTGCTGTATACTTTGAGACACTTTGTCCCACTCTCGAGTGCCACTCACTTGGCAAGTCCGATTCGTTTCTCTTGAGGAAAGATGAAATAATGGTTCGAGTATTTATTCAATTTTTAATTAAAATGTTTCAAAACTTTAAGTGAAAAGTAAAACTCTGGAAAGGAAATATTAATAGGATTTTTGCACTGCACGACGTCAGTTTCTTCGGAAGTATACTGCTGCTGGCTGTTACGATTTTCCTAGCAACACAAAACTTGTCCCAGTGAAATGGATTCGGTGAACGCGCTCCGCACTGGAACCCTGGCGACTAAATGGAATTTTAAATTGAGAAATAAATACACGTAATAGATGTCTACAGAAAGGACGGTAATAATTTTCAGCTGAAACTCGCGCACTCGCCAGTCCCCTACGAATGGGAAAAGTAAGTGCGTTTAAAGTTTATCCTTTGGCCCTTCCATTTAATACTGGAAAGATAAAAACAAAAAAACACTAGAAATGGTATTAATGGTGCTTGCAGTGTCACAGTGGGCTGTGATTTGGGAAAATTATTCGACTCCATTAACATTTGCGGATCATTGAAGGTGGCCAACAAACTAATTCCACTAAGCTCTCAAATCACTGTACAAAGATAAGTTTTTGTTTCGTTGAACATAGTTTTTTTTTCAGTTTAAAAACTTCCGGCTTATATTGTACAAAGAGAGAAATTAAAAAAAAAGATTGAAAGCAAGGGTATTCGTAAAGTAAATATAAATGTAGATTAGAATGTTTTGAAGACGACGACAGTTGAGTTTAAAAATTGCTTTTTACCATTGTTCTTTGGTAATGATGAACAAATAATTATAACAGACTAGTTGACGGCTTCGGCAGGTTGCATAAATGCAGCAGAATTTATTTTTTATCTCAAACCTTGAAACTTTTTCGTTCGCAGAGTCCTAAATAATTCATTAGAAACTCATGTTGGGTTTTTGCCAGCGACGAGAACCGTTGATCTATTGTGAGACATACCCGGTTGTCTGCTGTATCCCGTACTTTTATTATAAGCAATATTAGTGAAAGGAGGTGACTTCATACAGAAATACCAAAACAATCCAATTTTATTGCGTCTATAAGAAAACACGAGGCTTCTCTTCCGAATGATACAGGAAACTCTAGTAATAAGTATGATATTTATTCAACATCAATTTGAAGCTTCTCATACTATTGTGATAATCGTTGCAAACTTCAAAGCTGTGCGTTCAGAACTTTCATCATTTCTTTGAAATATTCACCTTACCAATCGGACGAAGGTCCGTGTGACCTTTGCTGTATCTAAGAGCCGACGCCATTGCCTACTCAATCCATGCCTGCTCGTCGCCACTCTTGCAGACTATGGAGTTCTCCTCCCACTCGGTCCATCCACCGAGCACGTTGAGCGCCAAGACGCGGTATTCCTTTTGGGTCGTTATTCAGAAGCTTTCGCTCGAAAATTTTACGACATGCCCAGCTTTTTTTTTTACTAATGTATGCCTGAAGGGCACTGGGTACTGAAATGCCACTGCGACATTCTTGCTGATTGTCTTTTGTGGCGGGCCCCGATTGCTGTGCACAGGTTACGGATTGCTCGTACTCATTGATGGAGTAGAGTTGTTTTGTTGTAAACCTGTACCCCGGTTAGGTACAACATAGTTGATGAAACTAATTACCCGTTTAGGATTAGAGCTCCACACTTGGTATGGAGATAAAAGGTAACTTCCTAAGAAGTTGTACCTAGAGGAAGCAAGAGCTCCGCAAGAGCAAAGCAAATGCTCTGAACTCTCTGGTTCAGATTTACAGAATCGGCAGGTGTCGTTCAACACTTCACCGATTTTCTTTAAATGATAAAAAGCGGGACAGTGTCCGGTAAGGAGTCCCGTGATTATCCGTAGGTCACTACGATTTAGACTAAGTAGCTTTCTGGCGGTTCCAGGGTTCGGATAGATAAACTGTTTGCCTTGTCTACAACCCTGTGCCTGTTGCCATTGGGATACTATTTCTAGCCTTTCCCAAGTTAGTAGTTCACTTTTGATAGCGGAAATGGACGTACCCAGAAACGGCTCGGGGCCAATAAACCGCTGAGCTGATCCCTGTCTTGACGATGAGGACGATGTCATTGGCGTATCCAATGACCTCGTAACCAAGCTGTGAAAGCTTGTTGAGAAGTGCGTCGACAACTAGTGACCATAACAAGGGGGAGAGAACTCCTCCTTGCGGGCATCCCTTGATCACTGACATTGTTACAGACGAATCACCCAAGGTTGCTGTGATCACTCTGCTAGAGAGCATTTCGTGTATCCAGCTCCTTGAAGTGTGGTCGATTCCCTTATTGGAGAGAGCCGTATTAATTGATGCAAAGGACGTGTTATCGAAGGCCCCTTCAATATCAAGAAAGGCACATAGCGCCGTCTCCTGATAACTCAGGGACTTTTCAATCAACGTCACTAAGCTGTGAAGAGCAGTTTCTGTTGACTTGCCGCTTTGATAGGCATGTTGGTTCCTATTCAGCGGGGAGTCTTTAAGGAACTCATCACGGATATATTTATCCATTATTTTCTCCATCAACTTGAGAAGTGATGAAGTCAGACTTATGGGTCTGAAAGTTATAGGTAGGGTTTTGTCCTTTCTTACAACTTTGGGGATAAACACTACCTTCACCTTCAGCCAGTTATCCGGAATATGGCCAATGATAAAGCTGGCTTTGAAGAGGTTGATGAGTTCGGACATGATAACTGCGGCCGACTTTTGTAGAAAGATGGGTAGTATGCCGTCTGGACCTGGAGACTTCATAGGGTCGAATGAGCTTAGAGCCCAACCTATTAAAGCTTCCGTGAACAGTCGACGGGCCAGCAGGATGGACTCCCGAGACGCCATATGTCTCGAATTGTCCTGCCGCGACCCATCACCATACAGTTCTTCGGTCTCTGTCGATCCAGGAAAGTGGGTGATGGCTGCTGTCATCGAATCACTTCTTTCTCTCTTTCCCGTTTGTTGTTCATCGGATCCTTTCAAATGAAACTGATGACTATTTCAATTGACGGAGAGAGAGACGGAGAGAGAGACTCTTTCATTTCCTTCAGCGTTTTAATTGAAACTAGCACCGCATCGCGTCGTTTGATGATAGTTTTCTAATACCATAAGCCGCAGTTAAAATGGCAATGGTATCCAGTAAATACATCACGCAAATTCCGATCAATGTTTCGGAATTTTTTTCGCTGTTGATCACAGGCGCTGCGTAACCACTCGGATTGTGAAACTGGTTTTGGTGTTCTCCGTTTCATATCGTCACAATTTTTTTTCTCCCTCGTCCATATATTTGCACGAAGTACTGTATGGAAACCCCTTGTCTCCGTTAGCGCTCGTTATCATTTTCGATTGAGAATCGTCATGTGAAAGTGACGGTGACCTTTTCTTTCAATTGAAACGCAGTTGTATCAGTTTATAGCCCTTCAGTTGTCAAAATCAAAGCAAAAGCTTCCGAGTAGTTTTCATGTGACTCACGAAGAGCTTGAGAATGATACAAAAGCTTTTAAATTGAAAGCGACGGGTCAAAGCGTCACTGTAACCTCATAATTGTCAATTGAAAATGACTTTGTCGGGCTCTGGTCCGTAGTTGCGCGGCCCCCTAAGCCCGGCCTGGTATTGCCCCACGAATTTCTTCGTTATAGGTAATAGGCGGCGGCATGGAAGTTGGGAGAGTACCTTTTTTTTTAAGGGGGGGATTTGTTAGTAGCTTAAGTATTTATGATGAATATTAGTAAATAATGAGTATGTGTGTCCAATCACAAATGGTGACTTCTCAACACTGTTAGAAATTTGTAATTTTAATTGTTAGGATTTGTTTGCTTTCGCAATTAGGACTTGTCATTCGTAGGGATTTAAACCTACTTGTTAGAAAAGGGGAAGTAAACTTACAACTAACTTAATTGCTAACTTATTGGCTATAAAGAGGGCTTATCGTAGCAATTGAGGATTGCAACGATTTTTGTCGAAAATTGTTAATTATTTTATTTGACATAGTTCAACACCAGTAAGTCTATGAAATTCGAGTGTACCAAACCAAGGAGGACGCTTCAAAATCATTTTTAGAATTTTATTCTGAATCCTTTGGAGCGTTTTCTTCCTTGTTGTACAGCAACTTGACCAGATCGGTACAGCATAAAGCATTGCTGGTCTAAAAATTTGTTTCTAAATCAAAAGTTTGTTCTTTTAACAAAGTTTAGAACTCCTGTTAATGAGAGAATAAAAACATCTCATATATTTGATGCACTTGGCTTGTATACTCCCAATGTGCTCTTTGGAAATAAGTTTTTTATCGTAAATTAGTCCCAAGTACTTAACCTTGTCAGACCAACTTTAAATAACCCCATTCATCTTGACAACGTGATTATTGTTTGGCTTGAGGAAAGAAGCCCTAGGCTTATGCGGAAAAATTATCAATTGAGTTTTAGAAGCATTGGGAGAGATTTTCCACTTTTGCAAGCAGGAAGAAAAAGTATCTAAACTTTTCTGTAATCGACTGCATACGACACGAAGGCTTTCTCCTTTTACGGAAATGCTTGTGTCATCGCAGAACAATGACTTTGTGCATCCTGGAGGAAAATCAGGAAGATCTGAAGTGAATATGTTATACAGGACTGGGCCCAAGACAGAACCTAGAGGCACACCTGCTCTGACAGGAAATCTATCAGATTTTGAATTCTGATAGACAACCTGCAGAGTTCGATCAGTAAGATAATTTTTCATAATTTTGATTAGGAAAATTGGAAAATTAAAAGTTTGCAATTTCGCAATCAAACCTTTATGCTAAACACTGTCGAATGCTTTTTCTATGTCTAAAAGAGCAGCTCCAGTGGAATAACCTTCAGATTTGTTAGCTCGTATCATATTAGTAACTCTGAGCAATTGATGAGTAGTGGAATGCCCATGGCGAAATCCAAACTGTTCATCTGCAAAAATTGAATTTTCGTTGATGTCTGACATCATTCTGTTAAGAATAATTCTCTCAAACAGTTTACTTATTGAAGAAAGCAAACTGATTGGTCGATAACTTGAAACTTCAGCTGGGTTCTTATCCGGTTTTAAAATTGGAGTAATTTTCGCATTTTTCCATAATTTGGGAAAATATGCAATTTTGAAGCAGCAATTGAAAAATTTCACTAAAAATTCCATTGTGCTCTCAGGGAGATGTTTGATTAGTATATTAAAGATTCCATCGTCACCAGATGCTTTCATATTTTTGAAATTTTTAATAATTGATTTAATCTCATTGAAGTTAGTTTCAATTATTTCTGCAGGTAAACAATTCTGGGAAGAAATTAAATCAAATTGACGTGTGACTTCATTTTCATTTGGACTCACAAAATTCAAATATGAGTTATGAACACTCTCAAACTGCTGAGCAAGTCTTTGAGCCTTTTGTTCATTGGATACAAGAAAACGTTCACCATCTTCTAAAACTGGAATAGGCTTTGAAGTTTCTTAAGAATCTTCGACAGCTTCCAAAAAGGTTTTGAATATGGTTTCAATTTTTCAACTTTAGTTTCAAAATTTTGATTTCTCAGAAGAGTAAATCTATGTTTAATCTCTTTCTGTAAATCTTTATAAATAGTTTTAAAAACAGGGTCACGAGAACGTTGATATTGACGTCTGCGGACATTTTTCAAACGAATTAGAAGTTGAAGATTTTCGTCAATTATTGATGAATCAAATTTCACTTGAGCCTTTGGAACAGAATAATTCCTGGCATCAACAATTGCACATTTTAATGCTTCCAAAGCGGAATCAATATTCCCTTCGTTTTGAAAATCAAGCTCATTATTGAAATTTCTCTCAATATGAGTTTTGTATCTTTCCCAATTAGCCTTGTTATAATTAAAAACAGAGCTCATAAGGTTTAAAACTGATTCATGTGATAAAGAAAAAGTTATTGGAAGATGATCAGAATCAAAGTCAGCATGTGTAATCAAATCACTACATACATGGCTTTGATCTGTTAGCACCAAATCAATTGTTGATGGGTTTCTTACAGAAGAAAAGCATGTAGGACTATTCGGAGTCAAAATAGAATAGTATCCTGAAGAACAATCATTGAATAAAATTTTTCCATTGGATTTACTTTGAGAATTATTCCATGTTTAGCGTTAAAATCGCCGATTATAAAAAATTTCGAACGATTTCTGGTGAGTTTTTGTAAATCACCTTTAAAATAATTTTTGTGCTCGCGTGTGCATTGGAATGGTAAATAAGCTGCGGCAATAAATAAAATGTTTGATTCGGCGATGAATAACAATTGCAACTCCACCGCCGGAACCCTGAATCCTATCATATCTATGAACCACGTAATTGGGATCATATTTTAATTTAATGTTAGGTTTCAAAAATGTTTCAGTAATAATAACGATATGCACATTATTTACTGTTAAAAAATTAAAAAGCTCATTCTCTCCAATTCAAAATTTTGATTGGTTTTTTTAAAATCATTGCTAAATTTTAAATTAGAAACATATTTAATAGTAAAATTTGTGCCTATTTGAATGGCTTCAAACATTGATTTTGCCTGCAACATGGCGTTCATAAGATCGAACATTGCCTGTTGCAAAATAGAAAGTTTACCTGCCGTAATAGGCCCCAGGCAGTTGACATTAGAAAAAACATTTTCGGCAGCAATATTAGCTGGAGTAATAGGTGTACAATTATTTTCTAGCGTGTTTTGCTTATCCATATCAACGTTCATTTTCGAACTACCAACACTAGGCGGTATAATGTTCGAACTACCTGTAACCTGTGCATAAGTTAAACGGGTATGCAAAGGAGTAGGTGAACTATGCGTCACTGGTACGCTTGGAGAATTTTGTTTTGAAGTTTATTTTAATTGAGAAATATAACTTTGTTTACCTTGCCTTGCCTTAACAATTGCTAAACGGACTGGGCATTGGTAAAAATTTGACATATGGCTGCCGTTACAATTCGCACAGCGAAAATTTTTACTTTCTTTCACAGGACATGTGTCCTTTTTGTGAGAAGAGTCACCACAAATGAGGCATTTTTGGTCCATGTTACAAAACTTTGAACCATGGCCATAACGTTGGCAAACACGGCATTGGGTGATATGCTTTTCACCTCTGCCAAACTTTCGAGATAATTCCCATTTTACACGCACGTTATATAAAGCATGTGCTTTTTCGAAAAAAAATTTAAGTTATTAACCTCACTGCGGTTAAAATGAATTAAATAATTTACAAGGGAAATTCCAGTTCGCTGACTGTTTTCGCCTCGTGATTTTTGTTTCATCAGAATTACTTGGGTAGGGGCTATACCAAGTAATTCTGTCGAAGTAGTTTTGATCTCATCAACGGTTTGATCGTTGGTGAGACCTTTCAATACGACCTTGAACGGCTTGGCGCTCTTCGTATCATATGTAAGAAATTTATACATCTTTTCAGTTAAATACTGAATAAGACGATTCCAATCTTTCAATGTTTGGGCCAGTAAACGGCATTCGCCTCTTAGGCCAATTTGATAAGTAACTTTGATGTCGGAGAGAAACGTAGAAAGTTCTTTTTTAAAAATATTAAATTCAGAAGCAATAGTTACCACAATAGGTGGAACTTTCTCCTTTTTTACAGAAATTTCACTTTGAATAGTTTTACTTTCGAACATTTCAATTTCGCCGGCTTCTTGCTCAGGCAGAATATCATATAAATTTTCACTGCATAAGCTAGTTTCAGAAAGAGATGCCTCTCTTTTCCTCCCCGTAGCGATGCGTGGTTTCTTTTTTCGTCCTGCCATTTCAGGTGATACGAAAAAAGTTCAAAAATAATATCAAATTGCAAGTATTGAGAAAGAAAGAAATAGGTAGTCTTGAGAAAGACTGATGTAAGTTAACTTCCAGGTAATCTTTAAAAGACACACTGACAAAACACAAACTTTGAAGCTATAGGCAGTCAAAGACCAGTCCACAAGCAACCGAAAATACGTCTGATCTGTCGGGCAGCTCAAGGCGCACTGTGGGGGGAGAGTACCTTGTGAACAGCGCTTAGCAGCGTTATTGCACGTTCGTTGCTACAATCCAGCTTATTTGTTTATTTGAAAAAATTACATCAACAGGCCTTGTGGTCCAAATGACTTTTATATACTAAAAGTTACGTGCTTAAGTCAAGAAGCGGGTCTTTAGCATCTCGCGGCTGGTGTGGAAATCAAAGCATATAGCGTATCGATTAAAATGGCCCTGGAGACCGGTTATCGTGCTGAAGCTGATATAGTTCGTTCGCCTATTCGGAACGTGAGAAGAAAGAGGCTATTTCGCAACATGCGTGGTTGAACATAACTAATGAGTTGCTCGAGAATTGCTGGACAATCGACTCGTGAGGTAAACACGTCGGAGACGAATACTGGCCTGTTTATGTCCCGACTGATTTGCAGTGTGTCTAAATCGATGAGTCTGCACCGCTGTTTGTAGCTAGGTAGTCGAAAAGGATCGTTCCACGGAAGTCTTCGGAGAGCAAAACGAACAAACTTACCTTGTACTGACTCGATTCTGTTTACTTCATTCAGATAGTAGGAAATGCAGTACAGTCAGGTTTTTTTACGCGGTTTTTTTACGCGGATTTTTGAATTAACGCGTTTTTTACGCGGATTTTCGAATTAACGCGTTTTTTACGCGGATTTTTGAATTAACGCGGTTTTTTTACGCGATACCGCGCTAATTCAAAAAAAAATTCACGAATTTCCGAATCAACGTGGGTTGGAACCAGAAACGTTTAACTGTTTATCTAGTAAAAGACTTAGTCCAAAAAATACTCTCCGCCCACCGAAAGATCCGGAATAACCGTCAAAGAGGACAATTTTAAATACTGGTTCTAGAGCGTCTAGGGTTTTTTTCTAAAGCCCTTCTTGCTGGACTACTTCACGCGGATTTAAAAAAACGTGTTTTTTTTACGCGGATTTTTGAATTAGCGCGTTTTTTTACGCGGATTTTCGAATTAACGCGGTTTTTTTACGCGTTTTTTTTACGCGGTTTTTTACGTGTTTTTTTACGCGGTTTTTTCACGAGGTACGTATCCCTCGCGTAAAAAAAACCTGACTGTATTCGAAATGCGAGCGCACCAGAGTGCAATGCAGTGCTTTCAGATAATAGATGTCGATGGAACTATGGTAATACGCATAATAAATCCCAAGTTTATGCTAGCCTTGTCGATAGTGAATTTCGTGTGTTGACAGTTTGTCCATCGCATTCTGCGAAAACTCCGAACTGGTTCTGGAGCGCTATGGCATCTAACGAAGCTTCTACTTTTGCGAATAGCTTTGAGCCGTCAGTGAATAGCAGTCAAGGGCCTTGGAATCAAAAATTGACGTCGTTCAAGTACATCAGAAATATCGAAAGCCCGAGATGGCTGCCTTGCGGAATGCCGGAGTAAGCGAATAAAGATGTCAAAAAGACTTCTCCGATGTTCACTACTAAACACCGGTCAGACAAATACGACCAAGCATTTCGAGTTACGCCACGGCGAATCAGTTCAGGTTCAGTTTATTAAAAGTAGCGGATAGGTCTGTGTAAATGACGCCCGTCTGAGACTGGTCGTCAAAGTTGTCCATTACGTAGGATGTGAGCGTCAGCGGATTTGTGACCATTGTTCGCTTTGGCATGAGTCCGTGTTGTTCGTCAGCGATGTACTGCTTGAAGAACGAGCAAGTAGGTTCAAACACAACGAGCTTCGGTATGTAGCAAAGAGCGGCGATTCCACGGTAGTTGTTGATGTTACTTTTATTTCCTTTCTTGTGTACTGGAAAAAATGACATCGATTTGCAGACCGAAGGAAAGACGTCAGAGCGAATAGATTTAGTGAATAGACGGCTCATTGGAGAAGCCAGACTACCAATGCATTTTTTTTTTCAGGAAACGGTTGGTATGCGGACGTGGAAGACTTGAGTTTCGAGGCGGTTAATGATACCGCGCTATCGCCACTGGAGAAGTCAGAAAGTTCAGTGCACGACCGAGAAAGGGGACACCTTCTTTTGCGGCAGTAATTTCGTCCGTCGTTGACCGTTCGTCCACAACTACTCTGGAAGATTTCCGCGATAACAATTGGCAAATTTGTTCCACAAATGTTGCAGTGTCACCGTCTAAGTGCATACTCGGAGGAAGGTCGTCATCTCTACGCTGTTCGCCAGCATATTACCAAATCGATTTGGGGTTACGTTTAAGCCTACGCTCGACATTACGAAGGAAGCTTCGAAAAAAATAGCGACTTAACTGTTTATAGCGGGTATTGATCGATCACTAGTGGTTCCGTAGAGGTAGAATTCTGTATCTTGAGAAACTTCCCTGGGCCACTTTTCTCTCCGATTTAAGGCGTCGTAATGTGGGGTCCAGCCATGGCAATTTCTGTTGAACAGAGATGGTTCTTTTTGGGACGTGTCGATCTATGGCGTAGTTTAAAATGTGGGAGAGGGTTGAGGCGGCAGTATTTATGTCATCCGTGTTCAAGACGGCCTCCCAGTCTTTTCGAGTTAGCAATGCGTTGATGTTATCAAAATCGGCGTTGGCGAAATCGTAGTAAACAGTTGTCGGTACCGGAGTCGTGTTGTGAGAGACTCTCCGAAGAACTGCCATTATTGGCAGGTCCGGGTGATGAGGAATGTGATTAACGAGTGTAGAAGGAGGCAGCATCACTTTAGGGGCTTGGCAGCGTACAGTGGCGAAACAGAGATCCAAGAAATGTCCGTTTTCGTTGGTAATTTTGTTGCACTGTTGAAGAGTGGCAGTACTGTAGCAATCTTGGACTTCGTTAGAGGTTGGTGACAACGTGGACGAGCCGAAATCGTCGTACATAAAGCCATTATCTCTTTCTCGTCAAATAATGCCGGGCAGATTGAAATCGTCTAAAACAAGCACATCATCGACAGCGGACGTCATCGAAATAATGGTGCTAATCGGAGACATGTGTACGCGAATAAAATCTAAGGCACGAATACGATCTGGAGGGATGTAGATGGCACACAAGTATAACGTGCGATCCGAGAGCTCAATTTTCACCCACACCTGCTCAGCAATCGTCCACTCATCGCATTCGAGGATAGAGGCACTAAGTTGACGATGAACTGCGATCAAAGCTCCATCACTTGATGTTTTGCGGCTATTTCTGCAGCTATTTCAGAAAACTCCATAGTCAGGCCCGAAGATTTGCCGCATAAGTGAACGATTATCGATCCAGCATTCGGTCAGTTCAATAATATCGTATGGACTGTCAGCGCAAGCCAATAGGTATTCTGAAGCGCCAGCGTTCATACCACCCATATTTTGGTAGTAAAGGTGAATATTCGTCATCGAATTGGTAGATGGGCTGAGACCGGATAGCGAATCAATGGGAGGTCTGGAATTAGCATTTTCGCACTTGTCTGATCTGGGATTTTAGATGCCTCGTCCCTCGCATCCGCATGCAGGACCGAGACGGCTGTTGATCGCTGACTGTAATGGCTCGACTCCTGCAGGGAGGTTAGAGGCATCCATAATGCCAACATCGATGCGTGCCAGTGTTATGTTGCGTGTTGATACGTCAGTCGGTCTTGTTCTAATAGTACTATTATGTTGGTAGAAGTCGGAAATTTGGTCGTCTTGAAGCGGTGGGTCGGTAGTCGGTCGGCTAGCAACACGGAGCGCTTCAGCGTTTGAATGATTGCGAAAATATATATACTTGCTGCAGAAAGCACTCTGAAAGTCCCTTTTCTCTAGTCCGCAATGCTGGACTAGTCGCCTTTTTTGTAGATGGGACACACGATTTTTTCCATCCATTCTTCTGGTAACGTCCTCCCAGATCCTGATAATTAACCAGTGCAGTGCTCTAGCCAGTGCTTCACAACCGTTTTTCAGAAGTTCGCTTAGTAATTGGTCACTGCCAGCGGCTTTGTTAGTTTTTCAACCTGCCGATTTCCCTCTCAATCTCCTTGAGGCTTGGGGCCGAAAACCTGTCGTCTTATGCGCGCGCTCCTAAACTGATTGCCGTACCAACTTCTTCTGCTGCAACATCGCCCTTAAGATACTTGTTATGATACTGTTTCCACCTTTCGATCTGCTCACACTCGCTTTCTCCAGGTCGCGGCACATATTGGTTTGCGGTATGTAGCTTCTGCGCAAGCTGTTGTATTTCTCGTAGAACTCACGGGTGTCGCGCAATCTTGTGTTTCTTGCTGGCCCTTTTTTCTCTTCGAAGGACGCGAGTCCTGCCTGTCCCGCGCATGTTTATATCGTTCCACATTCGTTTTCGTGCGGTGCTGCAGATTCTTCGCCCGTGCTGAATTCTTTCCTCTACTAGCTATTTGCATCCGCCTTCAAACTAGTCATTTTTTAGATTCGGAGCGGCTGTACCTAGTGCCGCTGTAGCCGTGCAACCTACGGCGGATCGTATGTCCCTCCAGACATCTTCAAAAGCGCCTGCACCAAGCTGCTCTTCTGCTGATAGTGCCGCTTTCAGCTGCAGAGCTTTGGACAACTATGAGATTCCGTAAATGTTCGATGTCGAGTCGCTGCGTTCGATTTTGACGCTGTTGAAAATTTTTGGCGCATGCATATTTTAATTAGATAGTAGAGATGGTTGGGTATGGGAAGTTTGTTACCCGTACCCGACCCGAACACGAAAATTTTTTTCCAGCTACCCGTACTCGTAAGAAAAATACCCCGAAATCGCCGATACCCGACCCGTATCCGTAAGTGCTACCACTTCGAAGCTGGGTAGATTCAACTCGTAGTAATAATAATGTAGTACGAATAACGAATTACAGTTCCAAATACCGAATTTCCTATTCAAAATTCGTTTTTGTTTACCGTTTGAAGCCTAAAAACGTAACCTTCCATAAGTAAAAATTAAGAACTTTCCTATCAACAAACATTAGTCCCTCTTATTATAAAACTGGTCTGAGTAACGTATAATAGTGGGAGAGCTCCGTAGCTACAAGGATACCAACGTGGTCTGCAATAAAAATTGCAAAAACGTTAAAAATCGCCAAATCAACCGTGTGTCAAACGTTACAGGGAGCCTAAGGTCGTAGATCGAGTGCTTAAAGCTAAGCGTCGTGATGGAACATATGACCGCAAGCTGAACCAGAAGGTGTTGAGAACCGTCAGAGCAAACCCTGGACTATCGGATGATGAAACCGCACAAAAATACGCTGCTGCTCGCAGTATCGTTCAAAGAATTCGTTTGCGGGCAATATATCGTTGTTATCGAGCCAGCAGGCAACCAAACAGAACGCTGAAGTAAATTTTCGTCACCAAAACTCGAGCTAGGCAAATGTACCAACAGGTTTTGGCGAAGTACCAAGGATGCCTGCTCATCAACGATGAAACCTACGTCCAAATGGGTTTCGGACAGCTTCTGGGCGTACATTTTACTTGGCGACGGCACGGAGAGATGTTCTTGCGAAGTTCAAGTTTGCTTTTATGGACAAATTTGCCAAAAACTGATGATTTGGACAAGGGATATGCAGCTGCGGAGCAAAGACCAAAGTGTTTGTGTCGAATAAGACGATGGACTCGAAGCTGTACAAGAAAGAATGCCTCAAAAATCGCGTACTACCTTTCATTACTCTCTAGAAGAAGTAATGAACGACCAAATGGTTAAATCACTCTCTAATAAACAAATATTCATAACAATAATAATACCGCAGACAGACATCCAAGCTGAGTTCCAAACTTGTGTAAAGTTTTTTGTAGTAGCGATCCGTAAGCAGATAGCGCTACCAGTACCGCCAGCCTCGTGCACCAGCGAAAAAAAATTTATTGTAGCGATAAGGTCACCAGGCGGCGCTAGTGTACAAGTGATTCATAACGCAATTTACTTTGAAAATTTACACGGAAATTTTGATCAATGTTGTTCTTGCTTGGACGTCTGTCTGTGATAATACCTTTCATTGAAGCCTTTTAAGGTCTCGTAAAGTTTTAGCCAGATTTGGCGAGTTGCCACTACAGCCGGGAAGTCATCCAGTGCAGTGGTACGGCGATAATAACGTAGAATTCATCGATAAAAACATAAATCCCGCAGTTCCGTCCGATTGAGAGATTTTGGGCAATAATGAAGCGGAAGTTTAAGGGGTTATATACCTTTTTAGTTTTCGAAAAACCAGAATTTTATTACATTATCTTCAAATACAACATCTTGAGAACATTTCCACAAATTTTCGTAAAGATCTGAGCAATAGAAAGAAAGTTAGAGCGATTTGCAACGCGCCTTGCCACGGCCGCATAAGCTAAACTTGAAACTTTACACGCGAAAATGACTTTACCGTGATCCTGATTGCGGGAAAACTACAGAACCGATTGCCTTCATCTTTTTTTTTAAATTTTCGTTATAAAATTCGCCGGTCCTTGAACGATCGCTTTTTGAAACATACAGTTACATTTTGCCGCAAAAAAACTTTTATTGCAATTTTTAGCGTTTAAAACGTACATTTTTTGGGAAAAACGTTCCCGTTTGCATTGAAAACAAAATACTCATAAAAGCGATCGTTCAAGGACCCAGCACACTTCTAAACTAATGAAATAATATGAGTTTTTTTTTATTTCGGTTGACCCGCTGAGTCTCTATCAGGATCACCGCAAGCCTCTGCAAAAAAAATAGCGTTTTGGGGAAACGGCCATTACTCCAGTAATAATTGGTAAGTCTCAAAATCAAACATATTTTCTTGTTGTTGATAAACTGTACTTTCAGAAAAAATACCACTTTGATGCAATGAAAATGGTGCACTTAAAAATAAATTCAAACTTCACTCATTTTTCTCGACCAAAAAGGTTATTAACCCCTTAAGAAAAGTGGCAAACGAGCTGTGAAGCAACTCAGATGGCCAAAATGTGGAACAAATATTTCAAGGAAGTTGTGTCAAGTGGTGGGCAGCGTTTGATGTGAAGAATAAAGAAGAAAGTGCAAATTTTCATTAGTAACTGAAAGAATGATTTGAAATGATTTGTATTGATATTTCAACCTTAAAGTATAGTGAATTAGCTTTGTTTCAACGTATTACCCTTATTTTTACAACACTATATGACTGAGATGTAGATGAAGCACTATTAGTTTCCTACAATTCGTTCTCAGACAGTTTCATGTACAACCAAAGTTTTCTGAGCTAAAATGCAGATAAAACCTACGCCAAAACGCATACACCCTTTTAGGAAATTATTATTATGTCTTAATATTTCCTACACCCGCAGGAAGTACTAAGTTTGCTAAGGCAAAAACGTGTGCAAAGTTTCATTCAAATAAATAATATAATATAAATACCAACTGTAGGTATGATTCGTTGTTTTGCTTTCGTCTCGATTAGACGCAAATTGTTCATCTCCGTTTGAGTTCGCAAAATAACAATACACGAGTTATCGTACGGATGTTTTTTTGTCGATTAGTTCTTGTGCTGCGCGATAACAATAGCCGGCAGTTTATCGGCAGAAACATCTTCTGCACACTGGTAGGGGCAGGCTACCCCGCCAGTGATCTGATACGCAGCTGATATATCAGCAAAAATAATTCTCCCGCACCGCTGTTACCCCGCTAGCAGCACGGACCACCATACGATCGAGCGAGTGGAAGTCAACTACAAGTGGCATCTACAAGGTCGAGTGTAAGATACGGCCACTGTGTCACAACACGAAGCTGGATCGTCATTGTTTAATTATTATTATTATTATTGTTATAATTATTATTATTACTATTATAATTATTATTATTATTATTATTATTATTATTATTATTTTTATTATTATTATTATTATTATTATTATTATTATTATTATTATTATTATTATTATTATTATTATTATTATTATTATTATTATTATTATTATTATTATTATTATTATTATTATTATTATTATTATTATTATTATTATTATTATTATTATTATTATTATTATTATTATTATTATTATTATTATTATTATTATTATTATTATTATTATTATTATTATTATTATTATTATTAAAATTATTATTATTATTATTATTATTATTATTATTATTATTATTATTATTATTATTATTATTATTATTATTATTATTATTATTATTATCCGAATTTCGCACTTCTCAGCATATTGCTGGAAAATTTCACCTACCCCGGGCTATCTTGAATGCCAAAGGGGTTAGGCTCGGTGGATTCGTCAAGTTTGATCCTAATCCTAATACCGTCTGCTTTAGTTGGATGTGTTGTGGTGGTTCAGAAACCTTCGTACCGTGTTGCAGGTCCCAAGAACCACTGCTTTCTGTATGCTGTGTAGTTCATTTCTCAGCTCCAACTCTTCCAGGGAATTTATAAGGGCATAGGGAACCAGTCCAGTAGCAGAGATTACTACCGGGACTATACGTACACCCTCAAGGTGCCACATCTGCCTCAACTCCTCAGCCAAATCGTGGTATTTCGTAATCTTGGTCGAGAATGTTGATTGGACATTACGATCTAACGGTACAGAGATGTCGATGATGGTTACCCGCTTCATCCTTTTGTCGTAGACCACAATGTCGGGACGGTTGGCACGTATCAGGACGTCCGTAGTGATCTCGCGATCCCAGTACAATTTTAAGCAGCTATTCTCCAGAACCGGACTCGGCAGGTACTTGTAGTGGGGCACATACTGGTTCACCAAATTGTGCTTCAGTGCAAGTTGTTGGTGCACAATTTTGGCGACCGCATTATGTCGACCGAGATAGGCTGCCTCTGCTAACGCCTGACAACCTGCGACGACATGTTCGATCGTTTCCCCTACCGCATTGCACTTTCTGCATCGATCTTCCACCTCTTCGTGCAATATGTACCTACGGTAGTTCTTCGTCGCAATGACCTGGTCCTGGATGGCTATCATAAAACCTTCTGTCTCCATAAAGAGATCACCTTGCACCAGCCACGCATTTGATGCCACCTTATCAATATGTGTTTGAGCTAACTGATGGGGGTGCGTCCCATGCAGCTCTTTCAGCTTCCACGCTGCGATCTTCTCGTCCGTAGTTTTTACATCGCAGTTCAGCTGGTAGTCCTCTTGCGCCAGATGCAGGGCGCTGAACCCGTGGTCTGCTCCACAAACAGTGCGGTAGATTTCGTGACGATTCTGGCTTTCTACGAAGTACCTCCGCAACTGCTGTATCTGAAAAACGCAGAGCGCTTGTATATCGGTGACACCCCTTCCTCCTTCAATACGTGGCAAGGTAACTCTTTCGGTTGCTGATTTTGGGTGGTGCATACGGAATTTGGTGAGCGACACTCGCAACGCGCGTTCTATCGCCTCCAAATCCGTTTTGGTCCATTTGACCACCCCGAAGCTATATGTCAACAATGGCACGGCAAACGTGTTGATTGCTTTCGTTTTGTTGCCGGCTGAGAGGAAGGACTTCAAAATACGGCTGACACGATACAAGAACTTTTCCTGCAGCTCTTTCTTGATCGCGGTGTGGTGAATACCTTTCAGTTGCAGGAAACCCAAGTATTTGTACGATTCACCTTCAGCCATACTTCGAATTTCATCTCGTTCGTTGATGCGGAAACTGTCGGCGTCCACTAATTTGCCTCGATGAAGGTTGACAAGTCGGCATTTGTCGACACCCAACTCCATCCGGATATTGTTACTGAACGTTGTCACCACCGGCCAGCGGCTGGAGGAGAACGAGGTGCGAGAGCGGCTCTCCAGTCAACGGGCACAGCCCGTAAACTACACGCAAAACAGTCAAAGCAGCAATAGACACCACCAAGGCACTGCTGCACCTGCTGATGATGTTGCGACCGACCGTCGTCAGTCGCTCACGTTGGCAGGCCGCCAACGGCAACGGATCATGTGGACTAGGGAGATGAACATGTATGTGATTCGTTGCTACCACGTTTGCACGAAGTTGGAGACGGATATGTCTGGCAGGCCAAGAATGCTAGACATGTTCATTGAGCAGTACCCTCGGTTTGCCAACCAGCTTGACCGGAACAAGTTGTACAGCCGACAGCGAGCAATACTATCCAACAATATGCTCACTGTGACGGAGCTGGACACCATTAGGCTGGAAGTGCAGAGGGAGTTAAGGGAAGGGAATGGATCGAGCGATACGTCGAGCAGGAGTTCTGCAGGGCATGATCCATCGGTTGCGAGTGAGGAGCCGGAACAAAGTGCATCGATAAACACGGCAGTGGAGGAGCTACGCGCTTCGGAACAAATAATGGACCAACAACGACAACAACTACGAGACGAACTAGCTTTCCAGATGGACACAGCGGTTACACAGTTTCGGGGAACAGACCCCACTTCCCGACACAGAATACCAAAAAAACTACAGTATTCCTACCGGCTGACGAATGCAGTAAGAACCTTCAATGAGGATATTTTGCCACAGTATTCGGAAGCCGCTGAGAACCTTGAGGAGCTGCAGTTTATAGTGTATTGCGCAGCTGTAGCCGTCGTGAGAACCCTGGGACCTATCCCCAAGGTAACGGTGAAGGTCGTCCCTGTCCCAGTGCACAGAAGCCCGCATGGATGCGACGACTGGAATTTAGGATTGCAACTTTGCGGGTAAAAATCGGTCGGTTGACACAGTACACGAGGGGAAACCGATCAAGGAGGCTGGTTCGTCAAATAGCGGAAATCGTAAAGCCCGCAGAGCTCCGAGATCTCAGTGAACTCAAAATCACGGAGATTCTCGACACCCATGTACAACGGTTGAGTGCTCTTGCAAAACGGATGCGGCGTTATGGTGAATGTTCAAGACGGAAGAAAGAAAATCGGATGTTCAGCACGAACGAGAGAGAGTTTTATAACCACATCAGGAACGACAAACCCGATTACAGCGAAGGGCTTCCGGAGATTGGCGAAGTTACACAGTTCTGGGCCAATTTATGGGAGAACCCCGCTCAACACAATGACAGCGGGATGTGGTTGGTAGGAGAGGAAGAACATTGTGATGGAATTGAACGCATGGCTGCTGCAGTAGTAACCACCCAGGATATCCGGGAGGCTACGCGGTATACCAGGAATTGGGCCGCACCCGGACCAGATTTTGTGCACAACTTCTGGTATAAAAAACTGTCAGCAGCCCACGGACGACTAGCGGAATGCTTCAACATGGTGCTAAGAGACCCCCAGGAGTTACCAGAATTCATCACGAAAGGGGTAACCTACCTCCTACCGAAGGATCGTAACACGGCTAATCCAGCTAAGTACAGACCAATAACAAGTCTCTCAAGTCTGTATAAAGTGCTCTCGTCGGTAATCACTCGAAAAGTGCAGGACCATTGCGAGGTGAACAGAGTGATGACTGAGGAACAGAAAAGCTGCCGCAAAAACACGCAAGGCTGCAAAGATCAGGTCATCATTGATGCGGTTATTGTTGGCCAGGCAAGCCGAAGCAAACGAAACCTTGGTATGGCGTACATCGGCTATAAGAAGGCAAACGACTCGGTACCTCACTCGTACCTCATAAGGGTACTGAAGTTGTATAAAATAGACGATGGCGTCATCAGGTTGATGCAGCACGCAATGGGAATGTGGAGCACGTCTCTCCACGTTACCGACTGAGCAACAGTGTTACGGTCTAGAACTCTCAGCATAAGGAGGGGGATTTTCCAAGGCGACACCTTCAGTCCGCTATGAACCCCCTCAGCAGAACACTCAACCGATGCAGCTATGGCTATCAATTGAAAAGTGGGACTATAAGTACAAAATTGTTTTTAAAATTTAATAGCAACTACTTGACCCCCCCCCCCACATTCGAATATTTATCGTTTGTGTGCGGAAGAGCGTAACGTTCCCGCAAAATGGACGACATGCAGGTGCAACTATTTCTGGATGTGGAAACTAATGGGGAAGAGGTTGAGATCTCCCCTATCAATTCCCCTTTACCTTCCCCGCTACCTAGCCCCGTACCAAGGGTACCGGCAACACGGGAGAAAGCTTACCCAGATGCTTCGAATGGTCCGTTCGTAGTTTACTTCAGGCCCATAAAGAAGCCTCTAAATATTATTCAAATCGGCAAGGACCTGGCAAAACAGTTTTCGGACGTAACCGAAATTACAAAGGTTAGACCGAACAAACTGCGAGTTGTTGTGAGTAGCTTGAAGCAAGCAAACGCAATTGCTAGCTACGAGCTCTTCACGAGAGAGTACCGCGTGTACATCCCTGCCAAGGACGTGGAGATCGACGGTGTGGTTACCGAAGGAAGCCTCACGGTCGATGACATTTTGCGTCACGGGGTAGGCTGCTTCAAGAGCCCCCTGATTCAAGATGTAAAGATACTGGATGTCAAGCAATTGCATTAGTATCCATCGAAGAAGGGAAGAAGAAATTCTTCCCTTCGGATTCCTTCCGTGTAACATTCGCCGGATCCGCACTGCCGAACTACATCTCTTTGGACAGGGTTCGACTGCCTGTACGCCTGTAGCGTTCGTACCGCGGGTCATGCATTGCCAAAACTGCAAGCAGTTAGGTCATACAGCCACCTACTGCTGCAACAAGGCACGCTGCAGCAAGTGCGTAGGCAATCATGCTGAGACCGCTTGCAGTGAGGATACTGAAAAGTGTCTTTACTGCGAGGGAACTCGGCATGACCTTTCGGCGTGTCCCGCGTACAAACAGCGCGAGGAAAAAATTAAGCGTTCCCTCAAGGAACGATCAAAGCGCTCTTTCGCAGAAATGCTGAAGAGTGCTGAGCCACCCTCGACAGGAAACATCTTTTCCTTTTTGCCAACCGATGAGGATACATCTGACGATCCCGTCGAAGGGTGTTCTTATGCCATGCCAGAAGGATCTAGGAAGAGGAGAATGATCAACTCTCCTAATCTTTCTCGCAAAGGTCGCAAGATAACCCCTAGCGGAATGACCAATAAGCCAACACAAAAAGGAAGCGGTGAAGAAAAACCGAAGCAAGTACCTCCCGGTTTTAATTTTAAATCAAACCAGGAGTACCCACCGCTTCCTGGGGCACCAAAAACCCCTCGTGCACCCATTTCTCGATCAGAAGATAAATAAAAGGTTCATAAAATTTTCTGATATTGTGGACTGGATATTTAAAACATTCAACATACCAGATCCCCTACAAAATATTCTTCTTGCCCTTCTTCCTACAGTGAAAACCTTTTTGAAGCAACTCACAGCAACTTGGCCCCTCATTTCAGCTATCATATCTTTCGATGACTAATACGGCGAAAGAGGTTAGGAATTTTATCACTGTATTACAGTGGAATTGCAGAAGTATCATCCCCAAATTCGATCTATTTTCTCATTTAATAAATACATACAATTGTGACGCATTTGCGCTCTGTGAAACCTTTCTCAATTCAAACGATCAACTCAATTTCCACGATTTTAACATTATTCGTCGAGATCGAGACTCACACGGTGGAGGGGTACTTTTAGAGATTAAAAAGTGCTATTCCTTCTTCCGAATCGACCTCCCCTCGATCTCGAATATTGAAGTCGTTGCCATTCAAACGAATATGAATGGAAAAGACCTATGCCTTGTTTCGTTATATATCCCTCCATCCGCGCGGATTGAACAGAGGCATCTCACTGATATAGCAGAGTTGCTTCCCGCGCCTTTTTCGATATTGGGAGATTTTAATTCTCACTGTTCGCTATGGGGGTCGCTGTACGACGACAACCGATCTTCTTTAATCTGTAACTTGATCGACGACTTCAATATGACAATTTTGAATACTGGGGAAGCGACACGTGTACCTAATCCTCCAGCACGTGAAAGCGTGCTTGACCTATCCCTTTGCTCGACATCACTAGCGTTAGATTGCCGGTGGAAAGTAATCAACGATCCCCACGGTAGTGATCATCTTCCAATCGTTATATCAATTGCTAATGGTTCAACTCCCCCGAACACAATCAATATTTCCTACGACCTTACACGTAATATTGATTGGAAGTGTTATGAGTCTATTATAGCGCAATCTATCGAGACTCACGAGGAACTTCCTCCGGAGGAAGAATACGCGTTCTTAGCTGGCTTGATAATCGACGCCGCGACTCAAGCTCAGACGAAACCGATACCCGGGGTAACGATTAGACAGCGCCCTCCCAACAAATGGTGGGACAAAGAGTGCTCTGAGCTGTACGCGCGAAGGTCCGCGGCGAATAAGGACTACCGGGAGTACGGCACTGTCAACCTGCTTCGAAAGTACGAGGCACTGGGCAGGCAGATGAAGAGCTTAGTAAAGGCGAAAAAACGCGGGTACTGGCGGCGGTTCGTAAACGCGTTGTCCAGGGAAACAGCGATGAGCACTCTTTGGGATACCGCCAGGCGCATGCGGAACCGTGACGTTTCGAATGAAAGCGAGGAGTATTCAGATCGCTGGATACTCGATTTTGCCAAAAAGGTCTGTCCAGACTCTGTACCGGAACAGAAAACCTTTCGCGACGCGTTATTAGTAACTACGGAAGAGCCTCCATTTTCGATGTTGGAATTTTCAATGGCTCTCCTGTCGTGCAACAATAAGGCTCCAGGGTTAGATAGAATAAAATTCAACCTGTTGAAGAATCTACCCGACTCTGCAAAAAGACGCTTGTTGAATTTGTTCAACAAGTTTCTTGAGCTAAATATTGTTCCGCATGACTGGAGGGAGTAAAAGTCATTGCTATTCGGAAACCCGGGAAACCTGCCTCTGATCACAATTCATATAGGCCGATTGCGATGCTCTCTTGCCTCCGGAAATTAATGGAGAAAATGATCCTCTTACGGTTAGACAAATGGGTCGAAACAAACGGGTTACTTTCAGATACTCAATTTGGCTTTCGCCGGGGCAAAGGGACGAACGATTGCCTAGCGCTGCTTTCTACTGAAATTCAACTAGCCTTTGCTCGAAAAGAGCAAATGGCTTCTGCGTTCATGGATATTAAGACGGCTTTTGACTCTGTCTCTGTAAAAGTTTTAAGCGCGAAACTTCATTCGCAGGGACTTTCACCAAACTTGAATAACTTTTTGCTCAATTTGTTGTCAGAAAAGCATATGTATTTCTCACATGGCGATTCGACAACTTCCCGAATTAGTTACATGGGCCTCCCCCAGGGCTCATGTTTAAGTCCTCTCTTATATAATTTTTACGTCACTGACATCGATGAATGTCTAGCAAATTCATGCACGCTAAGGCAACTTGCAGACGATAGCGTTGTATCCATTACTGGTAGCGAGGCTAGCGATCTGCAAGGACCATTGCAAGATACCTTAGACAATTTGTCTGAATGGGCTCTTAAGCTGGGTATCGAATTCTCTCCGGAGAAAACTGAGCTGGTCGTTTTTTCTAGGAAGCATAACCTAGCTCAGCTGCAGCTCCTACTAACGGGTAAAAAGATCTCTCAGGTTTTAGTCGCCAATTATCTCGGGGTCTGGTTCGACTCTAAATGCACCTGGGCTTGTCATATTAGGTATCTGACACAAAAATGCCAACAGAGGATTAATTTTCTTCGTACGATTACCGGAACTTGGTGGGGTGCTCATCCAGGAGACCTTATAAGGTTATACCAAACAACGATATTGTCAGTTCTTGAGTACGGCTGTTTCTGCTTTCGCTCCGCCGCGAACACGCACATTATAAAATTAGAGAGAACACAATATCGTTGTTGCGTATTGCCTTGGGTTGCATGCAGTCGACCCATACGATGAGTCTTGAAGTGCTAGCGGGTATTCTTCCGTTGAAACATCGTTTTTGGAATCTCTCTTACCGGTTGCTAATTCGATGCACAGTTATGAACCTATTAGTAATTGAAAATTTCGAGAGGTTGGTCGACCTCTTCAATCTCAATCCAGATTTATGACTTTATATTTTGACTATATGGCTCAAGATATTAATCCTTCTTCATACGATTCCTCCAATGTCGCACTTTTAGATACTACTAATAATGCTATATTCTTCGACACCACCATGTAACAAGACATTTCTGGTATCCCGGATCAATTGCGACCCCAAGAGATCCCTAAGATTTTTTCCAATAAGTTTAAACATGTTAGTTATGATAAAAGGTTTTACACTGACGGATCTAATCTAGATGAGTCCACTGGCTTCGGTGTTTTCCACGAAAATTTTACCGCCTCCGACAAACTCGATGCTCCTGCTTCCGTGTACGTCGCAGAACTTGCTGCTATTCAGTACTCTCTTGGAATCATCGAAACCCTACCCATAGACCACTACTTCATCTTCACAGATAGTCTCAGTGCCATTAAGGCTCTGCGATCAATAAAGCCTGTGAAGCACACCCCGTATTTCCTGGGGAAAATACGGCGGTTTTTAAGTGCTTTAACAGATAAAAATTACCGGGTTACCTTAGCGTGGGTCCCTTCTCATTGCTCGATTCCGGGTAACGAAAAGGCTGACTCTTTAGCTAAGGTGGGTGCTATTGATGGCGATATTTATGAGAGACCAATTGCTTATGATGAATTTTATAGCATTTTGCATCAGAGAACACTCAACAGTTGGCAATCATCATGGAACTCAGATGAACTGGGACGGTGGCTACATTCCATATTTCCTAAGGTATCGACGAAAGCATGGTTCAAGGGGTTGGATGTAGGTCGGGACTTCATTCGCGTGATGTCCAGACTTATGTCCAATCACTACACGTTAAACACGCCCGAAAAAAAAAAACATTAACAAAACATTAAAAAAACCTTAAAAAATGCTGTAACTGTACATAGTTATACCATAATTTAATTATGTTTTTCATTGTAGATACATCAATTTTACATTAAATAACATTGTCCAGAACAATAAAAAACATCGTTTTTGTCATTTTTACAATGAAAAAGGGAGGTCGTTATGTATCTTAACAGCATTTTTTCAGGCATTTTTCCCATACATTTAGAAGTCACTGACAATGTTTTTCATGGTAAAATTATCGTCGGTGGTAGACTCAACAACAAAAAACGTTGTTAAAACATGGTAATGACAACAATCGCTTACAAGCTTATACAGTAAAAATACCGTGTTTTTTATGAACCATAAAAAACACAGTATTTTTACTGTAAGCTTTGTGGTCCCCGTGGTTCTGTGGTTAGCGATGTCTGTCGGCTAGCTCTCCCACACAGTTGTGATATCGGGTTCGATTCCCGATCGAGTCGAGGATCTTTTCGAGCTGGAAATTTTCTCGACTCAGCACTGGGGCACGGTGTATCGTTGTACTTATCCTAAACATGCAAAATGTGCCAAAGACAATATCGATACCCGAGCAGGACAAAATATCATTACAATATCACAACCAGATATTGGAAATACACCTCATTTTGATCTTAATATGGTTTACATAGTTGGTAAAATAACAAAAAATAATACCAAAATATTGTTCCTCCAAGACTACATGAATAACAAAGCTTGATATTTCAATAACAAACCAAGAATTTGCATTAAAAATCACGAAAATGACCGATTCAGATATTTTCAACTTATTGAACACTGAATGCATAACTGATACATCATAAATAATCAATGTCGATTAATTTTCACTCAAAAACTTACTTTTAATCAGATATTTTAGAATCATCTCAAACATCTCATTGAAGGCATAGCGAGATATGATATCAAAATTCTATGATATTTTCTTATGCACGTTTGAAACGTGAATATCTTTTAAATAACACGATAAGTCCTTTTAACTAAATATTTTATTGATGAGTTATGATTTTGTTATCCTCTCCTGCCCGGGTAACGAATTCTCTCAACTAATCTAGTTGATCGAGACCGCTATTAGCCCCAAGGCTAAGCGTGCGATATTGTTTTGTCTATATTCTCGGGACGAAAAAGCGCTGTGTTCGCGCTTTTACCAGGAACATTTTTTCACTACACCCATTCATTTTTTTTGTATGAAATCATCTCACAACAGTATTACTTCACAGCATCAGTTTCAACAAGGTGAAATCAAATAGAATGAAACCAGCGTTCTACTGAACAACTCGTTTTTGTCCCGAGATAATTATGCCGCTGATAGAAAAATAATCAGTTTATGTACCTATAAAATCCAAGCGGAAGCGCTACTGTTTCAAGCTTGAATTACACAAACATATTAATGTCATTTATCGTCAGCTTTTATTATATCTATCATTTTTTTACTGTTTTTACAATCAATCATTGATCCGCAAATTTATTACTCTTCCGTGAAAAAAATGAATCAAAATTGAACCAATCAATATCACCACCACTCACAAAGCAATTAGTTTTTGCACTTTTAATTAGCAAAGTTATTGAGGAGCACAAAAAATCACGGCCAATCGACAGCTTTAGCCAGTGACCTTGGTGTCGGTTCAGTGCTTTTTTGTTGGCTGTGGTTTTTGCGTTCGGATCGGAAACGGAGTTGATAGCTAAAATGAACTTTCAATTAACCTATTTAATAGTTTTAATAAGCTCAGGGATTCACATGGCAAAAAATACTTCTCGTTGGTTGATAAAAAGCTACAAATTATAGCGTTTAATACTACTCGCATATTTCTTCCAAGTTTGTTTTTTTTCAGCATTTTAAATAACAAAATACAGCGTTTAACATTTGATTTTATATTAATAAACTATACTCGATTTCCCTGCGGTTTGGAGCAATTCCTGCCGTAGAACTTATCCGTCGTTTCTCGTGCCCGTTGCAAACGCTGGATTCGCTCCGTTGCTATGTAGGACTTGTAGGTGGCCAGATCTGCCAGGGCGCACTCCCTGCTGATTCCATTCGATTCGTGCATTTTGAGAAAAATCTCCTTCAGTTGTTCGCTGGAGTCTATCGGGAAACCCTCCAGTGCCAGAAACATCCGTGCGCTGGTGTTTGTCATACCGTCGAAGCAAACTGAACTTGTCGGTTGATTGTGCAAAAAGGAAAGGTAAACTCGCAGAGCATGCATCACTTTTGTGTCCCGAAGCCGTGCTCTGTAGGGTTCCAGGCTGTCCTCGGTTGAAGTCTTCTTTATTGCTTGAACTTTAGATTGTTGTACGTTGGGCAACTTTGGAGGATTCGAAACACTTGGATTAGCTTGAATTTTTCGATTGGACAGTAGACCTGAACTCCGCCTCGGTTCATTTCGCGTAACATTTTCAACTGGCTTACATTGGACTAGCATTGACTCATTTGGTACAACTTTTGACTCTTTAGACCCTGGGGAAACAGAGGAGGAGCCTGATCGTTTCACGAAAAGGCTGCCCAATCTTCGAAGGCCTTTTGGTGTAGCAGCTTTTTTGTCATCAAATATTTTACAGTCTTTTTCGTCAGCAATCGATTTGATCTTAGTTTCGATATAATTCAATCGTTGCAACATATGATCACATTTTTCTATAATTTGGTCAAGTTGAACAGTATTCTCTAGACGACTTTCCTGCAGACGTCGTGATGTTTCTTGTTTTTCAATCAGATCTAGATATAGCTTTAAATCGTTTAGTTTCGTATCGATTGCCCTGACCATGTTATCAACGGTGTTTAAATCTCGTCGAATGCAACCCGACAGCAGTTCAGCTCGATTACTGACATCTCCAACACTGACAGCCTTACACGCACGATTGCCGAGAAAAGAAGTTGAATCACACAGCGTGGAAGAATCAACGATCACGTCATTCACTGCACTGCCGTTGCTGGATCTGGTTGTAAGCGTCGCCGCTACCGGCGTCGACCATGAGGGCTGATGGCGAGGAGACGTAACCGGGTGCGCATGATCACAAAAGCACACCGACAATAAGCTTTCGTCGCGAACCGTTCGCTGGCAGTAGTGGTGGAACTGATTTCGGCTTGTCATTTTTACTCATTAGCGGACACGCGCTAGAAGCTGTAGATGAAACGACGCGAACCGCACCGGCTGTGCTCGCAGCGACTCCAAAAACACATCCACTCGCGACGACGACCCGACTCTACTTTGTCTCAGTTTGGCGACTTTGTGGTGTATCACCGAGTGCCAGGTAAATACATCATTTGATTGAAAATATATAAAAGCTTATTTTAATGTTCGTTATTGTATGTGTAATGGGCATGTAAGTTGACGTTTGTTTGTTGTTGTTATTAGATAAGTCGGAATGCATCGAATCGAATTTATATGGAAACACGTACAAGACCATATGTCGATTGATAAACAAGCGTGTTAGTCTCACTTTAACTTTATTACGAATTACTTGGCTAAATGATTATGATATAAAATAAATTCACTGGTGTATTATGCCATGAAAAAGAAATGATCAGCCATGATTACAAATAAACGACATAATGGGAGCCGGAATAACTAGAATTGCAAATTTTTATTTATTGAGCTACATCTTTCGTTGTCATCTAATTGCCATCAATGGGGGTAATTCTATAACTTAGACCTCGGATTTGGAACCAGCAACCAGACCTCGTACGAATCCAACAGGGCCCGCGGAATACAAGCCGGCCATGATTCCTGGCTCAGTGGAACATCATTAAATTTATCTCGTAGTCGGCAGCGAGGATAAAAAATTTTCTTTTTGTTTTTGAGATACAGATACCTTAAAAATCAAGACAGATTTAAATGGCGCCGTTAAACTTTTTTTTTATTGTGCCGTGTCAAATACATTATGTGAACAAAAAAATAATTTTGTTTCATTAGATTTGAGTGAAAGATTGTTATTCTCACAAAAGTATTTAAGACGGTAAATTTTTAATTAGTCATATTGCAAGGCTAGTGGTCCTCGTGGTTCTGTGGTTAACAATGTCGGTCGGCCAGCTCTCCCACACGGTTGTGATGTCGGGCTCGTTTCCCGATCAGGTCGAGGATCCTTTCGAGCTGGAGATTTTCTCGACTCAGCACTGGGGTACGGTGTATCATTGTACTAATCCTGCAACACGCAAAATGTGCCAGAGACACTATCGATAACGAATTCTCTCAATTAATCTAGTTGATCGAGACCGCTATTAGACCTCCAGACTATCGTGCGATATATATTGCAAGGTTGTGTTCGTGTTTGTATGGTACGAACTTACCGAAAGGCAAATAATTTCCAAAATATACTATGATTTCGAGCATATATTCAAGGGCCATCTTCCTTGTCTTACATTCTACAGTACATACTTTTTTTTGTTCACACAATATTTATTTGACACGGCACAATACAAATTAATGTTCTTCGGAGCCAAATAAATCTAATGCCTTATGGTCTAAAATATCTAATAAGCTAAATGCAAATTTTTTATCCTCGCTGCCGACTACGAGCTGAAACTAAATATATTACTAAAACTAACATGTTTTTTTATCCGAGTGTCGTTTCGCTGTTTAATGGGAACCTTGATGCTCTTCAAATAGCTATATACAAGTAGCATGTATGGCAAGTTTCGCTGAGCGAGGATATCAAGAGCTGGCACATAGGGCTGTATTCCTCGGGCCCTGAGGCACAGTACATACTTGAAATCTATTTCCGGTTTTCGGTAATTTATTGCCGAAAACGGCACCACTGAGTTCTCAGTAAAAAATAAAATGACAGCTGTCCAATTTTTTTTTCGAAAATCTCGGTTTACCTAACTGAAATTTCAGCACAAAATATCCGAAATCTCGGTAGTGATTGCTCGGTAATATGTTGTGCCGAAATGTTAAGTTAGGTTGAACCGAGATTTACACAAAAAATATGACAGCTGTCATTTGATTTTTAACCAAGCCGAGTGATGCCGTTCTCGGCAATAAATCCGGTAATACATTTTAAGTGTGTACTTTAGAAAGTAAGACATTGGTTATAATAAGCGACGTTAGACATTATTTTGTGTTTGTGCCGTGTCAAGTAGGTGATATGTGAAAAAAAAAACAAAATAAAAAAGTAGTTTCCTGGCGGAATCAACAAACAACCTTTTGAACGCTATGTGAACCTTTATTTTTATCTTGAACTTAAGTATAATTATATTGTATTATAGTATTATAATATGCTTTGAAATAACATTTAGTGTAAAAACTTGGAATAGTTGTCGAAAGAAATCCTGCACGACAGTTTATAATACTAGAAAGTATCCAACTTTTTGACAAAAGTGGTGGTTCCAAATTCGAAAATAGGGTATAACTGTTTTTAGTGGACCACTCAGTTGTATAGCTGCATATTTTGCAAGAATAAGTGTAAATATCTCAACTGAATTAAGTATTTTATTATGTATAAATATGAAGTTTCATGTTTTCTATCTTTTTTGCATAAAAAACAACAAGATAATACCTATAATTCCTTATAATAAAAGAAATAAATCATCGCTGCAATTTCCTTTAATGGGTCACCGTTTCCTAATTTGGACCACAGCAGATTTCCTAATTTGGGCCAGGTCTACTTGAATAATTTTCTAATCCACTGTATAACAGGTAGTTGTGAACGATTGCACTATGTCGCAGATTGCTTCGAATTATGAAGGACCACCCATAGACCATGGGCCGTTTTTTACTCCTTTCGTAGTCAATCCTCCGAAGCCTAATTCTGATTATTTCGTACAAACCTTGAAAGACGAGGATTTTCTGAGATGAATCTTGCAACTGTAGACTGAAATGGGGAATGCAGCTGGTTTTCCTTTTCGTGGTTTTCCTGACGACTTCCTGAGTTCCTGCTTGCACGAAATATTACGGTTGATCGTGGAAGCTTCTCTAATCGAAACACCACTTTTTATTGCTTGGAGACACTCAGTAACAGCTGCTTTAGTATATTTTTCACCAATTTTTGGCGTTTTTTGCATTCTAGCTGCAACTTGTTACAATAACACGATCGTAACACATCTATGGTAACTATGATTCGCTGTGTTACTTCGATATAAATAAAAGTTTAGGTACTCAGCGAGACAGCGTGCTGATCGCTCTCGTTCGAAATGAAGCATTTCAAAATAAGGAAAACAGTACTTTTTTACCATAAATTGGACCACTATTTTTTTAAGTGTTTGATTGATTGCTTATCTTTTAAAGACACTATTATTCTACCCGTTCATCAAAAATCTGGTAATTTTCGCTCGGAAACTGTGATGTCAGTTCAATTTTTGGTAAAGCCGTTTCTTATGAAAACGTTAACGAACCATGGCAAATCAGGTAGCATCAAGTTAAAAGACATTTTTTACAGCTTTTATTGAGAACTAGCTGACCCGGCAAACTTCGTACCGCCGCCTTGAGTTTTATTGACTGGTATATTGCAAAAACTGAAATATCTAAGTGCTGCTAAAAAACATACCTACGATATGTTTCGGCTCTGATTTGTTTTTAGTTTTTTTTTTCAGTCCTGCGCTCGTAAAATTCTACGTTTTTATCAGTGAACATTATGAAGCACCTTTCAACCATAATCAAATCATTTCAATACATTTCTGAAAATAAACAATAATTCTTTTAAATATTCTGAAGGAAATTATTACATAATTTTTTCAATTATTCAAAAGCTTGGCTTAATGCAAATATAGTAATACTCTTCTACCTGCCCAATCTCACTGGAACAGATTTTATAAAAAACTTCAGAATTCTGAATAATTCAAGCTTAAAATTCGGACTATACGAAACATGTGAAAGTGGTCAAGGCGGTCCTAGCCACTCAATTCTATATATTCCACAATGTCGGGGTCAGGGTCACGTGAATATGGGACATAGAGCTGTCCATGTGAGAAGCATGAATACTCGGAGTTTATGCCACAAATTTTCAGTGACCGTCCTTGGGTTTTATTAATAGTCATCGCGAATGCGCGACGCACGGGAAATTGCAGACGTTTAAAATTTAACGGCAAATCGGTTGGAGTAATCGAGATACGCGGGATTATTACGACTTCTCCTTTGTAGTTTCCTTTCAGAATTGTCGCTTCAAGAACATTTGCCATCGGGTAGTGGAAGCAATGCATCTGTTCGGTGGTAAATTTGACCTTGAATCTATAAAGTAGTAGTAGTTGAAAATATTTGATTAGAATTTTTATCTCAATTGAGTGTTTGAGTTATTATACTTTATTTCTCTTTTGTTCAAGACTCGTTTAAAGACTGGATGGAAACTAAGTGTGTAACTGACGATATATGGGGTGTCGAACGTCGTGCATTTCGAGCTCGTCTTGTTCTTAACCGATCAACTTCCCTTCGGGACTCGTATATTCCCTGACTTTTTAATATTCTATCTTCAGTGTTGCGGAGCCTGACATTTTTATTGACCTGCTACTACTCGTGTCTTAACTCGCAAAACTGGAACAAAAACAACGAATTTAATTTTAATACAACGGCATGTTAAGTATTTGAACATTCCACTTGCAACAACTTCATCTGAACAAAAATCACTTCGACCAAAGCAGAAATTTGTCAAAGTCAACTGGAAGATATGCAAAAATCAGTTTGATCATGTAGATTAGGGAACATTCCTTTTATAAAACACCCTCAGCGGCATCTTCGTTAGGAAGAAAATAAATCGAAACCAACTGAAACCAGTATGAATACTCCTCAGAACTCTTGCAAAAACACATTATTATTTTTAATCTATTATGTTTATTACGTACCGACAGTGTCTTCTTCTTTCTTGAAAAACAGTCACAGCACAAATTAACAGAAATCGACGTTGAATTTAAGTGGAATCAACAGAAACCAATACGAAAATCGCATAGAACTATTCCATAAAATATTAAAAAAATGACGGCTATCGTTTAAGTACGCCCCGGTGATGAAAACTTCTTTCGAACTTTTCCGATCAAAGGCAACAAAAAATCGTTACTCACTGAAACTCACAGAAAACCTCTCAGAATCTCAGAAGGGCGGGAAATATCAAGGGTTGGTTTTTAACGTTTTATAACTTTTCCAGCTGATTTTCGTTATTGCCATGGCAAGCTGTTTATGCGAGAATATGCATGTTTTAGGTTTAATGCCACTAGTTATCAGGGCTTTGGGCATTATCGAATATCACCCAACTGCGGAGCGCGAAGGTACATACAGACGTTTGAAATTAAATGGTAAATTGGTAGGTAAACGGAGCTTCGAAATTTTCGCTTCAATGACATTAATATTTCATCTGTGCAATTGACACTTCGCAACATTATAGTTTTCAATTCAACATTCAACAATTAAATGTAAATCCAGAGAAAGTATTTCAAACATACAGCTAGCAATAGCAGCGTGTTGGCATCAAATTCGTTCAACAAACTGAAATCAAAGATATTTTTCAAGCGAGTTAAACGAAGCACACCCTAAAAGTCATACAGAAGAAGAATCTGCATTTGCAAAATCTTCCGTGAAGAATTGTAATACACTAAGGTCGCTTTATACGCGGGTTTTTTACGCGGCTTCCGGAATTTACGCGGTTCTTTTTACGCAGATTTCGAAATTTACGCGGATTCCTGGAGTTTACGTGTTTTTTTTTTACGCGGACTCCGAAATTTACGTGGTATTTTTTTTACGCGGATTTCGGTTTCCCTTCACTCGGAATGCAGAATTAACGCTGTTTTTTTTTTACGTGGATTCCGGAATTTACGCGGTTTTTTTACGCGGATCCGGAATTTACGCGGTTTTTTACGCGGATTCCGGAATTTACGCGGTTTTTTTTCGAGGTTTTTTACGCGGCACGTATCCCCCGCGTAAAAAGCTACTTTAGTGTACTGAGCAATTCGAATTCAGGTTAAGCATGTAGCATTAACTTAGTTACTTGCTTTACTGAATATTTTTTTCTGGACAATGTATTGCCTAAAGAGAGTAGAGCTTTTCCGCTGTCTTCAGAACTTGATACATAACCTTAATCAAATTAGGATATGCTTTTTGAAAGTTTCTGTTAAGGCCACCCCTTTCATTGTTCGATTGCTGCTCAATCAGGAACATGTAGACATTTGTAGTCGTGAATTTTGAAAAAAAAATCAGCATTTGTTACGCTGATTTTAAAAGGATGATCGATCAATTCGTCGTCTGTGTGACATTAACGATTTTTCTCATTGACAGTAGCTTGTTAAAGATAACTTCGAAATCCGATACTAACTAAAAAGTCGTTTTTGAACGTCCAATTTCTCATTGATTTTACTCAGTATGGTTACAAGTATGGAAACATTTTCATCGAATTCATCCCATTAAGAACTGACTTGCTGCAACTCAGAAGCGATTATTGGATAATCAGATCCATCACCGCGGAAGAAGCATTACCCAGTTCCAAGTTGTTTTCCACGTCCACGTCAAGAGTACCCTAGCGTACTCTCTTGTGTCAAAGGTTTTGTTGAAGATATTGCAGCAAATAAACGGGAACCGGTCGTCTATCGCGAGCACCAATCATTTCTCTAACCGGTATCGTGGGTTATGCCTTCAAGACGAGAAACTTAAATTGGCTTATATCTGGGAATGACAACATGATGTGTTGTAGGAGTTGACGTTGATAGATCATGAGTATGCGTGCCAATGTAGCACTTGAAATCACATTTGATCCATTTTGTATTGACTGAGTTCTGTATGATAGGTTACTCTCGTTGCGATGAAGTCCCAGTAAGAATTGTCGGGCCGATGTCGGACCAATTCGCGTCCGATTCTCCGATAGATCGGTCCAACAACGGGTTGACATTTAGCTCAACATCGGTCCGATGTCGTGCTCAAATGCAACAAAAATGTCGGACCAGGGTTCATTCGCTCCTAGGGGTTCATTCGTCTTCGTGCGTCGCGGGCGAGAGGGAAGTTTAGTTGTGTTTGTTTTGAAGCAAGTCCGGTGCGGCTGGCATGCGGACTTGGTCAAAACAAACACAACCAAACTTCTCCTGCCGCAACGAGATCACGATGGCGGGGTGTGCGATTCAAACCTCATTGTATGCGACGCAGCAGCGGCGGTGTGCAGGTTGTTCTGTTTTGATTATTTTGATAGCGCGGTATTGGATTAGAGCGCTTCATTTATTTAAGGATGGTGCATGATTAATTATTTTTATCCACTATATAAAAATGGATTTACGTAACGCAGATTTCATTGATATTATTCCCGCCGTTACTGGGGTGCACAATAAGCACCATCATTTTAAATCGTTTTAAATCAAGAAAGTAAGCGGTGACATGTACATTTTATTCCAAGAAAATATTCGTAGAGTTCGAAGCAATATCTTTGTGAAACATTTGGGGTTTTCTTAATAATAAAAATTGTGATATCATTCACATAACGTAAAACGTGGTGGCGGGGCTGTGCGATTCAAACCTCATTGTGTGCGATGCAACAACGGCGATGTGCAGGTTGCTTTATTTTGATTATTTCGATAGCGCAGTATTGGATTAGAGCGCTTCATTTATAGGATGGTGCATGATTAATTATTTTTATCCACTATATAAAAATGGATTTACGTAACGAAGATTTTATTGATATTATTCCCGCCGTCACTGAAGTGCACAATAAGCACCATCATTTTAAATCGTTTTAAATCAAGAAAGTAAGCGGTGACATGTACATTTTATTACAAGAAAATATTCGTAGAGTTCGAAGCAATATATTTGTGAAACAGTTAGGGCTTTTAAATACTTAAAATTGTGATATCATTCAAATAACGTAAAACGTGGAGACGGGGCTGTGCAATTTATGCCTAGTTGGGTGCGACGCAGCAGCGGCGGTATACACTTGTACTGGTAGCTTTGTTTTGATTATTTTGATAGCGCACTATTGAATTAGAGGGCTTCATTCATACGATGATTCAGGATTAATTTTTTTATCTACTAGATTAAAATGGAATTACGTAACGCAGATCTTACTGATATCATTCCCGCCATTTTTGAGGTGCAATGGTAATGGTAATTATTTTAAATCGTTCTAAATCATAAAAGTAAGCTGTGACATGTACGTTCTATTGCAAGAAAATATTCGTAGAGTTCGAAACAATGTATTTGCAAAACATTTAGGGTTTCTTAATAATAAAAATTGTGATATCATTCTCATAACGTAAAACGTGGTGGCGGGGCTGTGCGATTCAAACCTCATTGTGTGCAACAACGGCGATGTACAGGTTGCTGTATTTTGATTATTTTGATAGCGCAGTATTGGATTAGAGCGCTTCATTTATAGGATGGTTCATGATAAATTATTTTTATCCACTATATAGAAATAGATTTACGTAACGCAGATTTTATTGATGTTATTTTCGCCGTTTCTGAGGTGCACAATAAGCACCGTCGTTTTAAATCGTTCTAAATCAAGAAAGTAAGCGGTGACATGTACGTTTTATTGCAAGTAAATATTCATAGAGTTCTAAGCAATATATTTTTGAAACATTTAGGGTTTCTTAATAATAAAAATTCTGATATCACTCACATAATGTAAAACGTGGCGTAGTGTGCGAAACAGCAGGGGCGGTGTATACACATTGCTTTGTTTTGATTATTTTGATAGCGCAGTATTGAATTAGAGGGCTTCATTCATACGATGATTCATGATTAATTATTTTTATCTACTATGTTGAAATAGAATTCCGTAACGCAGATCTCATTGATATCATTCCCGCCATTTCTGAGGTGCAATGGTAATGGTAATTATTTTAAATCGTTCTAAACCATAAAAGTAAGCTGTGACATGTACGTTTTATTGCAAAAAATGTTCGTAGAGTTCGAAGCAATATATTTGTAAAACATTTAGGGTTTCCTAATAATAAAAATACTAATATCATTCACATAACGTAAAACGTGGTGGCGGGGCTGTGCGATTCAAACCTCATTGTGTGCGATGCAGCAACAACGATGGGCAGGTTGCTTTGTTTTGATTATTTTGATAGCGCAGTATTGGATTAGAGCGCTTCATTTATAGGATGGTTCATGATTAATTATTTTTATCCACTGTATAAAAATAGATGTACGTTACGCAGATTTTATTGATATTATTCCCGCCGTTACTAAGGTGCACAATAAGAACCAACATTTTAAATAAAAAAAGTAAGCGGTTACATGTACGTTTTATTGCAAGAAAATATTCGTAGTGTTTAAAGCAATATATTCGTGAAACATTTAGGGTTTCTTAATAATAAAAATGGGAATATTATTCACATAACGTAAAACGTGGAGGCGGGGCTGTGCGATTCAAACCTCATTGTGTGCGACGCAGCAACGGCGATGTGCAGGTTGCTTTGGTTTGATTATTTTGATAGCGCAGTATTGAACTAGAGCGTTTCTTTTGTAGGATGGTCCATGATTAATTATTTTTATCTACTATATAAAAATAGAATTACGTAACGCAGATCTTATTCATACTGTTCCCGCCGTTTCAAAGGTACACAATAAGTACCAAGATTTTACATCGTTCTAAATCAAAAAAGTTAGCGATGACATGTAAGTTTCATCGCAAGAAATATTCGTAGAGGTCGAAGCAATAAATTTGTGAAACAGTTAGGGTTTTCTAATAATAAAAATTGTGATATCATTCACATAACGTAAAACATACATAAAACCTGACTTTTTTCCATTCAACCTTTAGCTTTCAGCTATAATTCGGAATTCAAAGCAATGGGATGTGTTTTTGTATATCGATATTCAGACGAGACATTTGAGGAGAAATAATAGGTATCTGATTACTAAAGATATAATTCACAATGACATGTGATTTTTTCTACATTAAAATGTTCTGAAAGATTCTTGAAGAGAAATAGTAGGTATCTGACTATTAAAACTTGAGATATTATTTACAAAACTACGTGAAACATGATTGTGCTTGTTTAGAAAAGACATTTGAGAAGAAACAACAGGTAGCTGATTACTAAAACTTAGATATTATTCACTACATATAACATTCATAATCATGATATTTAATGCGTAATTCAGCTCAAACATGAAATTCAAAGCGATGATAAGTGCTTTTTTGAATTAAGAGGTTCGGTAATGCTTGGGAATGGAATTTGAGGATATCTGACAAATGATGAAAATATGGAAATATATTGCAAATAATTTATTCTGATGAATAGAAAATGAGAAATTGTTCATAAAACTACGTAGACATGTAAAATTAGTAGCCCCAAAATTGATAAATATTAATCACATCAAATTGTTTGATTCAAATGTGATGTTTTTAAATATCCATATTTTACACACTAGTCAGTTTTTTTTCGCATTTTTCACGATTTTTTTCACGCGGATTTTTGAATAAATGCAGTTTTTACACGCTTTTTACGCTTAACGGTGCATCATATACGACATTATGCGCATTGTGCATAAGGTAAAAAAAATCTAACGTCGCAAGTCATTGTTTTTGATTTTCAGCTAGAACGGTATAACATATGACAAATAAATGTGTGCCTCACATCTCAGACACATGATGCTATGTCCATCAAATACGTAACTACAAACATTGTAGCAATCGTGATTGATCTTGCAGATTATTAGACCTAAACTTAAGAATGATAAAAAACAACCCTAACTGGTCATCCCATATCAACTCCAGCTGCCATATTTAATTATGTGACGGTATTTTCCGGCTTCTGGCGAACATCCCATGGTGGTCAAATACAATCCAATCTTAGTATTTTCAGAAACAAGATTATGCCCAGAGGCCAGAAATCATTCCCAATAGCAATTTCGAACTCCAAAATGACGACTCCGGTATCAGGAATATAGCCTAAAGTGGTATTTGGCCAATAATTTCAATACTGTCAAAAGCAGTTTCTGTAGAGCAGCCCTAATCGCAAAATAAAATTGAATATGAGTATTTCTCAAGTGAGTTGTGTTAATGCGACAGAGAAATATTGATTGATTTTGATATAATTGATTTTATTAAATAAATCGGGTTTAAACTACCGCCAGTGTATAAGAAGTAATTGATTGTTCGGAAGGTTTGATCAATTGACATTGTTTGCCATTTTTTTATTTTAGAATAATTAAAAAGAGTGTATCAATATCAAAAAGTTGCAGGTTTTTGAGCTCATGAACAAGGAGAAACAACGTTATTTTCATTATTTATTCATTCTTCAGCTAATCAGGGTGTGCAATTTTCTTAAAACGGCACAGACATTTTATAGTTTTATGTTCATATTTTGAATAAATTTGAAATTTTAAAGCTAAGAAAATCTTCACACATTTAATCTTAACTGTTTTGTCTGCAAAGCCTACAACGATTCACTGGGTCGCGTGTTTCGGGTGTATCACAGCATAGTTCCAATTTATGTATCATAAAAAAAATTCCGCTTTGTTTCAATTGCGTAGGTCATTCGCATATCCAGTAGGGTGGGGCGAAAAATAATTGTTAGCTCCAATGCACTTTTCGTGTTCCTAATGGGTCCCATAACAACTGTGTAACTTTTCAGATCGATCGGTGAAACGCCCGATTTGCGTCCGATTTTTAAAGTTTCCCTACGATTTTATATGGGAAAATCCACTTTTTACTTATTCTCTAGAGATGTAAAGTTGGCTCTCAAAAAAATATCAATGCATGATATTTGTAGGAAATTTTCCTGGAAAAAACTCTTCTGAAGACCGTAAGGCGCTACGATGCTTGTAGAAACAGCTATTCACCCCAAACTGATTGAATGTCTGACGGACGGCTCACCTTTGAAATATTCCAGCAACACTGCTACAGTATGCTGCTATTGCAAACTCGCTTAAGTATGAGAAATAATTTTGCGTGGAAATTATTTTTAAAGTGTGATTTTTGCTCATAGTATCTTCGGGGAAGCCTCCAAGATAAATTTAAGCGATATCATTTCTCAGCACATGGTTGAATTTGCAACAGCAGCATGCTGCAGCAGTATTGCTAGTAAAATTCAATGAAGAGCCGTCCGTCAGATATTCAATTAGTCGGGGGTGAATATCTTTTTTCACAAGCAAGGTAGCGCTTTGCGGTCTTCAGAAGAGTTTTTCCCAGGAAAATTCCCCCCCAGGAAAATTTCCTATAAATATCATGTATTGATATATTTTTAGGAGCCAAGTGGACATCTCTATAGAAAAAGTTTTGAAAAAGTGGTTTTCCCATATAAAATCGTATGGAAGCTTTGAAAATCCGGCGCAAATCGGGCGTTTCACCGATCGATCTGAAAAGTTACACAGTTATTGTAGGACCCATAAGGAACACGAAAAGTGCATGGGAGCGAAAAAATAACACCATCGCTTTTTTCTCATATTACCATGTCCCAGTCTAATATTCAGGTGCGACAGCCGAAGTGGTGAGGTGTCTCTAATTCAGGGGCGACTCATGGCTTTTGAACCTACCTGTTCAACTACAAATTTTGAAAATCGCAGTTTGAGGAAGTAATCACAATCATGTTCGCATAATTACGCAAGTCATTCTATTTGTTACTATTTGAAAGTGAAACTAAAAACCAATAAAATATTAATATAAATTTGCGATTTAGATATATTTTTTGCAAGGCGTTCCCATGTGCAATGCACAGGTTGCACCTATGGACGAGTCGCCCCTGCTCTAATTATTAATACAGTGCTATTTCGAACGAATTCACACCAAGCCGCTGTGCAATGTCCGGGACAGTGCCGTGTTGTCGCCGTGCGAATGAAAAATATCGTTGCCGACGATATTTTGTGCTTTCCGGAGAGTGCATGGCAGCAACTTGCGAAGATGTGACTATGTGGCAGTGAAATATTTTCGTTTTTTTTTTTGCATTCGCGTCACAGCTTGGACACTGCCCGAAAGCAGTGAGAATAGCTGAACTCTGTTATTCTAATTCGTACATAAACTTTATATATATGACTGGAGCAAGAGAAACCAAACCTACCGTCAAACACTGACGGTACACGAGCAAAGTGAATAAACTTGACTACTACGCTAGACTTGTTAGCAAGGGTATTGTAATCATTTAAAAAAAAAGTTTACAATAATTTGAGTTTTTATTCTTTTTGTTTATTTTGATCATTCTATCATTTGGAAAAGCGTACATTAGATTACATTGAATTTTATTTTGTTTGTTCTTTAAATAAATCATTTCCTGGTAACAACAGGATATGTGTATGAATGCAGCGTTCCGATTGTGTAGGCTTGCTTGCCCGATCGATGTCGCAATCGCTTAATTTTTCGAATCAGTCTAAGAAGTAGAATAAAGGGAAAAAATAAGCAATTGTTCTCATAACGGAAACATTGAATTTTTACACAGGTTCTCCCGCTGAAGCAAGTTTACCGATCCCTTTGAATATTTCTGAGCTTTACAGTTGATCGTTGGACCATGTAGTAATAGTTGTACCTAGAGTTTCCACAGAACTGCTTGGAGGCAACAATTCGGCAGCAGTCCCAGCAGCAGTAGCAATAGTCCCAGCAGCAACAGTGGTCCCAACAGCAGCAGTAGTCCAGCAGCAGCAGTCTCTGGATTAGGATTTACTCTGGTCAAAAAAAAAAAAAACAAAAAAAACACACACACACAAAAAGTAAAACAAACCTCTTTCATGCTCTCGTGCTGGTATGTTTCACTCAAGTTCGGCATTGGAAGCTTCAAGCGCACCCGGTATAGACCTCAGCTTCCTGTGACTACGGCCGCGTACAGATCTCGCTCGTAATTAACATGAAGCTATTCATAATGACAAAAAAATAAATTTTATTCATCACTTGCAATTATTTTCTTATTTACTTACACTGCAAAGTCGGGTGTTTCCGGTAGTAAAATAGTTTGCTGGATAAGAGTAAAAGTCAATTCACAGCTTTCCAAGAATTCAAATGATTCCTTGAAAACTGTAGCGTATCGCCAGAGTGTTTATCTCCAAACGAAGTGCATTGTGAAGAAGTGAATATACCACTATATCGTCGGTTAATGACACAACTCAAAATTTTGAACATTTGATGTCGTAAACTATCATCTCACAAAGCATCCACTAACCAGTAAAAAAGCTTATGGGACCACGTACTTTTAAACGTGTTTTTTCCCGAAACAAGTAGATTGGCTGATCGTACTCACCTTTCTTATTGTTTTTCATTGGACCCTAGGAATGAATGCAAGATATTTCTAAAATTGCAATACTTTTCAACTAAAATCAAGTTATATTTTTGTTAAGAGAAATTCACACAAAGGTATTATAGAATTGAACGTAAAGAAAAAGTAAGTGATGGGGGAACCTGAGAATAAACCCATGTTTATTCATTTTTGATATCGACCGACAAAGCTTGACAAAGCAGACTCTAAAACCTTGCGGCCACGCAGCTCCTGTCTCAGAAGGTTATGCACTTGTTCTCGCGATAGATAAAAATTATTTCTGTTGGTGTAGACAAACATTATATTTTAGAAAAGTAAATGCATATTTATTTACGCATATCATTTGATCAAAAACTTTCGAAAAAAAAAACTAGTCACAGCAGTCATTGTACCAAAAACATGATTCCAACGTCTCTCGCGGTGAGCATGTTACAGAAAGAACTACTTATCAGAAACACAAAAACAAAACATAAAATAAAAAAAAAAACAAACAAACAAACCCTGTAGGTTGTACCTTTACGCTGTACACAGAGGCGGACGAAGAGTGATTTGAGCTGCAGGCGAAAACTGTTTTTAACGCCTCCCTTCATCAGATTCAGATTTTCTAAACCTCCCTTCATTTTTCAATTTATATCAATAGTTGTATTTGACATCGGACCTGGATTCCAAAGGGTGCGGTCCGAAGAGAGAACATAGCTATCTGAACTTTCGCGATCCAAAAAATTTCGAAAAGCGATCAAATTCAACTTGATTTAAATCACAAGCAGCAGATTTGCAGGTTTATACATTTGCATTTCTATGAATGTGAATAATTTCGATCCATGTATCAAACATTCCTAAAAAATGTGTTTGTTTTTCTATGCTTTTATTCTGAACCAAAATAATTTCTGCTGTAATATAAACAATCACAACTCTGTTAGTTTAAACGTCACATTCAGCTCTTTGCGAAAATGTAAAAAAATATGTAGGGTTTTTGGAATACTTCAGCAGCGGTTTTCTTCGGCTCCTTTTCAACAGCATTCGAATGCAAAACCTGCTGGAGAGCGACCGCTGCTGACGTAATGCAATTTTCTACCGGTACTCAAGTTATATTGTCATTCAGTTAAATGCATCCTTTGAGGATTATTTGCAAGTGGTTTATCTTTAGATGGTGTCAAAGTTGATGTTTTAAAAATAACGATTGAAATCGACGGCGCATCTTAACCTAACCTCACCTAGTCCTAGAACAATCGAGTTTTTGAAATTGAAACGGTAGTATTCTCTCTAAAGAATTCAGAAGTGTTAAATGATTTTTGTTTTATTTGGCATCCGCTTTTATTAAAGTTTGTAAATGTAGGGAAATTTTTGAACAATGAAATTTTGTTTTGTCATAAATTTCAAAAAAAAAATATATATATGTCCAATTTAATTTTTCTTCCTTTATCTATTCATTAAACAATTAAACTGTTTGAAAATAGGAGCTCATATTTACAAAATCCGTTTGAAACTGTCTTGGTTTTTCGTTCAGAAATACACTGAAATTGCTTTTTACGCAAATTTTTGCGTGATTTTTTCTACAACAAATTCTTAATAAGTCGGCCATTCCAAAAATTATTTTGATGATGAGAACGTCGGCGAAATTTCCCAAATTAAATTTCTGGAAAATAACTTATTTTATTTGACCTTTTTTTTCCTAAATTTTGTTTCGTTTCGTTCATTTCACAGGTGAAATTGACTCTGCTATTTAGTTGCTTTTTCAAGTACTTAGAACAGTTTCGAAATTAACATTAACATTGATTCTGGAGTTTTCATGTTTGTTCCATGCGCCACGTATCCCTCGCGCAAAAAGTGGTTTTGAACTAGAAAAAATAAGATCTCCAAATACAATATGTTAGACAACAAAACTAATTCTCAATTCCAAGCAAAAAAAAAAACATTTTCATACAAAAATGAGTGATGGTCAAGTAAAAAGTTTCAAATATGTCCAAAACAAATTAACATTTATTCATTCAACCAAAATAAATATGTAACCAAAGTAATTTTAATTTTTCTAATTTTAAACTCTTTTTAATTTTTATGAACGTTTGCAATTGTGAAAGAAACCGTCAGAATAAATTCGGTAGCTGATATCCAATAAATTTCATGGGAAAGAAGAGCAAAACATAGATTTTCCCCCATTTTTTAGCTTTGCTACAGTTTAGAAAGCTAATAAATAAAACTTTTATCAATATATCTTTTGTCCTTTAATTTATATAATTTATGCAGTCAGATTTTTTTACGCGAAAGATACGAACCTCGTAAAAAAACCGCGTAAGAAAAACCGCGTTAATTCGAAAATCCGCGTAAAAAAACCGCGTTAATTAAAAAATCCGGCTAAAAAACCGGGTTAATTCAAAAACCTGCGTAAAAAACTGGTAAAAAAATTCGCGTATAAAAACACCGCGTAAAAAAACCTGACTGTATAAGTCCTCATAACTTATATTAGCATTAACACAGTAAATTTCTTTTTTAAATAAGTCTTTCTAACTTTGTCAATTATATTGTGGCTGGAAATATAAAATATGTAATATTTGTTTAAAAAAAAACCAAGTCTTTATAAGCAAGCAAAACAGAAATCCAATAATGATGAATCACGACAGTCTAAAATTTTGGGAATGTTCTTGGAACACCGACAAGCTTATGCCAACATGATAATAACAGTAATAAATTTTGAACTTTACTAAAACTTAGTATGTCCTGTTGACAATTGTCGCTATGCCCAAGTGCTATTTGTAAAACTTATATAAAAAATCTCCAACCACTCTTTACTTTCTAGATCAGTTCAGCAGTTAAAAATAATGAAAAAAATTTATATATTTGAATTATGAACAAATTCAGTTGACACAAAGAAACTTTATAACATAGCTTCCAGTTCAGTCGATTAAGTCTAAGTTTCGTGAAGCCCTCATGATCAGGAGATCATCCATTTTAAATATCACGACTCCCCGTCAACTACGTGAGAGTAAAAACAGCATTACTATTGACATGGTGTTTATTCTAAAACGGAACAAGTTTAGCAAATATACAACGGTTTTTGCATGTTTCCATTTCTTAAGTATTCCAAAAAACTAGAATTTTAATTTGATTTATAATCGATGTTTCAAAATAAAAAATCAAATGTACAAATTCATATTTTTATTGACTTGATGAGCAAGCCTGTAAAACCACCCAACCAACTAAACTTTCCGAACATTCAAATTATTATTGTGGTTTGAATTTAGATTTTTTTAATCTTTTCGCTCCCACATTAAGCGCCCTTATATGATTGACGAGGAGGCGACCGCCTGCTTCGCTTTCGTCTTAATCCGCCCCTGGATGTACATGAATGGAGGATTTTGCATGCTTTATTTTTTTCACAAAAATGGTGATTGTTTTTCTTAAAAGTTTCGTTATTTTAGTAAAAATTTTCGGTAGGAAAAAAATGTGGCTTTAAATTGAAATTCCTTCGTTCCGAGCACGCTATTAATGTTAAAAACAAGCCTGTCTAAAATTCAGGCTTATCACAGCCACATTGGAAAAAATAGTATCGAGATAATCGTTCGTGACGTGTGGCGCGCAGCAGCCAAATCGGTGCTACTGCTCAGAGGTTTATGATATTTTGAGAAAAGATACTCTAGTCGAAAAAATCCGAATATATTTATTGCTTTATCTGAAGGTACATATCCTTTCATAAAATGCAATAAAAAGTTTTTCGATTTTTTTAAATAACACAAGTGTATAAATGCAGATGTATTTAGTACCGTAAAAAGCCATATGTATAGTGAGCGCATACTTTACTTCCACTGATATTGGCCTGTATCTATTTTAAAAAATGCAAAAAGCGGTAATTCAAATAATCATTTCAGGTTGCCCAAGTGCAAGTTACTTCGATGCACCCAGCAATTTCGAATAGGTATTATTGAACATTGGTGTATCACCGGTTTACTAACGACAAAAAGTACAAAGCAAAAAGTTTTGAAGCACTGTTTTCAGACACTCTTTTGAAAGATTTAAAATTAATTTTGAAACGATGCAAAACGAGCTTACTATTGGGGTTAATTCAACGAATTGGCACTGCGGTACCAAGAGCCTGAAAATGGTGTCGATCAGAACTTGGACATGCCAAACGTATCGAAAACAATTATGACTACGATTTTTTTCAAGTTTAAAATTGTTATCTGCAAACTATTAGACTTTTTTTTTAAAGGTAAACATTCCATCACATGGCGAATTCCCGATTTTCACACTTCAGCAGCGGTTTTTTTCAGCATTCTAATTCAAAACCTACCGAAGAGCGACCTCTGTCGATGTGATGCAATTCCTTACCGATACTCTAGTTTTTTCTCTATTTCGTGTTCATCATTTTTACTGGATTTTATTAACATATTTTGATATGCGTAAAAAAACTAATCTTTGATACATTCATTTAACTTTAAAAAAAAGGATAATCATACGTCGAAATGACTCCTGAATTCTAAATAATTGAATAGGTTTTTTTTCTTTAAATTATCATTGAATGACCATTGTCACCTCACCGATAAATAACAGAAACCAGGGGTGGCATTGCGCAGCTCGATTCGAACGATTTTCGCTATTTTCGAGTAGGTCGCATACTGCCAGTTATGCTTAAAGCTTAAAATAAGCTGTCATTGTCATTTGTCCTGCGGCCCATCTAACCCGCAAAGTCGGAAAAATACGAAAAACGAAACATTACGCCCCCAGCGATCATTTAGTTTTATTCGAGTTGCTCGAAACGAAATGCGCAATGTCACCCCAGAATTCAAGTTTTAATATTTCTTTATTGTTTTAGAGATAATGAGAAAAGACCAACGCACTGTTAGCAAAAAAAATGGACAACATTGCAGAAAGCGAGCAGTCAAAATGACGCAGACTATCTTTCAAGGACGCAACTTAAAAAAAAATACAAAATAAATTGTTTTTTTTTAACAGTACAACTTTTTTCTCTTGATTCCTCCATGACCGGACAGTCCGCAATGTTTAGGGAATCTTTTTTATTTTTTATTAAAAAAAATCAGATTATTAAAACAAGAGTTTTTTCACATAATTAATTTTGAATTGTTCTTTTAATGTTTAAATTCCAGAGTATATTTTTTTTGAAAGACAAAATTACTATCAACAAGTATGCCGAAGACGTCACACCAATCAAACAAACCATTTTGTCTCTAAAATACAGTAATCACCCGATTATATCTGTACCCGATTTTATCTGCCACCGATTTTATCTACCCCCGATTTTATCACATTTTTCACCCGATTTTATCATCATAAAACATTTCTTTAAAAAAATGTCAGGGTGAACTGATTTTCTATCACGCTTCAATATTTAAGATATTTTTCATAATTCTGTGTATCATTCTGGATGCAGTTTACATTAAAAATTCAACCGATGCACAATGTTACATTTTGCTGTTATCGTGCGAATAATTGAATAGTGATACAAATGTTTATTTTAACCGTATAATATGTTCGGAGAAGTTTCAAAATATTTGAAAACGCATCTTTTGATGTAGAAAGCTGAAAGATCAATCCTCCTAAAAGTGAGATAGAATATTTACTTTTTCATTAGATAAAGATAGACGCTTGGTGTCTTAGGCAAAGTATCAGGTGGTCTCAAAACAAGAAACTTTACGTAAGACATCATTTTTCTATCTCTTACAAATTGCAAGCAACATAAAGTTTTCTATGAGAAGGCATTGAAAATCGTTATTTAGATTTTAAGATTTTTCTGGTTGCAATATGTGAGAGATATCAGCATGCTGTCTTCGGCAAAGCTTAGTGTTGTGAGAACATCTAATATTTTGCTTATGGTACTGCGCTACAAAAAAGCAAGCAATTGATTTTACTAATTCAAACAGAAACATGAACAATAAAAAAACTTAATTGTAATATATTTGCACCTCTACATCGATTTTTTTAGGTTTTTTATTTTTTAAGGTTTGTTCAGAAAAGTTTCAGGCAACTGAATTATCTATCTAAAAAAATGTTTAAAAAAAAATAGTGATGATCGATTTTTTATTGTCACTTTTTGTTTTTGAAATTTTTTTTCCAGTACAGGATCTCAAATTGAATTTTTTAAATATTTTTTTTTTAAAGCTTAAATAGTTTTCTCAAATTCATCCCTTGATAACTTTTCTCTATCTTTAGTCATTATTCAGATATATCGATTTATGAAAAAACAACTGTAGCTTTTTTCATATGTTTGTACAGATAAATTTTCCAAAAAAAATTATAATCGCTGATTTCACGTATTTAGTTATTGATTTAACACCTTCAATAAAAGAAATAAATTTTAAAAATTTCCCGATTTTATCACTTTCCCTATTTTATCACGCCAAAAATCAACAGGGTGAGATATAATCGGGTGATCACTGTATTCATAACCATCAATACTTTTTAAATATAGCATTTTTCAATAGCTTCTCAAAAAAGAGTCGTGTTTCAAAAAATTAAACCAATGCGTCTTTTGCCCATAGAAACATCTATGCAAAGTTTGAAACTGGGACATTTTTTGTGGAAGTCTTTTAGATTAAGAACTCTTTAGATTACCTAACTATTGTTTAAAAATGACGAGTCAAACAGCGAACAACATAACCTGAGCTCACCTGGGCCAAGAACATTTTTTTTCTAAAAGAGTATTCTACGCTTTTACGACAGAGTTTCCTAAACACTTCCGTTTTTGTTTTTAAAAAACAACGAACATTTAATTTGTTTTTTGAAAAATTTGGCAAAAGTCCCACATACGCGTTTTTGGTATGTAATAGCCCTAAAAAACAAAAACTGGAATCAATATTCCAGTCGACTGTAAAAATGCTGTTTCAAGAAAATCGCTCTTAAAAATTCTAATATCCTAAAGTCGTTTGCCATGAAAGGCTAGCTTCCAAAAAACGCGTTAAGTTCAAAATCCACGTAAAAATACCGAGTGAATTCTGAAATCCACGTAAAAAAAATTTACTTGTAAAAAGTTTTTAATCATGTTTGAAAATTAAAAAGCAGTGTTATTTCATTCTGCGAATGAACTCGAATATCAGAGAAAATTACCAAAACCCATTTAAATTTTTCTGGGAAATTCAAGTGAAAAACGCGTTTGTTGCTTGCCCACTTTTGGAATGTTTAGAAGAAAAGATTTCCCATTTTGTTCTACGCGCCGCGTATCCGCCGTGTAAAAAGCGACTGAAACGTAAAAATGATTTTCTTGAAACAAGTTGTTAGACAACAATTTCAATTCTCAATTTCAAGCAACTTTCGCATACAAAAATAACCGATGATCGAGTAAATAATTTCAAAGATTTCAAGAAACAAATTTAAAATTCCCTTGATCATCCAAAAATAAATATATATTTTAAGATTTTGCTAATTAAAAAAAATGGAACCAATCGGATTAGCACACTGAAAGTAATTTTGATTGTTTCCTCTTTTAAGCTAATCAAATATTTTTGGAAAATTGAAAATGGCGAAAAACATCATAGTAAACTCGGGAACTGAATTTAATGGAAAAGAAAAATAAAACTTACAATGTTTCCCATAGACTTTGCTAGAGTTTAAAAAGCTAACTGATTAAAGTTTACTAAACATATCTGTTCCTCTTTCAATTATTTGTATTAGCATTAACACGGGCTTTTTATTCAAAGTAAATTATGTTTTTATTCGGGTCTTTTTATTTTATTTTATTTTTTTTTTTCAATAATCATCATATTGTGGGTGGAAAGACAAAATATGTAATATTTATTTTAAAAACTAAGCAATCAAAACAGAAATCTTGCTTTTAGAACGCCGACAATTAGAAATAAAAATCAAGCTTATACTGGCATGATATTACCTATAGCCAATTTTGAACATCATTGAAACTTTGCGTGGTCTGGACAAATTGCCGTTTTTCCCAACTGCTATTGTGTAAAACTTATATTGAAAACCTTGAAACACTCGATACTCGCTAGATCAGTTCAGCAGTAAAAAATAATCAAGTTCTAAACCGTCTCTCTTAACCACGATTATGAGATGCGGCAAAGTCAATGGTACGGAAACACGCATCATGCTTGGAAACTTCTGTGTACAAACATGCACTGCTATTGGGGTAAAAGTTTTTAATATTACAGGAAACAAATGTGATTGACACAAAAACTGAGCCAAAAAATTCCCAGCCCAGTCGATCAAGTCTAAGTTTCGCGAAGTTTTTAAAATCGAGGATCCTTTTGAGAATCAAGACTATTCGTCAACTACGTGAAAATAAATAATAGCATATTCGATTAACTAACGAAATGTTTTTTATTCTACAACGAAGTTTTTCAAAATTACAACGATTTATGCATGTTTGCAATTCTTATAAAGTTTTAGAAAATGCACTCTTTGATATTTCAAAGCGAGTTCATTTTTGTTTTAATTTTTTTTATGTGTTTGCAAAAACGAATTTGCCGTTGATTTGTAATCAATGTTTCAAAATGAAATTTAACAAAAGTCCACTTAACAGTGGCTAAGAAACAATGTGTCACTCTAATTTTGACAAAAAAAAAAGATATTTAAAGAAGTGCAGTAAAATTTCACAACAAAACTTATTTTGCATTGAATCAATTTTATCAACCTGTTTCATATAAGACTTTATGATTCATTTTTATTAAACGCTTGCAAAAAAAACTGACAATTTTCGCCCTACACATTGAACAATTATAACTCGGTGCAATGTGAAATGCAGTGTAATACATATGCGAAAACTCAGTCACTAGTAATTAGAAATTAGTTTAGATTTATCTTAGAAAAAAATATAGTTAATAATTACTTAATAATACAAACAAACTCAAGCTCCCAACCCAACAACCCCCAACCAGAAAATTGTCAAACCATACTAACCCCAGTAAATCGGGTGTAGCGATGACTCCCTCTAACAAGTTTGTTTTAACCCTGTGAAAATAATATGTATTGTAAACACTGCTCCGTCAAGCTAACGCAAATGAGCAATAACAATTAAATGCATATTTTAATTGACTCGATAAGCGGTCTGCAAAAAAAAAAAAAACAACTAAAACAGCCGGCCGGAATTATTGCTGTGGTTTAATTTTTTTTTTGCTGAAACACTAACCTGGCGAGTGCAATTGCACTTATTAAAGATGCAGAAGAATAAACACAAACACCAAACACCAAAACAACACACTTGCTGGTTACCAACCAGCATTCTTTTATCATCTAGCGCGGATTAAATCCGTTTTAAATTCGCTTGATTTTCCGTTTCACTCACGAATGATATGCACCGCACTTAACTTCCATGGGTTTTACTTTTTTTTTTCACATGAAAATTATAAATTTTTCACTACTGCACTCCCCATTACAGAAAACATAGCACCGAATTACACCCAGAAGCCGAAAAAACACTTTTAACCCGCCGCGACAGTATTTTCTTACTTTAAACACGAGAATTTTTAACGCGACACGAAATAATTAAACTTCAATCACAACTCGATTGAAAATAAAAAAATGTTTGCGCTACGTTTGCTTTCGATGAGAATAAACAAGAGTTCAATACACACACCAATACAATAAATCGTGCATCTGTTTGCGCGACGTTTGCTATCGGTGAGAATAAGGTCTGCGCCAAAGCGAGAAAGACAGAAAAAACCGAAAGAAAGAGCGTCCAACACATAATTCGAGCGAATTTCGTTCAACCCGCATGAATTTTGAGAGAGATGGGTTCGATGGTCCGAATCGCGTCCCATGAAATTCTGACTGGGGAAGTATTCAACTGAGCAAGTTGAGGAGAGTTGAGGCATCAGTGATAGTAAAAGAGGGTTCAGTCATCACTGAGGATGCTGAATATAGCAACGGTTGATCTAGATCATCGAACGGTACTGAATCTGTACCCAGATAACAAGAAATCGTTTAAAAGTGGCAATATAAAATCTTATAGACATCCAGTTTTAATTGAAATTGTATAAAGTTCATGAAATAACCAGTTCAAGCTATTTTGCACCATATATGGATCGTAAAAGCCGTGATATATGCCTGCATATTGCTCCTTGTTGTCTACGTTGATATTGATATTTCTTGAAAACTCCTATAACAGTTGTAAAAGGATTGCCTAATGAATGTTATACAATTTACTTTTTCGTGACAGTTAAAATCGTCTATTATGGAACATGAATTCTTTGAGTAGTAAAGAATAATACCATTTCTATGTCAAATTTAATCCAAATTAAAATTTTCCTTTTAGCAACTGTGGTTTTTTAAATCTAGTGCCTGAAAGATTAAAAGAATTGGGTATTAAACATGAACGTAGTTTTGACTAAAAGAAAAGTCTGGTTTCCCAAAAACATGGGCAACGCCTTGAATGATTTTCAAATGTTTGTTTATTGCAATTGCTTGATCGCATGTTATTATTCCTTCGTATATGAGGCAATATTGAGTTGCATATTGACATCAGAGTCTACAAATAAATTTGGGTCAACATTGAAGACAATAAGTGACATTATATACGATTCACAGGATCATACGATTTAAGGCATTCAACAGTACTAGATAATATTCGTTGACACGCAGCATCGTAAAACGACTCTGAGGATAGAGAATAGGAGCAATGATCGGAAAGTTGGGGGTTCGAGGCTTGTAAAACATAATAGAGGAAAATGTCTATACTAAGTAAATGGTACGCGCGTACTTCTCATTGTAAAAAAAAAGTATGAATGCAACTAAATTTTATGGTTATTATTATCTGGAAAATCTAGGTTGTATATAATGAAACATTTATTCTCAGTACATGTTACACATTACTGCGTTTTAGTTCGTAGAGCATCGTAGTAAAATCATAATACGGGTGAAACGGAATTGTATGTATGCTTAAATTATGGCAATAGAAAATTGTACTAAGTAGCAAACAGAGTTGTTCATACCACAGATTTTATGCAAAAGGTAATTGTTGTAGAATTGTAAAAAATGAAAAAAAAGTTGAATATCTTTAACTAACAAGCTCATACAAGGGTGCTTATATCATAACATTTCAACAAACATCAAAGTGGATTCGACCCCTGCCGAATTGCACCCCAAGAGCCTATCTAAAAGAAACAGAACTATACCAGAACATATAAGCAAGATGAAGATCACCGCAAAAAAGAGGACTAAGAGAAGGAGTTAGAACAACAATAATGTTACTAAAACATGACGAAGACTCGACTATATCGACACGGGGAAAGCTGCAAAAATTATATTAGGCGACATTCATGAAGTACGTCACGCAAATTTTGATCAAATTTTACTCCCCCTGCCCCCCTTGTCACATTTTGTCACACATTGACGAACCCTCCCTGTAGAAGTACGTCACGTCACAGCAACTCCCCTTCCCTATTAAAAAATTTGAACTGTGACTGTCCTGCCCCAAAGTGTCGGCCAGTTGGTGTCGAGGTTCTACTAACCTAACAAGTCAGTCGATGTAAGTTGAAATTCCGGCTCGGGAGAAACTTTGAGTGCAAGTAGAATCGTAGCCCTAGCCCCGCAATTGTATTGTACTTTAAAATAGTTGGCTGCAAAGTTTGTATCTAATAACCATTTTGTCAAATTACGAATCGGAGTGCTTAATATTCCAAGAAAAATTCAAAATTCAAATTAATATGGCAAAAAAAAAACAAAAAATGGTTAATAAATTCTACAGATTATAGGAAGTTTCCGATTGCTGTAATCGGATATGTTTTATTAGCGTTAGATATGTCAATGGGAGCTTTTTACATATCCATGTAATTTTAATGCATCAACTCGAGCTCGTCAGACCATTACTGTCATTGCTGATATTGTGAAAAAGTACAGACAAGTATACCTTTTTTAAATTGCTAGAAAAGATTAGACTAAACGTTGTAACAGACACAGTAACGACACAATGACCACGATCTCGCAATCAAAAAGTTTCATTGACAAGCGAGCTGGTAGTGCAGAACTATTACTAACAGAGTCAAAGCAGTCACAGTTTTCTCAAAACAATGAACGAACGTCGCATCACCCGTGCGCTGATTGTGGAGGAAAGCGGCTACAGCAGTGTTGTGTGAAGCCAGGAACGCTCAATCCGCCCGCAGATTTAACTAGCTTCACTCCGACACTCGGAGCGCTAGAATAATTGCGGTTTATTTCTTCACTGTGTACAGGCCGAAATTTTATTGGTAGCCTTCTCGGTGGCTGGATTGCAACTACTTCCAATTCTGTTAAGAGCTTTTGGGATAACCTACATTTGACATCTGACGGTTTTTTATGTTATTTGGAGGCTGATGCACACGATCCTGGATGACAATAGCTGTCATGTAACAAGCAGTTTTTTTTTCTTCTATATTGCTGATTGAGATTCTGTGTGTATGGCTCACGCGTCCAGTATGGACGACGATGGAAGATCAGATGCGGGGATGGAGACCCGTTAATTCCGCCGTCTGTCCCTTCCTGATAAAAGGTTCAGAGGGTCAAAATGGAACTCAGCAGGACAACGAAGTATCTGGGGTGCAAACATAATATTGGGGAAGTGTTTTTTCGGCCCGCCGTGGAGGCATTGAACACAATGCAAATTTGTAGTAATCTGACACGATTTTTAGTCGTGACCAACATTACCAATTTATGCCGTAACAAGCAGCGTGTCACTCGGGAATACAACATGTGGTCAGTGAGTCGAGACTGACCGTCGAGGACTTCTTGAAGGCCGAAGCAGAACGTTTCTAGGATCTAGCGATTGCATTTAGTGTCGCTCGACAAAATCTTAAGAACTTACACCCAATCAGACTCTTTTGGACTCTTTTGACTATCGCTGGATCTGCTCTGCCGAGCTATGTACTAGTGGACAAGGTACGTTCTTTTCCCTTTAAGCTTCCTAGGAAAGGTCAGAGAAAATCCGAAGCAGACTCATACGAGATTGGCCAAACTTAATTCTAGTGAGGAGTTCCTGGCACTTTCAGGAACATCAAAAAGTAGGAACATCATCCAAGACTCAACCAGAATTTGGACTGCTGAAATTTTCAGATAATGTGAATTGGATCTTTGGGAATTTCAACATAACTGGTCCCCTAAAAGTCCTCTGCTGTCATTCCTATCAACAGTTAAAAAGTTTTTGTAGCAGTTGACTGCTAAATTGCTCCTTCTTGCAGCGGTCGTATCCTTCAATGACTTTCATTGGCTTAGGCGAACATTCTATCTCTGTTTTATTGTTTGTTTTTTTTTTTTTTTTTGTTCAAAGTTAGTTAGGAAATACCAATTTTACAATATTAACATTATAAGCTTTGGCGGAGTGGTACGTCACGGTTACAGTTGTGAGCCCGTAGAAATCTGAACCATGTGTATCAATCTTTTTGAATCCGAAGTTTTAATCCAAGTACATGCCATTCTAATCCCTTAGAATTATCTTCTACCACACTATTATTTTCTTAATTACCACCGGTTACAGAGTCCGCAAACAATAAAGTAACATGTAGAAAATTCTCCGTCTTAAATTTTGCTGTCTAACCGTTGTTGCATCTGACAGCTATCAATCTCTTGCCAATCTACCAAGTTGGCTGCGTCTGTGTCGAAGATTTATAATATCTAATCGATGCAAATGCGGGTGGCACAAGCGGTCAGCAGTGTAGAAAGATGAGAAAAGACTAATTTAAGAAAAAGCTGGTGTGATAATATCAAGACTATATGTATTAAAAAGTAATAAAGGTATGATACTTTGGTGAACAACGATTTTGATAAAACGCACCAGTCATCATTAGACGAACGCAAAACGTTCAACGTTGTTTTCTCTCAGAGCATTTTGTGTCATACACGCGATGTTATTTATCCCGTTCAATGATACTGTATAACATACTACTCACCCCTTTGTGTATTGTTATATAATTTTCCCGTGCAAAGGGGTTTTAAATGAGATTCAGCTAGGTACTAAACTTAAAAAATAGAACTTTTATTCATTTTGAGTGTATTTTTTGAATGTTTTTCGAAAAAATATATGTTTACTATAAGAACGCCTCCAAGTAGAAATCATATACCTTTGCAAACCTTTTTTGCTTTGTGTACACGGCTGAGGCCATTTAAGCCGTTCAGAGCAAGAGTGCCATTGTGCTATTTATTCACTTTTTAGGTTTGTTGTAAAAATTGATGCAGAACGCAATAATACACCATAATATCAAAGAAAAGTCGAGATCTGAACAAATTTCATTTTTGCTCTTCTACGGTATTTCTGCATCCGGAGGGCAACCGGTAGTCTACCGAAAGTTGAACCTGGGTTCATCGTGTAGCAATTATTGCTCAAATAACAATCCTTAACTAGGGTGTTTTCCTTTGAATTGGTCTCAATCGATCTAGATTATGTAACATTTCTTCTGTTACCAAATACATATACACTAGCGCCACCAAGTGACAGAATTCCTTGACAAAAAGATCATCATCATATAGTAATCATTCACTTGGACAACTCTGCTGAAGCATGAATGTTCTATGTCCTAAGATTAGCGAGCTATAATGCATCCTTCATGCTCAGACACTTTTGTTCTCAACGGCTCATTTAACGATGTCTTATTATTATTTTATTTATCATACTACATTCTAGTTTTTAGTCAATTTTTGCTGATTCAATTTACCCAATTTGTTACCTGCTAGTTCAATAAAATCGATTGTTTTTAATATAAACGCTTTGTATCATTTTAATAATGTTTTGTGAGCCTTAGTTTTAAGTATCTTTAAAGCCTCCTTAACTTTTACCACTCTGTAAATTCTATTAGATTTTCGACAACTGACCCTCTTATATATAAATTTTAATCATTCTTATTATATATAACGTTCTGAGACTTTTAGTGGTCTAGTGGTCCCCGTGCCTCTGTGGTTAGCGATGTCGGTCGGCTAGCTCTCCCACACGGTTGTGATATCGGGTTCGATTCCCGATCGAGTCAAGGAGCTTTTCGAGCTGGAAATTTTCTCGACTCAGCACTGGGGCACGGTGTATCATTGTACTTATCCTACACATGCAAAATGTGCCAAAAACAATATCGATAACGAATTCTCTCAACTATAATCTAGTTGATCGAGACCGCTTTTAGCCCCAAGGCTGAGCGTGCGATATGGTTGTTTCTGAGACTTTCAACTTGTTGATTATAAAAATCATTGATATGTTTTAAATTTTCCACAAAATCTCATAAAATTTATATATTCATTTCTGCTGTCACTGAAATTGCTTGGTTATTCTTGAAGTAAAACTAAACATAGATTTTTTCTCAGGAGAAAAAGCCTTTTCCATGTCCACGGTAATGGTTGGGAAGGGTACGTCTCTGATTTCAGGTGAGTAGAAGACATTCAAATTTTCCTGGAAAGTAACAAACATGCCTAAAAACACCTACAACCGAAATATCTCTTGGGTTGGGATTCATTTCACGGAACATTCTATTGATTGTGAAACATAAACGAAATCTGAGAATTTATCATCTGAATCAATTTTGTTTGGCTGATTCAGTTAAAACTTCTCGGAAATGTAACAATGAAATATCGTTTATGCAATGGTGTTTCTATTTACCTTATATTTTTACTAACTATAGCGTCTATAAATACACCAATCGATTTACTAGTCCGAGTTTTTTTATAATTGGAATGTCACAATCCCAAATGCCGTCCATCAACCCAAAGCCATACACAGTTTTCAATCCAGCTCGGCACTCCAGCACGTACACACATATGCAATAAATTTGATTCGAGTTGTTGAATTAAATCTCCGCTGTTTTCCTTTTCATGCGTACGGTAACGGAATTGCGCTAAGGACGAGGGTCACATTTACGTTGGGACGGCAGAAATAGAGCGCCAGCATCACAAATCCCAATTACGACTGAAGCATAAGCAAACATAAAACAATCCAATTATTTTCGACTACATTGTTAGCTTGAGCGTTTGCTCTATCGAATATACATCGGAGAAAGCAAAACAAACCCATTTATCGATCTTTATTAGTTTTATCTCACATGTCTGTTTATGGAAGTTTCCCCGTCGCTTCCTTATCGTCCCTATTGACTCATCAGAAACAGTAGCATAGTGAAGAAGGAATTTCCTGGAAAATTCTCCTATCTGTCTGTGTATGATACCGCGGGAATGGTTTCGCATTGAAAGCCAAACAAAGATAGTTCGTCTCTCCGGTGGGGTGTTATTTTGCAGCGATGGTATCGTTGAGAGACCCCATTCCGATGGCTGTATCGAACTGAACCGCGCGCTGATGAGCACCCGTCAAATAGCGTACGTCTACCTATATCATTGATTACGGTTGTTGTCACAGAAAACCGTAAATGTCACTCACAACAAAGTGATGTACGCTGATGTTCGAAGATCTCCTTTCTTCTTTTGTAAGGTCAGAATCGTGTCAAATGTAGGAGAGTAATTTTCGATGCCAACGTATTCTCTTAGAGTGAAAAGTTTCCTTAAGGGGTTTCACTAGAATTCAAGCCTTCTTCTATTCCATGCAATTGATGTTTTGAGGTCAGGTTGTCTAGGTTTGAAAGAAAATAGATTGATGAAAACTAACCTTACCCAAGCACATCATTATAAAGTTTACAGCAATTTTATCAACTGGTATGAGTGGGTGGTAATCAAGGTTCGCATAAGTTGTAAGAGAGCAGCTAAGGATAATGTAAGGGTGCTTCAATTGCAATTGTAGTGCACAACAAAACCTTTGGCACGTTGTGCATGCATATGTACGGGTTAGAGTGAATATCCAACGATAACTAGGTCAAATTTCGATTGAATTACTAATTCTAACTCTGGAAAGATAATCATATTATGATGCAAAAGAGCGAAGAGAAAAATTGAGGTGGACTATCTTCTAGAGTTAAACCATTTTCGAGGACTAAAAACGCTAAGCGACTAAAACTGGAAATCTTTTCCAGCTGAAATAATAAAATAAATTCTAAAGAGGTTTCTAATCGGAGCGCTACAGAAGTAGACCGATAGGGACGGCAAACGACGCCATATTTTTCCCCGATCTCTTGACATTTCTCTTCAGTAAGGCTTGTCATGCATAATGAAAAGATACACGATTCAACAACGAGTCGAGATTATTAAAATTTACTACCGAAATTCGGAGTCAGTGGCCTCGACTTTGAGAGCGCTACGTCCAATTTATGATCGTCATTATCGTCCTGCCGTCTCGGTCGTGCGATTTGACGCCGTTAGACTTTCCTGTGGGGCTACGTCAAATCTATGGTCTATGCCAACAAGCCAGCAACGATTGATGAACTTCACAAAATATCTTACGAATGATTTTGGCCACTTTTTCCAATTTTTTGCGTATTTTTGGATGTAATCTGCTGGCTTCACATGTTTTGTCAAATATGACTTGAGCCTCAAAAGTCTCGATTGGCCTTACCTGGGGACAATTTGGCGGATTAATCTCTTTGGCATGAAATTAACTGCGTTGGAATGGTCCTAGGCCACCGTGTTCTTTGAGTAGTGCACTTATGCCAAATCTGGCCAAAACAGTACTGGGTGGTCATGTTTACAGATCCTAGGCAGCAGACGCCGATTGAGACACTTTCGGACGTAAACAGTGGTATTCATTGTGCCTGTTGTTACGAAAGGCTCGGAAAGCATGCCACACTCATATATGGCTTGTCAAACCATTGCCTTTTTACAAAACTTCCCGATAAAAATTGATGTCTCCTGGCTATCCCGAGCCGTGTAGTACTGATCACCTGGAAGCGTTTTGTAGTTCAACTTGACATAGGACTCAGCTTTCACGCTCTTGGCTTGACGGATCCACTTCGGCTTATTCTGTTTCTCAGGCAGTTGGCTACTTTTCGGGTTGCTTGATTTTGCCCGGCAGACCCTCTTTTACAGGACGACGTGTACCTCTATCGGATTTCGGACTTTCACTAGAACACAGAAGGAAAACAAAATAAATAAACAAAACAAAAACTTATCGAGTTTATTTCCTCCAGCTGTCGTAAGTGGCTTCTCCTATTCTTCTGATGGAGACGTCTGGTGCTTCTTCCGAGCTGCTCCCGAGATAGCGGCATCCACCAGCAGCTGCAACAATGGTCCTTGGTCGGGTAGTGTTTTCCGCTCCTTGTTGATTAGCCGGGGTAGCAAACACTGCTTACCAATCCGGCGAGCAACACACAACAGCAGCACACGATCCACGGGCCAACGGAACAACCTTCGTTGGACTTACACAATACAAAGCGGCACAACCTTCGCTTTTTTGCGAGACGAAAACTGTAAGTATTTAACAGTAAAAAAACGCGCACAGAAACGTTAACAAAACGACGCGTGTCTCACCGTGGTCGAGGCTAAACTGAACTCTTCCCGCGATGGATGCTTCTGTTGCCGACCACAACAAACCAGCCGTGACGTCGAAGTCAGCACACCACATTTCCACAGCTAGAGGGATTTCACAAACATGACAAAAAAATTATCGAACCTAACTAACGCGACAATATCGTTCACAAACAAAGAAACGAACGAATTTAAACAAATTTACGTGAACGATATTCAGCGCAAGTGGTGAGAACTGTCATAACAAGTACACGCTGCTGCGGGAGTGTCCCAATGCGGGTAATTTTCACTTATACACTCTCTCGCAGCAGTACCCAAAATTAGGGTTTTTTTACGCGTACACGCTCTTGCAGCGTTACACATAATTAAGTAAATTTTCCACTCGATGCTAAAATTGTAACCGCACAGGTTACAGTCTTTAAACTTAATCTTACCTTGATACAATAGATGGTACTGAGAAATGACGCTACTTTTTTGGCCACATCCCGAATTGAGGCACTCCTCTAACTGGTGGAAGCACCGAAGACTTTCCGGTCGACCATTTTACGTTTTTCCAGGGAAATGCTTCTCATTGTCACAAAAGCGATGATAACCGGCGCTCACAATACACAGAATTCTAGGTTGAACTGAAAACAATAACACACAGTGCAGATCAGCTGTCTAAACATTATACGGACTGATCATAGGCATGTTGAAAACGTGCTTAGACATATAGAAACACCCCCTACATTGGGGTGACGGTACCTACAGTAGAAACGGTGCGGAATGGATCATCGACATGACGTTCGACAACCCGGGACTGATCACGAACGCTTAAGAGCGCGAAAAGGCCAATAAACGAGCCTGTTTCGATAGACCTTACGAAAGTGCTAATAAGAACCCATGGGGTAACGCTTTTAGGGCCGTTACGGCCAAGACCAGAGGTTCGCCAGCCCCGACAGAGCAATCACCAGCGATGTTGGAGCGGGCCATTGAGGGACTCTTCATACAACACGAGCCAAATCTCTGTCCTCCGGCTGTTGAGTCACCACAAATAGCACGACAGTCGCTCAGAGGTCGGGGAGGCGGTAAGGGTAACGGACGGTGAATTCATTGAGATCGAAAACTCCCTGAAGGTGAGCAAGGCACCGAAACCAGACGAAATTCCGAACCAGGCCATTACGACGGCCTGGCTTGTTCGGGGCGGTCATGCTGAAATACCTAGACAAATGCCTCTTCCCGGATAAGTGAAGCGACAGAGACTGGTATTACTGCCGAAGGCCGATAGGCACATAGATCAATCTGCCTGCTAGACACAGCAGGCAAAGTGCTTGAGAGGGTAATTCTCAACAGATTCACCGAGAGTGAAACCGGTCTGTGAAGTAACCAGTTCGGCTTCCGCAAAGGAAAGTCTACGGTGGATGCTATTCTCTCCGTCACCAAGACGGTCGAGGTAGCACTCTAGCGTAAGAGAAGGGGCATTCGCTATTGCGCAACTGTCACGCTAGACGTGAAAAACGCGTTCGATAGCAGCAGCTGGGACGCTATAGACTACGCGCTTCGGAGTCTTGGAGTGCCGGTGCCACTGTACAAGACTCTGGGAAGCTACTTTCAGAATCGAGTGCTGGTCTACAACACACATGAGTGTCAGAAATGCGTCCCGATTACTGCAGGGGTAACGCAAGGTTCCATCCTGGGTCCAGTACTGTGGAATGCCATGTATGACGATGTGCTTAAGCTTAAGCTTCTACCGGGAGCGGTGATTGTGGGCTTTGCTCACGATAAAACTCGTCAAGCCGAGTTGAAAGCTGCGCTATCCATACGCGTAGTTGAGGATTGGATGCACTCCAGAAAACTGGAGTTAGCGCATCATAAGACAGAGGGCTTCGTAGTGAACAACCGCAAATCGGAACGGAAGGTGGCGATCAGTGCCGGTGGATGCATTTTCGCCTCAAAGCGATCCTTGAGGGTAATGGTCGATGACAAGCTCACGTTTGGGAGTCACGTCGACTGTGCCTGCAAGAAAGCTTCCACGACTATAGCGGCATTATCGCACATGATGCCGAGTAGCTCGGCGGTATTAGGCAACAGGCGGAAGCTGCTAGCTAGCGTGGCAACGTCCATACTCAGGAACGGCGGGCCCGTGTGGTCGAAAGCGTTGAGGCTTTCATTTACCGCAGTGAACTGAAAAGCACCTACAGGCTCATCAGCATCATTATCATAGAGGATATAGGGTGCTTCGACAAACATGACACGAGAGGTATGTTGACCACCAGATGGTCTTCTTCGATGGCCAGGTGGCAGCGGGAATGGTCCAATTCTACCGACGCACCGACTCATCCCGGAGATAGCCGGATGGATCAAGAGACGCCATGGAGATGTTAACTTCCACGTGACACAGATACTGTCAGGCCATGGCTGCTTTAGGCTGTACCTGCACAAGTTTGGGAACGCAGAGTCACCTATGTGTCCACAATGAGCCGGCGCGAAATAAACCGCTGACCATGTGCTATGCACAGGTAAAATGAGAAATATTGACAGTGAGTGGGCTGGATACTACTCCGGAAAACATAGTGGGAATGATGTGCGCAGACGAGATCACCTGGAGAGCAGTAATCACGACTGCTTCCCAGATCGAAATGCCAGTGATGACTAACCATGCCTTTATGAAGTCAGCCAAGCCATTATATAATAAGGGGGTGTACTGAACACACTCATTCTTTTCCCTGAACCAATGCCTAACAGCGGTCCCAGGGAGATTCAGTTTCGAGAAAAATGGAGAAACGTAGGGTCACGATACCTACATCCTGTTGATGGTGCTGCCATTTCAGGTGTAACTGGCGGGATACAGCATTCAAATGATTTAGCCGCCGGCCTCTGGACAGACGCTGTTGCACACCGCTCCAAACATGGGGACACAGCCGCGTAAGATCCCCCTTCCTAGCCAGCATACGATTAAAGTTTCCACCGGAGGTTGGTTACCCAATCTCCGCTAAGGTTACTCGTATCCCAGTCAACACCTCATGGAGGTTGGGATATCAGTTACTGTTTAAAAGTGAATGTCAACATAAGGGTTTGCGATGAGAAATTTTGTCGTTGGCGAGTATGCAGAGTGCCATTCTGGTGAAATCCATGTTTGCCCAGGTGTGATGTTCGGTAACTTCTTACAACTGTGGGTTGGTTTGTCAGCTTTATGAATAAACGATGAATTAAGTCTGAGGAGGGGTTTCTCAGGTGGTGCTAATGTGAGTTTATGAAGCTGTGTACAAATTTGTTTGAGAAGGCATAGGTCGAAAGAAATGGTCCGGGTCCGGGTGAAGTTACAGCCCTCCATTTTGATGTGACCTCGCAAGTAGTTGCATTAGGATTCTTGCTGAAAATTTGTGTTTATGGCGTGTGTATAGAGAACGATGGTAGCGTAGGAAGAGGTACCGAGGTAGAATACAAAAATAATATATGTGTTTAGTCATATAATTTCTGAATAAAAGTAACAAATGGAGCCAAAGTTGTTGGGTGAATTTGGTGTGACCCCAACTTAATTATACCATGTAGCAAATCGAATAAGCGAGACTGATGCCGAGGATTTTACCAGCATTCTTGAATTGCAGCCAAGGTACTTGCATGGCTGTGGATACTTTAAAACTGCTGACCGGATCACCTTGTCGAACAGTTTATTAAATCCGGATGGTTTCAAATAAGTATCCGTTCACCATCAACCGTGAGAAAGAGAATTCTGTAATCCAATAACTTGACAGTGTCATCGTGGCCTCTCTTTCTGACCAAGACGATGACACCTTCTTCAAATTCGAATGCTATATTACCGGACAGCGCTTTGTTGAGAATGAAATTCAATTCTCGGTGTATTACATCGAAAACTCGAAGATAGAATTAGTTTGGGATGCCTTGTGGGCGCGGAGATTTTCTGCATGCTCCTGTCCAGCTTGACGTTGTTTCCCCTTTTCTATAGTTGCTGGAAGTACTGTAGTAAATGTTTCTCGATCGCTTCGGATCTGTCAATGGTTGCGTTTCTGTCGTCAGTTGAAATGCTAAAATTTCTTTTAATGGTGCATATATATCGTTGATGCGTAAGAGAATGACCATTTTCAGGCGCTATCGAACGGTGAGGAGCCGGATGTGCAGAGCAGGAACAGGATGACGATTATGAGCGATGAACAAGCTGTGAAGCCACCAAAACAGGAGGAGGAGGAAAAGGCGATTAGTGAGCTGAAAACCGGCGAGGCTGCTGGGAAGCACGGTATCCCGACCGAACTTCCAAAAGCAGGAAGCGAGAGGCTGTACTATGCGATCCACCAGATAATACTAAGGATCTGGGCGGATGAACAAATGCCGAACGACTGGTTGGAAGGCCTTATATGCCCTATCTATGAGAAGTCGATGACCACGATTGTTGCAACTATCGAGGCATTACGTTGCTCAACCCCGCATATATACATATATACGCACTGATCGTTCGCTAACTGGGCTGAGGGCCTAGCCCAGTTAACGAATGTCGCTCGCTAACTGGGCTGACATTTCAAATGTCGTCAAATATCGAGGGGGATTTCGATGTAATGGCGCTAGGCAAAACTCTCAGCGAAAATTTGAAAATGTTTCAAATCAATACACTAAGAATCCTGACTGATGAACAGAAAATAAGAAAAAATAAATTATTAGCCTTGCGTGTGCTTTATATGCACTTACCGTTGCCTGGAAACATATTCTTTTCATAAAACATTTATTTGACCTGGAAACGAATAGATAAACATCTAGTGGATCGCATGTGTGATGACAACCAAAATCCATTGAACTGAAAAAATCAATCTCAATTCACTATTCATGTGCCCCTATCTCGTTTTGACAGCAATATGCCAAACGCTGATTTTTGACGTTCATCTGCTTTTTAACTGGGCTATAGCCCAGTTAGCGAACGCCCAGTTAAAAAGCAGCCCAGTTAAACAGCACCCAGTTAGCGAACAGTTACTGTAGTGCTCTCCCGTATCCTGTTTTTCAGAATGAGACCGTTAACGGAATCCTTTGTTGGCGAATACCAGGCTGGTTTTCGACAGGAGCATTCCACGGCGGATCAAATCTTCACCCTGCGATAGATCTTTGATGGGCTCGGGGAGTACATCTTAGCGACTCACTATCTGTTTGTGAATTTCAAGGCGGCATACGACACGGTGTCCCGACGAAACTAATTAAGCTGAGTCCTAACTAATTGAGCTGAGGCCGTGGAGGAGGCTTTCGTACTTTTTAAGAGGGCAGCAGCGAGATTGGGACTTGTCGTTAACTCTGCCAGAACGAAGTACATGGTGGCTGGCAGGGAGCGTGGAAGTTCCCGTGGTGTTGGTGCTGAGGTGGAGATATATGGAGAACGATTTGGAGTCGTTGACGAATTCGTTTATCTTGGTACCCTTGTGACATGTGCCAACGATATGAGCCGTGAAGTGAAACGACGAGTTGTAGCTGCGAACAGGGCCTTCTACGGAATACGTAACCAGCTAAGGTCCCGTAATTTGCAAACTCGCACAGAACTCGCGCTGTATAGGACGTTGATACTCCCGGTGGCCCTTTACGGACATGAAGCATGGACGCTGAAGGTAGCTGATCGACGAGTGCTCAGAGTTTTTGAGCGTAAAGTTCTGCGATCGATACTTGGCGGTAAACTGGAAGATGGGGTGTGGCGCAGACGCATGAATAACGAGTTGTACCAGGTATACAAACATGCTGGTATAGTGAAGGTAATACAGCGGAGCAGGCTTCAGTGGGCTGGACATGTAGTCTGAATGCCTGACGAGAGAGCCGCCAAAACTATCTTCAGTAGAGAAACAGGAAGAGGCCGTCGACTCCGTGGTAGGCCTCGTACGCGGTGGATGTGCGCGGTGGAAGAAGATGCACAATCTGCTGGTGTACGACGAGACTGTAAAACGGCTGCCCAAGATAGAAGAAGCTGGACATCTCTTATTTGTTCGACCCTACATCGGTGAACGGTCCGTTGGCCAACAAAGTAAAGTAAGTAAGCGTATGAAAAGTTTTGTGAAATCACGTTGTAGAACCAGCATCTTTCTTTTGATGAGGTTGATTTGAGGCACCTGTCATAAGCCTGGTGCAGTAGTGCATACAGATGTTTATGTTCACGATGAAAGTTGTCGTAGACGAACTCTGGTTTTCATAGAAAGAAAGATTTTATTTTTGATTTGGTGAAGGCCAGTCGCCAAGACGTCCACGATGGATAGCCGAAAACTGCCATCGCTGCTAGAAATTTTCGATGTTCCATGGACCAAAAGCTATGTCCGGGTTTTCTACCGATTAAAGGGAGGCAGATTCAGACCGTTGGAGCCTGAATCGGTGAAACATCTGAGTTACAAAGGTGGTAGAATTTCCTTAAACGTATTTTGACATTTTTTCCAGCAATGAGAATTAAGGACGTTGTGTGCGGAGATTTTGGAAACTACTTATATCCTTGATCTTGTAATAATATTTCTCAACAGAAATAGGATTGAGTGGGCACAAAAATAAAACAAAATAACATTGCCAAACTGATGACAGTGTGCATCTCTTCGATGCGGGAATGTCAATTGACCATTTGTACGAGAGCCGACGATTGTTCTACATTTACGAGCGAAAACCTACTGCGACGCACATTGACAAAGCGAATTCGAATGAAAGTGTTGACCATTTACAAACCTGGTGGGGATAAAGTACGACCCACGAATCATGTAATTGTAACTGCTGGACAGTTGTTTGATGGGCAAGGCTATGGGTGTATACTGTTGCGTCACACGTTTATATGACGCAATAGAAATTGTGTAGGGTGTAGAGAGACGCAAGTAGTAGGCTCTCTCAGCGCGTAGATTGTTGATGCTGTGTGCGTACCTAGCTGGTGCAGAGAGTGGTTTCAGAACGACGATCCGACTCCAGACTAATTCCGACATGTCAAAAGCGTATGTATTTTTTTAAGGCAATAGAAATATTCTCTTTATTGGCGTTTACGTTTGCGATGACGTTTGTTCGTTGTCTACCTCCTGTAAGAATCCAAATCCATTGTCAGGTTTTGTTTGTGGCAATGTTAATGTTGATCGTAGCAAGATTATAACAGTGGTAATGTAATGTGTATATTAAAATGTGGATCGAATATTAGTTTTTCTTTTACCTGTCATAAATAACGTTTGCGTCCTTACTAACAGTTGATAAAAAAAATAGATAAACATGGTAAACAGCGCAAAGTGATATCTTTTTGACATCCGGCACAGCGTCGAATCGAAACCATTTGCGTGCTAAATGCTCTTCCTAAAAATCATAAAGCTTTTTCGATAGAATCCTTTCAAACGAAAATCCTACGCGTGGTTGTGTACGTTACGACTAAAACACGAGCGGTTTTTAGACTTCAAACCTGATAAAAAATTGCATTAATTTTCGCAATTAATATTGATATGGTTTTGCACCATTCAACCTTTGCGTAGGGAAATTAAATTATTCACAATCATTCTTTTTGGACGAGCCTACGAGAGACAGCACTAATTATCTCGTGAATCATTCGTTCGAAATTCCAAGGTCAATAAGCAGACAAATGTCTACAAGTTACCCCAACCGACAAAAATCACCCACCTCAGCTTGGCAGGTCGCAGTTTCAATCGCTCGCTCCAAGAGTATCGGAATTTTCCAATGCCAGACCTAAATTGTATCTTATTATTCTACGTGGATTTTCCTAGCGGAACCGTCCGGAATGCAGACAGCACGATGGACGATAGGTACCTACGCCTGTGGAAATGGTGAAAAACGAAGAGAGAGAAAAAGTTAAGCAAAGTGCTAGCATTTTTATGGCCACTGTTGTTCCAGCGATTTCAAATGATACGCCATTCGTTATCCCAGTCTCAGTACATTGGCTAACGCAAAAACAGCCAGGATACGCGTCTAGCAGCAAACAACGGCAATGACGTCGAAAGAAAGAACCACCCAAGTAAATACACGTATAAATATTCGCTCGGTAGCTGCAGGCGTCCGGGGCTAAGCGTGATGGCGGGCGTCGGCGTTAAATCGTGCACATTGTATGTGAGACAAGCAAGGATGCGAGGATTGGAAGCCCACGAGGATTCCTTGGCCAGATGCGCTCAGGCTGACTGTTAGTGAGCCTTGATTGGGTTGCTCCTTAGTGTCTCTTTGGCTCAAAAGACTCATGTAATATTCCACATATACACACACAAATACACGTTCACAGTGCAGACATTTATAAGCATTAATTTCATAATGTCGAGTGTATATGAGCCAATTAAAACGGAGAAGCCATAAAAAATACTCCTTTTGCTTTGTGCATTTCCCTTTAATTATAAGTGTATATACTTTAGTGAGACAATGCTTTGATTTGATATGATTTGTGCGGTGGATAACAGGACCAGCGTGAAACGGGAAATAGACAATAAAAAATAATTAAAGACAACGTTTACTTTGTGGTTAGTGGTAAAAGCATGAGTGTCTTGGTTTGTTGACGTTCAAGTTGAGAGGATGCATGGAGGGAAGCATAACATTTATTTTATGAAGAAATTTAAACTGACGATTTTTTCCTATAGTTTATTTGTAATTATGATAAATAATTTAAGTACTATTTTGTTTTAAACTGCTTTAATGGTATATTTTTTCTAATACGACATTGAGCATCAAAAGGTTTATTTTTTTGAAAAGATCCACTAAATAAAAAGAACCGGCAATCTTGATTGAAGTCATTTAAAATTTAACCTATCAAGTCAAAATTCGTTATATAGTTTAAAAAAAAACCATTTGATGTTAAAAGTCCTCAATTGTATTTCCACTGTCAGCTTTCTCTCGTCCTACAAATTACTTTCGTTTTTATTTCCTTCCGGCCTAGTGGAGACGGAATTTGCTTCCATTTACGACTATGGCTTTAATTTTGGTTTCCTTCCGATTTCGTGAGTACACAGCGCACAGTGAGTACCATCAACTCTAACGCTATACGTCCAGAGCATTGTAATGCAGTAGCAGAGAGCGCCAATAACTAGTTGCAGAGGGAAAAAATAAGCAAGGCAATCACTTTATAGCTTGAAAATTTCATCTTCCTGTCGTAAAAAGCTTATCATTTTCGCATGTTATTCAGACAGCAATTTTATTCTCACCGTCACCGTTAAACAGGCCGTTGGATTCAACGTTTTATGTTGCAGTGTGAACTCCTCACTTAACAGTGAGTGAATTTTTTTTTTAATACTAGGTATGGTGCTAGTTACAAAAAGGTCAACAAAATAATGATTTTTTAAGCACAGTGTAAGTAATCCAGATTTTGGCAGCTATTTTAAATAACTTTATGCTCCCTTTTAGGAGGCACACTGCATCCGGATATAATTCGCGGTTGGAATTTAAATTGTACTGGACACAAAGTCGAAATTTAACATCCAGCAAAATATTAGTTTATTTTGACCACATTAGAACGAAGAACTAGTGTTTTGTTTAAAAAACAACCACTTCAGCCACAAACGCTATCGTCAAATTTTATTTAGTTACTTTTCCAAGCAATAACGAAAAATTTGCCCTTTTGTGACAAATTTGATGCTTAAAAGCAATAAGATTCATCTTCAGTCAAGTTCGTTCAGGATACGTGTATGTTAGTTTGTTTGTCATACGCTAATGGAGTAGTGAAAAAATCGACCATTTTTGATCTGGCTGAAATTGTACATAGGTAGATGTTCCTATGGACGTAAGATGTCATTTTGTGAGTAACATTTGACGCATTTTCGTAAAAAGTGGAACAACCCTAAAACTGAGTAACTACACAAATACTCAAATCACAAATACTCATTAGCCATCCTAAGAACTAAGTGTTCATCACGCAGAAATTGCGTAAGATATTACTTTTTTTCTGGGTACAGCTCAGTTTCAGTACTGGAAATTCTCCACCATGACCAATGAAGGACACTAAATAATCGTTAATAATTATGCCTGTTAAAAGAGATTAACAATAATTATAATACCTACCTACTGTGGCGTACACAATTAAAAAAAATATAGTTCAATTTGAAGCCTAAACTAGACTACTACAACATGATCTGCCACTTCTCTCTCTCACTCTTCGAGAACATTCCAAGCCAGGGGGTACAATTGTTTTAGAAAATATCGCCAAGAGGTACGCAGATAAAAAAAGGTTGAGAACCGCTGCGTCAGCCGACCAAGATCATCTGCCAGAATTACGGATCAGTTTGCCCTGCCAGCTCAGTTCATACCCTACCGCCTGATCTACCTCCTAAAAGCCCCGACTATCCCAAAACTCATCAACCCAATTCGCAAAGCAGGAATGTTTGCCAAATTCAACTTTAATAAGTTTTCAAAATAAATACGATTTAGTTTTCTGAACCACTATATCATTCTTTATAGATTTTCATGAAAAGTTATTGTATTCATAGGCGATAAAAATTTCAAAGTGGAAGTTATTCTAAATTGTTTATCGATTGATAAAATACGACAAGTTGAACAGCCCTAGGGATTGTATGAAATGGTGACGTAGGACAAATATGTATATTGATTTCAACTCTTGTTTAACATATTTCACTACGCCTACACCGTGTATCTCCAACAGTTATAAGGGCTACTCTTGCTATCGTGTTAAAAACAAGCATGAAGTTTAATTGTCTACACGCAGTCTTTTGTATCGAGTTGAACGTAGATTTTGGCAATGAAGGCGGAGCGACGCAGATTCGAGAAAGAGAAACGAAACAAAATTATTATGAGCACCAAAAGAAAATTTGTACTTTTCTTATGCGAAAATTACCCTGGTTCTAGAATAACTAATCTGTGTTATCGATATTCGACCGATAACGGTGTTCGGTTGGGTACAAGGAACAATTAAACCGGAAAATCACCCAATTTATCAATAAAATTTCTAAAAATGAGGGTTATATCTTTCTGCGATAAACTGTTCATTTGTTATTTATTGTTAATTCATCCGACAATAACCGTCTTAATGAATGTAATTTAAAAACTATCTCAACCTAACAGATGTAAATTAATTAAAATAGTCTAGCTGCGAGCAATTTCCGCTTGTAGAGAATAGATGAGATTCCAAAATCAAAAAATTGACCCGTTTTGTTGAAGGTGCGTATAATTATGGTGACTGGCTCAAAATACCCGAACACAGAACGATGGAACGGCGTTACAAACATTTCGCCGAGTGACCTGCGATGAATTCTTCCCGGAGCATTGAAGGAAAACTTGCTCAAAAGAGCCGGGGAGTCAATTTCTCCAAGAATTATTTTGGCTGCAACCATTGCTTGCTGAATTTTTCTTCCTTTTTCAAGGGTACCAATTCCCAATAGGTTGCAACGGTGTTCGTACGGTGGAAGATTCAGCCTGTCCGTCCACGGAAATCTACGGAGTGCGAATCGAACAAAGCGCTTCTGTAGCCGTTCAATCCTGTCAATCCAGGTGGTTTGATATGGGGCCCACACTGCAGCAGACGATTCCACAATGGATCTTTCTAAAGCAAAGTACAACGATTTTAAACAATGCACATCAGTGAAATCTATTGAGACTTTCATTAGAAATCCCAGTTGACGACTAGCACGATCAATAATATTGGCTCGATGTGGCCCGAATGTCAATTTATCGTCAAGCAGCACACCAAGGTCATTAATTTCGTTGACACGAGCTAGAGGTTTACGTCCAATTGTATATGTAGCTTTTATAGGATTGCTACCACGATGAAACCAAATAACAGAACATTTATTGACACTGATGACCATTAGAATTTTTGGCACCAATCCTCAAATATATCCAATAACTCTTCCAGCTTTTGACAGTCGGATAAGTTTTTAACAACCGCAAAAAATTTTAAATCATCAGCATAGAACAGCTTACAACCAATCCCAAGATGAGCTGCGACATCATTGAAATACAAATAGAAGTGGCCCAAGGTAACTCCCTTGAGGAACACTGGATGTGTTTGTAAATTGTCGGGATGAGTTGGATCCAAGTTTAACGCTCAGACTTCTATCACAAAGGTATGATTGCATCCATTGAACCAGGCTTTCGGAGACACCCATCCTCGAAAGTTTGCTGAGTAGAATACGATGGTCAATTTTGTCGAATGCAGCTTTCAAATCCGTATATACAGCATCAACCTGTTTTCCATTTTCAATGTGAGAGATACAATCCGAGACGAAGCAAAGCAGGTTAGTTGTCACAGAACGACCAGGATAGAAACCATGTTGATTGGTAGAAATGCTACTTTTTGTGTGAAACAGCAGGTGATTTCTAAGGATTGATTCAAACAATTTCGAGGAAGGCGCTTAGAGATGTGATGCCACGATAGTTGGTAACATCTTGTCTATTTCCTTTTTTGAATACCGGAGAAATATGCGAGCTTTTCCAAAGAGCGGGGAACTTGCATTGTTGTAAGGACAAGTTGAATATTTTTGCCAGTGGTTTTGCGAGTTCATTTATGCATCTTTTGAAGACGATAGCTGGTATACCATCAGGTCCAGGAGAATTGGATGCCTTTAGTTATTTTGCCGCCTTTAGTAGCAATTCCTCGGTTACCTCAGGAACATCAGCTGAAATAGTGTTCATTGGGACATCAGAAGCGGCAAGTACAGCTTCTTCAGAAGTTGCCATGGTTGTATTATAAACACTAGAAAAGTGATCAGCAAACAATTCGCATTTCGCTAGCGGCTCAATAGTTGATTTATCGCCTAAATAAACTTTTGCTGGGATTCCATCATTATTTTTTCGCTTCGTTTTAACAAATTGTCAGAATTTCTTTGGGTTCCGGCGGAGGTTACTTTGTATGCTAGTAACATACTGTCTATACAGTTGTGTGTTTAACCTACGGTACGATTCGCTTGCATACTTAAAGTTGTTTCTGGTGAGTGGTGTACGAAGTTTGCGGTAGTGACGTTGACAAGCATTGAGTTCGCGCTTAAGTAACCGTAAGGTAGGATTTCCCCACGGGGGCTTCAATGGCCTACGCATAGCAGGAACATTTGCAGTTAACCACTGTAGCAGAACCTCCACAAACCTCAATACTACATCATATCAGCACTGACAAATAAACTGTTCCAGTTGTACGCAGCCAAAAATTTCTTCAAGGTATTGAAATCGATGCGTTTGAAATCTAGTCGAAGTGCGTTGTCATGCGTGCATATGGGAATTTCATTTAACACTTATAGAGTAATATCGAGCGGTGGATGCGGGGCATCAATTTTGACGAGAGGAACAGCAGCTTCAATAACGAAACACGGCTCTACATTACAGAAAATTAGATCGAGTATATTTCCCCAAGGATTGCTGAAAGTGTTATACTGCTGCATATTCATTGTTGCCACACAATCTAATAAAGCAGCACTAGCACTGCTGACACCATCGTGGTTTGTTACTATAGCATGTGCATCACTCTTTCTCCACGAAATATTTGCTTGGTTAAAATCACCACAGACAAGAATAATATCATCGATCCCAGCATACTCTAATGTTGTGCGAATAGACTCGACAAAGTTCTAGACAAAGGCGTAATTGCGGCTGACATCTGGCGGAATGTATCCCGCACACAGGAACAGATTCAACCCCGCCAAAGAAATCCGAACAACAACTAGCTCAAATTCAGCGTTACTGTCAACACACGATGAGGCATATTAACGATGAACAGCGATCAAAACACCTCCACCAAACCTTTTGTTACTGTTGATTAAGCTCCGATCGGCACGGTAAACTATATACTCGGTGGTGATACGAGGTCCCGTTGTTGTAAAAGTTTCAACGGATGGATTACTCGGCGAAATGGGAAGGTGGAAGGCTGCTGATCAGGACAGATTAATATTTTTTCGCCTGGACGTTAGTCCAGGCGATTCGCACTGGCTACGGTAGTCTTTCCCCTTACACACCAGTCGCGACTCTCAGCACTCACGTGTTGGTGGGGTGGTGCTTCGTGAGGCCGAACTCCACTACCGTTCACCACGCACTCTGGGTGTACTCTTAGTGACACGCAGCCACGAGACGAATGATGCCACCAGGAGATCGCCCTAGTCCGATCAATTGCATCAAGATAACCACAAATGGTATAGTTTCGTGTGCTAGCCAAGGTGGGCCGCAAATCCATGGGCCGTCAGCCTTTGGGGAAGCAAATCTCCTGGCCGAAACTGCCCAACGTCTTTCGTTTTCGTCAGTGATCGACTAAAAGAAGATTCATTAACACCCAAATCACACAAGATTTAAATTAACCTCATCACCTCCACCAATTATTCTCACGAAGCTATTGTTTTTTGCCCTTTGTTAAATGGTATATACCATTCGACTCAGTTCGACGAACTGAGCAATATCTGTTCGTGTGTATGTGTGTGTGTATGTGTGTGTGTGTGTGTGTGTGTGTGTGTGTGTGTGTGTATGTTGTCTGTATATATGTGCCGCAAAAAACTAACGCACCTTTCTTACAGAACGCAATATCCGATTTTAATGTTCTTTTACGCAAACGAAAGCTACTGTGCTCCCCCAGAATGCTACCAAGTGGATTTTTGATTAGTGGCTTAGATTTTAAAATATTGATCAAAGAGTATTTTATATATGAGACATTTAACTTTTAAGGTAAAATTAATGGCACTTGGAGCCATGTGTTGTTTACCAATTTACTCAGATCGACGAATTGAACAGTTTATGTATGTTTGTGTATATGTGCCTGAACGTATGTATGAGTCAATGTGTTGTTTATATGTGTAGTATATCAGAATCGACCCAAACAAAAAAAAACAAAAAAAAACACTTTTTACAGAATGCTTATTCCGATTTTGATGTTCGCATGCTCAAATGAAAGCCCCAGAGCTCTTTGAAAATGATACTGAGTGCGATCTTTTATTGGTTGCTTGAACTGTTGAGTTTTGACCTAAGTATATTTTAGAATGGTTGGCGAATGGTTGGACACGTGTCACTTGAGATCTTATTGTGGTCATTCACCTCTGTCCTGCAACTCCTATCCCAACCTCCACGTGGTGCCGACCGGGATACGAGTAACCTTAGCGGAGATCGGGTAACCAACCCCGGTGGAAACTTTGGTCGTATGCTTACTGGGAAGGGAGAACGTACGCGGCTGGTTCCCCATGTTAGGGGCGGCGTACAACAGCGTCTGATCCGGAGCGGGCGGCTGAATCATGAAACGCGGTGTCTCGCCAGATATATCAAAGACGGCAGCCCCGTCGCGAGACTAGGTATCGCAGCCCTAGTAAGGCAGCATACTGAATATTAAATACTACGAACAATCCAGATATAAATACGGAACGGAATAATTGGCATGGACCTAGGCGAACGAAAAAGGACGACAATTATTGGAAACTCGGTGCTTGGAAAGTAAGGACTCTATTCGAACCGGCACGCGCAAGTATCCTGGCTAGAGAGCTGCGGAAGGTGAATGTGGAGGTTGCAGCTATCCAAGAGGTGCGGAGAGTACCACATCTACTATAGTGGTGGCGTGAAAGCAGAAAGAGGAGTCGGTTTCGTGCTAATTGGAAAACATATGAAGCGTGTCATTAGATGGAGGCCGATCAGTGACCGTATATGCGTGTTGAGAATTAAGGGCAAGTTCTTCAATTACAGCCTAATAAATGTGTACGCACCGACCAACGAGAAACCCGATGACGAAAAAGAGGAGTTGTATGAGCTCCTGGAAAAGACATACAATGAGTGCCCAGGACACGATATAAAGATTGTCATCGGAGATGCAAATGCACAGGTCGGGCAGGAAGACTTCTTCCGCCCCGTAGCTGGTAGGGAAAGCTTCCACTCTACGACGAGCTACAATGGCCTGAGGCTTGTTAATTTCGCTGCAGCTAGAGGGATGGCTATCTGTAGCACTTATTTTGCACGCCGGAACATACGTAAGCACACCTGGATGCACCCGAATGGAGAGCTTTGCTCTTAAATTGACCACGTTCTGATTGATGGACGGCACTTTTCAGACGTTACAGACGTGAGGTCGTTCAGAGAACCGAACGTTGACTCGGATCACTATCTCGTAGTAGCCAATATCCGCGCCAGGCTGTCCAACGTGCTGAAATCCAAGGCAACGAGGAGGATGCAGTTGAACATCCAGCGGCTATCAACTGAAGGAGTAGCTGCAGAGTACTCGCAGAAAGTTGATGAACGGATTGAGGAATGAGCTGAAGGGAACCTGAATGAACAGTGGAGGCACATCCACTGTTCGATCAGCACTACAGCGCGAGAAGTGTTGGGTACAACTGCGGCAGCTGCGCCCAATGAGTGGTTTGACGCTGAGTGCCAGCGAGTGACGGAAGAGAAGAACCGCGCCAGGGGTCACATGTTGGCCACGGCTGTGACTCGTCAGAGCATAGGTAGATATCGAGATGCAAGAGCCGCTGAAAAGAGACTCCACCGCCGGAAGTAACGACAGCATTGGGAGCGTATTCTTGCGGAGGCGGAAGGTTCCTTCTCCAGGCACGATGCGAGGAGCTTCTACAAGAAGGTCAACGGAACCAGGAATCGAAACGTGTCAGCCCCTGTCATGTGCAACGATAGGGAGGGGAACCTGATAGCCGATAAAACAGAGGTGGCCAGGCGTTGGAAGGAACGCTTCAGTGTGCTGTTGAACGGTGAGGGAAACAGTGGAGTCGAAAGGAGCAGGATGACTATTGAGAATGATGGTCAAGCTGTGGATCCACCATCCATGGACGAGGTGAAGAAAGCAGTGAAAGAGCTGAGAAACTGCAAGGCAGCTGGGAAGGACGGGAGCGAACAGCTGTATCGTGCCATCCATCGGATCATGCTGAGAGTGTGGTCTGATGAAGAATTGCCCTCGGACTGGTTAGAGGGTCTCATATGCCCGATCTACAAAAAAGGCCATCGCCTGGACTGTAGCAATTATCGGGGCATAACACTTCTCAATACCGTGTACAAAATTCTCTCCCGCATCCTGTTCCACAGTCTGAGGCCGTTGCAGGAGACCTTTGTTGGCGAGTACCAATGCGGTTTTCGAGGGGGACGCTCCACGACGGACCAAATGTTTACCTTGCGACAAATCCTCGATAAATTTCGAGAATACAACTTGCAGACGCACCATCTGTTCATAGACTTCAGGGCAGCGTACGCTTCAGTCAAGAGAAATGAGTTATGGCAGATTATGATGGAACATGGCTTCCCAACAAAGCTGATTAGGCTGATACGTGCCACCCTTGAAGGTTCTACATCAAGCGTCAGGATAGCCGGTGAGATATCGGACTCGTTCGTGACGTTAGATGGTTTGAAGCAGGGTGACGGGCTGTCGAACTTATTGTTCAGCATCGCATTGGAAGGTGCTATACGGAGGGCTGGTGTGCAGAGAAGCGGCACCATCATTACGAAGTCGCACATGCTTCTCGGTTTTGAGGACGATATCGACATCATTGGTATCAACCGTAGAGCTGTGGAAGAGGCCTTCGGAGCTCTCAGGAGAGAAGCTGCGAGATTAGGGCTTGTCATAAACTCTGCCAAAACGAAATACATGGTGGCTGGCAGAGTGCGTGGTAGTCCGTCGGAGGTTGGTGCTGCGGTGGTGCTAGATGGGGAAACATTTCAAGTAGTCGACGAATTTATTTACCTGGGAACATTAGTGACATGTGACAACGAGGTTAGCCGTGAGATAAAGAGGCGGATAGCAGCCGCAAACAGGGCCTTTTACGGATTACGTAACCAGCTAAGGTCCCGCAGTCTGCAAATCCGTACTAAACTTGCACTCTATAAAACACTGATTCTTCCGGTGGCTCTCTACGGCCATGAATCATGGACGCTGAAAGAAGCTGATCGGCGAGCTCTTGGTGTTTTCGAGCGTAGGATTTTGCGTTCAATCCTTGGCGGCAAACTAGAAAATGGTGTTTGGCGCAGACGCATGAACCATGAAGTGTACCAGATATACAAATGAGCGGATATGGTCAAGCGGATAAAACACGGCAGGCTTCAGTGGGCTGGGCATGTAGCGAGAATGCCGGATGAGCGTCAAGCGAAGGCTATATTTAGCAGGAATCCCGATAGAGGGCGACGACTTCGAGGTAGACCCCGCACTCGTTGGATGTGTGCTGTCGACGAGGATGCACGCGTAATAGGTGTTAGGGGCGATTGGAGGATAGCAGCCCAGGACCGAGGGACATGGCGACGTATTCTGGATTCGGCATTGGATCGATAATCTGTCTGTCGCCTTTAAAGTAAAGTGAGTAAGTATATTTTAGACATGGGATATTTTACTTTCTGGATAATTTTTCTTTCTCACTACTCTTTTTCCTTCTCTATCCCTCTTTTTTCGTATCGCTATTTATTTCTCAAAGGAAACCAACAATCATACAACTTTTCACAATCTTTACACTCTTCGTAGGTGCGTCTTAACTGGTGTAAAAACATTACCCTTCAGCTTTTTCTTCAAAATTTGAACCAGATTTTAGAAGAAACTGCAATGCTTACTTAGCTCCTTATCTTCCAAAGCTTCCGTGCTCACTTCTTATAAAATATATACTAAATTGTACGTTGAACCTAGATTTGCGAAGAGTAAGAAACATTTATAGCTTTCGGGAACCAAGCATTGTAGTAAAATCTGATCCCACAGTGTGCAAATGTTAAACAATTAGCGATGCAGATATTTTGAAAAGCTTTACCAAAGATGTATAGACCTATTTACGTACGAATGTGTCACTGCCACCCGTTGAGAAAAAAAATGACCCAAATACGATCATTGAATTAAAGCTTAACGTGGGTTTCGCAAATATTATGGATGTTGTCACTGGAGTATATGAGTGTTATTTTTTCGGTCACAAAAAATGCTAGTTAGAAGCCACTCAATTTTTTTCTTTAAATAATCGAACGTAACTAGAACTTCAATATGTATGTTAGTTTAATGCAGTTCTTTTTATTAAATCCCCATAATCCAGGTTTGAATATCACTTTCGCTTTGTTTTTAGAAATCGCAGGACCTAGAATTATGAATCAGCATTTTATATTTTTTACGAATTGAAGCAAATTTTTACAAACCTGTTCTTGAAAAATTATAGTTCAGAATTATACAGAAAAAAAACTATCCATGGAAGCAGTCAATTTAATTCTATCTCAAATGCATTAAGGGCCATTCACATACCACGTGGACGTGGATCTATATCTATATCTATATCTATATCTATATCTATATTTATATCTATATCTATATCTATATCTATATCTATATCTATATCTATATCTATATCTATATCTACATCTACATCTACATTTACATCTACATCTACATCTACATCTACATCTACATCTACATCTACATCTACATCTACATCTACATCTACATCTACATCTACATCTACATCTACATCTACATCTACATCAATATCTATATCTATATCAATATCTATATCGATCTATATCGATATCTATATCGATTTTTATATCGGTATCTATATCTATATTCAAATCCATATTTATATCGATATTTAAATCGATATTTATATCGATATTTAATCGAAATTTATGTCGATTTTTAAATCGATATTTATATCGATATTTAAATCGATATTTATATCGATATTTAAATCGATATTTATATCGATATTTAAATCGATATTTATATCGACATCTAAATTGTTTATTAAATCGATATTTTAATCGATATTTTTATCGATATCTATATCGATATGTATATTTATATCTACATCTACATCTACATCTACATTTACATATGTATACATCTACATCTACATCTACATTTACATATGTATACATCTACATCTACATCGCAATTTATGCTATCGACTGAGGGATTTTATCAGGGGGTGTTTTTCGGCTTCGCAGTCTTTCAGCAATAAAACGAATTAATATCGCTCTTTCACCAACGTTTCGGTGTATATTGCACCTTCATCAGGGAATCCTGAATTTAGAAGACAAGACAATATAAAATTACAAATTTACACAACGAATGAAATCACAAAACTCTTACAGAACATAAATCGTTTTTGTCATACAAGCTTCGGCATCAGCATTCCTGTCCTATTTACTAGCTACTATTGTGTCAATATTCAAACCCGCTCTAATTAAAACTCAACAAATAAACTCTGCCACAAACTTTCTGCACTACTCTTTCAACCGCTAACTCAAATTCGATTCAAAATGGAGCGAAAAAGTGTGGACTAACAGTGGGTGCAATATATATTGGGTATTAGCTATTAGCTCTTACAGTTTGCTATTGGGTTTCGTTTGCTGGTGTGTGCGTGTTCTGTGTTGGGATCTGTTTGTTAAGTGTGTGTAGTACGCCTGCATAAATGGAGCTGAGATTGTCAACATCGGACCGTTTGTTGACTGCATGTTTGGTGTTAACAATATGACAGACTTCTAAAATCGGGAGAGCTAATTTTCGTGTGTGCTGATCGATAATTTTTGTTTTTTCTAGGTTGAAGTTATGATTTGCTACGATGCTGTGGTAAAGGAGTGCCGTCTTCTCTTTAAGTCGTTCGAGATCGAATTGTGTGCTGGGATCGTCATCGTTTTTGCCGCGGAGTCTTTCCATTTCATTAATTGTTGATCGGTGGCTGCTTATGCGTTTTTTCAGTTGGGTTGTGGTTAACCCGACATAGCTGGCTTCGCAATCGTTGCAGGGAATCCTGTAGATCACGTTATGTCGCATCTCTGGAGATATAGTGTCTTTCATGTTGGTGAAAATTCTGCTGGCGGTGTTCCCGTATCTTGACGCTAGTGTTATGTTGAGGAAGGCCGCTTTTAATGCCTTACTCAGCCGTTGTGTCAGGTCATTCACAAACAGCATCGGTTTGTACACAACCGTGCCTCCATCGTCGGACGAATTTCTCGTGTTTCGTTCGGTGTTTCGGATGTTGCCATTCAACAGCCGATGTCGTAGCGCCGCTGGGTAGTGGTTCCGCCTCAACAGTTCATTTATGGTTATGTTAGCTGCTACCTTCGGACTGTTTGTGGTGAACTGTCGGACTCTTTGGATAAAGTTTGCGATGGTATTCATTTTTAGATGAAGTGGGTGGCATGAATGAAAGTCTAGGAGGCGACCAGATGCCATCGGTTTGCTATACCACTCAGTACGGATGGTTTGGTCAGTTTGCCGTATTAGTACCATGTCAAGGAATGGTATTTTTCTATCTTTCTCCAATTCGATAGTGAATTGAATATTGTTGTTGAAACTGTTAAAAATGTTCAAAACGCCTGTGACTCGGTCCGGGGGAAGAGCAAGAATCAAGTCATCGACGTACTTTTTTAAAACTGGTACTGGGAAGTCAATTTTTCTAGCGACGTTTTCCAGAAGCGATTCCATCACTAAGTCCGCTATTGTTGGTGAGAGCAGATTTCCCATGGCTGTTCCGTGGATCTGCCGGAAAAACTTTCCTTTGTATGAAGAGTAGCTTCCATTCAGACAAAAATCTATTATCTCTAAGAATAAATCTAGGTTGATATCCGTGTTTTGCTTTATATCCTGCCATCTGTTAATGATAATGCCAAGAATCATGTACGTTGGAATGCTAGTGAAAAGCGATGTAACGTCATACGATACAAGGACATAGTCTTCTGGTAATCGAATTGAGTTAATATAGCTACAGAATGAAAACGAATCTTTTATGTTAAAGTCGCTCTTGATGGATGCCTGTATTATTTGCCCGACATATTGTACCATACACATACCACGTGGACGTGGATCTATAACTATATCTACATCTACATTTACATCTACATCTACATCTACATCTACATCTACATCTACATCTACATCAATATCTATATCTATATCGATCTATATCGATATCTATATCGATATTTATATTGATATTTATATTGATATCCATATCGATATTTATATCGATATTTATATCGATATTTATATCGATATTTATACCGATATTTATATCGATATCTATATCGATCCATATCGATATCTATATCGATCCATATCGAAATCTATATCGATTCATATCGACATCTATATCGATTCATATCGATATCTATATCGACCCATATCGATATCTATATCAATATTTATATCGATATCTATATCGATATTTATATCGATATCTATATCGATATTTATATCGATATCTATATCGATATCTATATCGATATTTATATCGATATCTTTATCGATATTTATATCGATATTTATATCGATATTTAAATTGATCTATATCCATATCTATATCTATATCTATATCTATACCTATATCTATATCTATATCTATATCTATATCTATATCTATATCTATATCTATATCTATATCTACATCTACATCTACATCTACATCTACATCTACATCTACATCTACATCTACATCTACATCTACATCTACATCTACATCTACATCTACATCTACATCTACATCTACATCTACATCTACATCTACATCTACATCTACATCTACATCTACATCTACATCTACATCTACATCTACATCTACATCTACATCTACATCTACATCTACATCTACATCTACATCTACATCTACATCTACATCTACATCTACATCTACATCTACATCTACATCTACATCTACATCTACATCTACATCTACATCTACATCTACATCTACATCTACATCTACATCTACATCTACATCTACATCTACATCTACATCTACATCTACATCTACATCTACATCTACATCTACATCTACATCTACATCTACATCTACATCTACATCTACATCTACATCTACATCTACATCTACATCTACATCTACATCTACATCTACATCTACATCTACATCTACATCTACATCTACATCTACATCTACATCTACATCTACATCTACATCTACATCTACATCTACATCTACATCTACATCTACATCTACATCTACATCTACATCTACATCTACATCTACATCTACATCTACATCTACATCTACATCTACATCTACATCTACATCTACATCTACATCTACATCTACATCTACATCTACATCTACATCTACATCTACATCTACATCTACATCTACATCTACATCTACATCTACATCTACATCTACATCTACATCTACATCTACATCCATTCCGCGTCGAACACTCGACAGAAACGGACGTGCAAAGTGGTCGTTCTATTACAATCCGGTCCGTGTGTACGAATAGCCAAACAAAAGAGTGTATTATTCAAGGCCATCAGTTGACAGTCGAGTCCGTGTCGCTGTGCTGAGTGATCTCACACCCGGCTCACTGCTGGTGGCTGTATTGGTGCTGCTGTACTGGTGCTGCTGGCTGCTTTGGGTGCAGCCTCGAACGATCGGACAACCACTGCTGGAAGGAAGAAGTAAAGAGGTACGTGTTCTTGTCGGCGCTAGTTCGCTAGTGCGCTACATTTAGCGCGATGGATATAGATCCCTCGCCTCCCGTGCCACCATCCCCGAACCCCCCTGACCCTGACCCTTCTGTTACCCCCTCCCCTGTTCATTCTCCAGTCCCCCCTCGCCCCAGGCTTTACCCGGACGGATCTCAACAGGGCAGCTATACTGTTTATTTTCGTCCAAAGGCAGGAGTGAATTCAAAGCGATTAAACATACTGCAAATTTCTAAAGACCTGACGAAGGGGTACAAGGCCGTGACCGAAATTTCCAAGGTCCGACCTAACAAGCTCCGTGTCGTGGTCAGTGATCTGGCACAGGCCAATGCTATCGCTTGCTCTGAGCTCTTCACACGCGAGTATCGCGTTTACATACCCGCACGAGACGTGGAGATCGACGGTGTCATAACCGATTCGAGTCTGTCTGTCGAGTGTATCCTAAAAAGCGCAACCGGTTGCTTCAAAAATACCGAAACACAGGCGAAGATTTTGGATTGTAAGCAATCGCGGTCCATGTCTCTCGTCGGCGGTAAAAAAGTTTAAATCCGTCAGACTCGTTTCGCGTTACGTTTGCCGGATCTGCACTCCCTAGCCACGTCTCGATCGACCGGGTTCGTCTACCTGTGCGATTGTATGTACCCCGTGTTATGAATTGCACCAATTGCAAGCAGTTAGGCCACACAGCCGCCTACTGCTGCAATAAGGCACGATGTAGCAAGTGTGGGGAGACTCATGCGGAAGATTCTTGTAGTGTTAATGCTGAAAAATGTATTCACTGTGGGGAAAATCAGCATGAGCTCTCCACATGCCCGGTGTACATGCAGCGCAGAGATAAAATCAAGCGGTCACTTAAGGAGCGTTCAAAGCGTTCTTATGCTGAGATGCTGAAGAAGACCGTGACCACTTCTACCATAACATCGAACCCCTTTGACCTGTTGTCCTCTGATGAAACCGATTCTGACGATTCATCAGCGGGAACATCTTACGCCAATCCTGGGGAGTCTAGGAAGAGGAAAAATGTTTCTTCTCCTAAACTTCCCCGTAAAGGTCCTAAGATTTCCCAAAGTGTAATGAAAAGTACGAACAAACCAAACAGTGCTGCGGAAAAACCGAAGCAAACTCCTCCTGGGCTTGCAAATTTAAAGTCCCAGAAGGAGTTCCCAGCACTGCCAGGAACATCTAAAACCCCAGTTGTTCCTTTTGCACATCCAGTTGATGAAACAAACTCTGGATTAGTGAAATTTTCTGACATTGTGGACTGGATTTTTGAAAATTTCAATATACCCGATCCAATTAAAATTTTTCTTACAGCATTCCTCCCAACAGTAAGATCATTTTTGAAGCAGTTGACTGCCCAATGGCCCCTCCTTGCAGCGATTGTATCCTTCAATGCCTAATTCAACTGCGTATATGAAGGATTCTATCTCTGTCTTACAGTGGAATTGTAGAAGTATTTTACCAAAAATTGATTCGTTTAAAGTTTTGATAAATAAAAACAAATGCGATGCATTTTCCCTTTGTGAAACTTGGCTTACTTCAAATATTGATCTCAGCTTCCATGATTTTAATATTATTCGCCTTGATCGAGACACCCCATATGGAGGAGTACTTTTAGGGATTAAAAAGTACTATTCTTTCTATCGTATTAACCTCCCCTCGATTCCAGGCATCGAAGTTGTCGCATGTCAAATGACAATACAAGGTAAAGAGCTTTGTATTGCCTCAATATATATTCCTCCCAGAGCACAGGTTGGGCAACGGCTGCTCTTTGATTTAATAGAACTTCTTCCCTCGCCACGTTTGATTTTGGGAGACTTCAACTCTCATGGCGTGGCTTGGGGTTCCCCATACAATGATAACCGCTCCTCTTTAATCTATAACCTTTGCGATGACTCCGACATGACTATTTTAAACAACGGTGAAATGACACGTATCCCGAAACCTCCAGCGCGCCCAAGCGCTTTGGATCTATCCTTATGTTCGACGTCGCTACGGTTGGATTGCACATGGAAGGTAATCCTTGATCCTCACGGTAGCGACCATTTGCCTATTCTTATTTCAATTAATAACGGGTCGACTCGCATGCGACCAATTGACATTCCGTATGACCTCACACGGAATGTCGATTGGAAGTTATACGAGGAAATGATTTCAAAAGCGGTCGAGTCGATTCAACATCATCCACCACTTGAAGAATACAACCTCCTCGCGGGCTTGATTCTCGACGCCGCGTTGCAAGCCCAAACGAAGAAATATCCCGGCGTAACGATCAAAGAACGGCCTCCCACTCCGTGGTGGGATAAAGAGTGCTCCGATGTCTACGACGCGTTTAAGGCCTACCAGAAGGGAGGTATACCTGGCGACTATTTACGGTATTCGGAGCTTAATACCAAGCTTAAAAGTTTGGCTAAAGCAAAGAAACGCGGGTATTGGCGTCGGTTCGTGAACGAGACGTCGAGGGAGACATCGATGAGCACTCTTTGGAACACAGCCCGAAGAATGCGGAATCGCGTAACGGCCAACGAAAGCGAGGAGTCTTCAAGTCGGTGGATATTTGATTTTGCCAGGAAAGTATGTCCGGACTCTGTTCCTGAGCAAAACATTGTTCGCGATGCGTCTACGGGCCACGACGCGATAGAATCACCTTTTACGATGGCAGAATTTTCAGTTGCCCTCCTGTCCTGTAACAATAACGCGCCTGGGTTAGATAGAATCAAATTCAACTTGTTGAAGAATCTACCCGGCAATGCCAAGAGGCGCTTGTTGAACTTGTTCAATAAGTTCCTGGAGCAAAACATTGTACCGCAGGATTGGAGGCAAGTGAAGGTGATCGCCATCCAAAAACCAGGGAAACCAGCTTCTGATCACAACTCTTATAGGCCGATTGCAATGCTATCCTGTATCCGGAAATTGATGGAAAAAATGATACTCCGTCGTTTAGACCATTGGGTCGAATCAAATGGTCTACTATCAGATACTCAATTTGGCTTCCGCCGTGCCAAAGGGACGAATGATTGTCTTGCGTTGCTTTCAACAGATATTCAGCTGGCGTATGCTCGCAAAGAACAAATGGCGTCTGCGTTCTTGGACATTAAGGGGGCTTTTGATTCCGTTTCTATTGACATTCTTTCGGGTAAACTTCACCGACAAGGATTTTCTCCAATTTTGAACAATTTTTTGCACAATTTGTTGTCCGAAAAGCACATGCATTTTACGCATGGCGATTTGGCAACTTTTCGCATTAGCTACATGGGTCTTCCCCAGGGCTCATATTTAAGCCCCCTTCTTTACAACTTTTATGTAAATGACATCGACGAATGTCTGGCAAATTCATGCACGATAAGACAACTTGCAGACGACAGTGTAATCTCTGTTACAGGAGCCAAAGCTGCCGATTTGCAAGGACCATTGCAAGATACCTTGGACAATTTGTCTGCTTGGGCTTTACAGCTAGGTATCGAATTCTCTCCGGAGAAGACTGAGATAGTAGTTTTTTCTAGGGAGCATGAACCTGCTCAGCTTCAAACACAATTAATGGGTAAAACGGTTTCTCAGGTTTTGGTACACAAATATCTTGGTGTCTGGTTCGACTCTAAAAGCACCTGGGGTTGTCACGTGAGGTATCTGATGAAAAAATGTCAACAAAGAGTGAATTTTCTTCGTACAATAACCGGACAATGGTGGGGAGCCCACCCAGGAGACCTTATAAGGCTTTACCAAACAACGATATTGTCTGTCATTGAGTACGGGTGTTTCTGCTTCCGCTCCGCAGCAAACACACATTTGATCAAACTGGAGCGAATACAATATCGTTGTTTGCGTATCGCCTTGGGTTGCATGCAATCGACCCATACGATGAGTTTGGAGATCTTAGCTGGAGTACTACCATTGAAAACCCGCTTCTGGAGCCTGTCTTCTCGTATTCTAATCAAATGTGAGGTCTTGAACCGTCCCGTGATTGAAAATTTTGAAAGGTTGATCGAACTTAATTCTCAAACCCGTTTTATGACATTGTATTTCAATCACATGTCCCAAAATATTAACCCTTCTTCGAATATTCCAAATCGTGTCGACTTATCAAATACTTCTGATTCTACTGTGTTTTTCGATACATCCATGATAGAAGAAACTCGTGGAATCCCGGATCATTTACGCGTGCAGCAGATCCCTAAAATTTTTTCCAATAAATATCGAAACATCAACTGCGACAATATGTACTACACTGACGGATCACTTCTTGATGGGTCCACTGGCTTCGGTATCTTCAATAACACTTTAACCGTCTTCCATAAGCTCGATAATCCTGCTTCTGTTTACGTCGCAGAATTAGCTGCAATTCAGTACACCCTAGGGATTATCGAAAAAATGCCCACGGACCATTATTTCATCTTTACGGACAGTCTCAGTTCCATTGAGGCTCTCCGATCGATGAAAGATGTTAAGCACTCTCCGTATTTCCTGGGGAAAATACGGGAACATCTGAGTGCTTTATCCGAAAAATCTACTCAGATTACCTTAGCGTGGGTCCCTTCTCACTGCTCGATACCGGGTAATGAGAAAGCGGACTCTTTGGCTAAGGTGGGCGCAACAAACGGTGATATTTATGTAAGACCAATTGCCTTTAATGAATTTTTCGCATTTGTACGTCAGAATACGATCATCAGTTGGCAAAATGCTTGGACCAGAGGGGAACTGGGAAGGTGGTTACATTCCATAATCCCCAAGGTATCGACGAACCCGTGGTTCAAGGGGTTGGATGTAGGTCGGGATTTCATTTGCGTGGTGTCCCGGCTTATGTCCAATCACTATAGATTTGACGCGCATCTCCGTCGTGTTTGGCTCGGGGAAAGTGGTATCTGTGCCTGTGGTGAAGGTTATCACGACATAGAGCACGTTGTTTGGTCATGCCCTGTACACCGTGACGCCAGGTCTAGATTAATAGCTTCCCTGCAGGCCGAAGGTAGGCAGCCGGCTGTTCCTGTTCGTGATGTCTTGGCGAGCCGTGACCTATCCTACATGTCCCTTATATACGTTCTCCTGAAATCCATCCACGCCCCAGTTTAGTCCTATCCCTTTCCGCCTACTGTTACCGGACATTTGGTTCAAATGGAACGGTAACGAATGTGAGACGTTTTGGTGTGGGTTTTTGTAAAATTAAATGTTAGAGGTTAAATTTTAGTATGTAAGGTAGATTAAGTAAAGTAGTTTTTTTGTTTTCTGGCTCTTTTTTGTTAATTGTTGTTTGTTTAATTTTGTTTGCTGACTCATTTTGTATTTTTGTTTAACATAGTGTAAGTGTACTAACCCATAAATCAATTCTAACCGATAATTAGGCTTCGAAAAAATTGCGGAAAAGTACTCGATGTGAACGTTACCGTTTGAGGAAGTGAGGGGCACTGTCTAAAATGCAATCCCTGGGCCCGTAAAAGAGACCTTCCGTGTCCACCCCGGAACATCCAGACCAGGTGTTGGGGCTTAGCACGAAGGCACTATAGCCTCCGTAAAACATAGCCCAGGGAAGGGACAGCCTCACTCCCTCAACGGTAATAGCCCCGATTTATATATATATATATATATATATATATATATATATATATATATATATATATATATATATATATATATATATATATATATATATATATATATATATATATATATATATATATATATATATATATATATATATATATATATATATATATATACATTTGTAACGGAAAGACCGCAACGAAAAAAGACGGCAAAAGTCCGCACTAATATACACACCCCTTAAAACGATCCAGAAGTGTTTATACCACTTGTGCAACTGCACGAAAAATTGGTATCCGGTATGGAGATAGGAGAGTGAGAGAGAGGACAAGCGAGAGAGAGAGAGAGAGGACAAGATCGGGAAGGTGACAGATCGAGAAGGATAGTCGGAAGATAGCCATCAAGAAAGACAGTCACGAAAATTATAGTTTGGACGAAAAATTGGAAGAGATAGTTGGAAAGGTGATAAAAGTTGGAAAAAGTGGTGACAAGTTTGGTCGAGCCAGAGGGCTATCTAAAGCAGTGCCGAGGATCAAGCCGAGGATCAACGTTCATCAGTGGGCGACTACCGGGAGCCGTCATTCTCTCCCCTGTGGACTTCACCACTAGGCCACGAGGGGCCGTCACCAACTCCCCTGCGGTTACACCTTTACCGCCGTTCGAGCACGTGGGCAATTGTGGAGGCGATCCACCTGGCGCTAAGGCCTTCTACCCTGCGGCAGCGGATCTTCCGTGTGAGCCGTGTGCTACTTCTGGCATCCCGGGTAAGCCGTGGGATTCGACGGAACCATCGACAACATCCGGAACGCGTGTCTACAAGGTATGTCCCTCTCCTCTTCTTCTGTGCGTCGTTCATCAATGGGCCCCAACGTTCGTCGTTTAGCGCTACATCGATGATTGTGAATAAATAGTATATAGCATGAATTCCCCTTTTTTTTATATAAAGAGCCAGTTACCCTTCCCTTAACGTCTCTGAGTCGTTCCGCTTCGCTAACGGTAAGTCGTCGGGTTGCATGAGTCCCCCTAAAGTCGGTTGCCGACCCTGAGATAACCCCATAAAGAGCTAGCCGGGTTGAGTGAGAACATGCCTCACTTATAATTGGCGATCCTCGTAAAATAAAATATTCTAATCTTCTATTAGAATATTTTACCCGGATGTGGGGAGACTCGAGAACAATTTGTCACTTGTCTCGATCATTTGCGCTGTGATTCTTTTCTTTGAAGTTTTAGCAGGAAGTGTAAGCTGTTTGAACCATCGGGAAAATAGGTAGAAACTGGTCGAAAGTTAGGTTAAATTTGATATCGTTCGGATAGAATAACGCACCCCCTCGAGTTTTGGTACACGTGGTAGAAGATCAGGGAGGATATTCGTACTGAAACAATAGAAAGTATTGCATGAAATTTAGTAAAGAGTGATGGAAAATACAAAAATGTTCTCTAGAGAGAACGTGAATCAGAAATATTTAGATTTGCGAGTAGATTTTTTGGATGGAGATGAATTAGAAGAGGAGTTAAGTATGAGGCAGATAATCGTTACCGGAGACAGGAGTATGTCACGTTTGAGACGCATGTTGCGCGACGCGATAAAGCAGGAAAAAGAGCATGGTTTCAACGACAGAATTTTACTCCGTAATCCGTTGCAAGAATTAGAAATCTGTGAATCGAAATTAGACAAATTTGAAATGTCGGCAAAAACGAGCAAGAATGTAGCTCCCAAAAACCATTCACTTTTATTACATTTAGCTAATCGATTAATGCTAGTCTCGAATAATTCGGACTCAGCAGAACGGCAACAAGCAGAAGAAATGATAGTTAGAATTATTGATCGTCTAAACCAATATTTTGGAGATAGCGATGTGCAAAACGTGGTAGTCACAAGCTCTCAGCAAGATAACCAGCAAACAGATCCGCAGAAACATTCTCCAAAATTGTCTAAACCCCTAGAAGAGGAAATCATGGATTGTTTAAAAAGGTTAGGGTTTTCGGAAACTACTAGCGAATCGACAAGCATGAATAATTTCCGCGACACGCTGTGTGCTATTGAAACGGAACTTAAATTGTTACGAAAATATAGGGCCGAACATGAGTCGTTAACAAGAGCTGTGTCGAACCAAATTTCGAACAGACAGAGGGCAATAAGTTTGAATGATGCGGTGGTCGTCAGCCACCCGACAGTACCAGTGAGTTATACAGGCACTATTCCAAAGTTATCGTCCTCCGTTACTACTTACTCCACTTTTACAACCCAGTATTCGCGACCCATACCAACACCTGTGATACAAGCGGGAAGTCTAGGGACATATAGCACGATCACCGGGAATAGGCACCCACTTGGAGGTAACAACGTGGGGGAATTACCAGCGACCGCGTGTTCCACTGCTTATGTGAACTCTGAAAGCCACAATGGAAATGTGAACCCTGTGTTTGCGGTGGGGTATCAAAATCCGGTGAATACGCTAAACCAACTGTTTAACATCCCACAGGTAGCCGTTAGCTCTGATAGGCCACCAATTCCTTACACTACCGTATCTTATCCAGCATGGCCCATAACCACTACATATGTGCCACCCGCACCAATACCACAACCCCAAATTTCGAATTCGTCCCACCGGACGCTTCCAGTGTCCCAATGGAATATTGAAAAATACTCAGGCACAGACCAGGGAGCTAAGCTCAATGAATTTTTGGCACTGGTTGAACAACTTTCTTTGTCAGAAAGAGTTTCGGAAGACGAACTGTTTGACTCGGCTTTCCATCTCTTTACGGGGCCAGCGGCCAGTTGGTATATGTCTATGCGCTCGAGCCGTAGTTTACAAAGCTGGTCTCATTTGGTTTACGAACTTCGGAAAACTTTTAGGCACCCGGAACTCGACTCTATGATGAGATCACGTGTGTTTCAAAGGTTACAGCAGAAAAATGAAACGTTTCAGCATTATTATTTCGATGTAGAAAAAATGCTGCGATCCATGACCATCCAGATGGATGATCAGGAAAAGTTGGAAATTTTAAAGCGAAATCTTCGACGCGATTACAAGAAAGCACTTCTTTGGAAACCGATTAGAAACTTACCTGAGTTGGTGGAGGCAGGGCATTTGATAGACGCTTCTAACTTTTCACTATACCCAGCGGTATTAGGAAACGAAAGATCCGTCAACGTTGTGACTCAAAGAAACGGTCAGTCGTTTCGGCAGTCCAGTGGTAACCAGCCACATCAAGACCAGAACAGATCTGAGGGAAGTAAAATAGCCAAAACAAAACCCGATACTTTCGGAAAAACCAGAACTGACACGTTAGCTAGGAGAACGGAATCTAGAGCCCCTGGGACAAAAAGATTAGGTCTAGACGATCCTCAAGAAGGATCTTCTAAGCCTCGAAGAACTATCGATTACCTGGTGGCTGGATTCAAACCACCCCCAGCGGACGTCTGCTTAAATTGTCGTCAACCGAATCACCAGGTAGAGCAATGCCGATCACTTAAAGGTCTTATATGCTACCTCTGTGGATTCAAAGGATTTGACACACAGCATTGTCCATATTGCCAAAAAAACTATCGCCAGACGACCGAAAGTCGCCGGTCGTCCGACAAGTCCGCGTAAAACCGTTTAAATCAACCGCTCATCAAGATTATTGGGAAGAAGTTGACCCTGCCTGGTATAGGTCTTCTTACCCACAAATTTTAGAGATTTGTATACCGAATCTCAACGATAACAGACCCTACGCGTGGGTCAGTGTTAATAATATTAAAATAATGGGACTCTTAGACTCCGGTAGTAATAGAACTCTAATTAGCAAAAATTTATTCCAACGTTTGCGTCACTACAATTTGAAAAAGCCCACCGACCAATTGCAATTGCGGACGGCGGACGGAGGCAAACTAAAAATAGTAGGAGAAATCTACCTTCCATTTAAGATGGATGGTCAAGTAAAGGTGGTACCTACACTAGTAGTAGAAGACTTAGTCGTCGATTGCTTACTAGGAATGACCTTCTGGTCCTGTTTCAATATATATCCTCAAGTGCAGCAATGTGTACTTACCCAAGAAGACATCAGTCAAAACCAACCACTAAAATCTTCCATACTTACCGCAAACGAAAGCGAGGCACTTGAGCAGGTAAAACTAATGTTTAAAGTAGCCAAAGCAGAAACTTTGCCCACCACTCCACTAATAAAACACACGATTGACATTATGGATGAATGGAAAACTAAAGCCCCCATTCGCCAATTTCCATACACCATGTCCCCTAAAATCCGCGAAAAAGTGGCAGACGAGCTAGACCGAATGCTTAAATTAGGAATTATAGAACGCTGCCACTCCGATTGGTCACTCAATGTTGTCCCAGTAATTAAACCATCCGGAAAGGTGCGGCTATGTTTGGATGCACGCAAAATAAACGAACGCACAATTAGAGATGCGTATCCTTTGCCCCATCCAGGCAGAATTTTAAGCCACTTGCCAAAAGCACGATACCTGAGCACCATTGATTTGTCTGAGGCTTTCCTCCAGATCCCTTTGGAGAAACAATCCAGGCGATACACGGCGTTCAGCATTCAAGGCAAGGGCATGTTTCAATTTACCCGACTCCCCTTTGGTCTGGTAAATAGTCCAGCCACCCTCTCCAGGCTCATGGATCAGGTTCTAGGACACGGGGAACTAGAGCCCCAGGTGTTCGTGTACTTAGACGACGTGGTCGTCGTGAGTGAAACTTTTGAGCAGCATTTAAAGCTGTTGCGAGAGGTAGCCCGGCGCTTGTCAAATGCAAACCTTTCGATAAATCTGGAAAAATCACGATTCGGGGTTGAAGAGTTGCCATTCTTAGGATATCTCTTATCAACGGAAGGGCTACGGGCTAACCCTGAAAAAGTTAGGGCCATCGTCGAATACGACCGACCTAACACTATTACGAAACTAAGACGATTTCTTGGCATGGCCAACTACTACCGCCGATTCATCGACGATTTTAGCGGTATTACCGCCCCGCTATCTGACTTACTTAAAACTAAAGCGAAAATTTTGGGTTGGAACGAAGAAGCTGAAAGAGCCTTCTGTTCCATTAAAGAAAAATTGACCACTTCTCCCATATTAGTCAGCCCGGATTTTGAAAAAGAATTCACTGTGCAGACGGACGCCAGTGATGTAGCCGTGGCCGGTGTACTAACGCAGGACTTCGATGGGCAAGAAAAGTCATCGCCTATTTTTCTCACAAGCTCACAACTCCTCAAAAGAACTATCATGCTTGTGAGAAAGAAGCGTTAGCTGCCTTGTTGTCGATCGAAGCCTTCCGAGGGTACATTGAGGGTTCCCATTTTACGCTCATCACTGACTCGTCGGCCCTGACTCACATTTTGAGGACTAAATGGAAAACGTCGTCTCGTTGCAGTCGGTGGAGTCTAACTCTGCAACATTATGACATGACCATCGTCCACCGCAAGGGGAAAGAAAATGTGGTCCCGGATGCGTTGTCCCGCTGTGTAGCACTAGTTACCACCCGATCCGCTTCCGCTTGGTTTGAGGAACTGAAACAAAAAGTGTTAAAACAACCGGATAAATATCTTGATTTTCAAATGATCAATGGCGCCCTATATAAATATGTACCCACCCCGAATCACCCCTGTGATTACAAATTTGAATGGAAGTTAGTCGTCCCTCCTGAAGAGAGAGATAGCATTATCAAAGAATGCCATAATCAGTCGATGCATATTGGCGTTGAAAAAACGTTGGCCAAGATTCGACAAAAGTATTATTGGCCACGTCTAACTTTAGATGTTAAAGAATATATAAAGAACTGTATTACCTGTAAAGAGGTAAAAGCCGCAAATGTACCTGTGATTCCGAAGATGGGTGAACAAAGAATAGTAACCCATCCTTGGCAAATAATCGCAGCGGATTATATTGGCCCGCTTCCTCGAAGTAAGTCGGGAAATCAATATATTTTAGTAGTGATGGATTTGTTCAGCAAGTGGGTGATGCTAACACCTGTGCGTAAAATCAGCAGCAGCGGCCTCTGTTCCATCTTGAAAAGCCAATGGTTTTCACGATTTTCCACCCCCGAAACTATAATTACAGATAATGCTTCCGTGTTTCTGTCACGCGAGTTTAAATTACTTCTAGAGCGATATCAGATTCGCCATTGGTTGAACGCTAAATACCACTCGCAAGCGAATCCCGTTGAGCGGGTTAATCGAACCATCAATGCCGCGATACGCACCTATGTCAAAACCGACCAAAGGCTTTGGGATAGCCGTCTAGCGGAGATCGAAACCGTTATAAATACAACCGTTCACTCGGGCACTGAATTGACACCGTTTTTTGTCATTCATGGACACGAAGCTTTTCTCAAAGGAACCGATCACAGTTGGTTTACAAATAAAAAAGATCCTACTCCAGAGCAGCGCGTCGAGGTAAAGAAGGAACTATTCCAACGTATTTACGATTTGGTGAAAACTAATTTGGAAAAAGCTCATAACTCAGGAAAAGCACTGTACGATTCTCGTCATAAGAAGTCTGCAGAACCTTTTCATGTTGGTCAAACCGTGTATCGGAGAAATATGAAGCAATCTTCAGCCTCTGAACGGTACAATGCCAAATACGGTCCGATGTATCTCGCTGCCAGAGTCGAGGCACGTGTAGGTAATTCCTCCTACGAGTTGGAAGATACCAACGGTAAAAACCTGGGAGTGTGGCCAGCTGCCCACTTAAAACCAGGATAATTTATTAAGTACACAATACGGAAAAATCATTTTACACTTCACGTTGGAAAAACGTTATTTGGTAATCGTTGATTCGCTAGTATTCTAAAAGGAAAACAAAAACACTTAGCCACTTAGAATTAAGGTTAGATAATATTACCATCGTCACGCAGTCTGTTTGTTGGCTTTGTCAGCAATCCCTGTCTATCGTGAACGGCCATCCCACTTTGTTCATGATGGTCCTCGGTTCAGGATAAAATTGGCACGATTAATTCCCTCGTAGCGACGATTTTGGTCCAGCAAAGCCAACGTGTTCCTCTCAGCTCCGTTCAGATGGAAAACTTTTGACAATGTTTATATGCACATGGCATTATTATTGACAAAGGTCATCGCAGATAAATTTCGTGTAGTTAGGGTTACCGGCGAGAAGCCAGAATCGGTTTACATCTCTATTTTGATTGGTAGCGAATGTTTAAACGAAAAATACTGGTATAAGAGATTAAGCTCTCCATTCAATACATACTTTTGACATGGTTGAAGCAAAATTGTAAGGAAAATATTTATTAGGTTTGAGCCATATTAGGCCTTGGTAAAAATTGGAAGAACTAAGGTTTTGCTGGAGACCAGAGTCTAACAACGTTGATGGTCAGTAGCAGGTCCTCTCTGATCAAGAGTGATACTGGAAACAGTGCGGAGTTGAAGTGATTCAATACTGATGCCATATGACCCCGAAACTTTTAGTTCAACCAGTATTACCGGGCCGATAGGCCCACCGTTTATAAGGCAGAAATCGATGGCCTTAGTAGAAGATAATGAGAGCAGGTGACTAGATGTACGAAGGTCCCTGGTGTTTAGAATTAGGACTAGAATGGAATGAATGAGTTAATGGAAATGAATATAAGAATGAATGAGAATAAGGCGGACGCGTCGAATGAATGAAACTGAATCAAAGAATGAATAAGCGGATAGACAAATTTTTTTTTCCCAGCTAAATGCGTGGGAGTTCGATAGATATTGTGGTGAGAGTAGACGACCTTATCTCCCATGTTTAGTAAAACGAGAGGGATACAGTGAAGGAGAAATTCGGAAACTACGCGGGAATATAATCGAAAGAAGGATATTTAACAGGATTTTCGGCAAGTTGTAGGAACGTATTATGTTGGTCCAGCTTAGCATTTTTATAGTTAGAGCGGATAAGAAGGAATCACCCGGATTTGGTAAAGGCATGTAACGAAAAATTAACTTCGTAATTTTTCTACGTGGTCCCGGGGAGAATTGTTACCGGACATTTGGTTCAAATGGAACGGTAACGAATGTGAGACGTTTTGGTGTGGGTTTTTGTAAAATTAAATGTTAGAGGTTAAATTTTAGTATGTAAGGTAGATTAAGTAAAGTAGTTTTTTTGTTTTCTGGCTCTTTTTTGTTAATTGTTGTTTGTTTAATTTTGTTTGCTGACTCATTTTGTATTTTTGTTTAACATAGTGTAAGTGTACTAACCCATAAATCAATTCTAACCGATAATTAGGCTTCGAAAAAATTGCGGAAAAGTACTCGATGTGAACGTTACCGTTTGAGGAAGTGAGGGGCACTGTCTAAAATGCAATCCCTGGGCCCGTAAAAGAGACCTTCCGTGTCCACCCCGGAACATCCAGACCAGGTGTTGGGGCTTAGCACGAAGGCACTATAGCCTCCGTAAAACATAGCCCAGGGAAGGGACAGCCTCACTCCCTCAACGGTAATAGCCCCGATTTATATATATATATATATATATATATATATATATATATATATATATATATATATATATATATATATATATATATATATATATATATATATATATATATATATATATATATATATATATATATATATATATATATATATATATATATATATATATATATATATATATACATTTGTAACGGAAAGACCGCAACGAAAAAAGACGGCAAAAGTCCGCACTAATATACACACCCCTTAAAACGATCCAGAAGAGTTTATACCACTTGTGCAACTGCACGAAAAATTGGTATCCGGTATGGAGATAGGAGAGTGAGAGAGAGGACAAGCGAGAGAGAGAGAGAGAGGACAAGATCGGGAAGGTGACAGATCGAGAAGGATAGTCGGAAGATAGCCATCAAGAAAGACAGTCACGAAAATTATAGTTTGGACGAAAAATTGGAAGAGATAGTTGGAAAGGTGATAAAAGTTGGAAAAAGTGGTGACAAGTTTGGTCGAGCCAGAGGGCTATCTAAAGCAGTGCCGAGGATCAACGTTCATCAGTGGGCGACTACCGGGAGCCGTCATTCTCTCCCCTGTGGACTTCACCACTAGGCCACGAGGGGCCGTCACCAACTCCCCTGCGGTTACACCTTTACCGCCGTTCGAGCACGTGGGCAATTGTGGAGGCGATCCACCTGGCGCTAAGGCCTTCTACCCTGCGGCAGCGGATCTTCCGTGTGAGCCGTGTGCTACTTCTGGCATCCCGGGTAAGCCGTGGGATTCGACGGAACCATCGACAACATCCGGAACGCGTGTCTACAAGGTATGTCCCTCTCCTCTTCTTCTGTGCGTCGTTCATCAATGGGCCCCAACGTTCGTCGTTTAGCGCTACATCGATGATTGTGAATAAATAGTATATAGCATGAATTCCCCTTTTTTTTATATAAAGAGCCAGTTACCCTTCCCTTAACGTCTCTGAGTCGTTCCGCTTCGCTAACGGTAAGTCGTCGGGTTGCATGAGTCCCCCTAAAGTCGGTTGCCGACCCTGAGATAACCCCATAAAGAGCTAGCCGGGTTGAGTGAGAACATGCCTCACTTATACTACATCCAACCAAACGACAAGAACACGTTAAGACCCCGGATCCGGAAACAGCAATCAGACCCGCACGATACTCTTAAGGCCCGATGGAAACAACCCAATATGCCAGTCCGTAATATCTTGGCCCAGCAGCGGAACAAATTTAATATGCTGCTTACCTATGGCAATGAAAACCATCAAACAGCAAACCTGTGCTTTTAATGCAAAATATTCTAGCTTTAAGTTAGATTTAGTTTCAGCTCGTAGTCGGCAGCGAGGATAAAAAATTTGCTTTTAGTTATTAAGATACTTTAGAAAGTAAGCTACCAGATATAATTGGCGCCGTTAAACATTGAATTGTATTTGTGCCGTGTCAAATTAACTATAGATGAGGAAAAAATAAATACATCTACATCTACATCTACATCTACATCTACATCTACATCTACATCTACATCTACATCTACATCTACATCACATCTACATATACATATACATCTACATCTACATCTACATCTACATCTACATCTACATCTACATCTACATCTACATCTACATCTACATCTACATCTACATCTTTATCTATATATCTACATCTACATCTATATCTATATATATATATATATCTATATATATATATATATATATATATATATATATATATATATATATATATATATATATATATATATATATATATATATATATATATATATATATATATATATATATATATATATATATATATATATATATATATATATATATATATATATATATATATATATATATATATATATATATATATATATATATATATATATATATATATATATATATCTATATCAATATCTATATTCTATCTATTTATATAAAAGAGAAGTTTTGTATGTATGTTTGTATGTATGTTCCAGCATAACTCTCGAAGGCCTGAACCTGTTTCAACCAAACTTGGCATACGTGTTTTTTGTACAAAGGAAGTGGTCATAGAAATATAGGATAGGGGGGTCCCTTTTTTGAAAATCGGCTTTCGTGCAAATGTTTCTAGAGAAGTGTTCAAAACATCCAACCTACGTGATCCGTTTTTGGAACGATTTCTTGACATATTTCTTGCGTAATTTGATAACGGAGAGTCCAATTTAGCGTTTTGGATAAAAAATATGTTTGGAAATGTTGCTGAAGCTCAACTATTACCGAATTAAAACTTGGTTAAGAGCATCGATCAAATAAGAGTTTTTTCATGCATTATGGAATTTTCTGAATGAATGAAACATTATGGAATTTTCTGAAATGTCTGAAACAAGACAGAGACAAGACTGAGACAAGACAGAGACAAGACAGAGACAAGACCGAGACAAGACTTGTCTGACAACACAGACAGAGTTAAGACAAGACAAGACAAGACAGAGACAAGATAGAGACAAAAGAGACACAAGATAGAGACAAAAGAGAGACAAGATAGAGACAAAAGAGAGACAAAACAGTGGCAACACAGTTACAAAATAAAACGAAACAGCGACAAAAGAGAGACCAGACAGAGACGAGGCAAAGACAAAACAGAGGCAGGACAGAGACAAGCCCTCTACAGAAATGAATCGTGCACATGAAGGAGTAATCACGCGCAGTACGAAGTATTCCAACACGCTTATATTGTAAAGTTGACGAAACACGGCACGTTAAAGAGGGCTGGTCACGTAGCACGTATGACGAATGATCGACCGGGAAGATTATATTCAGCAGAAATCCGAATGGAGACCGACGGACTTGAGGTAGATCCCGTACGCGTTAGATTTGTGCTGTTGACAAGGATGCCCGAGCAGTGAGGGTAGAGAGCAGCTCAAGACCGAGTTTTATGGAGGCGTACTCTGGGTTCGACATAGGATCTCTATGATCTCTCGACATAAATGTTATTAAACTAAAGTATTTAGCTATTATTTTCGTAAACCGAGTACAGTCCCTCTACAATTATGGGTCAGTCAACGTGTTGCCTAAATGTTGAAAAATGAATATAAAATCGGAAAATTTATCAGTTGTCGGTGTTTAATAAAAAGGTCCGGACGTACTTACAGCATGTCTTGATGCTACAGGTTACCTGGAACGAGCAGGTCGTTCTCCTGTTCGGTCGCCGCGATTGCAGTGGTGGCGACACGAGGTACCATTGGTGTAGAGGTCTCTCCGGGTGGATCACTCGGCGTATCCACCGGCTCCGATGGGAAGGCTTTGAGCGGCTGATCAGGACTGATTATTATTCTTTCCCGGGACGTGAGTCTGGGTGATTCGCACTGGCTGTTGTAGTCTTTCCCCTGACAGACCACTCGCGACTTTTGGCATCCACGTGTTGACGGGTGGTGCTTCGCGAGGCCGAGCTCCACTACCGTTGACCACGCACTCTGGGTGTACCCTTAGTGGCACGCAGCCACGAGGCGAAGGATACCACCAGGGGATCGCCCTAGTCCGATCAGTTGCACCACGATAACCACAAATGGTAGAGGTTCGCGTGCTGGCCGAGGTGGGCCGCCAATCTGCGGGTCGTCCGCCTTTGAAAAAGCGAATATCCTGGCCAAAACTTCCCAACGCTTTTTTCGGGGTCGTCAATAAACGACTAAAAAGGAATTGAATAACACCCAACACACACAATAATTAATTTCCACCAATTTACCTCACGAACCTAGTTTTTTATAATTATCTCTGCCTCACTAATAATTTGATTTTTCTGACTCACGTTTTGATTTCTGTTATAATTTGATCAGTTTTTTTAATTAGAAATAAAATAACTACTTGATTATTTCGTTTTTTTTTTTGTAACGCGTGCTTACCGTTTACAATTTAATCAATTTACTGGACTCACGGTTTTATAAAATGAAACAAATAACTTTTTGTTAGGTCAAAATTTGGAAAAAATCAAATTACACTTCAATTTTGCAACGGTTAAATTTATTCACTTTTTTCAGAATTCACTAATAAAATTAACCTTTATGGTTCACTGACTTATTTTTTTAGAAATTTCTGACTTGTCTGTTCGGCGGTCTGAACGGGAAAGATCGAGTTATTTTTTCCCTCGTTCAGCCAAGCCTCGAATTTTCTTAATTTCTTTCAATTTCCGTTTGTAAAAATTCTTGACGTTGATTTCCATACTATAATTATTTTCGTTTACTGATCAGTGAAACCAACCTTTTCCCAGACTGTCAAAATATTAGTATCTAACACCCCATCGGTAATTCCCCCTGATTCGAGCACTCATTGTCTACCTTGCAGGCGATTTACTCCCACCATTTGATAGGGTTCTCTATGAAACTAGCGGTACGCTCGTTTCATCAACCCCCACTTGTCTCAAAAAAAAATTGTGAAACAATTTTTTTTTTCGCCTTTAAATTACTGATACTCTAAATTCGTAAATCGTATTTCTTACATTACCCCTATTGAAATAGTCCGACATACATGTTATGCAAAATGTGTACAATTTACCCTATTAATCATAAAAATACCGTGTATAACGATATACTCATTAAAGCGTTCGCGCGCGTTCCCGAGAAAACCGGCTTTCAGGATCATCTATTCGATTAATGGAACTCATATCTTTTCACACAAATCAATCTATTGGCCAAATTCTTATATACTCCAATACACTAATTGGAAAACTAATAAACCCACTATACATATTCTTAGGAACTCAAAAACGAAACCTACTTATGCGTATTCGTATTGGTCTACGAAAAATGTACCTGCATACTTCCAAAAACTCCCTATTATAATAGGAGCGAATCAAAATACCGAATATCTCCCTACTCTTTTGCGCAATCTTCTCGGGTTGGTTGCTGTTGATAGTGATAGTGAGTGACCGAGCTATTGTGCATTGTTATCGTGTGATCATACTAGTTAAATTCAAACTATGGTTGCGAGTGGTTCATCTCGCTATCTATTGCAAGCATTGGGCAAACTTTTGGATGCTGAATTGTTACTGTTGATGACTTTTGTATGAGGCGATTGAAACGGATTACAACTCTTTTCAGAACGTAAGTATTAAACTCTACAGGTAAATCTATTACGCTTTTATATGCTGCATGTCTTCTTTTCTCTCTAATCTTCTTATATGCTAATTCGACCTTTATTCTAATCTATCCGTTAACACCCACTTTTTCGTTTCCAACAATGAAAGTGAGCCAACTTTTAATTGGTTTGTTCTTCTAAACTTCTGGTGTCTTTTACGACAAAAGATGCCAAGATATTATAGTTGAACTTTTTTATTTAGTTTTATGAATATATTTACAATTTTTAGATTATTGCCGCGCGAAATTCACGAGGATGACATGTGTAATCTTTCGTGGTTTTGGTAAGTTGTCCTTTTTTTTCAGGTTGATTTTGTCGTGTTAAGTCTTCCAAATTTCTACTATTTTTTCAATACCGATCACACGTGTTTTTTTGCCTGTCCTTATTCTGGGGCTCTTTGTTTAGGTACATAGCTGAACAATTATAAAATAATCCGCCATTGCGTATTTGATTCGTGGTGCTCTTCGCTGCCGTCATTGTGTTTTTACATAGCTCTGTGTTCCACTTTCCAAAGTGTTCCATTAATCATTCTGAGTCTGGTTTTAGTTTGTTTTTTTTTTTTTTTTGTTTAGCGACGATTTAGATTTTTTAAGTTGAGAGACGTGGTATAAACCTAATGATTTACCGTTCGAATGTTGCAAGATGTAGCAGACATCTCCTACTCTCCGTTTTATAATTGCTTCGGAGAATTTTGGTGCTAATTTGGCATTAAATGCTTTTGATTTGTCAGATAGAAAGAGATTCCTCTTAAGAACTTTTTGACCTTCTTGAAACTCGATTAACTTGCCTGATCTCAAGTTATAGTATTTAGAATACTTGTCATATGTTAATTTTAAATTTTTTTCCTACTTCTTCATAAATTTTCTTCATCATTTCAGAGTGCTCTTTTTCTGTCTGCGTTTGATCGCTATTTGTATCGCGAAAATTCTGATACTCTTCCCCTGAACAGATTTGGTTTCTACCGAAATTGATGAAATAGGGTGAAAAACCACTTGATGCATGTGTAGCGTTGTTAATTGCATTCGCAATTTTGTAAATATTTTCGTCCCACTGATTTTGTTCTTTTTTAATTAATGCTCTAATAGCTGACGTAATTACTCTATTTGCGCGTTCTGCGTTGTTTACTTGTGGAAAATAAACTGGAGTAAGCCAATGACTAACTCCGTATTGTTCTAGGAGCTTTTTAAATTTTTTAGAAATAAATTGTTTGCCATTGTCCGAAACAATCAATTCGGGCGTTCCAAACAACAGAAATATCATATTTTCGATGAAGAAAACTAGTTGTTTTGATTTAGCCTCTTTCAACGGCTGGATAATTACAAATTTTGTAAAAATGTCTGTTAATACAAGTAAGCAAGTATTTCCTGTCCTTTCAGCCCTCGGAAAAGGACCCACATAATCGATCGCTAATATTTGCCATGGCAGTGTTGCTAGTTTTTGCTTTCCCATTAGTGGGACATCGTTTATGTTATCTGATTTGGAAGTTTTGCATGTTAAGCAATTCTGGCAATACCGTTTTATTTCTGTGTACATTCTTGGCCATACATATTTCTCTTTAATCTTTTCCAAAGTTTTTTCGAAACCTAGGTGAATTTCATCGTGAATGTTCTGTGTTAATTTAATTCGTTCTTCTATTGTAGGTACTATTTTCCAATCGAACCTTCTGTCAGTGATTTTTGAAGCATTTTCTACATATTTGAATATTTTGTTATTGACAACTTTGAAATCCTTAAAATCGGTAGGGTTTTTAGTAATTTTGTCCATCAGAGATTGATAATCTAAGTCCTCCCATTTCTCAGAAATGCTGTTGAGTGATCTTGACAAACAATCTGCCGTTATGTTATCACGACCTTTTCGGTACTCTATGCTGAAATCGTATTGCTGGAGTTTTAACGCCCATCTACATAGTTTTGCCGATCCTTTGTCTGCGCTAACTTTAGATAGCCATACTAAGCTGCGAGCGTCCGTTATTACTCGGAAATGCGTTCCTTCCACATAATTTCTGAAAGCTTCAATTGCCCATAAAACTGCGAGGCACTCTTTCTCGACAGCAGCGTACTTTCTTCTGGTGGAGTTGAGTTTCTCTCCTCGTTGTATTTGGGTTAAAACGGCACCAGCTGCTAAGTCTGATGCATCCGACTCAATGGTAAAAACTTTGTCAGAGGCTGGATTTGCCAGAACTGGAGGGCTGATCAGAGCTTCTTTTAGTTTTTCCAGAGCTATTTGCGCTTCCGAAGTCCATACGAATTTTTTGTTTTCCTTTTTCAGTAAATCTGATATTGGTGCTGTTATGTCACTGTAGCGGTTAATGAATTTCCGGTAGAAATTAGCGAGTCCTAAAAGACGCCTTATGTCTTTTACGGTTCTTGGAGGTTGGTAATCTAAAATCGGTCTTATTTTCTCCATATCGATGGATATTCCTTGTTCCGAGACTACATATCCGAGATATCTTACGGTTTCCCTGCAAAACTTCGATTTGTTCAAGCTGATAGTCAGATTTGCTTTTTTCAGACGATTTGCCACCTCTTCAATTAACCGAAAATGTTGGTCTAGAGTCTTAGTTGCGATGATGATATCATCTAAATAAAACCATACAAATGGTTTTAAGTCACACCCAAATACGATGTCCATCAATTTAGACATAGTGAATGGAGCTCCTTTCAACCCGAAGGGCATCATTTTGAATCTAAAAAGACCTTGCTTCGTTCTAAAAGCCGTGTAATTTCGCGAATTTTCCGCCAGTGGTATTTGCCAGTACGCCTCTTTTAGGTCAATTACGCTAAAGTATTTGGCTTGCTCAATCCTGTGCGAAATCTCGTGCAAATGCGGCATCGGATACGCATCATTTTTCGTGGCTTAGTTTACTCGTCGCGAGTTTAAACAAACCCTGAATTTTCCATTCGGCTTTTTAACCGGTAGTAATGGACTCGCGTAGTCGGAGTTACATGGCTCAATCACGTCCATTATTTTCATCCTCTCAATTTCTTCATCAACGAATTTTTGAATGTATGGAGAGCACCGGTACATAGGAGACGGTTTCAGCTCTACGTCTGGGTTGATTTTTATTTCATGTTCAATCATTGAGGTTCGGCCTATTTTATTTTTTTCTGATATCTCAAAGCATTCAATGGTTCTCAGTAGTGTAACTCGGTCCTGGACTGATAGTTTATGTTCAGTTTCAATTGTATTTAATGAAAAAGGTTCGAAATCGAGTGTAGGAATATCTAAAGATATGTCCTCCTCTTCGCTGAAATTTTCCTCCATCGAGCACACGAAATTTTCGAATTTCAATGCAATGTTTTGCTCTTCGTTTGAAAAATAATTTTCAATAAACTCTAGCGAATTTATATGATTGGATGGTAAATTCCTTATCGCATGACCTTTATTATTACTTGATTGTATTACTGGAATGATTGAAAACGCATTCCAAAAATTAATTCCCGATAAGAAATTTAGAAAATTCTGATACTATGTACACTCGGATTATTTTTGTTATGTTATTAAAAGTAATTGGAAGATTAACAAACCCTAAACAACTATAGCTATCTTTGCTTGCAGTATCTACTTTTAATTTCGATTTGTGCAATTTTAAATTATAATGTTTTATCAGCCTCATCGAATTCAATACTGAAATTTCCGCTCCTGAGTCCAATAAGGCTTCTACTTCCGTATCTAAAACTCGAACTTTGATATGTGGACATTTCGTTGGTACTATCGTCATCTCGTAAACCAACGCAATTGGTTTAAAGTCCTCCTCTTCGTTGGGGTTCGTAGGTCTGCTAGGAAAAGAATCACCCCTCAGTTCTCCTCCGTGCTCTCTTTTTTTTTGATTCTGTAGTGGCAGAACATGATTTCTTGGGCAGGTTGAAAACACAACTCCAGGTGTGCCACATGCATGACAGAATATCACTTTCGGCTGTCTGCATTCCCTCCAACGATGGCCATATTTTCTGCAATTCCAACATAACGACGTCGGTTCTTTTACTGTTTCCTGTGCCTCTGAATAGGTTCTTTCCTTGTGGGTTGAATATTTTCGCTTTTCCTTTCCTTGCTGTCTATCCCTAGTATCGTATGCATTAACATTCGCTTCCTCTGAAGACGATGACGATGAATTTGATCTTGCTTCAACGTTCCGAACATGTTTTTTAAACGGGTTATTCAATTTCGTAAAAATCTTGCCACTGTCCTTATCAAGTTGTTGGCAAAGCATATTAAGATGCGCAATATTTTTTATTTTATAGAATGAAAGCTTTGTTATGTACCACCATCTCATATTGTTTCGAAGGACCTTCAGCCTCTTACGTTCCAAATATTGTTTTGTCATTCGTTCGAACATCCCTTCGATTTCCGAGCAAAACGCTACGAAGGACTCTCCCTTTCTCTGTTTCCTATCTTTTATGTCCTGTAAATTTTTGTGGTCTTTATTGGGATCCCCGAAACGAATTTCAAGTTGTTTCGAAAATTTATCCCACGTTTTGTACTTCTTTTTGTAGGCAAAGTACCAGCGTCGTGCTTCCCCAGCAAAGAGAATATATGCTTGATCGATGAACCTATCGTTGGGAATACGCTCTGCTACGATTAGTTCGTTCACCTGGAAGACGGAATCTGTAACGTCCATGCCTTGAGGATCTCCGATGAACTGGATACCCCATTTGTCCAGTCGATAATGGTAGAACCGGTCATGTTGTCTTCTAAACTCCTGCGATCCTTCTGCTTGACTGCTGGAATCAGAATCAGAGCTACAGTCCGATGACAACAGACTGCTCAACGAATCTAATGACGAACTGTCATCCTCCTGGTGTTTAATAAAAAGGTCCGGACGTACTTACAGCATGTCTTGATGCTACAGGTTACCTGGAACGAGCAGGTCGTTCTCCTGTTCGGTCGCCGCGATTGCAGTGGTGGCGACACGAGGTACCATTGGTGTAGAGGTCTCTCCGGGTGGATTACTCGGCGTATTGTCACTACCCTCCAAGTAGGGTAGCTTCCCGACAAACTTCAGCAGCACGAGACCTGGACTTAGTCACAAGGCCGGCGCGCTACTTGGCAAACTGGAGGGATTTCGCGATACTAAATTTCACTGAAACGCTCAACTTCTTTAAAAAGTGTTTTATTGAACGGTGTAGTGTGGGCTTCGACGGGTGTCACGACAGGTACGTACCGCTACTTCTCTCGACTCTCCTGGCTCGATGTGCGGCGTCCCGCGTCGAACGATGATTTTCCGCCGGTCAGCGACAGGGCGGCTGCAACTGCGTGGGTGGTGTGTAGGCGACCTGGAAAGGCGTTCCAGGCAAGGGTCTTCTCAGGCGCTTCCTTCGTTGGCATGGATCGGTTGGCGACGGACGATACCGACTTCTGCCGAACCGAGAAGGGAATCCTCTCCTTTACGGTTAGGGCCGTTGCCCGAGAGCTCGTTGGTCTTTTACGGTTAGACGTAGGCAACTTAATGCTGCCTAGGCCGAAGCGGGTGCCGAGTGCTATCGCGATCGCCAATCGCAAATTTATTAAATGCAACAAAAAAGGTCCAATGGGCGGGAAATTTTCCCAAAATTAGCCAGGTTCAGAGGTATTTTACGGTGGCCGATTAATTAATCACTTATTTCCGTGGTTACCTGAATAATTCTTATGATTGTCCTCTTTTACTCCTCGGTTTCTCCGGTTCAACAATCTTTTACCACCAATTACCTCTTTTAAAAATAACTCGCACCTCTTTATCACTCGCTCGCCTGAATTCAAATGCGCTGTTGGCGCGTACTCGATAGCCGCCAATGTTCGTAGTTCAAATTTGGTATGGCGGCTAGTCGACTCATTTCGCCCCGTATGCGACAGCCCATCGATTTTGTGTAAGAGTTGAACTGTGGAAGCTTAGTACGTTACATGAAAAATAGGTGAGCGTTTACCAGGTACATTTCATACAATTAAAAAAACATTTGATTTTACTGTAACGATCGGTTACAGTATCCACCGGCTCCGATGGGAAGGCTTTGAGCTCTGATCAGGACTGATTATTATTCTTTCCCGGGACGTGAGTCTGGGCGATTCGCACTGGCTGTGGTAGTCTTTTCCCTGACAGACCACTCGCGACTTTTGGCATCCACGTGTTGATGCTTCGCGAGGCCGAACTCCAAACCGTTGACCACGCACTCTGGGTATACCCTCACTGGCACGCAGCCACGAGGCGAAGGATACCACCAGGGGATCGCCCTAGTCCGATCAGTTGCACCACGATAACCACAAATGGTAGAGGTTCGCGTGCTGGCCGAGGTGGGCCGCCAATCTGCGGGTCGTCCGCCTTTGAAGAAACGAATATCCTGGCCAAAACTTCTCAACGCTTTTTTCGTGGTCGTCAGTAAACGACTAAAAAGGAATTGATTAACACCCAACACACACACAATATTTAATTTCCACCAATTTACCTCACGAAACTGCTTTTTTTTTATATTTAGCTCTGCCTCACTAATAATTTGATTTTTTCTGACTCACGTTTTGATTTCTGTTATAATTTGATCAATTTTTTTAATTAGAAATAAAATAACTACTTGATTATTTCGTTTTTTTTTTTATAACGCGTGCTTACCGTTTACAATTTAATCAATTTACTGGACTCACGGTTTTATAAAATGAAACAAATAACTTTTTTAGGTCAAAATCTGGAAAAAATCAAATTACACTTCAATTTTGCAACGGTTAAATTTATTCACTTTTTTCAGAATTCACTAATAAAATTAACCTTTATGGTTCACTGACTTATTTTTTTAGAAATTTCTGACTTGTCTGTTCGGCGGTCTGAACGGGAAAGATCGAGTTATTTTTTCCCTCGTTCAGCCAAGCCTCGAATTTTCTTAATTTCTTTTAATTTCCGTGTGTAAAAATTCTTGACGTTGATTTCCATACTATAATTATTTTCGTTTACTGATCAGTAAACCAACCTTTTCCCAGACTGTCAAAATATTAGTATCTAACACCCCATCAGTAATTCCCCCTGATTCGAGCACTCATTGTCTACCTTGCAGGTGATTTACTCCCACCATTTGATAGGGTTCTTTATGAAACTAGCGGTACGCTCGTTTCATACTTGCATAGCAAAAGACATAATCATGGGTCACTTTTGACCTGCGAGATCATTTAGTTTATAAAACCATCAAAATCCATCACAAAAGTTATTTTATTGTTGTAAAACCTTGATAATAAGTTATTTTGTTAGGTCGTGATGTATTTTTATGCAACAGTAATAAAAATAGCCAATATATAAACTGACCCACAATTGTGCACCACAAAACGTGACATTAGTACAATTATGGGTTACTTCACTTATTGCACCGAGCAGAATTATTGTTTTAGTAACATTTTCAACATTAAATCATTTCAATCGTATGAATAGGGTTACAATTGAGTTATAAAAAATACCACTGCCAATGAAAATTGTTCAGTTTCGTGAGAATAGATGTATTTGCGTAAAAGTGACCCATAATTGTAGCTGACCCATGATTGTGGAGGCACCGTACTTAGTGGTACCGTTCTCGGCAACAAATTAACGAGATTCTAAGTATAACGAGCCTCGTGCCTCCTTCCAAATATCTGAATAATACTTACTAGTTTTACTGTAAGAAAGACTCATTTTGTCAAGAGAAAGTCATTGAGGCATTTGTAGAATTCAGCGTGAAGGAAGGGTAAGTGGGAACTTTGAAAATAAACCCATGCCCAAAGTCTTAACGACATCAAAAAAGCCATAATAAGCCTAACTCTACTACGTTTCGAACTCACAGCCTATCTTTTTGAGAAGCTCACCGTTATAATTTTAGGAAGCTAAACTGAAAATATTTTATCCCTCTCATAGATTAGAAAGGGTGGACACGTAATTATTGCAACACCTTCAATTGGCTGTAATTTTTCTCCTGTATGAAGGATATTACCCAAATTTCGAACTATTGTCTTCAGAATGTGTTGTTTGCATGCTGTTAATTTGACAGTTGTGTGTTTTTTTGTTGCCGCCAATATTGAAGCTATTCAAGTGAACGGGCGAGAAAATTTTGTTCGCACGCATGGAAAATCCGATGCTTTCCCATCATGCGCTGGGAAAAATTCTTTACGTTTGTGATTCGACCGTTTCAAGAGTTTTTAAAAAGTTTTAAGACAAATTGGCGTTGGATCACAATAATGGAGCTGGAAGAAAACTGGGATCAATAGTTAAAAAATAAAAGGAAAGGTCAAGAAAATGTAAACCTGTCATCTCAACATTTCAATACATGAGTGGCCAAAAAGCTTACATTTTCGAAATCGTACGTCCCGAAGATCAATGTAAGAAGTAGATTACACACCTACAAGGTTCAAAAGTCCCTAATCTTGATTAATATCAACAGACACGCTCCAGACAGCTTTACAAAAACCTGTAGACGCAAAGTAGTTGCTATGAGTTGGACGATGAAACGTATGTCAAAGCTGACTTCGAACAACTACCAGGACAGGAGTTTTTTACTGGAAAGGATAAATTCAAAGTGGATGATCGTTTCGAGAAGGAGAAAGTGTCCAAGTTCGCTGCCAAGTTCCTGATTTGAAAGGTTTTTGCCACTTCTAAGACAGTATATAGAAGTTTCACCACATTAGTAAGACCTAGCCTCTTGTTATTAATCGAAAACCGTGTTTGAATGATATGAGGCGAATTCGGTCAAGTTTGTTTCTGAAGACATGAATCTGCCAACCTTCCCGTAGCTTCGACCTATCGAAACGTATTGGGCTGTAATGAAACAGTAACTCAGAAAGTCCAAAGAGAATGTAAAAAATTCAAGTGCCATGCTCGCGAAATGAAGAAAAATGATAGAAAGGAACGGGATACAACTGTACAGACTATTATGGATGACGTGAAGCGAAAGTGTCGAACGTTTTATTAGAGAACCTCTAAAAATACATGCAAATTGATCCAGAACTAAGATTTTATATTAAGATTTATACTAATCTACTCTCCTTATTTGAATTTGTATATGCGATAAATATGCCATGTTTGACACCATGTTTTCTGTTTTGCAATAATTTCGTGTCCACCCTTTAAAAGTATCCCACAATCGTTGAATTGTATTAATATTATATAATAATTATTTATTATATAAGAGTAGAGTATATTCTCACTTTACAGTTTTTTTCTATGTTTTTTTTTGTTGGGGAATTAGAATTACGTTGTCCATCGATGTGAACTTTTGTAATATATATCCTAGTCAATTGCTATACGTGTCCCCTTGCAAAATACAATGACCACTATTGTTGAGTGATCAGGTACCTGCACCGACACGCTCCCAGTCAGGTGAAATATGGTTTATGAAGCCAATCACCTTCCCAGGATTCAAAGAACAAATCTCTTTGGGCTGTAAACAGCCACTGCCAAGAAACCTCGACCTGCGTTTAAATAATGCACCACAACTGCACAGCAGATGTTCCGATGTCTCGCTTTCCATATTACAAAAGCGACAGATATCATCCTGAACCCGGCCAATGTTCTTTGAATGATATCTACTCGGACAGTGCCCCGTTACTAGGCCGACGTATGTACAAAGAGCTCTTTTGTTGAGCTCTAGGAGCTTTTTCGAATGATTCTTGTTCGGTGTGATAAATCTTTTAGATTGGGAACACTTTTTGACATCAAACCAATTGGTTATCACCTTTTGTTCCTCCCAGCGTTTAAGCTCCATTTTCACTGCACAGTTTGATATACCGCCGAAAGGTTCTGGGCCGATAAACTGTGAGTTGGATCCTTGTTTTGCAAGTTCGTCTGCCTTTTCATTCCCACCAATGCCACAATGTCCTGGAACCCAATACAAATTTACTGAGTTTGTTTGACATAGCTGTCGCAATGTGAGAATACATTCCCAGACAATCTAGGATGTACATTTATAAGCATCAAGTGCTTTCAGTGCTGCTTGACTGTCAGAGAAAATACAAATATTTGCATGTATGTATTTCCTAGTCCGACATACATTCGCACATTCAAGGATTGCAAAAATCTCTGCTTGAAACACTGTTGGCCAGTGTCCCATTGCCACTGAAATATTAATTCCAGGGCCGAAGATTCCTGCACCAGTTTTGGTACCAATTTTTGAGCCATCTGTGAAAAATAGCGTTGAACCGGGACGGACATCAGGAACTCCGACTTGCCAGTCTGCACGCGACGTTTCGCATACCTTGTAGGGAATATCATGGTTATCCTGAGGTGCCATCCAGTCTCCATTCATACTCATCACTGGCCCTCTTTTGAAAAAGTCCAGTATTGTCAGGTGACCCACAAGATCACCTGACAAGATAGTTTTTGTTCTTTTTAGCTTCAAGGCAATCTTTTCTGCTTCTAGTTGCACGTATTCGTACAACGGCAGCAGATGAAGAATTGCATCAAGAGCTTTTGACGGGGTGCTTTTCATTGCTCCTGTTATGGCAATGCACGCAAGTCGTTGAACTTTATCTAGCTTTGTTCTAGCGGTGGACTCTTTGGTTTTTGGCCACCACACTAACGCAGCGTAGGTCAGTTTTGGACGTATAATAGATGTGAATATCCACATCACCATTTTCGGTCTCAAGCCCCACTTTCTCCCAACGGTTTTGGAGCACAACCATAATGCACTGACCGCCCTGTTGATTGCATAGTCAAGATGTGCATTCCAGTTTAGCTTGGCATCAAGGATAACTCCTAAGTATTTAACCTGTTCACTGAATGGAATTTCTACTCCTCCAAGCTTGGGAGTTTTTAGATTGAATTTCCTCTTTCTAGTGAAAGGTACGATCACAGCTTTTGTCGGATTAATGCTGAGACCCTCCTTTATACACCAAGACTGGGTATACTCCAGAGCCTCCTGCATTCTTTCCGAAACTATGTTGTCGAACTTTCCTCTTACCAAGATGACTATGTCATCTGCAAAGCCCACAACTTCGAAACCTTTTGCTTCTAAGCTTTTGAGAAGAGCGTCCACCACCAAAGACCACATAAGTGGCGAAAGAACACCTCCTTGCGGACATCCTTTCGTTGCCCTTACCGTAATAGACGAACCTCCCAACTCAGAAGTGATTTCTCTTTTTGCAAGCATGGTATGAATCCAGTAAACAATGCCCGTGTGAAATCCTTTGTTCTTCATTGCACTAGACATTGAAGAATAGGACGCATTATCAAAAGCACCTTCAATATCCAAGAAAGAGCACAGAGCAATTTCTTTAGCTGGAAGTGACTTTTCAATTTCCATGACCAGCGTATGAAGCGCTGTTATAGTGGATTTTCCAGTTTGATAGGCAAACTGGAACTTTGAAAGCGGTTTTGTTTGCATGTAAGATGTATGAATGAAATCATTCAGCACTTTTTCCATTGTCTTCAACAAAACCGAAGAAAGACTAATGGGTCTGAATGATTTAGTATGCGTCTTATCTCGCTTCCCAGTTTTAGGTATAAAGATTACTCTTACTACCCTCCATTTTGATGGAATATGATTCAACCTTAAGCTGGCCTTGAAAATCTCAATGAGAGACGAAATTAGTATTGCTTCACCTTTTTGAAGCAATGTTGGAAATATTCCATCTACACTTGCAGACTTCAAAGGCTCAAAGGATCTCATAGCACTTTCCACCCTAGTTCTTGTAAAAATTTCATCCGCCACATCTGATACAGTATTTTCCGTTCTAGCAGACCAAAAGCTAGTCTGCGTAGAACAAATTTCAACTAAATCAGAGATGGCCGAATCCGTCTTTTCAATAGAACCGGGAAAATGCGTTTCCATCATTAGATTTAAGGTATCACGAGGACCACTAGTATAGATTCCGTCGTGACGCTTTAGATTGCCAAGCTCAACGATATGATCTTTGGCAAGAGTCTTTTGTAATCTAGAAACAACTGGAATTTTTTCTATAGATTCACACATTTGAACCTAAGACCTCCTTTTAGATTTCCGGATTTCATTGCTATATTCAGTTAAGGCTCTTCTATATTGAGCCCAGTCTGAAGTACGTTTTGCTTTATTAAAAAGTTTCCGACTATTTTTTCGAAGACTTTCAAGCTTCTTGTTCCACCATGGCACGTCCCTACTTGAGGACGATTGTTTGGCGGGACAACTTTTATTGTATGCATTTATCACCATTTCATTTAGCTGAATTGTCATAGATTCCAATTCTGAAACTGTTTCAATTCTGCTACAATTTAAAGGTGAATCTTTTCGCAAATATTGTGCATATTGATCCCAGTCTGTTTTTTTAGGATCTCTGTAAGTAACAGATGATGGTTTCCCACCAATCCATTCAAACAAAATGTGCTTGTGATCAGATAGTAAGGTTTCATCCGATACATGCCAGTTAGCAATTTTTTCAGAAATTGCTGGACTGCATAGCGTCAGATCCAAAACTTCACCTCTGATAGCGTTTGTAAATGTTGGTTTGTTACTTTTATTGCATATATCTATATTATTTGACGAGAGAAACTCCAATAGGCACTCACCACGACCATTAACGCCCTTGCTCCCCCAAACTGTATGGTGAGCGTTGGCATCACAGCCTATGATGAATGCCCTATTATTGTCTCTGCAAAATTTGACAAACGAAGCAATCTCAGGAGGAGGCGCCTCATTTATTTCACCTGGAAAATAAGCCGAAGCAACAATTACCTCAGTATTCCCCCTGGTGGTTGGCACCTGAACCATGACCGCTACAATATCTCGTTTTACAAATTCTGTCACAGGATAGCATTTTACTGCTTTGATCACTAGAACTGCAGCTCTTGGCGAACTCTGTGAATCGTCGTAATATAGTTTGCCAAAATTCATTTGAATCCCTAATATTTTACCTTTATTGCACCATGGTTCTTGAATAAGAACCATGTCTAGCTCCTCCTTTTTGAATCTCCTACTAAGGACTGCCGATGCGCCTTTAGCGTGGTGGAGATTCACTTGTAGGAACTTAGCAAATTGCATTTTTGGAAATTATATCCCATTCGGTTTGATTACCGAGAGATTTTTCCAGCGACATTTTATCAACCTTATTTAAGATTGATTTTAATAATTTCCGTTTTATTGTGAGACCAATTTATTTCTTAAATTCAATCTTAAATTTAAATTATGTTTTAATCAATTTATTTATATATTTAAAAAATATTTTTTTTTAATCGTTTTTAATAAATTGGCCCACTGTGTGTTAGTGCGCACACAAGTCACAATTGCGCAAGTTTCACCAGCAAAGCTCTTGTATCCTTGCGTAAGCGCTTGTAAGCTGCGCACAAGAAGCTTTTTTCAGTTGTGTACAAGTTTTTTGCAAGCTGAAAGTTTATAGCTTGATATTACAAGCTGAAAGTTTATAGCTGTATAATCTCATGCAAGATTAGTATAGTAGCATGCAGTTTCTGCCACTTACCAGTTATAAGCTGTTCGTTTGTTTACCTTAATGGAACACTTGTCACAAGAGAAAACCACTTAAATTATTAGCTTTTAAAGCACTTCTTGATTATCGCGCACTATTTCGGAACACTGTGCTTTTCTAATTTTCCATAGAGACCAAAAGCACTGATAAACTTTGTCAATTTAACTTAGAAATTGAAAAATAACTACGGACCACAAAGGAAGTTGATCCGCAGCTCAAGAAGTGCAACCAGAACTTTCTATGTTACACATTGATATATTTCCGTACTTCTTGTTATGTAACTGATTTCAATTCAGCTTAATAGCATCGTGATTTTGATAGATATCTGGGATGTGAATATTTAGCACCAGTGTAAAACAAAAAAACTTATTAGATTATGTACTGCTGCACTAGTGAGTGGATGGCAATGCTTTTCGTTTCCCTCCTATACATAAACAGATTGAAATAGCAACGTACTAATTTGAAGTACCATTTCCGGCATTCACCCGAGCTGAACACAACGATACCCAACCCAGCTTCTGCCTCTGATGGTTTCTGTTCGCGCGTTTCAATTTCCTTTCATGGGTTGCCCTTATGTTCTCTGGTGTGACTGCTACATTACACCACCCTGCTCTGTGATCCCGAGTCTGAAGTTAGCCAGTTTCCTTTCGTTGACTCAAAGGATCGCAAATCCCTGACACTAGCGTGTGGTACTTGCGAGATATATATTATTTTCCCTACAAACTAGGTCATTGATAAAAAGCTTAGCAACTTACCATCTTAATCCTTAGTTTAATCGTTACCACGGAAAACCGCGCACATACGTAAACGTAACAGAAGCTCACACCCTGCGCTGGACGGAGAACCACTTAGAGGCAGTGCGAGTCGTTTCGAACGGCTCCGAGGTAAAAAAAAAAACGAGAAACTATAAACAGTAGCTCTTCAAAAAACGATGAAGCTTTGCGGTTTGGGAAAGCGAGTAAAAATCCGAACAGCAGAAAAACAGCAATGGAAACAATTTCGCCGGAATTAAAATATTGAGGATTTTATTAATAAAATGAGATTATCCCTCAGACAATGAAATTAAATTTGCTTCCTTTCTCTCACACCACTGGTCGGAAGCCGAGATTCAAGAACTGCTGGAAATGTCTCATCGTCCGTGAAAAAAATAAGCCAACGTTCTTGTGGCTTCACCACAGAGCGTCCTGTCGCCTGGCAATCCTCTCTCACAGACGCCTTGCTGTGTTTGCTATTATGCATGCCTCTTGTTGGTTTCACGAAGGGCAAAACCGGACGCCTCGGCGAAACACGGAAACAACCCAACTACCTACAGCTTCGTTTTTCATGGAGCGTTTTAAAGTCCCACTTTTTCATAAGATGCTATTTAGATTATAGAAAACCTTGGTGATGTAGAGCGCCGAGATCAAAACTGTCGGTTGCAATCTGATATCTTTGAAGATGGTTTGGGGCGGTAGGCGGAAGTTGAGGCCCGTACCAGCTAACAATCCTTTCAGCTGCGATGACCGAAAAATAGAATGAGAAAAGAAAAGTTTGTGGCTGCCGGGAGGACACAGCCTAGCGCCACCGAATGGTGGGCGGAAATATACCCGCCGTTATTTCGAAGCAATTAATTTTACATGCTTTATGTTTATGGTTGCTGACTTTTCTGTTGGAAATTGTTTTAAGGGACTTTCGGGGAATGTTTCATTCTTCACTGGGTTCCTTTCTGGATATGAAGTATGGGGCCGGCTTATACTTCGCTGCGCTTTGGCCCTTTTGAGCAAGTTTCTGACGGATATGCTATGTGATGGATATTCATAATTAAATGCTTGTCAGAGAAACAAAAACATGGACCCACTTGCTTGGTAGTTCAAGTTACGTACAAAAGTGATTTTGTACTGTTTTCAAAGCAATTGGATGGGAAACTTAGTGTAATTAATTTTTTTTTCTTTCGATAACTAGTAGGTCCGTTGCGTTGTTCATATCACTTACCAGCAATTGAACAATTATTTTGTGAAGTGAAAAGACAAGTTAAAAGCTTAGCTTAGCTTATTTCAGATTGTACATATCAATGGTTGCTTTTCTATGATGGGTCCGAACCACTCGAAACGCACAATGAATCAACTGAAAGAATGACTGGGAGTGGTAATTCATTCTCACTGTGCGACATTCAATGACCCGATTTTTTATATCCATGTATTTTATATTAGTATATGCTTTTCGTTTTCCTCCTATAACTAATTCAAATCGGAAACATGCTCCGAAGAAGATAAAAAAGAGAATTTACCTTACTCTTAATTTTTGTGATGTGATAAAGATAATTTTAAACACTAATTTAATACCGTTTCTCTTTAAACTATGAATTTCGAGTTTTGCCAGTGCCGCACGAAACCCACAATAACGAAGGAATGTTAGAATGTAGTCTTTGCTTTGTTAGAGACCGAGTATACCTCTACATCCTTGCAAAGACCACGGATAGGAGTTTTTATTAGTGGGGTGGGTTTTTGATTCGGATTTACTTTGATAATTCATGACAGATCAATAGTTCGTGTGCTCCTTTCTGCGGCTGGAAACATGAGTTGAAATAAGTTATTACAACAACATCGCAGCGCTTTCACAGACGTGTCGCTCCTTTATACAACCAATCACCGCATAATGTTATCTAAACATCCACACGTTCATTCGTATACCACAACCACGAACGTTATCGACAGAAAATGGAAAAATCGGATCATCGAGATATTTTCTATGCAGAGAAAAATCGAAAGAGACGAGTTACTAGTCTGACAAGGATTTTCCAGCGAATTTCGCAGTATTTCAATATAATGTAGTCTTTGATTCAACGTAAAATGTCCCAAAAGATGCGGCACTAAAATTTTCATATGGTTTTGATTGTTTTCTAGTCGTAAAACTATGTCAATTTCATCATAGAATATTAAAACTGCATTGTACTGTGCATGAAATTAATCATGCACACAAAACATTGAAGACAAATTACGACTGCAGTATGTTTGAGAGGCACCTCATCGCATCGCTGGACTTACCAGCGAATTGCAGAGTAGTGCTGCAGCGTCAATTTACACGGAAAATGTCACTTATCTTCATAAGCAAACGCATATAGAATATATGATGAAGATCGAAAAACCAGTAGAAAAAAACCCCGATATTGCAATCCACACACGCGACATATTTCTGCACTTTCAGTGTGGTGTAAGATAGGGCGTCAAATATTTTTCACTGGGTATGAGCTAGATCAGAGCCACATAACAAAATCGAAACAATAATTTGTACTTATCTTACTGAATTCATTAAAAATGTAGCAGCCAAAAAACTGATTTTGAAATGGCGTTAGATATAAATATGCTTTTTCTTGGCGTAATATCTGGAAGTACCAATATTAGGAAGTACTTGAGTTGTTTCTGCTTAAACCGTCCTACTGGCGACATGAGGTTAAAATTTGGTGAACAACGAATTTATCCTGCCATTCAGCATTGAACGAATCTTGAAACATTTCTTCTCCTTTCCAGTGGTGGTATCAAATTTAAAGTCGGTGGTTGCGTGAGAAGTGTTGGGTACAACTGCGGCAGCTGCGTCCAATGAGTGGTTTGACGCTGAGTGCCAGCGAGTGACGGAGGAGAAAAATTGCGCCAGGGGTCACATGTTGGCCACGGATGTGACTCATCAGAGCGTGGGTAGATATCGAGATGCTAGAGCCGCTGAAAAGAGACTCAATCGCCGGAAGAAACGACAGCATTGGGAGCGTATTCTTGCGGAGGCGGAAGGTTGCTTCTACTGGCACGATGCGGGAAACTTCTGCAAGAAGGTCAACGGAATCAGGAATCGAAACGTGTCAGCCCCTGTCATGTGCAACGTTAGGGAGGGAAACCTGATAACCGATAAAACAGAGGTGGCCAGGCGTTGGAAAGAACACTTCAGTGTGCTATTGTATGGTGAGGGAAACAGTGGAGTCGAAAGGAGCAGGATGACTATTGAGAATGATGGTCAAGCTGTGGATCCACCATCGATGGACGAGGTGAAGAAAGCTATGAAAGAGCTGAGAAACTGCAAGGCAGCCGGGTAGGGTGGCGTTCCCGCCGAACTCTTCAAAGTCGAGAGCGAACAGCTGTATCGTGCCATCCATCGGATCATGCTGAGAGTGTGGTCTGGTGAAGAATTGCCCTCGGACTGGTTGGAGGGTCTCATATGCCCGATCTACAAAAAAGGTCATCGCCTGGACTGTAGCAATTATCTGGGCATAACTCTTCTCAATACCGTGTACAAAATTTTCTCCCGCATCCTATTCCACAGACTGAGGCCGTTGCAGGAGACCTTTGTTGGCGAGTACCAATGCGGTTTTCAAGGGGGACGCTCCACGATGGACCAAATGTTTACCTTGCGACAAATTCTCGATGAATTTCGAGAATTCAACTTGCAGACGCACCATCTGTTCATAGACTTCAGGGCAGCGTACGATTCGGTTAAGAGAAATGAGTTATGGCAGATTATGTTCGAGCATTGCCTTTCGACAAAGCTGATTAGGCTGATATGTGCCTCCCTTGAAGGTTCTACATCAAGCGTCAGGATAGCCGGTGAGATATCGGAATCTTTCGTGACGTTAGATGGTTTGAGGCAGAGTGACGGGCTGTCGAACTTATTGTTCAACATCACATTGGAAGGTGCTATACGGAGGGCTGGTGTGAGAGAAGAGGCACCATCATTACGAAGTCGCACATGGTTCTAGGTTTTGTGGATGATATCGACATTATTGGTATTAATCGTAGATCAGTGTAAGAGGCCTTCGGACCTCTCAGGAGGAAAGCTGCGAGATTAGGGCTTGTCATAAGCTCTGCCAAAACGAAATACATTGTGGCTGGCAGAGTGCGTGGTAGTCCGTCGGAGGTTGGTGCTAGATGGGGAAACATTTGAAGTAGTCGACGAATTTATTTACCTGGGAACATTAGTGACATGTGACAACGAGGTTACCCGTGAGGTAAAGAGGCGGATAGCAGCCGCAAATAGGGCCTTTTACGGATTACGTAACCAGCTAAGGTCCCGCAGTCTGCAAATCCGTACTAAACTTGCACTCTATAAAACACCGATTCTTCCGGTGCCTCTCTACGGCCATGAATCATGGACGCTGAAAGAGGCTGATCGGCGAGCTCTTGGTGTCTTCGAGCGTAGGATTTTGCGTTCAATCCTTGGCGGCAAACTAGAAAATGGTGTTTGGCACAGACGCATGATCCATGAAGTGTACCAGTGTACCAATCGGCGAATATAGTCAAGCGGATAAAACACGGCAGGCTTCAGTGGGCTGGCCATGTAGCGAGAATACCGGATGAGCGTTAGGCGAAGGCTATATTTAGCAGGAATCCCGATAGAGGTCGTCGACTTCGGGGTAGACCCCGCACTCGTTGGATGTGTGCTGTCGACGAGGATGCACGCGAAATAGGTGTTAGGGGCGATTGGAGGATAGCAGCCCAAGACCGAGGGACATGGCGACGTATTCTGGATTCGGCACTGGATCGATAATTGGTCTGTCGCCTTTAAAGTAAAGTAACTTTTAGTAAAGGTTGCAAAATTACGAAAGCGGAAATACCTTTTTTGAATTTTTAAATGTTGTCGGACATCGATTCTTGCGTGGAAGATATCCTAGTTCCGGAAATTCTAATATAAAAGGGTTTTAAAACAAGGGAATTCACCATTTTGAATTGAATTAAGTCGTCGAATATCGATATTGGTCTTTAGTTGTCATGCTCATTCCGGATAAATCAATATTGCAGAGTCTATATTGATTTTTGCAGATTCGCCGTAACTGGAAGATGCCATTTTAAATTTCAAAATATCATCGGATATCATGTTTATTTGAAAACTTCCCATAATGTGCAAACCCCCGTACTCTTCAGGGCTCACCCCTTCCATTTTTTAATATTTCATTGATCACCGCATTTGTACAAAGAACTTTAATGCCAAGTTTGGTGGAAGTCGACTCAGGTTTTCAGGAGTTATGCTGCAACGTAGATTCGATCAGATATAGGTAGTACTGCTTTAGCGGCACTGGGTACAATGGAATAGAAGAAACGACTAGTTCGACGAAGAGTGTTTCTACAGTTAGTTAGAATGCAGCACGAGCGAGAATGCTGCACCACCGGACGAGAGCGAACGTGGAGCGCTACTGACACGCATGGAACAGACAAAACTCGGTCTTACGGAAGAAAAAGCGTCAGTGGGAAGACCGCGAGACGATGGAAGAGCTGTACCGTGCGAATGAAAAACAAAAGTTATACGAGAAGTTGAACAGTTCCTACAAAGGCTATGTGCCACAAGTCGACATGTTCAGGGACCTGGACGGCAACCTTCTCACGAACTAGTGTCACGTGATTGAAAGGTGGAAGCAGTACTCCCTAGTAACAATATTGGTTCATCATAGTTTTAAAACGCTTAATACAGCCAAAACAGCGCTATAAAACTTTGATAAAACCAATTTTGTTATTTGGGCTACGACGAGCACCTTATCGGTGAGGTAGCCGAGGATGACGACGAAGCGGTAGTAGATCTCGTTGTACGCGCAAATGACGACAAAATTCCAGCCCCTGACCTCCAGGAAATTAAAGAGGAGATCGGTTGGCTGAATAACAACAAAGTAGCTGGAACTGACCACCTCCCCGGCGAGGCGTTGAAAGATAGTGGCGAAGCACTGTGTTATTGCTAAAACTTAAGGGTAGTGGTCAAAGGGAATATTGTACCCCATCTACAAAAAGGCGACAAGCTGGGTTGCTGCAACTACCGTGCTTTCACACTGCTAAACGCCGTCAAGGTACTCTCCCATATTCAATGCCGTCGGACCAGAAATTTGCGGTACGACAGTTTCTGTAGAAAAACCGTGAATACTGGACACACCATCTGTTCATCGACTTCTTATTGGCATACGACACAATCCACCGAAATCAGCTACGTCAGATTATGCATGTTCCCGGATAAACTGGTTGTGATGTTATAATACTTTCGAGTCCCCATGAATCTCGCAGAGGGTTACGGCAAGGGGACGGACTATCAGACAGAAGGCTGAAGCCGGATGAATTGGACTGGCCATGAACGCTCCGAAGACTAAGTATATGTATTCCAGACAAGACACTATCAACCTCCCACCACGAAAAATTTATCGACGCCATATGGCGAAAATCGTGAGTACTTTGGATTCCGGAGGACGCTCCGCTCGAATAAAATCGGCCGCCGCACGGAGTTGAGGATGTCGGACGTCAGTGACTTTCACGAGGTACTGACTTGGATACGGGTGAATTTCGCTACCACCGGGTAACCAACTTCCGCTAAAGCCTTGGTCGTATGCTGACTAGAAAGGAGGGTTGTACGCGGTTGTTTCCCCATGTTAGAGGTGGCGTACAACAGCGTCTGAATAATCAAATGCGATAAGTCTCGCAGCCTTAATAAGTTAAGGTAGCATGTAGAATAGAATAATACAGAACGGAATAATTGGCATGGACCTAGGCGATCTTAAAAGGACAACCATTATTGGGAACTCGAGATGTAGAATGTTAGGACTCCATTCGATGCGCTTGTATCTTGATTAGAGAGCTGCGGAAGATGAATGTAAAGTTTGCAGGTATTCAAGAGGTGCGGTAGTCGGGAATAAGAAAACGTGAATTCCGGGCAGTAGATCCAATTGCGGACACTTTATTTAAGTACCACATCTATTACAGTAACAGTTTGAAAGGAGAAAAACAAGTCTGATTCGTGCTAATAGGGAAACAGATAAAGCGTTTCGGTCAATGGAGGCCAAGCAGTGACCATTTACGCGTGCTTAGAATCCTTGAAAAGTTGTAAAGGAAGTGCCCAGTACACGACTTCAAGATCGTAATCGGAGATGCAAATTCACAGGTCGGGCAGACGTAAATGGTAAGGAAAGCCTCCACTCATCTACTTACGACAATCACCTGAAGCTTATTGATTTCGCTGCCGCCAGCAGAGGCATGGCTACTCGTAGCACAGAATATTCATAAACCAAGATGAGGCCGGCTCTCAGATCGACTCTGTTCTGATTGATGATCAGCATATTTCAGACGTACAGCCGTACAGAGTTGATTCGGATCACTATTTCAAGGTATACACAATCCACGACCGGTTTTCCAACGTATTAAAATTCAGGACAACGAGGGCGGTACGGTTGAGCATCCAGTGAAGTTGCTGAAGAATACTCACCGAAAGATAAGCAGTTCAACGAGCACATCAGAGCGGAGGGAGATGTCGAGCAGTTGGAATCGTTGGAAGAAACGGAATCATTGAGAGCATGTTCTTGCGAAGACGGAGGCTTTTTATCTTCTTCAAGATAAACGGAATCAGAAACCGCACTGTTTCTGCCAATCTTTGCCATGTGCAACAGGGAAGGTAATAGAATCAATATTGAGAATGATGGACAGGCTGCGGAACCACCATCCATGGACGAGATGAAGAAAGCATTGTAAGAGTTGACACGATATCCCCGCCGAACTCTTCAAACTCGACAGTGAAAAGCTGTATCATATCATTCATAGAATCATGTTGAGAGTTTGGTCGACTAAAGAATTCGGACTGGATTGAACGTGTCATAGGCACGAATTACAAGAAAGGGCATAGCATCGACAGTAATAATTGTCGAGGCATAACTCTTCTTAACACCATATACAAAATACTATCTCCCATCTTGTTCAGAATGAGGCCGTTGCTCGAAACTTTCATAGGCGAATACCAATGCGTGGCTCCACAATGGATCAAACGCACACCTTGCGACAAATCTTCGAAAGATTTCGAGAATTCAATTTTCAAACTTGCCATCTGTTCAAATACTTCAGGGAAACGCATGATTTAGTTAAGAGAAATGAGTCATGGCAGATTATCCTCGATTACCCAACACAACAATACTGATTAGACTGATACGAGTCAACCTTGATGGTTTTAAATCATGCATCAGCCGGTGAGTTATCGGACGCTTTCGTGACAAACTTATTGTTGTCGTAAGTGGCTCCGTTATTACGAAGTTTGCGGACGATATCGCCATTATTGGCATAAACCATAAAACGATGGAAGAGGCTTCTGGATTTTTCCATAGAGAAGTTGTGAAAATAGAGCTTGTCATTAACTCTGCCAATACGAAAAACAAAGTGGCTGGTAGAGAGCGTGGTAGCCCGTCGGATGTTGGTGCCGCGATGATAAATAATGGGGAATCATTTGAAGTAGTCGAGGAATTTTTTTAGTCGGGTACATTAGTGTCGTGCGAATATGAAGTTAGCCGTGTGATTAACGAGGCAGTTAGCGGCCGCAAATAAGGCCTTCTACGAATAACGTAATCATCTAAGATCCTTCTGCCTGCAAACCTGTAAACAATATGAAGGTTTTCCAAGTTCGAGTCACACAGATTCTGTTTGTATCGCGGAAACGATTCCTTTCACTATTCCGTAACCATGTTATAGGTGTTCTGAAAATTCACACTTAGGATTCTCTGTGAGTTATTTATGGTAGGTTTTGCAACCCTAGAAGGGTAGTATACTGAATATAAATTACTACAAACCATTCAGGAAATAATACATAACGGAATAATCAGCATGGACCTAGGCGATCGAAAATGAATGTAAGGACTCTACAAGAAGTGGCACGCACAGGTATCCTGGTTAGCTGTGAAAGGTGAGCGAGGAGGTTGCAGCTACCCAAGAGGTAAAGTAGCTAAAACAATAGAACGAAATTGATGAATTCCAGTAGATTGGCTTGATCCACTCACAAGTCACAACTAACACAACTGGTCAAGATTTAAACCTTGCAGAAACCGGGAGATTTTCTGAAGCGAGAAATCTCTGAGATCACGCCTTCCATCGCCTGGGGGAGTAAAGAATTGGCGCAGGTCCGTTAATCAACTGATCGTATGTTTTGTCCCAGGTGGAATTATCTTCCCAGGCCTCAGTGATTGGCACAAACACAATGGCGGAACTAGACCGATGAATATAAGCAGAAAAAAGTAGGAGGGTGGTATCCAAGACACGACCGCAGAGTTGACGTAGTTTCATATTTCCTTTTCCTTTGAGCTCGTTTGAATTTTGGCGTGGTTCGATTTTGGCACACATGAGCCAAAAACGAGTGATTATGTTTAATCACTTTTCTAGTTTTCTTGATTTTTAAAAAAATTTAAGCTCAACATCCTCCAAAAGAAAGATATTTTGGTTCTTCATGTTGCCGAAACGGATGACCAGAATCTTTTTTTTTGTTCTTGAGATATGACCGAACATGTTCCGGTAATATAATGATCATGATCAAAGCAGTACTATGCCTCTAATTACTTGGGTGGTAATATCAAGTATCTTGGTCGTCAGCCTAACTTCATCAAGCGATACCTCAATCGACTGGAAACTAAATCTAGTTTATTGGTGGCCATATCAACTGTTAAGGTCGTCTTTGACCACTTGAAAGGTAAAAAAAAGTCATGAAAAGAAAACCGTTCACTTTTGGCATGGTTCGATTTTGGCAACAGAAAAAATTCTGGCGTGTTGCGAAAATCGAACGGGGAACGGGGATTATTAATTTGCAGCAGTCTATTTTAGAAGAAAAAATATTCTCTCCAATGTTGATGAATACCTTTCATTATAATACAGTCAATTTTCTTCAATCTCTTCTATATTCATTTGTCTTGTGAAAGATTGTTGACTTACCGATCGTCAAGCGGCAATGATGTCACATAAAAAAATTCTTGCAGTTACAAGTTCGTGGAAAAAATAACAATAAAGAATTACAGTTTTAGTCGAAAATATATACACAGAAATTTCAAATTGACATAGAATTTTATGAACATGTTAACATTCAATTCAGGTCAATTTAAACATTTTATCAGTAAACAGAACCAGAAAAAAATTTAGTCAGTTTCAAGATACCAAAAAACAACGAAGATGTCATATTTGAAAGTTTGTTATCTTCAGAAATAATCCGGGTTGAATAATAAACAACCATTGCCTCAGCAATTGTTGTTTGCATAGTGTTGTTCAATTACAAGTTAGGTAATATTTTGAAGCAGCTAATGTGAAAAAATTCTAATTAAAAAATACAAATAACATGCAAATGTGAGAACTCTAATATCTAGATGAAATGAATTTGGTTTTCCTCTATACCGCCACCGTGTGATGCAACTAGGATTGTCATATTGAACTAAATTTATTTAGCTAGCAATATTTAATCATCAGTACAGCAAGTTTTTTAAATACTCTATAATTAGTTATTTAAATAAGTCTGAGAAAAACAAAGTGTAAAGTACAAACATAAACAACGCATTTTATCTGTACAATGCACCAAACTTATACACCCTGCTATCTGCTTCTGCAGACACGTACAGAATTTTGTTGTCCCCGGCGGCGCAGCGTATATTTTTTTTTTTTTTTTATAACTAATATTTATTTAGGCCCAACCGCGAAGCATAACGGGGCCGAATGTCTTTTGGAGTAGGGAAAAGCCAGCTTGAGTAGAGCCTGTATCCCGACTGCTCCTCCTCAAACAGGCATGAAACCCTCTCATCTTTTCTTTTTTATAAATACAATTTAAAAATACATGTCATTTAAACCTACGACTAAAAATAACATTAAATTTCTTCTCTATGTTAAATATCAATTCTTAATACTATTCATTGAGGTGTGATGGTTCCTTATCTCTTCGAAATCAAAACTTATACCTAAGTTTGGTGGATCATGTCTCTCAGAAAGAAGCAATGATTCATGTTTCTCTAAAAAGAATAACACAAGAAAGAAGAAAAAGGAACAGAATTAGTGTGAAACTTTTTGAGGGTAGTTGTGTTGGGAAAAATAAGCAGAAACAGCAAGGAGATAATCAAATTTGATATTTGATATCTTTTAAAAAGTCATAAATAGGTATTACAAGCGCGGGGTTGCGGCTAGCAAGCGCATCCCGTACCTGAATCGTAGACGTCACTTTCTGTTTTTTGAGAGAATCTTTAAGCTTGGTCCTTGCTCTATGATACTTTGGGCATACGAAAACTATGTGGTCGATGTCTTCGTATCCTCCACATTCGCACATATTACTATCGACCAAGTTAATTCGATAGAGGTGTGCGTTTGCAACATAGTGATTGGACATTAGGCGCGAAATAACTCGAATGGAATCCCGAGTTAAATCTAACCCTTTGAACCAAGCTTTTGTAGACACTTTGGGCGAGATCGAGTGCATCCATCGCCCAAGGTCGTCTTTATCCCACCAGTTTGCCAGGGCCATTTGTCGAGGCAGGTGAAGATACTCGGTATAGCTGATCGGTCTATCAAATATATCTCCTTCTATGGCACCCCTTTTCGCTAATAGATCAGCTTCTTCATTGCCTGGGATTGAGCAATGAGAGGGGACCCACACAAAGCAGATAATGAAAGACCGATCAACCAGCACTTCTAATATCCGTCTAATTTCTGGTTGGAAATAGGACGGGTGATTACCGGTTTAATCGATCGGAGAGCTTCGATAGAACTAAGGCTGTCCGAAAAGATGAAATAATTGCCTGGTGTCTTGAGCTCGATAATTCGCAGCGAATTGTGTATGGCAGCCAATTCAGCTACGTATATGGAGCAAGGTTGTGCCAATTTGCGGGATATGCGATGATCTGTGTTGAAAACGCCATATCCGGAATGTCCATCCATTACAGATCCGTCCGTGAAGAAGGAACTATCTTCTGGAAGGTGACCAAATTTTGCCGAAAATATTGATGGCACAACTGTTGGTCTGAGGTGTTCGGGGATTCCATGGATTTCATGTTTCATCGTCAAATCAAATACAACAGAAGAATTGTTAAGCGATGGTGAAATCTCACGGTATGGAGCAACAGCCGAAGGGTTTATCTCCATAGACATAACCGCTGGTATACTGACAAACAGGGTTTCTGAACAACTTCCAAACATTTCTCATAGTTCTCGATTAGCATTGGGTTTGCTGTCTCCGATCTGATGAGAAAACGGAGAGCCAGCTCGAAAAGCCTCTCTTTAAGTGGTAGTACTCCCGCAATGACCTCTAGAGACATGGTATGTGTCGATTGCATGCAACCTAGAGCGATACGCAAACAACGGTATTGTATCCTCTCTAGCTTCAGCATGTGTGAAGCTGCGACACCTCTGAAGCATATGCTGCCGTATTCTATTACGGGCAGAATAGTGGTTTGGTAGAGTCGTATCAAGTCCTCTGGATGAGCTCCCCATGTGGTTCCTGTTACCATCCTAAGAAAATTAATTCTCGGTTGGCATCTTTGTTTCAGGTAATTGATATGTTTTTCCCATGTGCACTTAGAGTCATACCATACTCCTAGATACTTGAAGCTAGGTGACTGAGTGATGGGTCTTCCGGACAGAAGTAGCTCGAAACGAGGTGGTGGTCGCTTCTTTGAAAAGACTACCATCTCCGTTTTTTCAAGCGAGAATTCGATTCCAAGACAACTGGCCCAACCGGTCAGATTATCTAGCGTATTTTGCAGGCTGTTTTTCATGTCTTCAGTTAGATTCGCCGTGACTGATACAACGCAGTCGTCAGCTAACTGGCTCAATGTGCAGCCGTCCGTCAAGCATGTGTCGATGTCACTGATGTAGAAGTTGTACAACAGCGGACCCAGACAAGAGCCTTGGGGGAGACCCATGTAGCTTGTTCGTGTTATTGTTGAAGAACCGTGGTTGAAAAGTAAATGCTTTTCAGACAGCAGGTTGATCAAAAAGTTTGTCAATATAGGGGAGAATCCTCTTTGATGCAGTTTCTCGGAAAGAATTTCGATTGAAACTGAATCAAATGCGCCTGTGATATTCAAGAAAACCGAAGTCATTTGTTGTTTGCTGCCAAGAGCCATTTCCGCTTCTGTGGCTAGCAATGCCAGGCAATCGTTAGGGCCCTTGCCCCTACGAAAGCCGAACTGGGTCTCTGATAGTTGGTTAGTTGATTCTGCCCAGTTGTCGAGCCTACGCAGGATCATTATTTCCAGCAATTTGCGTATGCATGAGAGCATTGCAATCGGCCTGTACGAGCGATGATCTGTAGCAGGTTTGTCTGGCTTTTTGATAGCGATAATCTTAACCTGTCTCCAACCTTTCGGGACCATATTGTTCCTGATAAGTGTATTGAACAGTTTAAGAAATCGTATCTTGGCCGAATCCGGCAGGTTTTTCATCAAATTAAATTTGATCCTGTCCGGTCCTGGAGCCTTGTTCCTGCAAGACGCGAGGGCAATTGAGAATTCCAGCATTGAAAATTCTGGTTCTTCAATCGCTGTTGTGTCTCTGAATTTCTGCTGTGATGGGACAGCATCTGGGCATACCTTTTTCGCGAAATCATATATCCAACGTTCAGAGTATTCATTAGCCTCATTGTTGTCGGACCTATTGCGCATTTTCCGAGCCGTATTCCAGAGGTAGCTCATAGAAGCATCTCTGGGTAACGTACTTATGAAATTTTGCCAGTACGATCTTTTTTTCAGCTTGTGTAGTTTAGACTGTTTCAGTTCCAGCTCTCTAAACTGATCAAAAAGTTGAATGGAATGATCTTTCCTGAATGCTGTGTATGCTGCTTTTAGAGTTTTTTTCATCTCGGTGCATTCTTTGTCCCACCATTGTTTGTTAGGACGAACTTTCAACTTGTTCTCAGGGGCGGGCCTCGTCTGAGATTGCAACGCGCTATCTAAAACTAATGTTGCAAGGAAGTTGTATTCGTCGGATGGAGAAAGCTTCTCGTTTGTTTCGAGCCCCTGGGATATTATGTTCGAGAATTTTTCCCAATCAATATTCCGGGTGAGATCATACTCTACTTCGACTGTGGTAGCAGACTGGAGCCTGCTCATAATCGAAATACTTATTGGCAAATGGTCGCTACCATGGGGATCTTGAATAATCTCCCATTTACAATCCAAAGCTATTGAGGAGGAACACATAGACAAGTCTAAAGTGCTCTCTCGTACTGGAGGCCTTGCTATTCTTGTAGCTAGCCCAGGTATATTCAATAGGGTCATATCGAACTCGTCTAGTAAGCTTTCAATAAGAATAGCCCGGCTATCATCTCCAGATGCTCCCCACGCCATACCGTGAGAATTGAAGTCTCCCAAAAGAAGGCGTGGTGTCGGAAGCAGTTCTGTTATTTGTGTTAGCTGCAGCCGATTAATATTAGCTCTGGGTGGAATGTAGATTGATGCGATAGTGAGGCTCTCACCAGCAATTGTTATATGGCAAGCAACAATTTCTATACCATCAATTGCTGGAAGAGGAATTCGGAAGAATGGGTAGCATTTCTTAATACCAAGGAGCACTCCACCATAAGAGTTTCCGCGGTCTAAACGGACGATATTGAAGTTTTGAACTGTTAGTGTTGTATCAGTTGATAACCAAGTTTCCGATAGCGCGAAAATATCGCATTTGCTATCGTGAAGCAGGAGTTTAAATTTATCTAGTTTGGGAACCAAGCTTCGACAGTTCCATTGAATGATCCTTGTTGTCGATTCGTCACTTCTGTTGTCTGGTTTAGACATCGAAGGATACGAACGCGAGGAGGGGCCATTTGGTGCTTAGTTGCTTACCCAACATGCAAATTGTTGGAAGCCAAGCCGAAATCATACTTTTAAGAGCATCGGATAGACCAAAAGTGGTGAATATCCATTCAACAATCATTTTGAATGAAATACGTCCATCAGAAGACGGTATTTCTGGTTCCGATGACAACTTAGCTGTGGGAGCAGCTCGTTTCCCTGGGAGTTTGGGAAATTCTTTGTCGCAATCAACCTTAAAACCTGGTGGTGGCGCTTTAGCATTTCGCTCAAGGGCGGGACCACGTGGGGTATCATTATGCGTCTTCTTCTGCTCCTTTCTAGGGAGTTTAGGAGAAGATGCACTTGGCCGTTTTCGCACAGCTCCGGTTGACGGCAGAGGTTGATAGTCCTCTTCATCATCATTGGAATCAACGTTCTCCAAACTGGAGTAACGATTTTCCTCCTGCTGTAACGCAGTCTTCAGCATCTGTGCGAAGGACTGCTTACTGCGTAGTTTGGTCGATTTTTTTAGTGCGTCAGAGCGTTGTTTGTATTTTGCACAAGTTTCAATTTTGTGTGGGTCGCCACCACATAGAGAGCATTTTGCCTTCTGTTCGCTACAAGCGTGGTTACTTTCTTTAGTTTCCCCACACTTGCAGCATTTAGTTTTGTTGCTGCAGTAGGTTTTTGTGTGCCCTAGCTGCAGACAATTTGTACACGACATGACTTTTGGGATGAAAAGTCGTACCGGTAATCGAAGCTTGTACAGCTCGAAGAAATCGGGGAGCACTTTTCCTTCGAAAGTTACTCTAAAAGAGTCATTCGGGGAGAAGTTGCCCATGTGATTCCTAGAGTACATTCTCCTGCACTCTAGAATTTTGATTTTCGGAAGATTTGGATTTTTAAAATACCCAAATCCTTTCATAACTTCTTCCTCTGTGAGATCGGGTTCTGTTATTACGCCCTCGATCTCGATTGCGCGTGCCGGAATATATACCCGGTATTCAATTGTAAAGTTTTGATCTTCGACGACCGCATTTGCATGTCCGAGATCAGAAAAAGTCGCTTTTAATTTATCAGCTTTGACTTTATAAACCTCAATCAAGCTGCTGTATTTTGTGCGCAGAGCTTTACAGATCTGCACAACCTTGAGGGGTTTGTTTTTTGGCCGGAAAAATACTACCCAGCGGAGCCCGGGTTGACCCTCCTGGTACTTTTTAACCCGCGTTAGCGCACCAGTGGGTGTAGTAACCAAAGCTGTTTTGCGAGGTCTTTTGCGCTTTTTCACAACGCCAAAGAACTCACCATTGTTATTTTCGGGTATTTCCGAAAAGTTCATCCCGGACTCATCCACTTCAGAGGAAGATGAAAGGTCCGGGGTGATGAACAGTCCACCTACCGCCATTTACGGTCGTGAACTGTCTGTTCTCAAATGTTATCAAATGCACAGTTTTAATATAATGTAAAGGTAATCACTTTATATAAAGAAAGAAATACAATGAGGGATCGGAACTTATATATATGTAAATATAAAATACTGCAGGAATGCAGGAATAAGAGAGAGAATGAAAGCACTTATCTTGTATGTAGATGTAATTCGCTTGCACCGGTCGCTTTGCCGCTGCACAGAATGAACGCTGAGCGGCAGCGTCCCTTACTTTCCTTTGTTGGGGTTCCACCCCAGTTGAGTCGACCTTCACTGCTGCGGGACGGGCAATTTGAAGTCGAACCAGCGCGACACCTTTCAGCATTCGCGCCAAAAACAACCACGCCGCCACTACCACTACTGCGCAGGCGAGCACTAAAACAAAACGGTATATGTATGAGCGTTAGCTGTAGAGCATACACGAAAATCAACTTCCCTGTACGGCAGCCGACTAAGCAATGCAGCGTATTTTGCCGAATAATAAATAAACCCGAACAATTATATTGAATTCTGATATTTGCTACTATACGGAATAAGAAGAAGTAGATGACAATGGGACACCCGAAAAAATGTTCAATGCTAAGAGATGGCGCTGTAGTGGTAGTGATAGTAAAATCGAAATTTTCACGAGCATTTTGCTTAATGACCGGAAAAACTGCTATTAGTTACCCTTTTTTAATATTAGTCTAACTTTCTAGTATTTAATTTTACTATACGCAATCTATTATTATCAAAAAAATTGATTTTCATATGATCGGCGTGCGACCAGACCGAACCAAGCGCCATTTTTTCGAAAATTGAGTTTTTAACACCAGTGGTTATGGAAATTAATAATCTATCTTTCGTGAAAAAATTAAATCATTTGAACAGTTCATGATGATATTATAATAAAAATCTCCTGCAGTAGCTTGCAGAAAACAAACGGGGTGGTAAAACTTTGAACCCCGATTACTCGAAATAATGTTTTTGGTGCTTGGTTCGATCTGGTCGCACGCCGACCATATACAACTGCATTGAGTCGATGAAGTTGTATAGGAAAATCAAGTTTTTTGATAAAAATAGACTGCATATAGTAAAAGTAAGTACTAGAAAGTTAGAATAATATAAAACCAGGGTAACTAATACCATTTTTTCCAGTCATCAAGCAAAATGCTCGTCGAAATTTAGTTTTTACTACCACTACCACCACAGCGCCATCTCTTAGCGTTTGAACACTTTTTCGGGTGTTCCATCAAAACAGCAATTTGATTGTGTTCCAGATCGCAAAACGACACCTACGCATTAACCCAACACGCCTCTTTGCGCGTCGACAGCGGCAATGTAGTCTTCACTTGGCTTTGCTGCACACAAAAAAATATCGAGTTCATCTGCACTAATAGACGACGAGCGACCAGCACTCTATTCATACAATGCTCGGGCCAGTACTGTTGCCTGTGCCAGCATGTTTTCCTTCAAGACATCATTTCATTCAGTTAAGAGAAATAAGCTTGGTGCATGATGCTTGAATATGGTTTTCCAACAAAACTGATAAATGTCAGTCTTGTCGGTTCCACATTACCCATCAACGTAGATTTGGTCAAGCGGATGAAATACGATAGGCTTCAGTGGGCTGGGCATGTAGCCAGAACGCCGAAGGAAAGGCCAGCGTGGGCTATATTTAGCACGAATCCCAATAAAAGCCGTTGACCTAGAGGTAAACCTCACACCCGTTGGATATAGGTAAGAAGTGTTAGAGGCGACTGGAGGGTAGCATCCCAAGACCGAGTGACATGTCGACGCATACTGGTTTCGGCACTGGATCGATACTCAATCTGTCGCCGCAAGAGTAAAGAAAAGTAAGTAAATTAGAAATATAAAACTTTTTTTGCATTACTGAGAATTAAAGCTGTTGTAGTCCAACGGTATTTTTTCTTTTACAAAATCTATGTTTTTCCCGGTTAAGATATAATTATATATTATATATTCAACAGTAAACAACAAAAAATTCGTTGAGAAAAAAAAAACAACTCGGACCCTAAATACAATTCGTAATATGTCATTGTTCTCTCATACACACGAATAACTTTTCCACAGTATTATATAAACTAGATTCAAAAGAAAACATAAAGCACTGGGATGTTTTTTGGTATCTCCCAGCCGAAAATATGCAAAAGTATACTGAGAACTTTACAACTTAAAAACAATAATTATTAAAAAAATTAAGGATTGGGACAAATCTTCTGATAATTTCTTTTCTGTTTTTGCAAAATCATCCAACACGTTTTGTCTTTATTTTTCTTTTATATATTTTTTCCATAGTTTTGTACATTCATTTATCATATATTGTTTTATGGTATTTCTCATAATTCATTTATATTTTTTCGTGTTACTATTTTGTCATCATATTTTTTTTTCTTCAATATGAAAATATCACTCAATTACCAATACTCTTTTCCGTAACTGTTCAACGTGGCTCTAAAAATGAATTCAGTATTCGTGTCTTTGGGTTATTTTGTCCGCTCTTCGACTTAGCTGCTTTCCTTTGGAAATAAGTTTGAATTTTAATAACTTATTCATTTGATTCTAGCAATAGATACCTAAATCTTAGTATTAATAATAACAGATGACCTTAGGCTAAATTTCATTTAAGGTTTTATTAGTAAGTTTTTTTTCTTCTTGACCATATTCTTTTTTTTTTTATTAAATTTACAGTAACCATCATGATTGATTAACCTACAGCTTAAAATTTCCTCATCTAACTGCGAATCTTTGATTCCACAGGTTATGTAACACAAACTCAAATATGTGATCTTTTATGTTTAGAACCGATCGCGTCGGTGTGTCGGCAGCCGTTCGCCGTCGCGGTAAAACGTGTGCTTCCAGTCGTAGTGTCGATATCCGTCGACGGTGATTGTGCTGCCATCGTGCAAGCAGGGATGGAGTGACGTGTGGTGGAGCTAGAAGTAGCTGTGTGGGTACCATCAGGACAATCCCTCGCGGTACCCGGATGCTGTAGTTGGTTAAACTGTTACACACTAGGCGAATGGGGTTCGTAACTTGATTGATCAGTACTCGACAGATTGTGTGCGTTAAGAAAGAAAACGATCTAAGAACTAGGCTGGCGTAGGCATCTAGCAAAGCGGCTACGTCGGTACGATAAGGTCGGGACCGGCTGACAGTCTGTAGCACAATAGCGACGAGATAAAAACACATAACAGCACTGACAACTGGTGGCCCTGGGGCGTGCGATGATGCGGTTGGCCCGCGCGCTGCATTGCTGCTGGGAACTCCCCTGGAAACAGAATGGGAAACACCTGTCAAATTTTTCTCTCATGCTGTCCTTAAACAAAGAGATGAACAGTTCTAGCCGCATGTCAGAGCCATACGAGCGACGGCAAAAAGCTACTCTACAGTGCGATGCGATGTTTGGAATAGAAGAAATAATCTATACTTACCATTCAGCACATGTACCGTTACACTTTTGCTTTTGGCGTTGGACGGATTACAAGTATACTGTCCGGAATCCGACGGTCTGGCGCTCTGAATCAGCAAAAAGGATGTCGTTGTGTCACCTTTCTCGGTAATCACAGATACCCCACCGCGTGGTGAATCATAGCTGATGATCTGAAAGTAGAAACAATAACAAAAATTGTTTATCGTTATAATAACAAGTTAGAAATTATTTCGAGGCAATAATTGCAATCATGAATAGGGAAGAAACCGGCCTAAATAAAAACTGCAGACTTTAAAAGACGGTTTCGTAAGAACTTTCGAAACCAAAGTAACAATATCGGTTGTACGATGCACTTGAAGAAGTTTGAATTGCTGGTCATTTGAAACGGGGCATAAATCTTGATATTCTCTCGAACTACGACCAAACATCCATAAATCCCTCAAAGGATCAAAGAAAGCTCAAGATTCGATTGAATCTTTAAATTTTCGTTGAAATAAAATCATGATGAAGTTCAGGAGTAGCTCAAAACATTGAAAAATCTACAACTTTGGAGAGTTAAAAAAATCATTTTCCTGATTTCAGCTTATTTTGCCACATATGGTATTTGCTTATTATTTACATAGAACAATTGATGAAATTAAAAAAAAATAGCGATTGCTACATGTATTTTTGAATTCATAATTGACAATTTTTGTTGCTTCATTATGTTATGCTACATATTATGTTCGTAATGTAATGCCAGGTTACTACTGTGAGTGAAGAAGATTGAAAGTTAAAGTGTAGAGAGTAAGGTCATTTGTTTAACAGTTCAATTAAAAAAATTGTTTAATATTTGTTCAAATACTTATCTCTGTTTGAATCTTTATTTTCTAATCCTTGAATCTGTTTCCTCTTAATGTCTCACACTTGACTCAGCCATTCTTGTATCATGTTTCTTCCTTTTTTATAAGAGGTTTGTTAGTAGCTTAAGTATTTAAGCTAAATATTAGTAAATATTGAGTTTGTGACTTCTCAACCATGTTAGAAATTTGAAATTTTATTTGATACGATTTGTTTGCTTTTGCAATTAGTACTTGTCATACGTAGGAATTTGAACCTACTTGTAAGAAAAGGAAATAAACTTTGTTTAAACTTTTTGGCTATGAAGAGAGCTTATCGTAGCAATTGAGGATTGCAACGATTTTTGTCGAAAATTGGTAATATTGTTTTTTTAACATAGCTTCTAATGTTTCAACACCAGTAAGTTTATGTAATTCGAGTGTACCAAACCATTTTCAGAATTTTATTCTGAATCCTTCGAAGCGTTTCTTCCTTGTCAAACAAAAACTTGACCAGATTGGTACAGAATAAAGCATTGCTGGTTATTTTTTTTATCGAAAATTAGTCCCAAGTACTTAATTCTGTCAGACCAACCTGAAATAACATCTTGACAACGTGATTATTATTTGGCTTGAGGAAAAAAGTCCTAGTCTTATGAGAAAAAATTATCAATTGAGTTTTAGAAGCATTAGGAGAGATTTTCCAGTTGGAAAATGGTTGGACACGTGTAGCTTGAGACCAGGGAAACCAAATGTGCAGATTTGTCTGAAAAACGCAGATTTTCAGAGTCCGTGTGCAGATTTTTACGGAAGCGCAGATATTTGCAGATTTTCAATAGTTTCTGCAGATTTTTGACAGAGTCTCCTTATACTTACGCAGACTTTCTCAAAATGTGTGCAGATTTTTGCTAACTTTTGCATGCATAAGCGAAATTTTTTCGAATCACGGATACATATTTTTCAGATTTCAAGCAGATTTTTCTGGTTTTTCGAGCAGTTGCAGACATTTTTCAAAATATCTGGAATCTCTGCTTGAGACCCTAATGTGGTCATTCACCTCTATCCAGCAACGCCTATCCCAACCTCCACGAGGTGCGGACCGGGATACGAGTAACCTTAACGGGGATCGGGTAACCAAGTCCCGGTGAAAACTATGGTCGTATGCTGACTGGGAAGGGAGTCGTACGCGACTATGTCCCCATATTCGGGGTGGCGTACAACAGCGTCTGACCCGGAGCGGGCGGCTGAATTATGGAATGCTGTATCCCGCCAGTTACATCTAAGATGGCAAACTCATCAGTAGGATGTAGGTATCGCGACCCTGGTAAGGTAGCATACCGAATCCTTTTCTCCAACCACGAACAATGAAATTAAAAATGCGGAACGGATCAATCGGCAAAGACCTAGGCTACGAACACGGAAAAAGATTAAGGTAAACGATTGGAAATTGGGTGCTTGGAACGTCCGATCTCTCAATAAACAGGCTTGCTTGCTCAAGAACTACAGCGGCAGGGAGTCTAAATCGCAGCGATTTAGGAGGTTCGGTGGTCAAATTGCGGAGAAAGGAAATTCCGTGCAGTAAACCCTATTGCACGTACTTTCTTCAAGTACCACATCTACTATAGTGGCTGCAAAGTAGCGAAACGAGGCGTCGGTTTAGTAGTGCTGAGAAATCAGAAAACAAGATTCATCCGGTGGAGCCCCGTAGATGACCGTATGTGTGTGTTGAGCATTAAGGGAATTTTTTAAACTACAGTGTAATCAACATCTACGCACCAACAAACGACAAATCCGATGACATCAAAGATGAGTTATATATAAAGTTTGAGAGAATCTATGACGAGTGCCCAAAACACGACGTAAAAGTCGTCATCGGAGACGCGACCGCACAGGTTGGGAGCGAGGAATTCTTCCGTTCGGTCATTGAAAGGCATAGCCTCCACTCGTCAACCAATGAAAACGGCCTGAGGCTGATAAACTTTGCCGCGGCCAGAGGAATGGCCATATATAGCTCCTATTTTCCACGTTTGAATATTCGGAAATACTCCTGGAGGCATCCAAATGGAGAAACCAGCTCCTAGATCGATCACGTACTGCTTGACGGTCGGCACTTTTCGGATGTTACTGATGTTAGTTCTTTTCGAAGACCAAACATTGATTCTAACGTTTCTAAGATCTGCGCACGGTTGTCGCACGTGCTGAAATCTCGCACAGAGAGGACGACGCGTTCAACAATCAGCGGTTGAAAGCTGATGGCATGGTTGCAGAATACGCCAGAGAGCTGGATCAACGGATCACAGAACAGCAAGAGGAAGAAGTGGTAGTCATAAATGGGCTGTACTGCTCCACCGCTCATATATTAAAAAAATCATCCACGGTGCCATCGAAACGACTGCGAGAGAGGTGGTAGGTACGACGCGTGGAAGACAGCCTAATGGCTGGTTCGATGCCAAGTGCCAGAGAGTGACAGATAAGAAGAACCGTGCCAGGAGCCGCGTGCTCACTGCGGCTAGGCGTCAGAACAGAGAGAGGCACAGGGTGACAAGAGATGCCGAAAATAGAACCTACCGCCGGAAGAAACGCGGATACGAGGAGCAGGTGCTCGCCAGCGCAATGGATAGCTATGCTTAAAACGACGTGCAGAGATTCTATAGAACTGTCAACAGAGTCAGAAGCAGGAATTTCCCTGTGCCGGTCATGTTTAATGACACGGACGGCAACCTGCTTACTGATACACCGACGGTTGCAGCCAGGTGTAAGGAACATTTTTAAGCGCTATTGAACGGTGAGGAGCCGGATGAGCAAAGCAGGAACAGGATGACGATTATGAGTGACGAACAAGATATGGAGCCACCAACACAGGAGGAGGTTAAAAAGGCGATTAGCGAGCTGAAAACGGCAAGGCCGTTGGGAAGGACGGTATTCCGGCCGAAATTCTAGAAGTGGGAAGCGAGCGGCTGTACTATGCGATCCACCACATAATACTAAGGATCTTTGCGGATGAACAAATGCCGAAGGCCTCATATGTCCTATATATATATATAAGAAGGGTCATCGATTGGATTGTTGCAACTATCGAAGCATTACATTGCCCATGCGGAGTTGTGCTTTCCCGTATCACGTTCTCCAGATTAAGACCGTTAACGGTCTGTTGGCGGATACCGGGTTAGTTTTCGACAGGGGCGTTCCATAATGCATTAAATTTCCACCCTGCGACAGATCCTCGATTAGTTCCGGGAGTACAACTTGCAAATCCACCATCTGTTTGTAGATTTCAAGGCGACATACGATTTAGTGAAAAGAAACGAGCGGTGGCACATAATGCTGGAACACGGTTCCTCGACGAAACTAATTATCCTGATTCGTATACGCTGGAGGGATCAAAATCATGCGTGCGGATAGCTGGCGAGACATCAGCCGTATTCGTAACGTTAGATGGACTGAAGCAGTCCTTGAAGGTGCAGTACGATGAGCAAACGTACAAAGAAACAGTACGATCGTCACGAAATTTCACATGCTCCTTGGTTTTGTGGACGACATTGATATCATCGGTATCGACCGTGGGGCCGAGGAGGAGCTCTTCGTGTCTTTTAAGAGGGCAGCAGTGACTTGTCATTTACTCTGCCAAAACGAAGTACATGGTAGCTGGCAGGGAGCGTGGGAATTCCCGTGATGTTGGTGCTGAGGTGGAGATATATTGGGAACGATTTGAAGTGGTTGATGAATTCGTTTATCTTAGTACGCTTGTGACAGGTGACAACGATACAAGCCGTGAAGTTTAAAACCACGAGTTGCAGCTGCAAACAGGGCTTTCTACGGAGTACGTAACCAAGCTAAGGTACCGTTGTTTGCAAACTCGCCCAAAACTAGCGCTATATAGGACGCTGATAGGGTTTGCAATATTCCCGGAAATCGATTTCCCGGGAAACGGGAATAAAAAATCGCACTTCCCGGGAATTCCCGGGAACCTGGAACAGACAAATTTTTTAACAAAATGAGATTTTTAATGAAGTTAATCAGTAAAAGGTAACAAAAAGTTGTTCGAATTTCATTTTCAATTCGCATGAAAAACAAATGAAATACAAAACATACTCAAGTTAACATCAAAAATTCGTGATCGATTTTTGTAGCATATTTTTGCAGAAGAGGAAAATTAAAGGGCTTCATGTCGTCATACAATCGCTTCAGATCCGCTGATAATTTTCCGTTAAGCTCAAAAATTTTATTCCCTTCTGTAAAACTTTGCTCAAGTCTGCTGAATCACCGCTGATGTTCGATTTCTAGAATACTTTCAAATCACCGATTTCAGCTTTTGCTACACACTTAATTGAAAACTGGTGTCCAATTCTTTCAGTTTGTTTAAGAGAAAACTAAGTGTTAGGCAGGCATTGGACGCGGAAAATATTTGCTATATCCGGTACGAACTATTCTAGCAAAATGTTTTTTACACTACAGTAAATATTTACTGTTTACTTGAGTGGTGGCAAACCTATTCGCTATTTTTTTTTTTTTTCATTTAAATATATTTGCTATGCTATTGCGATTTTTTAAAATAAACTGCGTTTTAAATCTAGTTTTCATTGACAGAACAACATTTCAAACCCATTTGTAGTTTAATATTATTGATTAGAACGTAAGATTTCGAGGAAGAAAAACTACGTTATTTCACCTCTCGGTGGTTTTTTGTGACCGAGCCAAACCGGAAGGAAACGATTGAATACTAAATAATCAGTTCAATACGAGTCAAAATAAGTCAGTCTTCGAGCATTTGAAGGCTTACTAATTAATATGCAATGATGATTTTTACGTTGAAATACTATACTGACTTCAAGTTTTATAAAATGATTTATTTCAGGTCGCACCAGTTTGACGTATTTAATTTTATTGCAATATTGCATAAGAAACTATAGTGAATCATACAAAATTTTTCGCGGAACACGGGAATCCCGGAAATCAATATTATTGTTTCCGGGATCCGGGAATCCCGGGAAAAGCTATTTCCCGGGAAATCGTTCCCGGGATTGCAAACCCTAGACGCTGATACTCCTGGGGGCGCTTTACAAACATTAAGCATGGACGCCGAAGGAAGCTGATCAACGAGTGCTAGGACTTTTTGAGCGTAAAATTCTGCTATCGATACTTGGCGGTAAATTGTAAGATAGAGGGTGAATCAAGCGCATGAATGTTGCAAGAAAAGCCAGTTGTACCAAACATAAAAACATGCTGATATAGTGAGGATAATACAGCGGGGCCATCTTCAGTGGGCTGGACATGTAGCCAGAATGCCTAACGAGAGAGCCGCCACAACCATTCGTTGACTCCGTGGTAGGCCTAGCACGCGGTGGATGTGCGCGGTGTAAGAAAATTTACGATCTGCAGGTATACGAGGCTACTGGAAAACGGCTGCCCAAGACAAAAGAAACTGGACATCTCTTATTCGTTCGGCCCTAGACCAGTGAACGGTTCGTTAGTCAACAAAGTAAAGTAAAGTATGGGAGAGATTTTCTACTTTTGCAAGAAAGAAAAAAAAAATATCTTAACTTTTGTACACATGACACGAAGTCTTTTTCCCTTTTCGGAAATGCTTGTGTCACCGCAGAACAAAGACTTTGTGCATCCTGGAGGTAAATCAGGAAGATCTCAAGTAAATATTTTGTACAGGACTGAACCCAAGACTGAACCTTGAGGCACACTTGCACTGAGAGGAAATCTATTGGATTTCTAATTCTGATAGAAAACCTGCAGAGTTCGATCAGTTGGAGATTTTTTTTCAAATTTTGATTAGAAAAATTGGAAACTTGAAAGTTAACAAACACTGTCGAATGCTTTTTCCGTGTCTAAAAGAGCAGCTTCAGTGAAATAACCTTTGATCAGAATCAAAATCAGCATTTGTAATGAATTCACTACATACATGACATTGATATGTTAGTACTATTATTTATATATTTGGCATTCCGTCATAACAACATGGCCTGATTTACAAAGTTTCTCCAATTCACTCGGTTATTTGTTGCCGCTCTCCAATCCCTGGGACACCGTGTACTCTCTGACAGATCTAGCTCCACCTGGTCTACCCATCTTGCCCGCTGCGCTTGCCCTGGTTGTCTTCTTCCTACCGGATTCAAAACAAACACCATCTTCGGGTAGTTGTCCGGCATTTTTGCAACATGCCCTGCCCAGCGTATCCATCCAGCTTTAGCTTTAGGGTTCACCGTAGAGTTGCGCGAGCTCATGGTTCATTCTTCACCTCAATATTCCGTTCTCCTGCACGCCGCCAAATATCATCCTTAGTACCCGTCGTTCGAAAACTCCGAGCACTAGCACGTCCTCCTCGAGCATTGTTCACGTTTCAAGCCTGTAGAGAACAACCGGTCTTAGGATCGTTTTGTACAGGTTACACTTCGTATGAGGTCTGCTCGACCGCAATTGCTTGTGGAGCCCACAGTAGGCACGACTTTCGTTGATAATACGCCTCCGGATCTCTCGGCTGGTATCATTGTCCTTCGTAACCAGTGAGCCAAGATGTACAAACTCATCGACTACCTCGAACTCATCTCCGTCGATCGTAATGCCACTGCCTAGGCGTTGTCGGTCGGCTTCGGTTCCACCGGCTAGCATATACTTCGTTTTAGACGTATATATCTGCAACCTAATCCTCGCTGTTTCGCGCAGTTGTTCTGCCGACAATGTCGATATCATCAGCAAAGCAAACGAATTGACTGAATTTGTTGAAAATCGTACCCCGCGTGTTGATGCCCGATTGATTCATTACACCTTGTAGCGCAATGTTGAATAGCAGGCAAGAGAGACCATCACTCTGTCGAAGCCTCATGCGGGATTCAAATGGACCCGACAATCCACCCGACATCCACACACAGCACTGCGTCCCATCTATCGTTGCCATTAAAGTCGATGAATAGGTGGTGCGTGGTAGTTCTGTATTCACGGAATTTCTGGAGGATCTGCCGTATGGTAAAGATTCGGTCCGTCGCAGACCGTCCTTCCACGAAGCTGGCCTGATAACTTCCCACAAATCTGTTGGCTAGGGGTGAGGGCGGCGGAAAATGATTTGGGAAAGCACTTTGTAGGCTGCATTCAGGACGGTGATCGCACGATCCAATTTGTCGCCTTTCTTATAGATAGGGCAGATAGGGTTTACCACAATATATCTAACTAATGGTAGCAGTGGCCATAGGCTCCTACAAGGGATAGATAGGGCAGATAACTTCATCCTTCCACTCCTCCGGTAGCTGTTCAGTATCCCAAATTCTTTTAATCAGCCGGTGCAAACAGGTGGCCGGCTTCTTCGGGCCCATCTTAATAAGCTCCGCTCCGAGGCCATCCTTCCCAGCCGATTGAATGTTTTTCAGCTGCTGGCATCCATAACTTCGCCTATCGTCGGGGCTGGCGCGTCTTCTACATTTGTCGCACCGGCGGGATCGCTTTCTCCGCCGCCATGGTCTCCTGCCTGGGCGCCATTCAGGTGTTCGTCGAAGTGCTGCTTCCACCTTTCGGTCAGCTCACGAACGTCCGTCAGAATACTACCACCTTTATCCCGGTAAATTTCGGCTCGTGGCACAAAGCCTCTACGGAATGCGTGGAGTTTCTGGTAGAACTTTCGCGTTTTCTGAGAATAATGCAGCTGTTCCAGCTTTACAAACTCCTCCTCCTCCAGGCGGCTTTTCTTCTTCCGGAAAATTTGGGTTCGCTGCATCTTCTTCTGTCGGTGTCTTTCCACATTCTGACAAGTGGCGCTGCGCATCTTAGCCGCCCGCGCAGCATATTCCTCTTCCATCACCCTCCTACATTCACCGTCGAACCACTCCTTCCGCTGGGTTCATCCTACATGCCCGATGACGTTCTTCGCTACGCTGTTGATGGCTGTTTTAATTGTGTTCCAACAGTCCTCGAGAGGACCCTCCTCCAGCTGGTCCTCTTCCGGCAGCGCAGCTTCGAGCGAATGCGCGTAGTTTTCGGCGACGTCAGGTTGCTTCAGTCGCGCGACATCTAACCGAGGCGGGCGTCGGTACCGAATGTTGTTAACAAAGGAGAGTTTTGGACGCATCTTAACCATCACCAGGTAGTGATCCGAGTCGACGTTAGCGCTCCTATAGGATCTGACGTCGATGATGTCTGAGAAGTGCCGACAATCAATCAGAACGTGGTCGATTTGTGTTTCCGTCTGATTTGGTGACCTCCTGTTAGTACTACATCGGTCGTTGATGAGTTCCTGACAGAGAAAAATCATGTATAACTATTTTGAGATAAAATAAAATAATATCCCGAGGAACAATCATTGAATGAAATTTTGCCATTGGAATTAATTCAAGAATTATTCTATGATCGATGTTTAGCGATAAAATCACCTATAATAAAAAATTTCGAACGATTCTTGGTGATTTTTTGTGAATCGTTTTTTTTGTACTACACTTCAATTTCCATAGTTTCAATAACTTTCGTCTCAAGATGGGGAAGAGCACGATGTTTGATTCGGCAATGAATTACAATTGCAACTCCACCACCAGAACCCTGAGTTCTGTCATATCTATGAACCACGTATTTTGGATCATATTTTAATTAAATGTTAGGTTTCAAAAGTTTCAGTATTAATTGCAAAGTGCACATTATTTACCGTTAGAAAATTAAAAAGCTCATTGGCTTTCATTCCAAATAAATTTTTGATTGATTTATTCATAATCATTGTTTAATTTTAAATTTTAAATTATTTTAAGGGAAAAATTTGTTCCAATTTGAATCGCTTCTTACATGGAATTTGCCTGCAACATGGTGTTCATAAGATCGAACATTGCCTGTTTCAGAAAAAAAAAGTTTACTTGCCGTAATGTGTCCCAGAGGCAGTTGATATTAATAAAAATATTTTTTGTAGCAATACTAGCCGGGTTGACAGATGTATTTTTGTTTTACACCGTACACAGGTTATATTCGAATTACTTGTAACCTGTGCAAACGAAAGTCGGTTTTGTATAGAAGTAGAAAAAAATGGGCGGTACAACTGGAGAACTAGTATTATGTTTTAAAGTTTGTTTTGTTTGGGAAATTGAATTTTGTTTACCTTGCCTTGTCTTAGCAATAGCTAAACGGACAGGGTATTGGTTAAAATTTGATAAAAGGTTGCCATTACAATTCGCACAGCAAAAAATTTTACTTTTTTTCACAGAGAGAAGAGTTTCCACAATAAAGACAGTTTGGTCTATGTTACAAAAACTGGATCCATGGCCATATCATTGGCAAGTACGGCATTTGGTGATATGCTTTGATATGATAAGCGCATATTATATAAAGCATGTGCTTTTTCAAAAAACTTTATATTATTAACCTCGCTGCGGATAAAATGAATCAAATAATTAACAAGGGAAACTCCAGTTCTCTGACTTTTTTCGCCTCGTGATTTTTGTTTCATGCAAACTACTTGGATGGAAACTATGCCAAGTAATTCTGTCAAAGTAATTTTGATCTCATCAATGCTTTGAATGCATTGGTGAGAACTTTTAAGACAACCTTTAACGATTTAGCGTTCTTGGTGTCATACACGCAAAAGTTGAAGTCTTGTACAATCATTGTGTCTTCCCGATTCGCACAAATGTTGCACAGAAATCGCACAATAAATGTGTGGAACGCAACAGTTGTACTGTGAACACATTGACATAGATTGAAATCAGAATATGTATCATATACCGACACTTTATTCCTTCGAGTGTATTAGTGACTGCTCTTTGTCTCTTGCTCGTAGATTTTCCAAACGAGACAAGATACGTCACATATAATTTGCAGGTTGCTCTTTCGCTTCTTTTTCGTTTCGGGTTGCGACGCGCAAGACGATGTCTCGTCGCTTTACGAAATGAGCGAGACATCCGTGCTGTACATACTAGTTGCCAGTGTTGTTAGTCTCACTCATACTGTCGGTGCGTGCTTGCTGCTATTCAGAGGAATGCATGAAGAAGAAAAAGTATCTCGAAAGTGTGTGTGCAAAAGACTTGAAAAGCGTAGCATATGTTTCGTCCTCAAGCAGAAAGGAGGAGAATGGTTTTGCTTCTCGCTCGCTTTGCAATGCTGCTTGATACCAGTTGAAACTGTTTAGGTGTAGTAGTTTGGAGCTGCCAAATACATTGGAGAAACGCTAGAGCATTAATTGCGTTATGCCCAACACGCAATCATTGTACTGGTTCCGAATTACATCAACAAATGCGCTGAAAACGCACAATTTTGTACTGGTTTCGCACCATCCAACTTTTGCGTGTAGGTAAAAAAATACATCTTGTCAGTTAAATACTGAACAAGACGATTACGACCCTTAATTGACTCGGCCAATAAGCGGCATTCGCCTCTACGGCCAATTGATAGGTAACTTTAACGTCAGAAACAAACGTTGAAAGTTTCTTTTTAAATACATGAAATTTCAAAGACATAATAATAACAATAGGCTTTTTCACTATTTTAAAGAATTTACATTTTGTATGATTTCGTTAGCAATAACTTCCATTTCAGCGGCTTCTTGCTCAGGCAAAATATCAAATACATTTTCGCTGCAAACACTCCAATTGTCCGAGAGAGAATCCTCTCTCATTCTGTGTAGTGATACACGTTTATTTTTTCGCCCTGTCATTTCAGGTGATACGAAAAAATTAAGAAACAAATGTTGGATTCAAAGGTAGGTAGGCTTGATACATACTGATGTAAATTAACATCCAGGTAGTCTTCAATAGACGTACTGACAAAACACAAACTTTGAGGCTATTGGCAGTCAAAGACCTGTCCACAAGCAACCCGAAACACGTCTGATATGTAGGACAGATCAAGCTCTTGGTCTTATACGTGCCCTTTCCTTTATTTTAGTTTCTGTTTTTTTGAGAGTTTTTGTTGATTTCAATACATGTATGTATAAATTACCTGTTAAAATAATAAATGAAGCTTTAATTTGAATGATAAAATTATTAAAAAATTCAACTAAATAATTCATAGATAGCACATTTCAAATTTACTCAATTTTTGCATTTGAAAATTATTATCCTAACAAAACTCGTCGAATGACAGTTTTATTCCACTTTTCTCTACCCTCATTGCTTCGAAATCTATTCAATATTGTGTGCAAAGCAATTGTTACCCTGCCAATGTTTCACACTCCTCAATAAATATGTGTATTGCGATGGGAATTGAGTGGATGAAAAATAATATCGCCGCTGGAATCGTGCGCTTTGCAAAAAAAACGCAGCATCGGATATTAACAGCAGCTGTAGCGGTGTTCGACTGCCATCACAGGAGGAACCGATCTTTCATACGCAGGAAGATATAACAGGATGGTTACACGACTCCAGCAGTGCTCGCAAATATTTACCCATCAATAATTCATGATTCGAAACAGCGTTAACGATCGGTTACTCCTAGTTAACTACCTTTGCGGTAGAAAGACGCGTATGTATGTGAGAGTAGGCCCGGTTGGGTTTGTGCTCTGCTTTGGCCGACGAGGCACGGAGCTACTGGGAAATTTTTCCACCAATCATGCATAACGAGGTGGCATCGAAGAAATTGTGATGCCGGTAAATGGTTTTCAATTGCAATCGATCTACGGTTATTGGTGCGGAAGACATAAACTGTATCGAATGCAAAATGGTCATTTTGTTTCATTCAATGGCGCTCGAACAGTGTCGATTTCGATTAGAACTGGATGTTAACGTTCACAATCAAGTATACATTTTGGGTACGAACCATGTACAAAACATTTAGAAATAAATTTTCGAGTCAATTTAGTGTTTCTTATTCATCACTCATATGGAATCTTTTGTCCTACCAGTTTTACAGAATAAACCATTTTCCCGAATATTTTACAGTTAATTGTATAGTGATACAGTGTAATAATAACATCATTTTTGTAACTAAATGTTAGTTTCTTTGGAAAATGGAAATGACAGAAATTCTGACTCAGAATACAAAAAGGATCTGAAAACGAAAAAACAGATGTACTGTTCGACAGAAGGAATCAAATGTTATAACAACCAAAAGATGCAGTAGACTGAGCTTGCTGATTCATTAGTAAATTGCCACACAGAGAACGTTGGAACCGTTGTTCATCCGTTGTTGTCCGTGTGCACAACTTTAGCAACAACTATCTTATGAACTCCTAGCTCAACGTGTGCACACAATTCATTCGGATGAAACAAATGCAAAAACAAAAACCCAGTGTGGTTCTTATGCCCGGTGAAGCTGCTGTACAGTTTCACCTGGAGCCAAGGCAAGGAAGTGGCGCACTTGCTGGGGCAACCTAGATTCCCCGTTTCAAAGTTGCAGCCCCATTTTCTACACTATACGGCATCGTTCGGCTCTCGGTTTCATCTCATCTTCGGACGAGGCTAAGAACTGTACAGCGATATCATCACGGCGTCGGTCATGTTGCACTCCGGTTCCTTCGGAATCGTACCTCTCACAGCGGCATGCTTCTTGGTTGTAACGATTTTCAAAATTTTATTAGCAGAGCCTGAAAATAGCTTTAAGCACGCAGCCACTCGAACGGCAGGAGAGCCCAAGTGAAAAGGGAAAACTATGCTGTGCAAGCAAATATCATCATTCATTTCTTGTTCATTTTGAAATTGAAATATTAAGTGTTCCGAGCGCAGTCAACTCTTGGATAGCTGCTTCGGTCAGGACTTGGCGCAAGCAAAACTGTGGTACAGTTGGCCCAGCGGGGAATTTGCCGCAGACTAGTGGGGAAACGAAAATATGTGCTACCGACCGCCAATCCGCCCAGCAGAGAGTCAATGCGGGGCACGGTCTAGAGTCTAGAGCAAACCCACCACTGCTGCTACTGTTGGCAGCGAGTAGGAAACGGGATAGAATGCATGCAATTATAAATTCTACCGTGGGATGGGACCGCACAGTAGACTGCATCATCTATATTGTGCGGACCGGGTGTACCTGTCCTGACTGCTTGAAATCGCTCACGGAGTAAGCCCGGCTCTGTCTCCCCAGAGTGCAGTCAGTGTACTGGATGGTTGCATCTCTGATGCAGCATAACGACTGTAGCCAGTGTTTGTATTAAAACCGTTTTTCTATTTAATATGCACGCCAGGCACGGTAATGGGACGTATTTGTACATATATTCTGCATAAAATTAATCTGTACAAGTTCCGGTTGACGACGTATCACACCGACTGTAAACTGCACCAGAATTGTTTACATTAATGGTTAAAGTTCAAATCATGTTTCTCCGCACGACGACACGCAATGGTAATATAGTTTAATATCACTTTACACCTCTGTAAAATCTGAGGTCTACCCGACAACTATTTCTTGGGTGAAGAATGTTAAATGATTCCAGTTTTATTTGTCATATATTGGTATAAGAATGTATTTATTATTTACTTTACCAGTTTCTGAAAAATCTGAAGAAATTTTATTTTGGAATCAGAAGAAATTTTTTTGTTTTGTTGCAAGCACTCCCACAAATAGTTATGGTTTTGGGGTCGTATCTTTCCCACCTAACGGTCCAACTCGTCTTAAAAGCAACTTATTGAGAGGCTCTAAATTGCTGTTTCACACAGGTGTGAGGTTTCCAGGTGTTTGCAGACACCTGAGATGTCTACTCATTTGGCAAGACCCCGGATCCTTTTTCCCCCCGGATTTTCTCAGAAAGCATTGCTTCGGGTGGAAGCTCGTCTCTAACTGTTGTGAGTCGCAGACATTTGAAGACCATGTGCTCTGTTGTTTCTCTCGCCACAATTAATTCTGGACACATAGGTGGCGCTGCATATTCGAAGCGATGCGAGTACAACCTGAAATAACCTAAACAAAAACTGCTTAAAGTGAAGGTTGACTCTCTCATGCTTCTTGATCCACATAGAACTGGATTCAGGCTGTGCGTCCATCATAGTATTTCTAACTCCACTGATTTCAACTCCGCCTGTAACGGTTCTCCTTGGTTCAGTCTAGCCTTTACGAATAGACTTGAATTATTGAGAACTGGAGCAGAGGGTCCAAAGCCCCTGAGAAGGAGGATGGTTGAAACGGCTCCTAACCATGGCTGTTACGTAAAATCCAATGGTTAAAAAAATCACTAAGCTAAGGTGTTATTCGACCCGTGCCGATGGATGACGTGGTGGGGGGTTAATAAATACCCAGCCTTTAACGGAGCCTGTGGAATACCAGGGCACCCTTCACAGTAATTAGCCCTTACTGCATCACGCGGGTCACTGATGCAGCGGACTCTTCTTTACCCAGCGACTCGTGGGAATTTTATGAACGACTTCAATTCAGGAAATTCGGCCACCGGCAGCCTTTCTTTGCCTGTACCCATGGACTTATCGGAGCGCAGTCCTATAAAAACAAACGCACCGGGCGGAACGGAGGAGATGGAGCATGAGGACGACTTCAACCTCGACAGCGAATCACTGGACGGAGGACCCTCTGCTTCATCCCTAATCCTACGTTCTCCACAAGGGAATGACGAAAGTCAAATGAACTTACTTCCCGGGCCAGAGACAAGGCCCGATGACGAAGGGAAACCCGAATCATCGGCACCCCTTGTCCAGCGACTTTCTAACGCACAAAGGCGGCGACTGAGAAAAAATCTTCTGCTTAATTCTAACAACGCACAGAACTTAAGTCTAACACATACGAGTCATTATTATTATAAACACTAATTTCATTGAAAGGAAAGTCATTTATTCTAAACAACAAATAAATTGTAGTGAAAATATTAAAAAAATCAACATAATTATAGACATAATATTTAAAATTGCTAGATAAATATTCATTGTCAATTCGGCTCTTGAAGCAACTGACGTCGAAATACTTCAGCTCTCACTCCAAATTCAAAGAGATAAAAGTATTCCTTGAATATTGCGCTCATCGAATGTAGAGGTGAGTTTTGAAGATACTCAGTTCTTGCTAGTAGACGACGGAGGAAACCGGCTCGAGATTTCAAACGTCTAGCTTGGGCACTTACGTTAAGCTGCTCTAACAAAGAACTGCAATCAATTTCAGATGAAAGAAGCTTGGTAGCGAAAACGGCTTTCGAAATCTTTCGTCTTCTCTCCAACGTTGTAATGCCCAGCAATTGACAGCAAGCTTCATATGGAGGTAGATCATGTGGGTTGAGCCATCGTAGATTCCTAAGTGCGTACCAAACAAACTTGCGTTGGATGCTTTCAATTCTGCGAATCCAAATTGCATGATACGGTGACCAAATGACGGCAGAAGACTCCAAGTGTGATCGTACTAACGCAAAATATAGCGATCGAAGGCATAGCGGGTCGTCGAACTCCTGGGCGATTTTAAATAAGAATCCGAGCTGTCGATTCGCTTTATCTATTACAAACTGCTGATGTTGTCGGAAAGTAAGTTCAGAGTCGAGTTAAACACCAAGATCTTTTACGACTTCTACACGCTCCAACGTATGGCTAGCGATCGTGTAATCAAAACGGAAGGCTTCGCGGCTTGATTTATGATGGAATGAGATTGTTATACACTTTTCGATACTAAGGGTCATTCGATTGATATTACACCACGCAGCAAAATGGTCCAGGTAAGACTGTAGTGTGTCGCAATCAGCCCAACTAGTCACTTCGGTGAAGAGTTTAAAGTCATCCGCGTAAACAAGCATGCAATTTCCAGTGAAAAGGTGCATCGCATCGTTGAAAAATAAAATAAACAGGGTTGGCCCGAGGTTGTTGCCTTGAGGTACACCGGAGTAGTTGGTAAACTCCCGAGATAAAGATGAGCCAATTTTTGCTAGTAAAGTTCTTTGTTTTAGGTACGACGCCAGCCAGCCACAGAGGCGATCAGAAAATCCCAGTTGTTTAAACTTCTTGAAAGCTATATCGTGGTCGATTCGATCAAAAGCAGCCTTTAAATCGGTGTAGATTGCATCTACTTGATTACCTCTGGATATCCCGTCAAAAAACACAGAGATGTGAACTCCATGAGATTTGTGTCAACTGATCTGCCAGGCATAAATCCATGTTGCTGTGTAAAAATGTAGCTGCGACAGTTGAACATGATAGAATCGCTAACTATTATCTCAAGCACTTTAGAGCCAGCACAAAGGGACGTTATCCCTCGATAGTTTTCAACTAACTGCTTCTTACCCTTTTTGAATACCGGAAACCTCATCGATTTTTTCCATTCATGAGGAGACTGAGCTTGCTGCATCGAAAGGTTTAGAATTTTCAAGAAAGGGGTTTTAATCTTCTGCATGCACCTTTTAATGAAAACAGGTGGGACACCATCTGGTCCAGACGGTTACCAAGGTGGACGTAGTGTTCTACTGCAGTTGTTATGCTCCATAACGTTGGTTTGTGAACGTCTGGATCGTCGTGTGGCGAAGTCTTTGTATGAACCAGAGGATTTATCAGAGCTTAACTTGAACCTGGCCGAAATCGGTGCCATTAGTATTTACAGCAGAAATGATGTGAAGTCGATTATCGATGTCACGTTCTGTAGTTCAGGACTGATCACGGAGCTGGAAAGTAGACAGTGGCAGTACAAATTACGACCACCAGGCTGTCCGATAAACTGTAGACCTTAACTCGGAGCAACAAGCGGTTCAGTGAAAGCTTTAGCCTTTGTGACTACGCAATTCGATGCCGAGATATTTGCGCGCTTGGTCACGGTTTTCACTCCACGGTGGTGCCAACAAGGTCGTAATGACTATGACCAAGAGCGTGTTGGTTCCTACAGAGTGGTCACCAGCGATATTGAAGTGGATCATTGGAGGACTCTTTCCATTCCATGAGCTTAGTCTATTGAGTCATCCCTCGTCCAACGTCCAAGTATCTCAAACGCGGACCAGGGCAAATGTCGAAAACGTAAGTGACAGCAGTCGTGATGGGTCATGCAACGAGCCGTGGATGATGTAATGCCGAATTTCGGAGGCGTTGCTTCCCGTACTGGGTGAACGGTACCAAAATTCATCGGAAGGGAAATATAAACGATCTTACGTCTCACCTTTTAAAGTGAATGTATCTCTGGTTACCACTTTAGCCGTTGTAGATTCATCGCGTCTGTCACTCTGATGGCAACGGGCTCTTGATCACACGAGAATAGCGAACTTAAAAATTTTACGTCCTGGATTTGCTAGCCAGGAAATACAGAGCTTGCCTTGCAGACTACAACGTCGCAAGTGCGTTCACTACTGCCGGTTGGAGCTCCATAGGGCTTGCGCTCAGGAGCATCCATGTACAGGTGTCGCTGTACAAGATTCTGGAAAATTACTTCCATAATCGAAAACTTACTTATAACACGGAGATGGGTTAGAAATGCGTCCCAATTACTGCAGGGTTCGGTGTTGTAGAATGTCATGTATGACGGGGTGTTGAAACTCAAGTTCCCTGTAGAAGTTGTGATCGTAGGCTTTGCAGACGACACAACGCTAGAGGTCTACGGTTAGTCGATCGAGGAGGTCGAGTTGACGGCCGTGCACTGTATACATAAGGTCTAAGACTGGATGCACTCCAGGAAAGGTGCTGGTCAGCGTAGGAGACGGCACCTTCACCTCAAAACGATCTCTGAAGCTCTTGGGGGTTATGGATGACGATAAGCTTACATTTAAAAGTCACTTCATATATGCCTGCAAGAGGGCTTCAACAAGTATCGCAGCACTATCTTGAATGATGTCGAATAGCGGTGAATGGCAGCAAGCGTAAATTTATTGCCAGCGTAGTTCCGTCTATACTTAGGTATGGAGGTGACCAAGTGTGGTACGAAGCGCTGGGTACTAACAGTTATCGTGGTAAACTGAAAAGTACCTACAGGCTTATGTACCTAAGGGTTGCAAGTGCGTTTCGTACAATGTCTTACAACGCAATCTGCGTCCTGTCCGGCATGATGCCTATCAGCATATCCATTAAGGAGTACGTAGAATGCTTTGACTAACGTGACACAAGAGGTATACGAAGTATCAGAAGATTATTTTCTATGATCATATGGCAGCAGGAATGGTCCAATGCCGCGGAGTGTAGATGGACGCGCCGACTTATCCCGGTGGTATCCGGACGGGTCGCGAGGCGCCCTGGAGAAGTTAACTTCTACCTGACAAAGATCCTGTCAGGTCATGGTTGCTTGAGGCAGTATCTTCACAGGTTCGGGCATGTGGGATCCCCCATGTGCCCCGAGTGCGTGGATGCGGAAGAGAGTGCTGAGCATGTCTTTTTCGTATGTCCTCGTTTTGCGCGTGCGTGGAGCGACATGATGGTAGTGAACGGGCCAGACACTACTCCGGACAACCTTGTTCGGAGGATGTGTGAAGTCCCGAACATCTGGAGGGCGGTTTGTGCAGCCGCCTCTCAAATAGTCCTAGAGTTGCAAAGTAGGCAATAGGTTGACCACCGGCACGCCAGTGTTAGCTAACTGCCAGTATTCAAGTTAGTTAGCTAATTAGCTAGAAAACTTGATAGAACCAGGAGGTTTCACAGAGCATAAAAGCCGGCCCCTGAAGCAATACCTAACAATTACCCAGGGGAGCATTATTGGCTGGAGACTGGAGGGTTTTTAGTGGGAAGTGAAATAAAAAAGGAGGAACATCGTGCGACATTCGGATTCGCGAGGCTATGTGATAGTGCCAATACGAATCCGTGGAGTGACGCCTACGGGATCCTGATGGTCAAGGCTGTGCTGGCGCCTCATCAGTGGTCACCAGGTATACTGGAGTGAATCAATGCAGGAGCTCATTCCATATCAAAAGCCTAGTCCCTGATATTCGGTTGTTGATTCATCTCGCGTTTGATGTTTCTCTCTAACGCAGACCAGGGCGAATATCCAAAGCCTGAGTGACAGAATTCGTGCAGAGGCTGGAGAGGAAGTAAAAGGTACGAACAGTTACGAATCCTCCGTGATCGCCATCTTCCTAGAGGAGAATAAAACAACGGGATCGGATGAAGTCCTTAATCTGACTATTATGACGGCCGTAGAAGTAGTCCCCGGACTGTTCCGGTCAACCATAAAGAAGTGCTGGATGATTAGTTCTTTCTGGAGAGGTGAAAGCGACAGAGACAGGTATTATTGCGTAAGCCGGGAAACCGCTAATTCGGTGTGTAGATCTATCTTTATACCTGAAAAAGTGGACAATGTGCTAGAAAGGATTATCATCAATGGACTAGTGAGGTACGCCGAGGATGTAAACGGTCTGCCAAATAACCAGTCCCGCCTACGGAAAGGTATGTCTACTGCGGATATTATCATCACCGACACCAAGACGGCGAAGGCCGCTTTCATGTGCCGGTGCCGCTGTAAAAGATTCTGGAAAGTTACTTTTACAAACAAGTGCTAGTTTACAACACGAAAGAGGCTCAGAAATGTGATCGAATCACTGCAAGATGGACGCACCAAATATTTTTTCCTAATAAAATAGATGGAATCCGGGAAACTTTAATTCTCAGGAAATATTTCTAGGCAATATTAGAAAACGTATAATCAAGAGGGGTTTTGGATTTGACACAGGGAATCAAACGAAAATTCTGTGTGGATACCAGAATCTTGATAAAATATTTATGTTAAACCATTTTATTTGAATATTGCAGTACAAATAGAAACTCTTAACCAACCCGAGTCTCTAGATTATTTGAGCTTATTCTTGTGCGCGTAACTCAATTAATTTCAAATATATTTCTACCACTACAATATTATGAAAATAAAAATTTTCTATTAAAATGCAACATATCAGCGCACTGTATTTGAAATAATAAAAAAGTATATATTATTGTAATCTTCGCTACAAAATTATCACAAAATTCATCCTGTTCAGTCAACAGTCCCTTTTAAGCTAGTTACATTTTTTCCAGCAATGTTCAATGGCTTGTTCATAGCATTTTCCAGTCCATTTTTTTCGAGTTTGAGAATAGAAAATAATTCGAGTGGGCTAAATTTTGTTGATCGAGTTCAATGGTTATGCAAAAACGCATGGGCATCAGGTGTGCTAGTGTATTGTTTTGATGACCTTGCTAACGCATATGCACATTATTTGAAGCGGTTCAGTCCATTGTTTATTTTTTCCATCTCGGAGAGTGCAGTGATGAAATCAAGATTTATTCATAGTTACGAATCGAAGCAAAAGTTCGACATTGTTGCTACAAAACATCGCCAAACACGACACCTCCCTCTTCTCCCCACAATATTGTTTTTGATCCAAAGCAAAACGCAGCACCTATTTTTATGTCCTTTCACCAAAAACCATTTCATGGCATGGATTTCATTTTGGCAAAAATAATCGTAAATTCGTTGTTTCTCTGTAGCACAAGCGAACAGTACAACCACAGACAACTTTAATGTTAAATTTTCGAACCAATGAACCATAAATCACTTTTATTGCTCAATCTATTTCCTATTTCCAACCGATCCTAGTGCAATACGACCAGGTCGTACGTTTATCAATAATTTGCGAGTGTATAGGCCACTCAATTGAATCATCGATTTTCTCCTTTTCAGGATTCGTTGTTGATTAGGAACCTTCAACGTTTGCTGAAATAGGCTCACGCAGCTTGGAAGCTCTTGAAATTTATCAATGAGTCCAGCTAATAATATAGTTGGAAAAATAAATTACTATAGCGATGTAGTGATTTAAAGTTAAATGCCTGCATGTAGATGGAACCAGGCTTCCGGTCAAACAAATGAGCCTGGTTAGTGCGCGGTGTGAGCTTCACTTTTCCCGGAAACTCAAACAGTAATAAGCACTTTCACACTTTGTGCAAATCTATGCGGCACCACGGCATCAGCCGCGAACCGCGAATAAATCTCGGAGCGAAACCGCGAAGAATACAAACGTCTGCTTGTGGCATCCGGTTGGTCGTTCGGCGAAAGAAAAAGACCGCACGCGAGTAGGCGGGGCGCGGTGCAGCGCCGTTTTCAATTCGGTGCCTGTTTTCCTTTCCGTTAGCCGGCCTTGCGTGCGGAACACTAAGTGAAATTTATGTCTTCTAAGTGCACGTATCTATTCACCGGAAACGACAAAGGCAGAGAGAGGGGTCGTGCTGATCCTAACGCTCGACGGGAGTTCCATTTCGCCATAAAATCCATTACCATATTCATGGCATCCAGTCAGTCAGAACTAGTTCGGGAAGCGGTTCAACGATGGAAGTGTGCTATGCTAACCTTTATTGAGTCGCTCTGTAGCGTCGTTGTTGTACAGTGAATATCCTAGCGGCAAGCAACGGCTGAGTTGAACTTTTCTATTGAACAACGTACATCGTATGGTACAAGCAGTTGACAGCTAGTCAGAGCGCAAGATGAAGATACGGTGGTTTCGCCTGGCTCTGTCATTCGTTCCTCAGGAGATTACAATAGACACCGACTAGCTTGACTCTACTGACTCAGTGTATAGAGTTTCGATCTTTCGCGGAAGAACTTTTTTTTTGTCTGTGACTGGAAACCGGTACGTTAGGATAGTGAAACATGATTCAATTCCGTTCCTAGGGTTGCGGATGAAATTCCCAGCGATGCCCACATGATAAATAGAGTCTGGCAGCTTTCGTTTTCGTGCTAACGTCTTGATTGTGCACGCATCAAGTTTGTGTTGGTACTGGAAATTAAGAAGTTACTGGATCGTCTGCTAACCGGTTACCGGTGATGTTAGACAATATTTGGTTTTACCATTGTGGGTTTCCTAGAACTAATACATTTATCCAAAATTACTGCGCCTTGTTTTGAATATCATATCAAATCAAAAGTGCTGTGAACCAACTTCGTGTCTTACCGTAGATAACAAGGGAACAAAAAGTTTTCCTGTGTCCAATTTGAGTGATAACGATCCGACTATAGAGTGGAAACGATAAATTTTGGAAATATATTTTCCAGCGACTTTTGCCTTATTCACCGAATACGGTTCCACTCGTGAATATAAATAATTCTACTGTTTGTATGCATTACTCTCAGAAGATATCGTTCGCACCTTTCGAAGCGAAATCCAACACTGCAAGCTTGGCCTTTTCACCTGTGCCGGTATGCGTACCTTTCTTTCCGCTCGGTAAGCAGCCGGCATCATTGGCATTCCACTCCCGGCCGAAAGAATGAAACTGCCTAAGCATGTCGACCCAATTTGTATAATATTTCATATCTGGCTTTAATAAATGATAACGAATTGAGGCGATAGCAGTCAGAGTAAATGAAATGACGGCTGCTTTCCTTAAGCTTTTAAGCCTTTGCTCCGTTTACCTCTGTGACTGCTACTGATATTTTTTACTTACAACGTTGTTATGGTTCCAGAATATGTATGCCGGTGGCTCAGGGGAGTCTTTTACCACGCACGTTAAATTTATCGTCGAACCGCTCTCGATGTACAGGTCCGGGGCTCCAATTATTTCTGTCGAAGGTTCTGCAAGAATGAAACAGAGAGGGGAAAGCGATGAGAATGTGTTATACAGGAATTCGGTCAGGTGTGAAAGATCGGTGGAAGGGGTTTAAAAATTGAATATGTTTTATGCCACATATTGTCTTTAGCGTAAAATTGTTTTCGTAAAATGAAATCTTATTAAGAAACTCATTCCATTGACTGATATGTGGATGAAAGAGTTTTTTAAATCAAATCAAATTTTCATGAAATCATTGAACAAATAAACAAAATACGCTTACTTGCTCTTAGCTTAGCTTAGCTAGATTTATCCTGAATTTTGTAAAACAAACCATTTTTCACAACGCTTCCATATCCATATCCATATCCATCGCAGCCCGTCGCAGTAGGTTACCTAGATATCCGCTGCAGTTGTTTACGTGCAAAATTGGCAACCTAGGTAACCACTACAGTGTCAATTATGTCGGAATGATTCAACATTCTCAGTATGATTTTTTCGTATTAACAGAAACTGATTTGGCAACTTTTATTTTCTTCAAAGCAGTGAAAACAGATGAAAATACATACAGTTAAAATTTAGGAATTTTAGGAGTTCATCTCATATATTCCCGCAAATTCAAGCTTGTTTTTGGAAATTTGAAGTGAACATTTCAAAGATTAAAGTATTCTTGGTGTAGTGAGTGATTTTGTTTAGTGATTAAAATAAAAAGTGGTCTGCTAGTTATGAAAAAAACTTTGGTTGGCTGCTGAACGAGTCCCGTTGTAGCCGTATAGAACAATGCGCGGATTTTGTTTTCTGAGGTAGGTGATTGAATTAAACGAGTTTTCGATTGCAGATGCCCGACTATAATAACTAATTTATGGCTTATAAGTGAGTTTTTGAGGATTCTACTTTATGAGAAATCTAAAGTGAACTAAGAAGAATCCATTCAATGGATTAACAGATTGGTTTAGTTAGAAAATATGAGTTTTTCCTGTTTTCAATTGTGTTTTCATGTTGTATGAGATAAATATATTGTCTGAGATGAATAATGGGGCAGTTCCCCTAGTAGTGTGAGAAAGAAATAGACTCCGTTGCTCGTGTCGGTCAAGTTTACTTGGGTCGAATTGTTTTTGCGGTGTAGCTACACGAGGACTGCACCAAAACTACACTTGACTACAAATTCTGAATAATGTTAGAATAATGTTGATTGTAATGCTAAATTAAGCTTGGTATAATTATTTTGGGCGCTTGCAAATGAGTGATAATTTTTTGACTAAGCGCGTCGCATTTATTTCAAGATACCTACTCTGTTTTTAATTATTGGTTTGTCTTATTTTATTTCATTTTATTTTATTGTTTGTTGCTATTTGTGTTATTATATAATTATCTAACTATTGGATTGAAATGAAAATGAAAAAGGGAAAAGGTTTGTATATTATGGATATACTGATACATACGAAAAACTCAAATTGTTTTCTCGCCAGTGTTCACTAAGATATGGGGTGAGCTGGAAGTGTGTTTGTCTCTCTGTAAGTGGTAGGACTAGTGAACCTATAAATTAGAGAAAAGACAAGGCACTCACCGTTAAGGCAACTGTCAACATCAAAGCGGATAACGGCAATGCAAAATTATACAGATCGCCAGCAGTGCGGTGAAAGCAATTGCTAGACGCAGACACATGCTGAGAGAGAAGTGCGCGGTGAATTTTTTTCCGCTCTTTCCACATACTGAGGAGAATGACAAGCATGTGTAGAACTGAGTAGTTAGATTTTGCATCACCAGTAGCGGCCATGTTTCGAACTAAAATTTATTGTCATTCTTGGAGGCTTTTTATATACTTAAATTCTTCTAAAGATGGAATGTCAATAAAACCAGTATATGGAGGTTGAATGGAAAAGTACACGATTTTGAACTCTCACACCCCGTACACTGAATTTTTTTCAATACTCATTTTTTTACAAAATGAATCGAAAACCGTGCACATTGCATCAATCACAAGCTCGTTTTCTTTTACTGACTTCCTGCATACGTGTTGAGTAACTAATAGTCGTCACGTAAGTTCTTAGCTTTTTCGTGTTGAAAAGCGACGCTACGGGTCTTGGCAAAAAAACTCTTCAAAGCAGTTCTTAGTGGACTTTCTGACATAGAAAGTGACACCCTGTGAGATGAACTGTTTCAAACCAATCCAAATCTACAAGATGACGTATAACAACAATGCTCAGAAATACCGTGATGAATTGTACCTCGTGGTCTTGGAGAAAAATTCAACGTTCCTGACGTGTTTGCAGTCTATTTGAGCTTTTTTACACATCATTGCAGCCTGGGAACATTACAAACCAGCACATCGTCACTCCATGTTGTTATTACCTGCTATTTGGACACGGCACTAAAAACTGGAATACGGTATAACGCTGACTTAAGTGGGGTCAGATGCAAGCTCCCGACACCTTATAACTGACAGAAGCCGCCAACCCATAAAGCACTGGCCGAAGCACAGAAGATCCGCAATAGAACCTCAACCAACAACCAGCCTAGTTGCTGGAAAGTCCCTGTGAACAAAACGCGAAATATCAATACCGATTCGCGTCGCCCAATCACTATGTTTGCATCTATTTCTCTGAATAATGGTCCTACAGCTTCGTCTGGTGATGTCAAGGCATCGAGCAGTTCCTTACTTCCTCAGGGACTTCTGAGGCATGGAATGAAATTCACACGAAAAGACTCCGATAACACTAACGAATGTTCTCTTTTCTCTTCGTGCATTGGCAGAAGTTTGCGCAGCCCTGCATGCTTGCAAAATCTGGGCAGAACAGCTGCAAGCAGCAGTTTGTATTCTCCCCAAACACGAACTATGAACACATTAGCATTGCCTATTGGAACGCTTTCTCTACAGAAACAAAATCATCGGTTTGCTCAACGAGCATTACCATCATCAACGGGACGCATCTTGATGCTGATGTCAACATCTACCTTCCTGATATCCGAATTCAACGTAAGCTGCAACCAAGTTTCAATCTCAAAACCATCATGGGTGGAAAGTTTCCTGGGTGAAAGTACTCCTGTCGGCCCAATCATTTTGTGCGATCTACTGTCCGTCACGAGTCAGCTCAAGCAATTTACTCGTCATCGGCAAAGTTTTTTCTGGGTTGGTGGCCTAAATACCAAACATCAATTCTTGGCAAACATTACAATGACTCGCAAGAATACACCATCTTGACTCCCTACTCTTCAACCCGGTTTAGCTCTTCTGTTCACTCGACCAACGATTCCTTCATCACCAAAATGGCTAATACCTTTAATCCGATAATCTACGAAGAATTGGGCTCCGACCACTATGCAGTTGTGGTCGAAGTGGGGTTTTCCGTCAACCGATTTCAATTTCTGCATCCTAACTACCATCGTGCTCACAGGGCACGGTTTCAGCAGTATATTGACACCAACATCCGCTACAACATCGAGCTAGAATCGACAGGCGACAGCGCTTGTAATAAATTGACGAGGCCTTATCCACAGCCCGAGGCCAACATGTTCCTGCTTCCGAACTGGTAAGTAACAGTCTATACCAAGACAGCTTGCTTAACCAAATTATATAAAAGTCTCCGTAACATAACTAGACGCCATTACCACTATACTGTCCTGTCCGTTTTTAAGTTTTATTTCAATCGCCTCAATATGATTATCATGGCTCGGTAAGTGGATATCAAAAATAAAAGCTTCGCGAATCAAATTCTTTCACTCCTGTGCAAACCTCTATTGGAAAATTACTAAATAATTAAAAAATAAACCGAGGAGTATTCCATCTTGGTGAGAGTTTTGTGAATTCGCATAACATTGATCGTTTCCTGGTAAATCCCTTTATTGGCGATTGGGCATCAACAATTACTAGAATCACTGTGACACCCTTAGTTTTCCCAGATGATTTGAAAATTTCTGCGGACGAGGTTAAGGGCCGTCCACATTCCACGTGGATACGAAACTCGTCATTTTATACCCCCGTCCCCCCTCGTGGACAAGCGTGGAGATTTACCAAAGCTCCTCCCCCCTCCCCTCTTTGTCCACGTGGACATTTTTGTTTACAACGAAAAGAATAAAAATATTTATTTCTGTGGTTTTATACCAAAAATTATTTCAAAATCAGTTCAAATCACCTGAAAGCCAAAAATGTAAAGAATCCCATTAAAATTTAGCCTGAGAGAGCTGAGGAACGCACTGAATAAACAAAGAACGGTAAAGCAATCGCCTTTATAATTCAAAAGAAACCGAAACAAATATAATCACAAATTATGGCCCCTTTTACAGGAGGCGAGGCGAGCGGTGAGTAACTCGTCCGACCAATTTTGGTATTACGATTCGGTTGGATTTCGGACGAGTAGCTCGCTAGTCACTCAGCTGTCACTAGCCAACTTTCACTCGCGTTCCTTAAGGGGTTATATCCCTTTTAGTTTCCAAAAAATCGAAATTTTTTTTATTTCATAATCTTGAAGTATAACATTTTGAGAAAATTTTTATGAAGATCTGAGATCTGAGTTAGAGCAATTCGCAGCGCGCCTCGCTATGGCCGCATAAGCTAGACTTGAAACTTTCTACGCGTTTATCTCGGAATGGTGTTTTTCAAAAAATGTCTGCCGTGATTCTGATTGCGGGAAAACTAGTGAACCGATTTCCTTCATCTTTTTTTTTTATTTTCGTTATTAAATTCGCCGGTCCTTGAACGATCACTTTTTGAAACACACAGTTACATTTTGCCGCAAAAAATTTTATTGCAATTTTTAGTGCTCTAAACGTGCATTTTCCGGGAAAAACGTTCCCGTTTGCACTTAAAACAGAATGCAGTCATACCTTGATATAAGGCAACCTGGATATAACGTAACTCGATAAAACGTAACTTTTTAAAATGTTTTGAAATCGAAAATAAACGATACAGCAACTGTTTTTGGGCCATAAATTGCTTCAAAAAAATGTTTGTGGTAAGTTTCGAAACCAATGCGAAAATTGTCCATATTGGGCATAAGAAAGGTTTGAAAATACTGATAGGTTATGGAAAATAGGTTTTTGCGCATCTTTGAGCAACCATTAACATTCTTGCATAAATAGAAAAAAATATTTTTTGCTTCGATATAACGTAACGAAAATAAAAATAAAGTTGCCTTATATCGAGGTATGACTGCATTCATAAAAGCGATCGTTCAAGGACATGGCACACTTCTAAACTAATGAAATAATATTAATGTTTTGATTTCAGTAGACTCGCTGAGTCTCTATCACCGCAAGCCTCTGCAAAAAAAGCGTTTCGGGAAAACGGTCATTACTCCAGTAATCATTGGTACATCTCAAAATCAAACGTATTTTTTTGTTGGTAATTAACTGTACTTTCAGAAAAATACCTCTTTGATACAATAAAAATGGTGCTATGCACTTAAAAATAAATTCAAACTTCCCTCGACCAAAAAGGTATATAACCCCTTAATACAACATTTTGCTCGCCTCATTTTCTGTTCTCTGCTTTTAAAGATTAAATACAATTTTAAGCATCAGAAATAACAACAGAATTTATACATCATATTTAAAAATCCACTCTAAAAAGATTTTGATTTTTGAAATAGTTGTAAAAAAACAAATAAATGACTAAAAACAAAACAGATTCAATATGGCAGAAAGCTGGAAAGATAGAATCTTTCCTACTTTCCTAGTTAAAAAAGAAGCATACGGATTAAAAACATTTTAACCGGAAAATAAAAAAATATATAAATTTAAATTCAGGAAATCAGGTGAATCTTAAAAAAAGGAAAACCCAAACAAATTGAGCTAAGATTTTCAAATTGTAATTCATCCAGAAATTACCGTCAAAAACTCTAGAAACTAGTAGAAAGCATGCAAAATTTTACACTATAAAACAGCCCCGCTATCCAGAAGAAGTCGAGAAGAAAGTAATCCTAAATATAACTTTAAGTGAGCAAAAACACGTTGAGAAAAACAAAACCAATAATTCTAAAAGTGTATGAGAAGGTAAGAAAAATTTTGAAAAGAAAGCAATTATACTTTTTCAAACCTTTTCTTAACAAAACAAAAATGTCTAAATGTAGTCCAGTGAACAAAAATTGCTTTTAAAAACATTGGAGACCAAAAACGAAAATAATAATGAAGAATAAAATTTTACATGTAATTAACAAATGTGGCCTCCCCAGCTGGTCTCGAGGTACGATGCTGGCCTAACAAGCCAGTCGTCGTAGGTTCGAGTCTTGACTCGGAAGAGACTGTTAGTGTCAGTAGGATCGTAGCGCCAGCCTCGCACTTAATGGTTGGCTGTGAAGTCTGTTGTGTATAGTAAACAGAAGGTAAAGTTCCGAATCGGAATGTAGCATCAAGGCTTTGCTCTTGCTTAACAAATGACAGGTGATTATCATTTCCAAGGAGATTTTTAGATGTACACTATAGTCGCTTTTTACGCGAGGGATACGTTTACACGTAAAAAAAACCGCGTAAATTCCAGAATCCGCGTAAAAAACTGATTTTATTGCGGAATCCGCGTAAAAAAACCGCGTTAATTCTGGAATCCACGTAAAAAAAGCCACGTAAATAAACCCGCGTAAAAGAAACCGCGTAAAAAGCGACCTTAGTGTATGATAATGTTCGCTGACTACTTTTTTAGAAAACAGTTTAGGCTCAAAAAGGGGACAATACTGTGTACCAAACTCTCCAGCGTTACAAATGTTATCAGGTGCGACAAGTCCGTTTCCGAAACTACTGCCATGGCGTTGTTGGATGCGGGAGGAGCGTTCGACAACGAAGGGCATCATGGCCTTGTTTATAAGCTGTATCAATGTAGCTTTTTAATCTTCCTGCTTGAATTATCCCCAGTCTGACACATTTAATGTTGGAGCTGGGGTTCCTCACGGTAGCCCTCTGAGTCATATCCTCTTCAATATCTTCATATCTTCTGGGTTGTGTTCAGTTTATGTTTGCATATAACACTGGCTTCAACTAGTCTTTGGATACCCTCTAAAGTCTTTGTCCTTTACATTAGGGTGATAACGAATCGACCTTTTGATTTTCGTTCAGAAGTTGGGGCACCGTAGGAAAAATCAGAGATTGAAAGAAGGTCAGGTTGAAGTAAAAAAGTGGGAGGAAGGAACGTGAATAAAAATTTCGTTGACTCAGTGCAACACATTATTTCAACGACAATTCTGTGCATTTCCTTGAATCCGTGAAAATTCAAGATACGTGTGTCGACCCTGCGGTTATGGTTCAGGGCTCGCTGCTATGGCTGGTCGAGACTTACACCAAAAAAAGTCGATCTTTTGATAAAGCTGGCCAACGAAACATCTCCAGGAATTTATGATTGGCGATTTTTGGCAGGAGAAACAAGGCTCGGTATAGTGGAGCAGTAGGTATGTAAAAAGAAGGGTAAAATCTTATTACGCACAAGCACGGATAAATAATAAGCATGCCACTTCTCAACAACGGTATGCTAATAATAGAAGTGCAGAAAACAGCAAACATCCGGGCATATCTCACAACAGATCAACGATTCTGGTCGCAGTAAGCAAGTCCTTACAGGAAAAAATATCATGTCGAATTTTTTTTTGGTGCCAGATGTGATGAGAAAACTTTGACTGCTCTGAGGCATTTTTTCCCGAAGTCCGATTGAGCTGAAATTCTCGTGGGAATGTTTTTCGAGAAATAGAAACTTTGGAATCCTACTTCTGAACGAAATGCGAAGGTCAAACTACATACAATAAGTCACTTTTACGCGGAATTCAAATTGACACGTTTTAAAAAAAGCAGCGACACGTTTTCAATGTGTCACTACCGAAAAAGCAGCGACATGTTTTTAATGTGTCGCATGAGTTTCCTTATTCCGCATTTTTTCTATGCGGATTTTAGAACTTACGCCTCTTTTCATACAAATTCCGGAATTCGCGTGGAGCATTTTCTTTGTGGAGCATTTGCTGTGAAATCAAATTGGCTGTCTTTAATAACGACATTGAAATATTAAATGGGGAATTTTGATTATTTTATACGAATTCCGCATTCTCAACAGAATCCGCCCCCATGATTAAAATCCAACTATAGTTTCGATACTGTTTTTATGCACAGTGTCAAATTTTGATGAGTATCAGACTACTACACATGTGCAGATGATTTGAATTTGTTACAAAATCAATTACTAACATATTCTAAATTTATACAAATAAGTTTGAAAAAGGTTAGTCAATCAATCAGATTCATACCCTAGAAATTAAAATAAAAAGCATATCGGGTTGTTACATGACTTTTTGGTCCGTACTATATTTGAAATTACTTTATTTTTTTAATTTTATCTATTTTTACTATTTAAAATAGGGGTTGGAGCAAAAACTAAAAAGGCTTGGGTTTGCTTGTGATTTACAGAGCTCATCATCGAGAATTACAAGATTATATGATAATTCTAGATAATTATCTAGAACCTATTCTGATTAGTCAACGCTCTCAAACATTAAATTTAATATCTAATCAACTACAGATTAAATTGGCAACTCGCATCATGTTTATTTTTTAATTATTGGTATTCCATCAAAGGGTTACTATATCTGCGATTAATAACCAGTTCGTTATTTGTTAGGCAACTGGTTACTACTGTACGTTTTTAAAAATATCTTTTATAGTTAAATAGTCCAGCTCAAACCGATGTACGAGTATGAGGTGGGTCCATCATCATCATTATCTCTTCATAACAAAAAATCGATATGAATCTCTTTGTTTAATATTGAATGCTATAGAACAGATTATGACCTTTGTCCATTTAGAAATACAGCTCCTGTAAATCATATTTAATTCCAACCGAAAAGCTTTAGCTCTCTTCATCGCTTAAGCCAACAAAACCATTGATTTAGCATTTCACAAATCCTGGCGATAACTTTTCCATTCCAGCTTACTTATCGGTTCAATAAATCTGCGCGACGCAGAAACCTATTGAAAATAACAATTGATCGTTAATAGCGCCCAAAATTTGCTCATATTTCAACGTGCCATGAGTGTACATCGATAACGGTTGGCGAGAGCGAATTAAACGGCGATAAATCGATAACTGGCTACTTACCCATTGTACATTTATATGAATTTGGCACAGCCGAGGTTCGACGGGGTGCGGGTCAACATTCGCGGAATGCATCGTTTTTGCCAACCGAGGACACTACAGTCACACGGTTTCCGTTTCGTTGTAGGTTTGTGGTTACTTCAAGTAATAAACTTACTCGATAAATGCGAGAAGGCTCCCATCCCTGGTAAACACTGGCACCAATGTGAACAATAAATTTTCAACCGGCTCGATATGTTATTGGAGTCCCAAAACATTTCGCATAAATTCTACCAGATTTCCCATACCGCTACTTAAGTTACGCCGTCAGTGTGTTGTGATGTCTGTTCTATTTGCTCAATGCTTGTCTGATTTGCAGCTGGGAAATTCTTTTAAACTGTTTCTGTTTCTTACGATGCAGAACTCGCCTCAGTTTGCTTTCCCGAGCAGCGAAGCCTTCAATTGGAAAAGTTACTCAAGCCAAACGAACTCTGGTGCTTTTCCCTACACTTTATCTCTGTACGGTCAGAACAACATGAAATCAGCTTAAATGTAAAGTTTTCATTTCCCTGTCGCTCCGAAATGGACAAACGTCTTCGGTGACGTAGTGGGGTTCACCTTCAATGGTATTACGGTAAAATGCTCTCATGCCAGCTCTTTCTTCTCAGAACTTGAATTGCTGCGATGGCATGGTCTTAGAAATGTTAGCGATCCAGCTGCAAACTAATGTTAAACTACTGATGTGCGGTGCCATTTGGTTACATAGCATCCTTTCCGTCGTGATTGGTTATCATCAGGTCGGATGCAAACCTGTGCAGATAGCGAACTCTTACCTGCGTCTCCATTCGGGCTCTCGCGACGCTTCTGACCAACTTAGTGTACAGTTGAACGACTGTGAATGTGATTCCCAGCTTTGTAAAGACTTTCGTATCCATCCGACCGAGTGTGATATGCCCTCGCCCAGGTACGATTGCTACGGGTTTGCCGTCTTCGTAGCAAGTTTAGTGGGCGGTCCACAGGTCAAAAAGGACGGGAAATCTATGCTGTACGCCTAGCACGTTTCAGTGGCTCTGATGGAGCAACAGTAAAGTACGCAGGAAGGACTGTTTGCCGATGGTCGGTTTAGTGGGTACATTGAGAGTTGTATGCACACAGGGTAACGCATAAATTTTCCAACAGTTTGCACTCATTGACCCAGAAAATGTTTACCTACACATACGGTGTGTGTGTGTGTGTATGTGGGTGAGTGTAGCCCGACCGCTACCGATATTGTAGCAGCGAGTTTTATTGTTTCAGAAACTCGTACAGGATTTACGTACGAACGAACTTTTGCATTCGGTGAATTTGCTTTCGGTTTGTCACAACCGCACATTCCTGGGTGAAAATCAATAACTTGGCGGTTTAGTCTTGTTGTTATCATTTTCGTGATTTATATCAAGATCGGGAATTAAATGCGCATCGCAATATTTTGTATTTCAAGATTTTACCATAAACTATCGAAAAGGCGAAGCACGTGATGTGAAATAGTCAACAGGATAGGTCTTTTCCAAAAAAAAACTTCCTCATCGCGTTGTGGTGCAACTCTATTACATGGTGCATGCAAAATTTCTGTACTGAATTAAAATCGCTACATTTAAGTCTGGTGAAACACGTTTACGAGTGTGGAGAAAAAACTGCCAAAAAAACTGATGGCAATATAAGAAAGTAGATTTTTTTCGGTTTGTCGATTTCCTTTGCCCTGGGACAATTATCAATAAAATTGTCTATCGTGTAAACGTGTGGAAGTTAACAATAAATTAAAATTAATTAATCCGAGAAAGAAATAAACAGCATTATTATTCAGTCCAGAAATATCGCACGCATCCTTTTTTAAGGGGGTTTTTTTTAAGGCTGAAATCTTCCATTGTTTATATAGTCGATTGCTATATCTCTGAGTGGTACAAAATATTGCTCTCCCCCTATATCTTTCTTTTTTTTTGAAATTATTTCCTGATTTCAGGGGTAAATTTTTCATAAACACAGGTTTTTTACTTTTGCATTGTAATCTTCACCTCCAATTAGTAAAAAATTTGTATGATTCAATTTGGATTATATAAAATAAAATTGAAATATATTCAAGATCGACTAAGCATCATTTCATTTGCATCCACTAGTATCTAAGTGTGGCCATATAGTGTATCACTGTACATACAGTTCATGTTAATCAAGATTGATAATTTAATAAATATTAATACAGTTCTGTTTCGATTTAATCATATATCAACTCGCCGAATTCACGCTCGGTCTTCTAACGATTTCTATTTGGATTTTTTTCACGCTTCTTTAAAATAATTTTAGATCAAAGTTTTAGTTATTGAAAACATAATACTCATTTGTTCCTTGTGACCTTATTGCTTGTATTTTTATGATCTCAATTCAATTGCTCATTTATCTGGATAGGGCTAAAAAGTGTAAAATCTTTTAAGTTTAGTGATACAAGTTTGTAAAAATGAATCGAAAAAAGGGAATTTCATTGACATTTGATCAGAAATTACGTATTACTCGAGTATTTGAGAAATAAGATCTATAAAAAGCTTAAATTGGTCGACAGTTTGGTGTTCATAACAAGCATAAGCAAAAATTAGATGCTCTTAACTATGCCAAAGAATAGGCAGAACAAAATCAAATTGACACTAGTATCATTGCATACTAGTTCTCGAAAATACTATGGAGAAAAATATAAATTATTTTTTGTTTGTTCGCTTGTATCTTGACCTTATAATCCATTGAACTATGAGAGTTTATTATTGTCACTCAAAATATCATGAGTTTCAATTTAAATATCCACAAAAAAAATTATTCTACCATTTCACCATATTCAAATATTGATATATGTGAAATATTTTTTGACCGTTTAAAGTCTGAACATCACAGCACATAAATTAAAAATTCAAGCTATCATGCTATAGTTATTAGGGTGGGGAATCGTTATATGGAAAAAACGAAAGTGGATAGCAGAAAGCCAGAACCAAGTTTTTTTGTTCTATTTGGGGCCCCAAACAATCCTAAATTTATTAGAAGTCGATTGCTTTTGTTTCCGCGCATTGCATTTTAAATTTATATGGAGATTTATATAGAAAAACCAACTATTTTGCATTTTCCATTCTAAAGAGCTAAAAACGGCTCAAACCATAGGTTTCTTCACTTCAAATGGCAGGTTTTTAGATGCCTAACAACTTGGCCGAAGACACTAAAGAGCTAGGGTGTGCCAAAAAAATGCTAGAGCTGTTCAAAGTTGAGTATGTCGAAATTTATGTTGCAAATTATTTTTTCTGCCAACACTGCCAGTGTACCGGCGTCAGTCAGATTTTCATCAGAAGTAACCTCCGAAACACGTTCTATTTACGCCTAGAATATTGACCTGAATTTGTTTGCTTGGTCTAGCTGAGTGTTTAAACTCGTTACGACAGGTTACTTCTGATGGGAATCCTACTGACGCCGGTACATTGGTAATGTTGGCAGAAAACAAGATTTTCTGCATTTAAATCGACACAATACCAAAAAATAAAATTTACAACTAATACAAATAAAAGCACATAACTGTTTCTAGCACATAAAGTGAAAAACTTATATAATTTTTAACCATGTAAATTTGTACGTTAAGTGATATAAACTTAAAGCTTTGAATATAAATATGCATGCAAATTAACAATATATTTATTTACATTGCATGTGAATATAATGCCACACGGAATATTACATGGTTTCCAATGCTCCATTTATGTGCATTTAAAAAAATGTAAATTTTTTTTACTGTGGACATACTCAACTTTGAACAGCTATAGCTCTTCTTAGGGACATTCTAGCTCTTCAGTGTCTTCTGCAAAGTTTTTAGGCATCTAAAATACTATACTTTAACATAATATAGTGCATTATTAGAGCATTATTGAGCTCTCAAGAAAGGTAAATGCAAAAAAGTAGGTTTTCCCATATGAATTTTCATACAAATTTGAAATGCAATGCGCCAAGCGGAGACAAAACCAATCGACCTCAGGTAAGTTTGGGGTTGTTTGGGATCATAAAAGGAACCGAAAAAACTTGGTTCTGGAAAATCTATAATTTTTCCCTACCCTAATAGTTATGCTATACACAGTACCAAAAAATGAAGTTTACAGCTAATACAAATGAATGCACATGTCAGTTTCTAGCACATAAAGTGAAAAACATATACAATTTCACACCGTTAATAATGCACAGTACAGAACCGTTTTAAACCATGTAAATTTATACGTTAAGTGATGTAAACTTGAAGCTTTGAATATAAATATGCATGCAAATTAACAATATATTCATTTACATTGCATGTGAATATAATGCCACACGGAATATTACGTGGTTTATAATGCTCCATTTATGTGCATTTAAAGAAATGTGTTTTTTTTTTTACTGTGTAGCTATAATTATTCTCTATCGAAAAAACTGTATATATAAAGGCGTTGTGAAGTATCCAATACCTGGAAATACCCTACCGTTCGATATTGTTGGTATTACTCAGGAAATTTTACATAGAATATCGAATTTTGTGGAACGACCCGAATGACTAATGTTAAAAGGTACAAAAAAAACAGGTACAAAAAGGTTTTTTCGAGGAAGGTGTATCACCATGCGTCTCCATTGAAAAAATTAACTGTAGCGCCTAATGGAGACGCATCTAATAAACCGTTTTGATTCAAACTTCGAATAGCAGTAGATGCGTGCCATAATCGTACAAGTGAACTTGGGAGATTATCAATATCATTACAGTATGTCTCAAACATGTATAAAACATACCAGCATATGAAATTGGTTCAGTAAGAAATCCACTTTTTTGATTTTTGTCTATGGAACGTTGCACTGTGAGTCGTACTGTTGTAACTTGTGCAGAATTTATGACAGGAGAAGAATTCAATTGCTTTTTGAGTAACGAGTTTGTTATCAAAAAAAGACTATTGTAATTTCATGATATTAACTAAATTGAATAATTGTAAAATACACTGAGGTCGTATTTTACGCGGGGGATGCGTTCCAAATTTGTATGGGCCTGCGTAAAAAAGACTTTTTTAAGTTGCAAATATAACAAAGAAAACCGTCCTAAAACGTTAAAACCTCGTTTGAATATGATAGTGACCAATCTAGAGACCAAAATTCATTATTTTAAATTTTGAGTATTTACACCAAAAATTGTGAATTTTTTTGAAAACTGATATATGATCACTCGTGGCCTAAAACGGAAAACGTGATTGAAATGAGCTCGATATCTTGTACCGTTTTTGAGTAATGGAGGAAAGCAACCCGCGTAAAAAAAACCGCGTAAAAGGCGACCTTACTGTATCGAGCATTGTTTTGAACGTAGATTTCGACCAATCAGAGCTGAAAACAAGGTCAAATACTATCAAATATGGTTATTTTCAGAAACTAGATGATATCTAGAGGCCGAAATTTAACCCCAAACGGTTTCTGTGAAACAGCCCAATATGTTCGAATATGGATATTTCGGACCCAGAATGATGCCCAGAAACCGGACGCCTTTTTTAAACTCAAGGTGGTAACTTCTGGTTTCTGGAAAATTACCAAAAATGGCTACTTATCTTCCCAATCAGATGGGAGCCTTGGTGGCTCGTGCTGTATCAAGAAGTTGTCACCATGTTGCTCGGTTTTAGGGCTGTATTTCGTCAATTCCCCAGATGTCTCATCACCCGCAAGTGTACTTCGATCTGGTCGAGCTATCGTGCAAGCTGCGCCTCTCTATTTCTGGTGCCGGCAGGGTTGCTAAAGGGACGTGATTTCACAGGATTGTTTACCGGGAACCTTACGATGTTACCAGCCCATCGCAATTTATTGACTTTCGCCAGGTGTGCAATGGGGTTCTCTCCAGGCAGCGCGTGCAGCTCGTGGTTCATGCGCCGTCGCCATTCTCCGTCGTCCGTCTGTACTCGACCGTAGATAGTCCGCAGCCCTTTCCGTTCGAAAACTCCAAGGATGTTCAGGTCCTCCGCGACAAGCGTTTTGTCTCAATTTCGTAGAGGACTATCGGTCTTACCAGGTTTTTGAACAGCGTCAACTTCATGCGTCGTCGTACTCGACTTGATCGAAGTGTCTTTTAAAGTGAAAAATAGGCACGATTTCCAGCCTGGATCTGTCTCTGGATCTCTTTGCTGGTGTTATTGTCGGCGGTCACCAGTGACCTCAAATACACGAACTCGTCGACCGCCTCAAGCTCATCACCGTCTACAGAGACCTGAGTTGGGAAGCTGCTGTTGTTCTCGTTAGAGCCTCTCGCTCGAATGTACTTTGTTTTCAACGCATTCATTCGCAGTCCGATTCTTCCGGCTTCGGCTTTCAGTCTGACGGAAGTTTCCTCCGCCGTCGCAAAGTTACGTGTTATAATGTCAGAAATGACCTTGTGAAAATCGTACCCCTCGTGTCGATGTTCGCCCTCCGGATCACATCTCAAAAGCGATATTGATCCGCAAAAAGGAAAGTATATCGCTTTGTCTCAACCCTCAGGGCGATTCAAGGGGGCTCTAGAGTATACCTGAAACACATACGCAGCACATCACTTGCGCCATGGTGGCCTTGATTAGTCGAGTCAGTTTACCCGAAAATCCGTTGTCGTGTATGATCTACCATAACTGTTCTCGTTCGACTGTATCATAGGCCGCCGTGAAGTCGATGAAGATGTGATGTATGGGCATGTTGTGCTCGCGATATGGTCCGTGTATTGTCCCACGAATTTCCTTATTAAAAGTGATAGACGGCAAAACAGGATCTGTGAGAGTATTTTGTAGGCGGCATTGAAAAGCGAGATACCGCGGTAGTTGCGGCACTCCAGCTTGTCGTCCTTCTTGTAGATCTATCCTCACGTCTGGCAGTTTTTCCTCCTCCCAAATCCTTAAAATGACCCATAGTAGCGCTCTAGCAGCGCCTCTCTCCCATGTTAGCGAGCTCTTCGCTTGGCAGTCCGTCTTTGCATGTGGCTTTGTTGTTCTTCAGCTTACCGATCTCACAAAAAACTTCATGAACATCGAGGGCAGTTACTCGGTTATCTGCTGCTGGTGCTCCCAGGTCTGTTCCTGCTCCGCTTTGGTTTATTGTATCGCCATTCAGGTGTCCATTGAAGTACTCCTTTCACCTGTCGACCATTTTCCTTGAGAAAGTTCCAATGCGCGTCGTTGCACATGTCGGCTTGCGGCACATTGCCTCTGCGAGACTGGGTTACCTTCTCATAGAACTTCCACGTATTACTGGCACAGTACAGCTGCTCCAGCTCCTCATGTTCACGATCCTCTTGCTGTCACTTCTTTCGTCTGAGAATCGTGGCCATGACGTTCCGTGCCCGTTTGTAATTGGCCTTGTTCTCTCTCGTTGACCTGGTATATCGCCCAGATTCGGTTTTTCTCATTCACCGCTGCCTCGCGCTCTCCGTCATACCACTCGTTTCGATGCGCCAAACCCTTCCGCTATGGGTAGTGCCGCTTTGAGCTGTTGCGCGTATTTCTCTGCTATCTGGGGGTCCCGGAGCTGCTTGATGTTGAGCCGCGGGGTTCGGCGATGTTGCGCGTGATATACGGTCGAGAGTTCTGAGTGCAAATATACTGCAACTTGGTAGTGGTCCGAGCCAATATCCGCACCGCGATTTGTGCGTATGTTGTAATGTCTGAGAAGAACCGGCCGTCGATAAAACATCTTTTCTACATCGAGTCTTCCTTCGCGAGGGCAGTGTACATTAAGGATAGTGTAATTGTGAAACCACCCTTTTATTCTTAACAAAAAACAACCTATCGCTGATCGCCTGCCACTTGATAACACGACTCTGCATCCTTTCCAGCACTATAAAGCCGGTACCCAGCTCATTGGTTGTGCCGCCGTTCTTGTAGTACTGTGCCCTGCGACCATCGCAACAATGTCAAAGTGGCGAGGTTCTAGCTGATCCAGCAGAAACCGGTCGCCACCCTGGGCGTTCAGTGATCTACAGTTCCATATACCGAGCATCAAACCGTTGTCCCTATTTCGTCGCCTAGGTCGTTGCCGATTGTTCCGGTCCATATTTAATTCTTGATTTTTCGTTGTATTTTAATTTTCTGGCATGCTGCCTTAGCAGGGCTACAGATGCCTAGTCTCGGGACGGGGCTGCCATCTTGGGTGTAGCTGGTGAGACACTGCATTTCACAATTCTATGATTCAGCCGGACACTCCGGATCAGACGGTGTTTGAGCCGCTCCTAACTTGGAGAACAGACGCTCGACTGCACTCCTAAAAAACAGCTCCTCCTTCCCTGTCAGCATACGACCAAGTTCCCACCGGTTCATTAAACTTACCTTGGTTACTCGCATCCCACTCGGTACCATGTGGAGGTAGAGATGGGAGTTGCTATGAATTCTGCTTTGGACCACGCTGATACGCACTACTCAGTTGTTTGCCAACCCAAGAAAATGGCAAAATGCCACCCAATATAAGTATTTCCGATATACCTATTGGCATTGTGGTACGATGCTAGTCTAACAAGCAAGTCGTCGTATGTTCAAATCCAGGTTTGGAAGAAACGGTGATTGTTAGTAACAGTGTTAACTAAAAAGGAAAAGAGGAAGAGTAAGAAGAAAAAGGAAGAGTAGAAAATCAGAAGAAAGAAGAAGAAAAAAAGAGAAGAAAGAAGAAGAAACAAAAAAGAAACGAAGAAACAAAGAAGAAAAGAAGAAGAAACAAAAAAGAAAAGAAGGAAAAATATAGAAGAATAGATAAAGAAACAAAGAAGAAATGAAGATAAGTATAGGTATAAGTACAAGTACACGTACAAATACAAGTACAAGTACAAGTACAAGTACAAGTACAAGTACAAGTACAAGTACAAGTACAAGTACAAGTACAAGTACAATTACAAGTACAAGTACAAGTACAAGTACAAGTACAAGTACAAGTACAAGTACAAGTACAAGTACAAGTACAAGTACAAGTACAAGTACAAGTACAAGTACAAGTACAAGTACAAGTACAAGTACAAGTACAAGTACAAGTACAAGTACAAGTACAAGTACAAGTACAAGTACAAGTACAAGTACAAGTACAAGTACAAGTACAAGTACAAGTACAAGTACAAGTACAAGTACAAGTACAAGTACAAGTACAAGTACAAGTACAAGTACAAGTACAAGTACAAGTACAAGTACAAGTACAAGTACAAGTACAAGTACAAGTACAAGTACAAGTACAAGTACAAGTACAAGTACAAGTACAAGTACAAGTACAAGTACAAGTACAAGTACAAGTACAAGTACAAGTACAAGTACAAGTACAAGTACAAGTACAAGTACAAGTACAAGTACAAGTACAAGTACAAGTACAAGTACAAGTACAAGTACAAGTACAAGTACAATTACAAGTACAAGTACAAGTACAAGTACAAGTACAAGTACAAGTACAAGTACAAGTACAAGTACAAGTACAAGTACAAGTACAAGTACAAGTACAAGTACAAGTACAAGTACAAGTACAAGTACAAGTACAAGTACAAGTACAAGTACAAGTACAAGTACAAGTACAAGTACAAGTACAAGTACAAGTACAAGTACAAGTACAAGTACAAGTACAAGTACAAGTACAAGTACAAGTACAAGTACAGGTACAAGTACAAATACAAGTACAAGTACAAGTACAAGTACAAGTACAAGTACAAGTACAAGTACAAGTACAAGTACAAGTACAAGTACAAGTACAAGTACAAATACAAGTACAAATACAAGTACAAGTACAAGTACAAGTACAAGTACAAGTACAAGTAAGAATCACTTTCCACAGCGCTTAATTTGGGATCTCCTGGCTGTGCAGGAAGCTTCCTTATACAGGCATGTTCTCAGCTTTGTGGATACTGAAACCGACCGTCCTTTTGAATACCACACATATATATTCAATTGAAGGAGTGATAATGAGTTTTCCACTACATAATACTATATCACTGGTGGGTTTACCATCGATATAAAATTAAAAGCAATTCTAAAATTACTTATACTTAATAATGTTTATTGAGCGTAAATATCAATAAAGCACAGTAGTAAATATTCTACTGGAGGTTATCAACAATTACGTAGTTGAATTTCGAACAAAGCGTCTTTATTTAAACAACAGCATTTCATTAAATATTTATAATAACTACAGTCGAAAAGACACAAATCCATTTTCAACAGAATGAAACACCACATGGCCAGGGTGAGGGTGTAGGGGTGGAAGGAGTGGACCTCGAATAGCACCCGGTAGAGGAAGACATATTAAAACTGACCTAAATCTGATCACGTGGATTTGGAACGGCATTATTTTCATTTCAGATGCTCTTGGCTATAAATGGTGGTTTGTTTAAGGTGGATGGTTTATGTACTTTTGTTGTGACGATTAATCAAATTTGTTCTCAAATTAAATTCAATTAACCATACCAATACTATAACCATACCATACACAGAATACCGGCAATATAATGGGCGTTGAAAATTTTGCTAACAAACAGTGGTCAATCGCATCGCAGCCAATGATATGGAACAATTTATGCCGTTATATTGACATTGCTATAAGGTTTACGAAGAAAATAAAAGAAATAATATAAATAATAAAGTAAAAGCTGTTTCACAGTAAAATAACAGTTCAGTAATTAAATAAGCTGTTTGGAATTTCGAATAAAAAATTCGTTCAATATTCAATACTCGTTATATTCCAACCACCAACTTTACATTTTATTTTGCACCAGAATCAAATCTTCATGTGCCATTAAAGGAAAGCTTAAAACAGGATGCATCAGTTTTTTAAAATCACCGGAAAGCTGACGTTCGGTGACTGTGATGTTAACGTAATCCTCCTCAATCCCAACTGGTCCGAGATGATTCTCAGCCGATGACAGTGAGCATTTCTAAAAAAATCTTTCGACATGTTCTGAAAGGGTAGACTTGAAGGCGTCGGAACGTTGATTGATGGGTCGTCTGTCACATGGGCCTCAGTTGGAGGTTTTGATTGTATAAAATGAGCACAATAGTGTCTGGCAAAAATAAAAATATCCAGTGCTCACAATTATTATCGGCGTGCAAAAATATACTCAGCAGAGCATCGACTCAAAATACTCGGCAACAGTGGCGTAATTCAAATTGCTCATCACATTTTTAAGTTTCACATCACCGCCAGTTTTGCGTAAAAAACTTTTCAAAGAATTAAACTCAATATTTCATTATTTTTCTTGAAGAATGAAATTGTTGCTTAGTGTGTATTTTTCTCCACAACTTCAATTTTGCTGTCTACATTTGTGTCAAATACTTCAAAACTACCTTTTTTTCAATAAAAAATCCAATCTTAAATAATGAACAAATATCATAAACTGATATCAGCATAAAATTCAGACCACTGTGCAAAGTTTGTTCAAAATATAAGTCTTATTAGCAAAATATACATCTCAAGCACGGTGGATAGTGTCACAAAATGACAAACATTCAGATACATGAAAATATGAAAAGTCTCTCAACGGAATGTTGATTAAAAGACTGCTGTTAACATATGGATCAAACAAACTCCAATAGCACAATAGTTACCACCTCAGACATGCGTATTTTCTGTCGTATTCACGTTTGTGAACATGCGGTAAGGTCGAAATCAATCCAAACCAATTATTTACGCCTGGAAATGCATACTGCTTTGAGTTGTCACCACATTGATCAATATTTAATCGAGTACACAGCTTACTCATCACCGAAGAGATGCTGGACAATTGAACAGGCACTTTAGAAGTCATTAAAACAGTCATTTAAACGTCAGTCGCCAGCAGTAGTGATTGCTACAGTTTGTGCGTATCCTTAAAATAAATAAAAAACAGAAAATTAGAAATTCCTGTGACAAATGGCTATAAGAAAGCGAGAGCGAGTGACGACGACCACCTAGTGGTCACTTGGGATTGACGTTGAGCGTACGCACCGACAGACTATTCCCGCATGAAGGTGACAGATGACCTACAAACCTGGATGAGAGGTTGAACACATTTCCTGTGCCTGCGGGGCAATCTGGCCAGTCAGCACCAAAGCTGCACGGGTTATAACGTGTGTTGCTTTATAGTGAGCCAGAGCGTGTGCCTGTTTACCTTACTCAAAAGAAGACCTCACTGAAGGCGTATTTGCGTAGCCTTTAGTCATCAGGGTTTACAATTCTGCAACGTATGTCGTATGCAATTCATACCAGCTGAATGGGACCCGATTTGGAGACCTATTGAAATCACTGAAATGGTTCGAAAGCATGGTGTTTGGGGGGAGCGGTAGAGAGTAGTTGAGCGATGCGGCCTGGCTAATGTATACACAAGACAGAGCGAAAACGAAAGACACTTCGGCAGGGCAGCAGCGGGGGTTTCCATGGTGATATTTTTGTTCTCATTTTCATGCTTCCAGCAGCGATCGTCGCGGCACTGCCGGTTGCTGCGATGATTCCTTTTATGCTCCCAGCAGCGTAACCCCGGTAATAGAAGTGACAACGTTTTAGCGATGTCGGTTTCACAAACTGCTTGCTGTAGCCACCAGTTTCGTGTGTCTCCGTGCGGTTGTGGTCGAATGGTATGCTGGATGTGATGATTTTCGCAAATGGTCAATGCCATGTGTTTTGCTGCAAATTGCACGATTTGGGCAGGGCATTATTCGAGCCTGGATGGCTCTCAATGCGAATAGGATTGCAGCGTTTTATTGGAGCCATTTTCTAGTTGATTGGATTTCGTATCCATTTAGTTAGCGAGAGTCGTACCATTCAGGCCTACCGCGTGAAATACGCTGCTAACAGCTATTTGTAGTGGTGGTAATATTTTACAGTCAGCTGAAGATGCTTATCGTGTTTGTTGTTCACTTAATCTAGAGCGAATTTGATAATAAATATTTCGTTATGAGAAACAAAACAAGAGGTTTATTGATAAATAAAATCTATGGGCCTCTAGAAAGGTTTCTGATTTTATTTGTATGCTTTTGGGAAAAAATAATTTGAAGTTCAACACTTTTAAACCGTTCCTATAAAAAATTCAAATCTCCTTTCCAAAAGAGGTCATTTTAAAAAGGTTGCTAGCGATAATGTTTACTGAAATCTTTTATATTCGCGACGTAGTATCAACCTGGTATTATCAAATATCTAAGTCAGTATCAAAATTAGTTGGTGAAAAACATGTCCAAGCTTCATGTATAGAATAAATAACACAAAGATAGTTGGATTAGATCGTGGCGATTTTTTTTTATTTTTTCTATATTACCAAACTTCATTTTCTGAATTATTTTCACAGTACTTGTCGAATACTTTCATATACTAGAATATTAAGTTATAATCTGTATTGAAATTGTTAACTTTAAAGTACACTGACACTAATTTTAATTTTAAAAATAATTAATTTAGTCTATTCTATGGAAACGTTTGTCTTACATACAAAACCTTTTTTTGTTTGCTGCAACAGAACCAATGCGTAATAAATATGAAGGTACTTCCGCCAGAACTGTCAAAATTGTTACAAATTTCAATTCGAACGAAAAGTTTTTAAAACGAACGCAAATCAATCGTACAAACAAACGCTGCATAATGTAAATAGTACGAAAAATTATTAGGCTTACGCAATAACATAAAGGGGAACTGTTCCATAATTCATCTCAGCTCATATATTCAACTTATACAACATGAAAACACAATAGAAAACAGGAAAAACGCATATTTTCTAACCAAATTAGTCTACTAATCCATGAAATGGATTCTTCTTAGTTTACTTTATATTTCGCATAAAGTGGAGTCCTCAAAAACTCACTTAAAAGCTATTAATATGAAATTATAGTCGGGCATTTGCACTCGTAAACTCATTTATTTCAATCACCTACTTTAGAGAGCAAAATCCGCACCTTGCTCTATACGGCCACAACGTGACTCGTTCAGCAGCCAACCAAAGTTTTTTCATCATTGGCGTACCACTTTTTATTTTAATCACCACACTAAGAATACTTTAATCTTCAAAATATTTACCTCAAATTTCCAAAAACAAGCTTCAATTAGCAGAAATATTTGAAATGAATTTTTACAAATCCTGAATTTTAACTGTATGTATTTTCATCTGTTTTCACTGCGTTGAAAAAAGTCACAAGTTGCCAAATGAGTTTCTGTTAGTACGAAAAAATCATACTGAAACTGTTGAATTATTCCGATATGATTGACATGAATCGACAGCACTGCAGTGGTTACCTAGGTTACCAATTTTGCTCGTAAACATCTACAGCGGATACCAAGGTAACCTACTACGACGTTTTGTGGCTACGTTCATTCATGAAAGCTTGATTCAATCATGATTACAGTGTGGTTAATATGGGCCATGGAGGCGTCGCACAGTGGGGCCGTTTTGAAGAAAGACGGTCAAAAGTCTTTTCGCACTTTTCCTTAAATTTTAGGGGTTTGGTATCTTCGGAAGAATTGTTCAGAATACTGATTAGAACTATCTGACAATTTCATTTAATTGCTTATTAAGTTAGTTAGTATTATAGTATTAAATTAAATCTTAACTATTACTGATCGACTTGAGATGGTCGAAAAAGTTTTTGATAATAACAATATACATTTTTTTCTGAAAAAAGAAGTTAATTCTGTTGAATTGACTCCGAGATTGATCGATTTTAAGGTAAAATTATTTCAATTTCAAAATCAAATTATTTAAAATTATGAATGTTTGTGAAGTATAACTCAACGTCATTTGTTTTGGCATGTTTCGAGGTACAAGTACACATATTTTCCAGAATCGGGGTTCTTCAGGAACTTCATATTTTCTTAGTTTTAAAATATTGCCAAAAAACTAGTGTTTTTTCTAATCAGTATTCTGAACAACTCTTCCGAAGACACCAAACCATTGAAATGTGAGCAAAAGTGAGAAAAGACTTTTGACCGTCTTTTTTCAAAACGGCCCCACTGTGCGTCGTGAGATGAATTACTGAGTAGTGATTTAAGGTTCGAATCTTACAAAATAAAAATCCACATTCGTACGAAAGTTCATTTGTGAATCGTATCAATTACGCGTAATTTTGCAATCAACAAAAGTACTGTACAATCTACGAATACCATGTTTACGAAATGTGCGTCAGCTGAATAACAAAAAAAATTTTCAGTGTAAAACTATTTATGTAAGTTTTTTTCTATTATATGAATTATTATTATATGATCTAGTTCAATTATCATTCCTAGTTAGACTTAATTTTAAAGTTTATGTTTTTAATCATTCGTTTTTATAATCAAACCAATATCTTATAGACATCGCGACCGCGATAGTTCCATGTTTCTATGTCAGCATGCGGCAGCGGACTTCGTTTCGAAATTGATTCAATGAGTCGTAATCATAGAACAGGATTCCTTGTACAAAAATAGCCGACAATAAAGCATTTTTCAATGCTTAACAACAAGTAGTTTCAAGAGCATCAATCTCTGAACAAAATCAATAAGTGTTGCAACTCCCCACAATCCTTAGAATATGACATAAAATATGATAAAAAATATGTTTGAGCCGTCACCAAAAAGCATTTTTTCTCCTAAATTGAGTTACAGTACCGCATCATTAATAATGATGGAAAATAACAATGGGCCAAGATTGCTGCCTTAAGGTACTATTGAGCAAACAGGCAGAATGACAGTTTCTAATCCGAACAAACCGTTGCTTATGAACAAGATATAATTACATCCATTCACAGAAACGCGTCGTGCAGCCAAGTTTCTCTAACTTGGACAAAACAATGACATGATTAACCGTATCAAAAGCAGTTTTGAATTAGTATACACTGTAACAAACTCAGTTAAGGCCAATTTTCTTGATTCAAAGTGATACGGATTTTACAAGATTTGTCTCCACAGCACGACCTCGAAATATTTTACGGTGATTCTTGCATATATAGTTGCGACATGCAGCACGTAATTTGTTACTGCTAATAGCCACGAACTGCTTAAACTCTGAATCAGAAGTATAAGAGCTCAAAAATCAGGGATGCTTTCAAGCTTAACATCTCAAATTACGAAGCCTGTAAGCTCCGTACCAAAGCGCTGCCTATCCAGGAAAGTTCCGAGGACGTTTGCGGCTAGAGTAGACTTCGAAGCCGGGGAGGGGCCAGTGGATGGTATTTCGGTAGCGTGGATTGAAGGCAAAGAAAAGGTTCGTGGAACAATTTTGCTGCGGGAGTAGAATCAATTTGGAGTGCCCTAAAACCAGCAAGGGAAGCGCAGGAAACACTGGGTAAAGCCCACGCGAAGGCTACTCTTTAAATCAGAGTTTCTCTCCTACAATCGATGTGTGAGACTCGGTAGAGAATGAAAGAGAATGGAGGATCTCTACTTGAAACTGTGTATTGCAAGAGAGAACACGGAGAAGCCAACATAATGGCCTTTGTCTTGCGAGGATTCCTGAAACAATTTAACGAGCTAACAACTACCCTCGAAACGCGTACAGACGTCTTGAAGTTGAACCTAATCCTGCAGAAATTAGTGGACGGAGTACATCGGCAAAATAGTAACACGACCGCAGTAATGGCACTGGAACAAATTGTTTTTCATCACTGGCCACAAGTAACTGCAAGCGATAACAAAAAGATTAAATCGGACCCGTAAAAGTATTGAGTTATCAGAGTTTGAAGAATAAGAATGGTCGTTCACTCCCAGCCCTTAGTCCTATTCGATTGATTCATTGTGCCATTTCTGATTCACATTAATCACAGAGTAGCAATCAATGATGTGTGTAATCAGTGGTGTAGCTAAGTGAGGATTAAACTCCTCCTCCTCCCCGAGCTATACTAATGAAATATATGACAGAAATTTTCCCTCGAATTCCGGCATTAACAATTTTTTTCCTGTGTGGGCTCAGAGATTAGATCTATTGTGATATTGCCCAAGTGTTTTCTGTACTCCGCACTTCATATTATTGGCAGTATCACTATTGATAGTAAGTGATACGCTTATCATTCATATCCGTGCTTGTGTGTAAGTTTTTCCTTTCCGTTTCAAGCTTACTACTCTACCATACCGAGCCTCTGTCCCTCCTAACAATATCGCCTAATAACAATTTCCTGGAGTGAACTTTCATACGTTACTCTCACCAGTTTTATTATAACAGGGACTTATTTTTGTTAGAAGGAGAGTCAACAGAGGTACTGTAGAATTTAGATTGAAGAAAAGGTACTTGGTGGGAAGCCTGAGAATAAGCCTATGCTAAAGTCCTTTGGCAACCAAATGGCCTGATTCTACTAAGATTCGAACCCACGACCATCCGCTTACCAAGGCGGACTCTGTAACCTTGCGCCTACGGAGCTGCTATTAATTAACAATGCTGACCGAAAGATTTCAATGGATGCGGATTGGGCCAGTAATCACCGGTTCCGAAAATACAACAGAGGTTACATAACCTCCATCGGTGGCGGTTTTATTCGTTATTTTGGTGGCTAGAAAGCAAATATGCGTTGAATTATTACCGAGGTTGAGTTTACTGCTGCAGTTTAGGTATGACAATAACTACATTAGATAAATAATGATGATGATTCAAGAAGAATAATTCCGCTCACGGGCAAGCAACCACAGAGACGATCCTAGCACGTGGACACTAAGTTCCAGCTTACCAAAAACCTCGTTCAACAAGGTGTAGTGATCATTATATACTGTCCATCGGATCATATGCTTGCGGACTTGCTCAATTAACCATTCTACACAATAAAGCTCCATAAGCATAGGACCGCGACTGGAGTGCTACTAGTCAACTTTGAGAAGAAGTGTTAAGGAAACAATAAGTTATAAGCAATCAGCTGGGAATATTATAAACAAAGAAATCCCATAAACGTAAGAGAGGGATCCGATTAGTACTTAGTTTACAAAAGCAAGATGAACTTGATCCAGCAGAAAAGAATTTGAATTCAACGCCGCTCCAAGTTGACCATCTACAGGACACTGATCAAACCGGTAGTCCTTCGTGGCCATGAGACATGGACTATGCTTATGGAGGACCAACGCACCCTTGCGGTTTCGAGCGAAAGGTGTTGCGTACCATCTTCGGTGGAATGCAGATAGAGAACAGAACGTATTTTTTTTTAATTACAGGTAGAGGAAAAATTTGCTGCCAAACACCTGAGAGACCAACTTCACTTGTGAACTTGTGGGGTTCGACCCACTAAAAACCCTCCAATCTCCAGCCCATAATACTCCCCGGGACGACCGCTAGGTATTGCTTCAGGGAGCGGCTTTTATGTATTGTGCAACCTCCTGGCTCCTGGCTAATAAGCTAAATAAACTTGAGACTGGCAGTTAACTAACACTGGCGTTTCGGTGGTCAACCTGTCGCCTATTTTGCAATTCTAGGACTATTTTAGAGGCGGCTGCGCAAACCGCCCTCCAGATGTTCGGGTCTTAGGCATCCTCATAACTAAGTTGTCCGGAGATGTGTCTGGCCTGCTCACTATTATGTGTCTGGCCTGCTCACATTATGCCGCACCGCGCACGCGCAAGACGAGCACATACGAAAAACACACTACAACACACTACGCAAACACTCTACTATACTCAGCAGTCTCTTCCGCATCCACGCATTTCGGACACATGGGGGACCCCGCATGCCCGAAACTGTGTAGATACTGCCTGAAGCAACCATAACCTGAGAAAACTGCGTCAGGAGGAAGTTATCTTCTTCATGGCGCCTCCCGATCTATCCGGACACCTCCGGAATAATTCGATGCTTCCATCTACCTTTCGTGGAATTGGACTATTTATGCTGTCATCTGATCATCGATAATGATCTTCTGGTACCTCGTATGCTCCTTGTGTCATGTTAGTCGAAGCATTCTACGTCCTCCCTAATATCTATGCCGAAAGGCTTCATAGGTTGCGTCGTGTGACACTGTACGAAACGCAATCGCAACCCTCAGGCACATGATCCTGTAGGTACTTTCCAGTTTACCACGACAATTGTTAGTACCTAGCACTTTAAACGGCCTTGGCCTTCCATACCTAAGTAGGGACGAAACCACACAAGCACACAAGTTTAAGCTTGCTGCCATTAACCGCTGAGTTATTCGAGATAGTGCGGCAATAGCCGTTAAAGCCCTCTTACAAGCACAGTTGGCGTGACTCTTAAATGTGAGCTTATCGTCAAGAGCTTCAAAAATGGTGCAGTCTCCTATACTGACCACCGCCTGGTGCTTTGATTTGTGGTTATTCACAACCATGACCTTCGTCTTATAGTGCGCCAACTCCAGTTTACTGGACAAAATTGTGCGTTTTTAGCGCAATTGTTGATGTAATTTGGAACCAGTACAATGATTGCGTGTTGGGCATAACGCAATTCACGCTCTAGCGTTTCTCTGATGTATTTGGCAGCTCCAAACTACTACACCTAAACAGTTTTAACTGGTATCAAGCAGCATTGCAAAGCGAGCGAGAAGCAAAACCATTCTCCTCCTTTCTGCTTGAGGACAAAACATATGCTACGCTTTTCAAGTCTTTTGCACACACGCTTTCGAGATACTTTTTCGTCTTCATGCATTCCAGCAAGCAGCAAGCACGCACCGACAGTATGAGTGAGACTAACAACACTGGTATCAAGTATGTACAGCACGGGTAGGGTTGCCACATTTAAATCTGTTTTCCCTTGAAAAAATCTGAGCATCTGTATCTGGAACAAAAATATCTGTAAAAAAAATCTGTGTTGTTTAAACATAAAGAACTTTGTATTTTTTAAGTTTTTATGGTACATAAACAAAATTTTTAGCTTAAAACGTGTGGGGAGTTGAAAATATGTTCAATTTGCTTAATATTTAATGAAATAAAACTTGGATTGTTTTTAAAAATTAATGTCAATTTCGAAAAATCTGTATATCTGTACTTTTCGACGAAAATCTGTATATCTGTATATACAGATTCTGTACCGTTACTTCGGCCAAAAATCTGTAAAATACAGATAAATCTGTACATGTGGCATCCCTGAGCACGAGTGTCTCGCTCATTTCGTGAAGCAACGAGATATCGCCTTGCGCGTCGCAATCCGAACCGAAAGAGAAGCGAAAGAGCAACCTGCAAATTGTATGTGACGTGTCTGGTCTTGTCGCACATACATGGAAATTCTACGAGCGAGAGAGAACACTCCGTCATGCATGACATTTCACAACACCGGTCTCAGGATAGAACCTTGCGGAACTCTTGCGGACGCACTTCTGACCTAGTTCTGGAAGTTATTTTCCAGAATCTTGTACAGCGACACCGTTACATGTATGCTCCTTAGCGCAAGCGCTATGGAGTCCCATCTGGTGCTATTGAACGCATTCTTCACGTCAAGCGTGACGTTTGCGCAATAGCGTATAACCTTCTTTTGTGCTTGTTATACCTCCGTGGTCGTTGAAACCAATCCATCAGGGACGAGACGGAGAAGTGCACAGCGAGCAAGATGAATCGACTTACGGACCCTACGCAGACTGCAGAGCTGGCGAACTGCAGCCATTGACCAAGTGGAATGGGGACGACTCTTACGTACAGCAAAAACCACACCACGGCTTGACAGTGTTTGATATGGTAAGGTACTTGATTCAGCGATGTTACAACTTCTTAAAAATACGTTCTGCAAAGCTCTGCACAGTGACCATCCATGGCGATGATCCCCTCCTGATTTGACTCAAATGTCCGCTCGGTGAGTCGCTACTTTAAAGTTGGAAACAGAAAAAAAGCCACACGAAGCTAAATCTGAAAAATACGGTGAATGAAAAATTTGTTAAACATTGACTACCTGGAGCAGAGTAACCATTTTTTTCTTCTCCAGGTAGTCGATATAGATAACACCGTGACAATAAAACTTCTGGTTAGTTGGTAAATGGCTGGACGCGTGTAACTTGAGACCCTAATGTGGCCATTTGCGTATGTTCAATAACTCCTACCCAACCTTAACGAGGTGACGACCGGGATACGACTTAGCGGAGATCAGGTAACCAACCCCCGGTGGAAAGTTTGATCGTATGCTGACTGGGAAGGACGGTCGTACGCGACTGTATTCCCATGTTAGAGGCGGCGTATAACAGCGTCTGGCTCGGTGCAGGCGACTGAGTCATAAAATGTTGTATCCCGTCAGCTACACCTAAGATGGCAGCCTAATCAGCAGGATGTAGGTATCACGACCCTGGTAAGGTAGCATACCGGAACCTCTGCTAACAACGAACAACGAAATTAGAAAAACGGAACGGAACAATCGGTGAAGACCTAGGCCATGAACACGGAAACAGAAAACGGTAAACAGTTGGAAATTGGGTACTTGGAACGTTCGATCTCTCAATGAACTGACAAGTGCTGGCTTGCTTGCTCAAAAACTACAGCAGCGGGAAGTCAAAATCGCAGCGAATCAGTAGGTTTGGTGCCAAAGTCCGGAGAAAGGGATTTCCGTAAAATAGACTTTATTGCACACACTTCTACTCTACTAATGTGGCGGCAAAACAGCGGATGGTTTCATAGTTCTGGGGAAGTAGAAAGCCAGAGTCATCCGGTGGAGGCCCGTAGATGACTGTATTTGCGTGTTGGGGATTGAGGGCGCATTCTTCAAACACAGTTTAATCAATACCTATGCACCGACAAACGACGAATCCGATGACGTCAAAAATGAGTTCTTTGAAGAGCTGGAACGAACCTATAACGAGTGCCCCAAACACGATATGAAAATCGTTATCGTCGATGCTAACATGCAGGTTGGGTGAAAGGAATTCCTCCGTTCGGTCATTGGAAGGCATACCCTCCATTCGTCAACAAATGATACCGGCCTTAGGCTGATAAACTTTGCCGCGGTCAGAAGAACGACCATATGGAACTCTTTTTCTCCACGTTTAAATATTCGGAAACACACCTAGAGGCATTTAAATGGAGAAGCACGCTTCCAAATCGATCATGTACTGATTGACGATCAGCACTTTTCGGATGTTAGGGATGTGTTAGGGCTTACCGGGGTCCAAACAGTGACTCTGACCATTATCTCGTCGTTTGCGAGATCCGTGCACGGTTGTCAAACGTGCTGAAATGTCACACAGAGAGACCGATGCGTTTCAGCCTACATCGTTTGAAAGCTTATGGCGTGGAAGAAGAATACGTCAGGAAGCTGGATCAATGGATCGCAAAACAACAAAAGAAATGAGTGGAAGACATGAATGGGCTGAGAAGTAGTATTTACAGTCCGCGAGAGGGTGGTAAGTACGACGCGTCGTAGAAGTTGGCGGAACGGCGGGTTTCCGAGTGCCAGAGAGCGACGAACGAGAAGAACCGTGCCAGGAGTGGCATGCTTACTGTGAATACACGTTAGAACATAGAGAGATACAGGGAGGCAAGAGCTCCTGAAAACAGAGTCCACCGTCGCAGGAAGCGCGAGCACGAGAAGTAGGTGCTCGCCAGCGAAGAAGACAACTTTGCTCGGAGCTACGAACGGAGCTTTCATAAAACAGCCAACAGAGCCAGGAGCAGGAATTTCCCTGTGCCGATCATATGTAATGACAAGGACGGCAACCTACTTACGGATAAACCGATGGTTGCAGTCAAGTGGAAGTACTTCCAGGCAGCGTTGTTAAACTCGCTCGCAAAAAGCATGCGATACTCCAAGTGGCGTTCTCGCCGCTACCAAAATCTCACACTAGAGATACTCCTGTCGCACTGTTTCTCGTTCTCTTTTACTTTTTTCATTTCACACTACCAAGCGTTGCTGCTTGCGAGTTTTCTCGCACACACTCTCGCTCGTGTACTTTCCCACTCGCGTGTACCTCCCTTTCTCGCGAGCACAACCAGCGGAGGTGATTGTCAAGACCGTCAAGACGCATTATTAAGATACGGAGTGACAAGGCACGACGAAGCGGAGTGGCAAAAAGAATATTTCGACGAGTAGGCAGGGATGCCACATATACAGATTTATCAGTACTTATACAGATTTTTTGTGTGTTTTTCATACAGATATCTGGGGTGGCATTGCGCATTTCGTTTCGAGTAATTTTTGTTCGTTTCGACCACATTTGACATTGCCGATTTCGATTCGAGCTCGAAACGACTAGATGGCGTATTATTGCAGTTGATCTTCGAGCAAAACTGGCATTACGTAATAGTTTGATCGAGCATTTTTTAGCTCGAAAGTGATAAAAAATGGTTGATAAGTTGAAGACGTTCGTTTGTACTTAAGTTTGTTGACTAAAACATCAATAATTCCACTAAACATCTGTGGAGCGGAAAAACATTAATTCCACTAGCGAGTAGATTCAAAGTAGGGGCTAACTTTAACGGAGCAGGAATTGTACTAGTGCAGTTTGGAGGGAAATATTGTACTTAAAATAGGTTTGAGTGCTCCCCGCCTTATTCTGAAATGTTGACGAAACCATGAAAAAGAAATTTCTTTTGCATCAGAAAATAACTAACTTTGTTTCATTTAATGTAAGCCTAATTCTCATATCTTATTGTTTACGTCTTTGTATATTCCTAAAACCATTTTCATCACTAGAAGATCGTAGAAAAACATTCAAAGATTAATATTTTGTTTCAAGGACAAATCTTATTATAAACGTGAAAAATGCCAATCTCTAGGGGCAAGACACTATTGATATATGGCGGAATATTTCCAATACTACATATTACAAAGTATTTATCGTTGCATTATTAGGCGTCGGTGTGATGTCAATGTGTCGGATAAATAATAAATATCAAAATTCATCAACCGATATCGTATAATACTACCGAAATATTTTCATGAAAATAAAGTTGTCCAGCCCCTAGACAAATCTGACATTTATTTTCGAGTCAATGTTTGCTCGACATAAACTGCGATAAAATTGGGGTGTCGAAAATAATACGCAATACCAACTCCATCTCGAAACGAGTTTGATTTCTCTCGGTTCGAGTTATTCGAAGCGAAATGCGCAATGTCACCCCTGTATATACAAATTACAGATTTTCTAGAAATAGTACAGAACTATACAGTTTTTTTTTTTGGTTTTCATGAGGTCGCGAAATAAACTTTTCGATGTAGGTAGTTGAAAATCGAAAATAAACTCAAATGCTATTGAGCGTGTTGAAGTTTTCATTATATTTATATGTTACGCGTAAACGTGTGCATAAATGAGTCAATGAACAAACTATATTGCGTATTTTTTCTTCTAAGGGATATGTTCAGTTCAGAAAGGAGTGGCTATGTTATGCTTCTCGCTCGTTTAGCAACGCTGCTTTCAGGTCTTATTGAACAGTGAAGAGCAAAAGGAACAAAACAGGAACAGGATAAGGATTATGAATTACGAACAAGTTGCAGATCCACCAATACAAGAGGAGAGTAAAAAGACGATTAGTGAGCTAAAAAACGGCAAGGCCGCTAAGAAGGATGGTATCCCGTTTGAACCTCTAAAAGCGAGAATCATGCGGCTACAGTATGCGATACACCGGATCAAAATAAGGATCTGGGTGGATAAAAAATGCCGAGCGACTGGTCAGAAGTCCTCATATGCCACATCATAAAAAAGGGGCAACGACTGGATCCGTTGCCTTAACTCCGCATACAAAGTACTTCTGTTCTTCAGATTGAGACCGTTAAAGAAATCCTTTATCGACGAATACCAGGCAACGACGAGCGAACGTGCAATGGATTATTACGAAATCTTACATTGGTTTTAACGGACATTATTGATATCATCGGTATCGACCGTAGGACCGTGGAGGCCTTCAGGCCTTTCAAAAGGAAAACAGCGTGGTTGGGACTCATTAACAAATCTTCCAAAACAAAGCACATGGTAGCTGGTAGGGAGCGTGAAAGTTCCGTTGGTATTGGTGCTAAGGTGGGGATTGTTGGAAAACGATTTGAAGTAGTTCATGAATTCGTTTATCTTGGTACGCTTGTGACATGTGACAACGATATGAGCCGCGAAGTGAAACGAAGAGTTGCAGCTGCGAACAAGATCTTCTACGAATTACGCTAAGATCCCGTAGTTTGCAAACTCGCACTAAACTTGCGCTGCATAGGACGCTGATCCTACTGGTTGCTGTTACGTACATGAGGCATGGATGTTGAAGGAAGCTGATTGACGAATACTCGGAGTATTTAGGCGTTAAGTTTCGCGATCAATATTTGGCAGCAAATTGGCAGATAGAGTGTGGCGCAGACGCATGAATCACGAGTTGCTGACATAAAAAAAGTTATACACGCAAAAGTTGGATGGTGAGATTTTGTTCATATGCATATGAATCCACGTTTTTTTTTTTTTTTTTTTTTTTTCCAAACATGTAAATTTATTTAAACTATTTTAACAATTAACAATCACAAAAATTACAACTAAATTCCAAAACAGACTTTTTCCATATTTCATTTCCTTTGTCTTCTTCGATATCCTCCCTAACTTATTCTAATATTAACTTTTGGACCGATTACCCGCGGTGAGCTCGGGGTTAATAAAGCATTCGTACATGTTTACGTGTATCCATCATCATTCATATATTAACATTCATACCAAAATATTCAAGCGCACTCACATAAAAGGAAAGGGGATTTATTCTAACTTAGACTACTCAACTGGTTGTTAGGCACCGTTTACCCGCGGTATCTCGGGGTCGTTAGGGACCATCCATTAATGATGTCACGCGTTTAGGGGGGGGGGGGGGGGTTTCAATTATTGTTACATCTTGTGACATATGGGGGAGGGGGGGGGTTAGCTTGAGTGTGACATCACATTTAAACTCAAAAAAAAAAAAAAAAAAAAAAGTTCAACTCAGAACTATTTATGATATTTGCATCATTCATTTATAGTTCTACGAACCCTTTTTTTGCTTAAGATTTGCTCTAGATAACATAAATGACAATTTTTTTTCACGTTAAAAAGCATAATGTTCGTTAATTCTGTTTTACCGTGCATGTTCGTTTATGAATGACAGCGCAATTTCATTAATTTTTAGTGTCTCTCAATCCAATCAATAAATACAAAACTTGTGATAAATCGTAAATAAAAATGCTTGGCTAATGTAACATGTGAAGAGGATTTAGATTGCGAATTGATTAAAGAAGAGGAGCTTAATATTGATGGTCTTTCAAAAATCAGCAATGATGCTGCAGTTACTGTCTCGGCTTTCTATGTCGTCGATATGCGACTCCATCAACAGCATCCTTGGACTTTGAACTAAACGTTTTCTAGTTATCTTCTATGATCTTCTGTTCCTTTCAGTTTCAGCTTTCCTCTCAGTGAAATCGTTCTTATTAAGAAAAAATGCATTTCTAACAAATTTCTCGATTTTCAATCAATTAATATCAAAAAAGGGGGAGGGAGGGTGTTTAAAAACGTGACGTAAGTAAGGGGGGGGGGGTCAAGGGAGCTGTGAAGCTTGTGACAAGGGGGAGGGAGGGAGGTATTTTTTTCCAAATTTTGCGTGACATCATTAATGGATCGTCCCTTACTGGCACCAGCGTCACTAACTTGTGTGGGGAAACATGAATCGCTGAAGGTTGTTTTGGCTGCAGAATATTATTAGAAATGAGCAAGTCGTACATATGAACCGGTGCACGAAAATGAAGCACGATTTTTCGAGCGCACCAAAATGATCGTTCGCCCGAAACTGAAGTTTACCGGAACATCATGATTCTTGTGTATGTGATATATATTCTGATTTCAGTCTATATCAATGTATTCGCAGTACAACTGTGGCGTTATGCATTTCACAGATTTATTGTGCGATTTCAGTGCAAAATTTGTGCGAATCGGGAAGACACATTGATTGTACAAGACTAGATTGAATTTTGCGTGTACAGTGGAGCAGGTTTCGGGGGCTGGACATGTAGACAGAATACCTGACGAGAGAGACCGTTGACTCCGTGGTAGGCCTCGCCTCCGGTGGATAAGCACGGTGGAAGAAAATGCATGATCTGCTGGTGTACAAAGCGAATGGAGAACGGCTGCCTAAGTTAGAAGAAGCAGGATATCCCCAATTCCGTCGGCGTGAGACCGGTAAACGGTCCGTCGGCTAACAAAGTAAACTATGTACTTTTCAGGCTCATTGGTAAGTCTCCGCCTTAATTGGAGCATGTTTTGCTTGCCCTTGGTCGCAGGTGTGTAGTAGTTGATTTATGATTCATGGACGATACAAAATTGTGGAAATTGTGGATTTTTGTCACGTCATCTTGCTCGGTAGACGTTTTTTAAAGCACCTGGGTGTGACTCATCGGATAGGGTTTACTCAAAATTGCGTTGCCAACTTAGGTTCCACAGCGAACAGGATGCTGATCCTTCCGGTGGCGCTTCATGGACATGAATCGTTGATGTGAAAGTAAGCTTTTTGTCGAGCGCTTGGGGTTTCGAGCGTGGAATCCTTTGATCAATACTTGGTGGTAAACAAGTAAATAGAGTGTGACGCAGGCGTATAAATCACAATCTGTGCAAAGTATACTCAAGCTGATAAAATAAGGATGCAGGTTACAGAGAATAGGCCACGTAGCACGTATGGCGGATGAACGACCAGTAAAGATAAGACTCAGCAGAGACCCGGATAGAGGCCGACAACTTCGAGGCAAACCCCGCACGCATTGGACGTGTGCTGTCGGCGAGGGTGTCTGGAGAATGGCTAAGCGACTATCGGATCATCCTCGTATAAAAAAAAATAGTTCTATTCTACTGTAACTATAAATCAAGAATTGGCGTGTAAAGTAAACACGCTCTGCTAATAAGAAATGTCGTGCTTACATAAGTTAATTTTCTCGTGGCACATTTTTACTTCACTTGAGAACAACGCTTTCATTTCCAGGTATTGTTTATTTTTTCAATGTGTAAAAATAGATTGTTGATTGACAGCTGAAGCGTTCTCCATTATGTATTGCATTTGTGTTTTCATAGTTTTGTTATAACGTTGGGTACAGACTTCACTTCGTGTGCTGACTATGCCCCCTATAACCGCAATAATCGCTGGTGAAATTCTTATTGATCGGTTTAGTGGTAAAAACACATACGATTTTATATATAAAGGTACGTGCAAGTGTTATTTATGACCAATCATGAAGCACGCATACAAATTTTGCTGTTTTTCCATCGCAAGCTCGTGATTGTCAAAAATACGAGATTAATAGGTATACTTAAATTGCCTTTTAACAAATTGGATATTTCAACACTCCAGTTCGACGATAAATCAATCAGTATGCCATCGCGGGAGATTGGATTTTAATCATCTGGTTTGATTCACATCTGCTGTATTTTAGAGATCGATTCTAGCTACCGGATTCTAGCTACCGGTTTGAAGTATGAGTTTTTTTATGTAAATTTGAGATTAGAAGGAGAGCAAAATAAATGCTCTATACTGCATAGAAGAAAGCCAGCGTGCAGTTTTTGTGCACAATTAATTAGCACAATTTTGAGCCCTTCATGAAACTGTTTTTTGTGGTAGGTTACATAACACAATAACACAAAAACGTCAAGAATTGCTGAAATTTCAACTTTTTCCAACACTTTTTCACCACTTGGAGATCGAGGAGTCAACAGATTTGATCAAACAAAAATGGAATTATCGTTTTTTCACTATTTCTGAAAACTATGAACATTTATATCAGATGTGAAAGTCCTTGTGCACCTAGCGGCCTGGTTTCAGCGAGGATCACTAACTTACAACTTTGTCGGAAACTGCGACATCTTAGCGTCAAAACTAGGGCTAATTTAAACATCTAAATAATTACACCAGTAAACAATGTGAAAGAGCGTTATTATTTTTTTCCTGCCAGATTTTAGTTTTGTCCCAATGTGAATTAAATGCAGCTGTGATTTACCAACGAGCCTGTTGATGTGCGCTAATGTAGCGCCATTGTACAGCAGGGAATTTTCTCATTAATCAGGGTGTGATGGTTGTTGATTTCAAATAATTTAGCACTAACAGTGGATACATTCGTCAGGACGAAACAATACACAATGACAGTGTCGGTCGATTTCACACATCGACTGCTCCAGATCTAGTTGGACGCGTATTAGACGAATAGCCCGTTCTATGTATGTCATCCTGTTTGTGCACGAATAATGATATGCAATAGCAGATAAAACACATGATATTGTTGGAATTGAATTCAAAACTGATGACATCGCTTTGTGCGTTGATGATATTAATTAAGCTTGAGTGATTTTGGGTGCATCTGGAATATTTAAAGAGCGTGCGTATGTTTGAAGGATTCGGCTGATTTTATTGAACGCAATATTCATTTCCTAACTTTGTTCTCTATAATTATGCAATATCATGATCTGCATTCGGTTTACCTCATTCAACTACTCAATTTAAATAATTACTGCTCGAGCCCGGCTGGATGAGCGTGGAAGGAAAATTACCACTCATTGTAACAAGCGCGATAATTTCGTACCGAATTACACTTGCAGTACTCCATTTTCAGTTCATCCATCAGCGTTGTTTCCACAGCGTAAAACCAACCGTACGAGCAGTGTAATTAATTTCAAACGTTCACGCGGCAGAAATTTGCAATTACCAGCGCAAGTTCGCACGCATGTGATATCAAGAAAGATGGGAGCGCGTGAAGAATGTCGGTAATATATTTTCAACTCGGTTTATATATAGGGGTTGGGAATGGTTTATTATCAGCCAACAATTTTGGGCTTTCGGGCTAGTAAAAATGGGACACTCGTTATTATCTGGAGAGAACAACGATACATCATACCGCACTTACCTATTACGTTCAGATGTACGAAATGGCTCATGTGCGGCGTTGTCGAGATCTGACACTCGTAGATGCCCGAGTCTCGGTGCTGCGGATACTTGATCTGCAGGCTCCAGTCTTCTGTGTGGGGATGATGTATCGCCCGGAATCGCTGATCGGAGGTGTACGTGTATCGGCCGACGGTAAGCAAGTGGATGTCCCGGTGCCGCACCCAGGACACTTGCAGCAGCATCTGAAAGAAAGGCGAAAGAGAGCAACAGCGGTCAGAAGTGTGCCATCAGGGTTGAACATAATAAACATCGGTGCACGTGGCCGAGGGCAGATGAAATTTATGTAAGCTACATGATGTCATTAGGGTTACCACTGCGATGATGGTGCGCTCATAAAAAGTAGCAATTTTTTGAGTTGTCGGCAGTGGATAAATGGCTACATTCTGGGAGACGTAAAATCCTGATGGTCAAGTAAGTAAATTGTTTCATAGGCTTCATTGAGTGGCTTTTTGTAATTATTATGGTTTTCAAACCTAAATGTTTTTATTGTGGCGAAAGCTTGTTTTCATCGTACTATATTTGTTGCGATCCACGCTAAAATGGAACAAGCTCGCAATTATTTCCATGTTTTCGTCGCATACAGCTTTGTTTCTGCCCCACGTGACTTTTCGCAGTCCAAGCAACGGATATGTTTTGGAGCAGCCAAATTTATCTATATCCATCGGTTATCAGATGCAATGAGCAATCTAACCAACTGTCTAGTTTGTTAGCCCCCTGCTGGAAGCAACCCAAAACGGTTCTAGCTGTTCAATTGCCATCCATATTGCTGTGTGTCGGCTAGCGACTGAGTCTCAGTCATACGTTTGGAAGATGAGAATACTGAAACATGCCGTGTGCATGCTTAGCTTAGATATCTATGTGCATACAACTGCGCTCAGACAGAGCTGCACGTATTCCCACTCTCCTCGACTGCAGATAATAAAACAATTTGGAAAATGTGGCACATATAAATCATCTAGCTTCAATCAGGACTCGGTGATATGATAAAGCATCGTCCTGGGAGTGAATGATATTTCGTGACCTAATATTACAGACAGGAATTGGTTTGCCAATGTATACATATGCTAAACGACATTACATGACGTATATTCGATTTTATTTGAAAGGTTCCATAACATAAGATAATAACACAAACTCAAAAATAGTGATTAATCGGTATAAAATTGCAGTGCCATATGATTGTGTGAATCGAAAGCGATAAATTTACGGCCTGTCGTTACCTAAACTACAGTTTGTGACGTTATTTCAACTATAAATATATCAACTAAGACTTTGGAATGAATGACAGAAAACATTTCGCATCTGCTCATAGCTAAATATAACGTTTAAAATGTCCACTGGTAATTTCGAAAACCGTGTGAATACAGACGATAAAAAAAACGAGTCGAACCCACCAAAGCTTCCCGCCGGTAATAAAAACCCTCACATATATACGCAGAAAATAATTAAAACATTAAAATCCGCTTACGCAAACCATTATTTCTGTGCTGCCACCATTTACCAGCCAGTGACCAATCGTCGACTGTTCAGGGGGCGCTTTAGCAAGGCACACGTATTGCTGAGTCAAACGAACAGTAGCATATTTTGAACCAAAAAAAAGTAAACTAATAATATTCATCTAAGCCAATTAGCAGCAGTAGAAATGGGAAATGGTTTGCAACTCGTTAGGTTCGAAAAAAAAGTATGTGGGCGCATGGTTGTTTATATGTCTTGCACTACCAGGCGGCTCCATCAATTTACATCCCATTAAAACTTATATTTTTTTAATGAATTTCGCATATGTATTTGCTATGGTAAAATGCACATTTGGAATTTTCTCATTCCTCTCCAAATAGTATAAGGTAATAAAGAATGATGGAACCGATTTAGACTTTTTTCAATACACCGATTTTCATGTCACGTTTTCTCCACAAGTAATCAAAAAAAAAACATTTTTCGAAACAATGTATCTTACTAGTTTACTGATATAATAGTTTTCAGCAAAATTGATGTAGATTTGTTTAAATATATCGTTTTTTTTCCTAATCGTAACATTTGTTTTAAGACCGGAATACCACAATCGAACGATTCTTCTTCTGACGGATTTCGCGCCAACTCGACTGAGTAGGCACCCCCTCAGAAGTTAATATAACTTTGCGGGTCTGTAGACTCTACTGAACTGAGTAATTTTTAATACTCTATTTTAGAATTTTTTTAGACTTGCATTTGAATCGTTAGAATAAGATGCATCTTAATATAATAATGACGAGAGAACTGGAAGGTGGTCAAGGATTTTCATACAAAGAATTGAATAAGTTTAATTCAAACACAATGCAAAAAATTGATTTTAAAAAGCGGTCATCTTAGATTTTTTTAACTTTATTATTCTAAAATATGAAACTGTTATCTCATATTCTCCTAAACATTTCGAAATGAACGCTTCTTAAGGGAAATAAAAATTTCTTGCAAACAATTTTTCACCTTTATAAAGCATTTTTCAGTATTTCATCATGAAATGTTTCATTTTCCTTCATTATTCGGTCATCATTCCGTTATGTAGTTATGGAAAGCATGTACAATATAAAAAACTCAAACTAATCCACCTAGCGGTCAGACCCAGACTTTCTCATTCAAACTTATTACACTGTGCTACAAATAAAAAAAAAAAAAGAAAGGACTTCTGAAGTGATCTAGTGTAGGTTGTAGGTCTTGTTGAGTGTAAAATTCCCTCATACTAGAAATTTTCCAAACACCCCTAAAATTTAAAGTTATGATCAACATACGTTTTTTAAGACCTCAGCACGTACAATTTTTTTTAACTCAGTCATTTATCAACCGATATTCAATATTTTGGCAGTTTTAGAAAGACAATGAATAGAGCTTACAAAATAAATAAAGGTTTGCACTAATATCAATAAAACATGTTGAGTTTTTTGAGTTTGAATCTTATTTTTTAGACTGTCACAAACAATTTTTCAAATCAATTTTATATTTGTCGTCTTTTTTTGTCAGCAAAATACCACAAATACAATAAAAATTTGAAAGTATATTCAATTTCGAACCAAATGAAATTAGTTTTGTGAAATTCGGTTGATTATTGTTATATATTTTTAAGAAATGCAGAGTTTTTGGCTTCTATCGCACAATTATTTCACGTTGCTACAAATGATGAAAAAATGCAAAAGCTTCTGATGTGACTAAGTGTGGGTTGTAGCTTTGGTCGAGTGTTACTTGCGCGTTCATTTGAAGTTTTTTAAATACCAATTCAAATTTAAGTTGAAGTCAAAACTTAGAGTTTTTAGACCTTAACTCACATTTAATTCGGTTATTTTCCAACCGATTTTTTTTATTTTGACTGTTCTGGCAAGATGAAAACTAGAACTATCTGAACATATTGTTCGTGCCGAAATTCCCGCCTCAGCTGGACATTATTGTCATCCGTGAGTGACCAGCTGAGGACCAAGCGACGCTAGTTTGCGCGCGCTTATTTTAAGCTTTGTTCTGGCTCGACAATGCTGCCGTCCGAGAGGCAGCCTATAAAAGCGCTCTTCACAGCAGTGCCAGTGTTAGTCATTTTCAGTGAGTCGATAAACGTACGGCGGCAGCGCCGGTACGCTGCCCCGTTGTAAATATTGTACCGTCTTAAAAAAATGTACAGTAAGCTAAGTGAATATGTGCGTTGCGTTCGTTCTGTGAAAGAAAACTTTTCCCTGGGCCTTGATTGCCCATCGTGATGCCAAAGGGCAAAATTAGAACACAACGTAGGGCCGTGCGCGATCACATATGAATATGTCAACGCAATATTCGCAATTTTTCACACACTTTTGTAATGAAAAAGCTTCAATTGTTGTAGAATTTGGAAAGCTCTTTGAGGTGCCAAACGAAAACAATCGGTATTGTTGATGGAAATCGATGAAATACGATTATAATGGAAATCATCAAATCATATCTCAGCGAAATTATTACAGATTTGCATAAACAACACTAGTTGTTTTCGTTTGTCACCAAATGTACTTTTTAAATTCCACAGCAATCAAAGCTCGTTCATCACAAAAATGTATGAAAATTGCGAAAAGAGTTAAAAAAATTTGAAAAGAAAAAAATCACCTTACCTTATTTCAAACTGTTTATCACACAGAGGTAAACTTTTTGGACATGTTTATATGTTTTAAAATTTTTATTTTTCACCCTTCCAAAACAGCCAAAATATAAAAATCAGTTGAAAAATTACCGAATTAAACATAAAAATGTGAGCTAAGGTAGAAAAACTGAGTTTTGACCATAACTAATAATTTTTGGGGTGTTTGAAAAACTTCAAGTGAACGCTCAAGTAATACTTGACTAGACTTTCGTAAAAGATATATAACTTAACCAAAAATCAACCGATTTCCACAAAACTTCTTTTATTTGATTCGTCAAACTACTTTCAAAGTTCCAGTGTATTTGTTATGTTTTCATTACAAAGCTAGATGGCGAATTTCAAATTCAGTTGAAAAAGTGAAAAAGTCTAAAATATTAGATTTAAACTCATATAACTCAACACATTTATTGATATTATTAAAAACCTATATATAGTTTAAAAGCTCTATTTATCTTTTTTTAAACAACTTTATACTTAAAAATCGTTTGATAATGACTGAGTTAAAGAAAATTATATGCGCTAAGATCCAAAAACAGTATTTTGACCATAACTTCAGAATTTGAGGGTGTTTGGAAAATTTCTAGTATAGGCAAATGTAACACTCAACAATACCTATCACCTACACTAGGTCACTTAGGAAATTCTCAATCGCTATAGCACAGTGTGATTTGTTTAAATAGATTTATACGAACACTTCTATTTCTAGAAAAAAATACACCTTGATAATATTTACTAGATTTGAAACTATACCGAACATTTAAAATATAACATTCAAAAACATATGAATTCATTAACACATGCAAATAACATAAAATAAATATGTTTCAAAAGTATGACGCGAGATTTCATTTAATCGTGGTATAATCGAAATGTCACTGTACCCGTATTTTGGTTGGACTCGATTATATATAGACTCGATTATATATCATTCGATAAAATATCATTTTAAATAGTGTATCTCAAACAATAGGTTGTTTTCGTCACATAAATTAAACACGAAAGAATTTCTGATCTGTTGATGCCAACCCTCGGTAACTTGATTATACATGACGGAAATATAAGCGCCCAAAACCTGACCACTTTCCCCTGGTTTTCCCTGGTTGAATTACTAGATTTTCAAATTCAGGTACCTAACTTTCAGAAAACTAAATCTTGGCTCAGTGTAACGTACCACATATGCTGCAGAATCATGGCTACTTGAAGAAAATCTTAGTGCTCATCCAACAACAAACCACTCAACAAGACCATGCAAGTTTTAAATTGGATTTAATATCAGCTCGCAGTCGGCAGCGAGGATGAAAAATTACGTTGCTGAAAAAAAATAAGTGAAAAAAAAGGAAGAAAAATAAGTGAAAAAAAGTTAAAATTGTATAACTTGCTTTAATATTCGATGTTTAAAACACTATTCAGTAGTACAGATCGTACTTATTTATTGATGGCTTTCCTGCCTGGTCGAAATTATGCTTACGATCGTAATGAGAGGATTGAACCGACCGCAATTCAACAATTTTTATGATAATAGTAATGCTTTGACACCGTGAGCTAAAACAAAACGTTTCGAATATAAACAATTGATTTTTAAATAAATCAACGATGGAGATTGTTAAAAAAGGTTGATCGAACACAAATGTGTACTTAGCATGTAAGGTAGTCTCTTCAAATATCCAAGTGTTCGTCAAAATCATTATCATAAAATAAAATTTTTTTTTATTAGTTAACTTAAAATGGGATAAGTTGTGTTTCCGGGTAATATCCGGTTGAACTGTAGGCTCAGTGTACGTGGTTTCCACTATTTAAGTGGTTTCTAGCAAAAAAGCAAGGATCCAATGATCCTAATTCAGCAGTTTCAGTTCAAAGTGAACTGTGCTATTACAATCAAAATTGTTTTTGGTGCGTGGGGGGCTTACAGTCAGTTGAGCTTGCTCCGGACCGTCAGTGAATAATTTAGGTAGTCGTTGAACTTGATTGAAATTGGATCTTAACTGACAGCAAAAAGTGAGGTTTTCACGAAACAGCTGTTGGTGAATGGTGGAAACAGAGTTTAGCACCACATGCTCTAATTCATGCAATCCGCACAAATTGCTTCGGAAGCATCAAGCAACGTCCACCATCTTTGAACAAAGCTTTTGTCTGTAAAAGCTCAGCTTTATGAGCCCAGTTCGTAGTGAGTACCATCCATTCACTGGTGAGTGACTCATCGCGTATTTATATTCTCTTAGCCGATAAGGTGCGTAGCATTCTCTTCATTAATTATAACTAAATTACCAACCTACAAGCTACTCAACCTTTTCCCTCATTACGTGGTCGGCCTTTGCCGATCATGGCTTCCGGGTCGCAAAATTTCCACGACCCCGGTGGGGGAATTGAAACTATGATCGACAACTCGTTTACGGGTCGAACCATTCCTAGTTGGATGGACCCAAATAATATGAACGGAGCTCTCACAGTTCTTTGTCTTGAACCCGAGAGCGGCTCACTGCCACAGAATCCATTTTTGATGAGAGCTTCGGTTGAACAAGCTATCAGTGGCAAAATTGTTGGTGCATTTATAGAGAATCGTGGGGCATCTTACGCTCTCAAGGTTCGAAACACATGCCAAATCGAACGTCTTCTCGAACTTAGGTCTCTCTTAGATGGAAAGAAAATCAAAATCAGCCGCCATCCTAATCTTAACCGAGTAAGATGCGTTGTTAACTGTCGCGAAGTCTCTGATCTTACAGAAAACGAACTTGCGGAATATCTTAAACCCTATGGTGTCCAAGAAGTTAAAAAGATAACTCGAAAAAGTAGCAACGGAATCGAACCTGCTAACACAATGATTTTAACGATTGAAGGGACTGTCGTTCCGGAATATATTGAATTTGGTTGGGTAAAACCAGGCCCTATAATCCCTCGCCAATGGTTTGTTACAAATGTTGGTCGTTCGGCCACACCCGTCTTCGCTGCCAACAGGCTGACTCCATATGTGGAAATTGCTCTGAAAAACATACTATGAGTCCTGAAAATACGTGCATCGCCCCAGCCTTCTGTTCTCGATGCAATCGGCGTCCCATTCGTTGTCGAGTAAGAAATGTCCTTGCTATGTCAAAGAAAATGAAATACAACACCTCAGAATAGATTCTGGCATCTCTTACCCGGCAGCAAGAAAGCTTTACGAAAGTCGTTACAGCTCTCGTTCTTTCGCTAGTGTCACAAACTTTGGTAAAAATGAAGAAATCCGCGGCCTTATCTCTGAGCTGGAAAAAATGCGAAATGAGATGGCTGACAAAGACCTTCGAATCAAACAACTCGAATCTGCCTCTATCCGAACAAGGCTGGGTACCGTCCAAAAGCACGGTACCATTGAAGACCTTGTAGCGGAAGTCAGATCGCTAAAAGACGCCTCTGCAGTCAAGGATAAGGAAATTGCAATCCTGCGAAAAATTCTCTCGAGCAATACTGAAACTGCCAAACAAACAAACACCCAAGATCAACCCCTTAGTCTTTCCAACAGTAACTCAACGGCTCCAAAACAGCAAAGAAAGTCAAAAAAATCCGAAGTTCCAATCCACAATACCCCCAATACTCGAAGCCAAAAGCCTGACAGAACATCAAAGAACGATGGTCCGCAGAATTCCCCAAATCCTGAACAATACAAAAATAAAAGAAACGCTGACATCGACACCAAGCCAAACAAAATAAAAATATCCCGCCCGTTGAGTGGATCTTTTTCACCCGAAATTTTCTCCGATACATCAGAAGACAATTCAAAAACAGGTAGCCAAAACAACGAAAATGAGCCCATGGAAGATATATCTGATTAATCTTTGATCGATTCATCATCACGTGGAAGATTTTTATTACATTTCTGTATCAAAACATCAAAATCCCTCCCCATCTTATCTTCAATGGATATAACACCTTTCAAACCCCCCTGTTCTCCAAACTCAGAAGCTTCCACTTCTTACCACCCGGTCGAAATAACAGAGAACAACCAACACTTTTACGCAGGTCCATTACCCTCTCTGCCCGCTGAGAGGTCTTCGCCGAGCCTGTCCACGGGTGGAGCTCTGGTGGGCTCTGCAACAAGCCAAACATCGATTATGAACTCTGAAGGCCCATCAACCTTATACTTATCTCCAAATAGACAGGCAATAGACACTCAATTTCGACAAACCACTCGAAGACTTTTTCCGATGACTCCTTTAGCAACATTTTTATTGACGATAAAATTTTTGCTTTGCAATGGAATATAAACGGTTTGACCAACCAATGGAACGACTTGCAGTTCCTAACGGCCAACAACCCTACTGTACTTGCTATTCAGGAAACACATCTTAAAAGAAATCACGACCCAACAACTTGGGCTGGTAGCCGATATTAATGGTTGCACAAATTTGGTCAAAACTGCTACCAATCAGTGGCATTGGCCATTCATAATGACGAACCACATGACGTTAACACGATAGACAGCACACTGTTGGCTGTTGCAGCTCAACTTAAAGGCTCTTTTACAGTTACCGTTGTAAGTATCTACCTGCCCAAAAGAGGTATCAATAATGCTCAAAGGCAACTAACCGATCTGATTAAACAGCTTCCCAAACCTTACGTGATTCTCGGTGACTTCAACGCACACCATAGTGTTTGGGTTCTAACAGGGACAATGGAAGAGGAATCATAATTAAAGAGTTCGTTGAGGACAACGGCTGCGTCATTCTTAATGATGGATCCAATACTTTTCTCAGGGGGTCGATAAGGTCCGCCATTGACCTATCGATTTCATCCGCTGAAATTATATCAAAAATCACCTGGCAATCTAACAATGACACTTACGGTAGTGACCATTTTCCCATAATCTTGAAACTCAAAAGTCCCCCTCCCACAACAACGCGCCGTCAACGATGGAAGTATGAAAATGCTGATTGGGATAATTTTGCAATCAGCATTGACAATGCCATCACACCAGGCGGAGTCTTATCTCTTGAAAAGTTAACGGCAATAATATTGCAAGCTGCCAACGAACATATACCCCGTACCTCGAAAATACCAGGTAAAAAGCCTGTTCATTGGTGGAACCCACAGGTAGAAAAAGCTATTCGAAACAGAAGGAAAAAGTTACGCAAACTCAAGAAAACCTCCTCCAATCATTCACTTTTGACTGAGAGAGTAACAGCATTCAAAAATGCTCGTAATGAATGTAGATCTGTAATTAAAAATGCCAAAATCACAAGCTGGGAAAATTTTCTCTATGGCATCGACACAAGTGTTTCAATTTCTGACACTTGGCGTCGTATTAACTCGCAAGCTGGTAAAAGGCGACAGAAAGGGATGTCCCTTACTAGAGAAGATGGAACCCTCACTAGTTCGCCAGTTGAAGTTGCCGATATCTTAGCGAATTTATTCGAAGATTTATCCTCTGACGATAGTTATTCCCTTAACTTTTTAAGAAAAAAAGTTTCCACAGAAGCTCATATAATTGATTTTAAATGAGAATGATAACAATGATAGAGATTAAAACAAACAATTTTCAATGATGGAACTTCTATAAGCGCTAAGCAGCGTGAAAGGGAAATCCGCTGGGCCAGATAACATTGGTTACCCGATGTTACGCAATCTATCACTGAAAGGCAAGGTTGCTCTGCTACAAACTATTAACGAATTATAGTCCAATGGGGTGTACCCCGCTGAATGGCGCCGTAGCATAATTGTCCCCTTACCTAAACCGTGGAAATCTTCCCACATCGCCTCCGACTATCGTCCTATCAGCCTGACCAGTTGAATGGCTAAAATAGCAGAAAAAATGATCAACAGGCGACTTGTATCCTTCTTGGAAAGTAACGAGCTTCTTGATCACCGACAATTTGCTTTCCGTCGGGGAAAGGGTACTGGTACATATTTCACAGCTCTTGGCAGTATTATTGATCAAGCATTACAAGACGGAGATCACGTCGACATTGCTGCTCTAGACTTGAACAAAGCATATAACAGGGTTTGGAAACATCGGGTTCTTGAAAAACTCTATAACCATGGGCTGAGGGGAAACATGGGAAAGTTTATCCAGGGGTTTCTAGGAGATAGAACTTTCTAAGTTGCTGTGGGAGGGTCACTGTCTCCTACCAAAATCGAAAAGAAAGGAGTGCCTCAGGGTGCTGTACTGGCTGTCACACTCTTTCTTGTTGCCATCAACGATATTTTCGACATTCTCACTGCTGGAGTTTACCCGTTGGTTTATGCCGATGACATTGTCCTTGTGGTAACAGGAAAAAGTACCTACAGAATTCGGAAAAAACTTCAGACCAGCATTAAAGTTATCGACAAATGGGCCTCAAGCGTCGGATTCCAATTAAGCCTTGAAAAATGCTGCTTCAGTCATATTTGCCTGAAAAGCACCATCCGTGGAGGCGAACTATCACCATTAGAGATACCAAACTTACTTACCGCAAAAATATTAAAATCTTGGGAATCACTTTGGACAGAAAGTTCAACTTTGAACCGTACTTTAAAATACTTAAAAAAGAGGTCAAAACTAGATCTAAACTAATTAAATCTTGACAATGACCTGGCGCACGGCTCTAACCAGTGTTTCTCCACCGTATTCCAGCAGCTCGCTGGGTAGTTGGTCAAATCCAGCAGATTTATTGTTTTTTAGCCAATCTCCTTCTCCACCTTTAGGCAATCGGGGGCTGGTATCCTGTTGCCTTGTGCTCGTGCACCAAGATCAACTACCACACCGTCCTCGCGCTCTATTGCATCGTCTTTCAGATGCTCATCAAACCTCGTGGAGATGGGGTTGGGAATTGCTAAACAGAGGTGGAGAACCAGAAAAGAATACTGGTGGTTTCTGTTTCACTGTACAAAGCAAATTTTTTTCTGGTTTTCACGATTTTCTTTAGTAAGCAAGCAATCCAATCAGTCTCATTCAATAAGTATTTAAGAAGTATTTGGATAGATGGTTGAGGCAATACGAAAGAAACATGAATTGGAATAAGTAAGAAAACACTGTTTATTAAAGTTTCATAACCCTTTTGCTGGAGCCCGTTGAAAAGTGGGATTACATACAAGCTTCACTGTCTTCGTCCAAGTTTGGCAGATCCCTTGTCTATCCTTTTTAACTCATCTCCAGTTTCAGTCGACAACCAAAGCATGCCCAACAGTGTCTTATCGGTTATCAAGTTATCTTTCGTCGTTGCACATGACAGAGATTGGCAATCTGGTTCTTGATTCCTTCATAGTCGTGCCTCTGCAAGAGATCGTTCCCGTTAGTAGTACTCTTTTCGACCGCTCTATCCTTCTGGTACCTCTCCTTCATCTGGCGTGACACATGATTTACTGCCACCATCGTATGAGCCCGGGTGCGGTTTTTCTCGCCTGTCTTCTCTTGACATTCTGCATCAAATTACGTGGTGCACTTCTTGCCCAACACCTCTCGCGCACTATTGCTGGTCGTATTATAATATAATACCCATCGTTTTTCAGCCTCTATGTGTCACCATGCTTGCGGAAATACCAATATTTAAGCAAACTGAAAGCCGTTTATGATCATTGTCTCAATCATATTCTTTCAAAAAGTTTCCATAACGTACGAATTATTACCGCCTCATTCACTGGATACCCCTTCTGTATTGCAATATTTCTAATAGCATCTTTATTGTGCATAGGTGAGCTCGTTATCTCAAGGTTACGCTTTCGAGTTCGCTTTCACATGCGACATGAATGTGAATCTTAGTAGAACTGTTCGGTGTCAGAGGGACTTTGACGCATGGGTTTATTCTCAGGCTTTCTCTCTTCCCTCACACCAATTTTCAGAAGTCACACACAATACTTCCCCATGCAATTATAATTGCCGATACTTGGCAGGATAAGACTCGGTAAAGAAGAGCAGTACCTTACCTTACCAATCAGACGTGGTGCCTCGTGATGTATCAAGCAGTTGTCGCCATGTTGCTCAGTTCTGGGCTGTGTTTCGCCAGCATCACCTGCAAGATCTAGTCGAGCCATCGTGCACGTTGTGCCCTCTATTTCTGGAGCCGGCAGGATTGCTGAAGAGAAATGATTTCACAGGATTGTCGTCCGGTATCCTTACGGCGTAACCGGTCCACTGCAACCTATTCACTTACACCAGGTGTGCACTCGTCTGGCAGTTTTTCTCCTCCCAAATCCGATGACCCATTGTAGCGCTTCAACAAGCGCCTCTCCCCGATATTTAAAGAGCTCTCTTGGCAGTCCGTCCTTGTCTGCGGCTTTGTTGTTCTTCAGCTTACCGATCTCATAGAGATCTTCATGAACATCGGAGGCTGGTACTCGGTCATCTGCTGCTGGTGCTTCTAGGCCAGTTCCTGCTCCGCTTCTGTTTGCTGTATCGCCATTCAGGTGTTCATCAAAGTGATCCTTGCACCTGTCGACCACCCCGCTAGCATCCGTGAGAAGGTTCCCATCCGCGTCGTTGCACATGTCGGCTTGCGGCACATAGACTATGCGCGACTGGTTTACTATCTCATAGAACTTCCGCGTAATTGGCACGGTACAATTGCTCCAGCTCCTCATATTCACAATCCTCTTGCTGGCGCTGCTTTTGTCTGAGAATCTTGGTCTTGTCGTTTCGTGTCCGTTTGTAATTGCCCTTGTTCTCTCTCGTTGATCTGCCCAGGTATATCGTCTAGGTCCGGTTCTTCTCATTCATCGCTGCCTCGCACTCTTCGTCATACCAGCCGTCCTCGAGAGTTGATGCGCCAAGCCTCTAGGCCGTGGGTAGTACGTTTCAAGCTATTCCCAGACTGCACATTCTCCGCAGTCTGGGGGTCCCGGAGCCGCTTGATGTTGAGCCGTGAGGCTCGGCGATGTCACGCGTGGTATACGGTCGACAATTTTGAGAGCAAGGATACCGCAACAAAGTAGTGGTCCGAGCAAATATCCGCATCGCGATTAGTGTGTACGTTTGTAATGACTGAGAAGAACTGATGAGAACTCGGTCATGTGGTTTTGTGGATATCCTTTTGGGGAAAGAAGGTTTTTCGAACTGACAGTCCTCGGGAAGCTTCGAAGTTTACGCATCGCTGGCCGTTGGTGATCGTCACGGTGTGCAGGCTGTGTGGGCCGATTACCGGCTTGTACACGGTGACAAAAAAGTCCGGCCACATTTTTTTGGGGTCGCCTGTAGCCTACACGTCGCATCTCTCTGGTGCCATCTATATGTCAAATGAAAGGGTTAACTTTGCTGCCCAAAGTGGCAGAGTTTCGTTTCTGTGTAGTTTGTTCACATTGAGTTGTGAGCCATGGCAGAGTTAAGAGCAGCTGTTATCGCTGAATATGTGAAAGGGTACAAACTCGGACACATATTCAAACACCTAAAACCGCTCGGAATCAACCGGAAATTCGTGTACCGGACAATAAATCGGTACCTAGAGACTGGAGGCACCAAGGACAAGGCACGATCTGGACGACCAAGGTCTGTGAGAACTCCAAGGCTGAAAAAGATTATACGAGACCGGATTCGCCGGAATCCCGCCCAATCTGCACGGAAGCTGGCCAGAAACCTTAAAATGAACCGAGAATCAATCCACCTGCTTCCGCGCAAGGATTTAAAACTTACACCGTACAAAAAACAGGTGGTTCATGGTTACCAAAGCTACAAAGGACAAGAGGTACCAACGGTCGCGGGAGTTGCTGGGTTGGCGCGCATATGACGAGATTATTTTTTCGGACGAGAAGCTGTTCGTTTTGGAGCAAACAGTCAATCGCTAAAATGATCGAGTTTGGAGTGTGAGCCTCCAGCAAGCTCCTGCGGACAAGCTGAACGTTTCCCGGTTCCAAAATAAGACATCAGTGATGGTTTGCGGAGCCATTTGCAAGAGAGGTAAACTGCTTCTTATTTTTATCGAGAAAGGGGTGAAAATCGACGCAGCGTACTACCTGAACACGGTTTTGGATAAAAATGTTCTGCCTCAAACTAAACTTTTGTTTGAAGACGATTACTACTGCTTCCAGCAAGATGGCGCCCCATCCCACACCGCAAAGGTTGTTCAGGCGTGGTGTGAGGAAAACTTGACCGATTTCATTTCGAAGAATCCGCCGTCTCCGGATCTGAATCCACTGGATTATTTCGTGTGGGGATACATGATGTCGAAGCTGAACGACTATAAAATTACAAATTTGGAGCAATTCAAGCGAGTTATCACGAAAATCTGGGACGAGATGCCGATGGAGCACGTGCGCGCCGCTTGCGACGACTTTCCGAGACGTCTGAAGCTGGTTCGATCAGAGAAAGGTGGTGTAATTCCGAGATATCGTCTGTGAAGTATCTTTATGAGTTACTGAATAAAGCTATGAAAGCCAGATTCAGATTTTCTTCTTATTTTTTGAAATATTGAGATTTTCCTGTGTGACCGGACTTTTTTGTCACCCTGTATATATCTTTCATACCGAGGATACTATAGCTGTAGAACCGCCTTTATTCTCAACAAACACAACTTGTCGATGATCGCCTGCCACTTGATCACACGACACCGCATTTTATAGTTCAGCCGTCCACTCCGGATCAGACGCTGTTTGAGCCGCTTCTAGCATGGATAACAGATGCTCAGGTAAGCTTCCTTCCTAGAAGAACAGCTCCCCCTCCCTGTCAGCATACGACCAAGCTCCCAACGGCTCACCGATTTTCTCTTGGTTGCTCGTATCTCAGTCAGTACCACGTGGAGTTAGGGATAGGAGTTGACGGGAATCCTGCTTTGGACCACAATGGAGTCTATTTTATGGCAACTAGTACGGGTGTACTGCTGTTACGCACTGCCCAGCCGTTTACCAACCGGAAAAAAGAGCAGTAGAATCTATATATAAGCGTGAAGAGGTCTCTTTCCACGGTGTCAAAGTAACCTTTCTTTCGATTATAGTCGTTAGAGATGCAGAAGTAGACTCGGTTTTTGATAACAACTTTTGTAACACTTCCTTCTTTCCTTTTCTAACATAGCCGGCACTGTTATTGAGCTATACAAAGAGAAAGCCATTGATTTATTGTACATTGAAGATCCCAAATTAGTCATCAGGGGCAATCCTTGTGCAACTTCACTAGCTCAAATCCATCACGGAGGAGTAACTACGAAATGTGCGGTTGTTTAAGCTCATTTCCAAGAGCATTTTCATTATACCAAGAACATTTTGGAGTATGTCAACATTTTCTATGATTTAACTGTATTGGTTTTTTGTCTCAACATTGTATCCATCTTTTTTCTTGTCCTCATTGATGTGATTGTTGATACCAGGCCCGGATTTGAGAAAGGGCAAAGGGGGCAAATGCCTTGGGTCTTTCGACACAAGGGGCTCCCTTTGTCCTGAGCCAGACTTGAAGACATAGAGAAGACATTTTTTTTGCTCGTCACTTTCGTCAAGCGTTGAGTCATTTTAAGATTTAAAATTTTCTTATCTCTATTTTTTTAAGAAAAGAGAGGATCCCACAAAAATATCAGCCCCGGGTCCCCCAGCACCTAAACCGGCTCTGGTTGATACCAAGTCTTATCTCTAGATATATTTTGTCTCTTACTTTTCTTTATCTGGGTTTTATTTGTCTTGTCTAAAGATGTAATAATACTGTTGACAACTTAGCATGAAAAACTTCATTTTTCCGCATTTTTGGTGACCACAATCATCTCACAGTGCAACCCGACTCTGCAATCAGACGGTTTCAAAAATCCGAATCAATAAAAGTGTTTGCCGAAATCTGACTTCACGCCTCCTTTGGATTGGGTCCAGCTTTGCGGCCCAACATTTGAATGCTCGCCACAGGATGCACAACGTAGAAAAGTACACAGCAAAGAAGTGCACTGCACCCTCGGGACTGCAGGGTTTTGTCACAATCGCATATTACACTGGCAGGCCTACTGCTGGCGGCACTCGATTCCAACAGTTTGTCCCTTAATCCGGTTCACTGATATGAAATGATCCCAAAATATGCCGGAACTGTGGGGAGATAATGCAGCCTACGCAGAGGGAGGCCCGCCCAACGTCATTGCCAGTTTCATATTTTCCCACTTAAATTAATATGTCAGCGTGCTTGATGGCCTGTTCGAGTCGGAATGGAAAGCGAAAAAAAAGGACAGATATGGGAAAACGAACGGCTGCGTAAATAAGGATGTTCCGAATGAAAGGTTTTTTCATGGAGTAACCATTATGTTGTATTGGAATGGGATGGAAAATCGAAAAGGTGATGGTGGTGTGACCAACAGAACAGAAACGCTTTATTTAATCGAAGAGAAATAACACTCCCTTGAATGATGTTTATAATCAATGAACTTTCACGTACGGACGGACGATAACTAAATCAACACGACTTTTCTCCATTTTTCATTTCCTCTTTTGCGCTAATGCACGGGAAGGTCTGGATCATTTCATTCCCATGTCTTGTTTGTTCCCCGGCCAATCTGTTATCTAAAATTTATTTAATATGATAAAACGTGCACAAACATTTGCAAAGATGGTGACACATGCATTTGTGCGATCGCAGCGCAGCGGTCAGCTCGAGGGAATAGATATTCCACGACATGGCACAATGTTGGCTATGGCTATACACGTTTCGCCTCTTCATACATGGGTGTAAGCAACTCCGGGTCAAAGCGATGAGAGAAAGCAGCCAATTTTTGAAAACATGGGAAAAATAATAAAATATATTTATTGCTAGCATGCTGCAGGAATAAATTATCCACGAAAATGCGAAACGGCACAGCGGGTCAGCTCAGTGAGAGATGAACGAGAGACGACCACAGCAGGTTCCGGACCTGGAGGCGATGTAGAATGTTCCGCATCCAATGATCCTGTTTTGTGCAGGATGAAGTTGTTGGATAAAATTACCCCGGTTTAAAACATCGAGATTATCTTCTGCGTACTTTTCGGTACGAGAGCCGGAAAAAGAGGAAACAAACCATATTGCATCAAATGATGTTGCAGTTATATAACAATAATAATACCATTTTTGATCGCAAAGTTTCTACGCCAATCGTGCTTACAGGTAAATTAGTTAGCCGAATGTTTTAGTTTGGATTCTACACACGCTACAGAAATATTAATTAAATCAGAGTATATATTTATTCATATCGTAGATCCATATTGAGCTTCGACTGATGAATGATAAGAAACAAAAATAGTAATTTCATAGGGCTTTGACAATTTATACGTTATCGCTAAAAACAAATTATTCAAGTGGACAGTTCAAATATTCTTTTCTTTATGGTTCTCATTCCGTTTATTTAAACCGGTCATTTTTTTCTGATAACCACGAACTGGCGAAACTATTTGCTTACGGTTGAGGGTCATGAACGGAAGCATGCCGTCACGACTTTTCCATTCCTTCGGGTGGTGAAATAATGGCAACGGAAGCTTCGGCTGCCATGCTCTTTGTCATCACAAAAAGCTCGTCCGTGAATTCTGAGTGTGGAAGTTCAAAGGAAGGTGGGAAGGAGTGAACTGTGGGACCGACGATACGATGGACAACTGCCGGTTTTTTTTTTTTCTTTTCAGCAGCTGTCTTGTAAGAATTATTTGGCAATGGAACCCATCCGAAAAGTAGGTCTACTCTGCAAATGGTTTTCCGGGGGTGACCTCTTTTGTTGAATATTCAAACACGGTTCAAAATGACAAGCGTCACACAAACAGTGATGAATTTATTTACGTTTAATCGAACTGAGCGAAAGTGCCAACCAGTCACTGTTCCCCACACAATTGAGTACAATACGAAAATCAATTGTTTCTATGTCTAATACATGCCTTGAACACAGGATCTGGCAAATCAAACAATCAATCCGAAAGATCGAAACATTTATCAGGCAGGACAAAGCAAAGCGCATATAACAGATTGAACAAAGATTTAATAAATCTTAAATATACTCCCGTCCTGACCCGATCGGCATACATAGTCATGAGATATACGACAACGAAATAAGCAACGACAGCAGAGCACTGCCATGAATTATGAATGAACCATAATTCTGAGACAATAAGTTGTATCAATTTCCACGCTAGCTGGCTGTTCAATTGAGTGTGCCGCAGATTTATTGATATTACTTAAACACATGTTATGAATAGAGGAAAAATACCCTGCTGAAAGGATCTACTCGGTGGAACGAAGGAGCACGTTCAACCACACGATGACAGAGAAAGGTCTCCTCCGAAATGATATCGATTTCTTTGTGTTGACGGGTGCAAAAGGGTGCAGGACTGGTTAGACTTCATGAACTCGTATATAGATTTTTTTTTTCGTTTGAGGTCATTCGTTTTCTAATTTTTGTTTAAATTGAGCTGTCGCTTTGTATACGGTTTGCAATTTCTCGATGTATTATGATAAATATTGTGTCATGACAAACAATAAAAAGAAATATCACTAACTTACTAAAAAATTTAATCCGAAAAGTGAAAAGCAATTCTAAGCAATATGTAATAAATTTTGTGAACTTTTCAGTTGGCATCACTGAAACTTTGCACTGACAGTATTATATGCAAATTGGCCGAAGACACTCTACTGGTCAAACAGACCGTTTTGGCTCTAGAAATAGTTTTTATCATCAATAGATACTCAGCTCAGTGAATTTGATTTATGTCAATACAAAGTCCTAACGGATTAATTGTTCTCGGAAAATTGTAAATAACAATTTTGTCCTTTTTCAAGTAATTAATTTTGTTGACACTTTTGAGAAGTAATGTAGAGAGCCAGTGGCATTCAAATTCAACCAAATTAGATTATTAGTCAGATCGTCGACAGAAACTGGTTAACGTTCTGCAATTCAATAAATTTTACAGCAAAGGTTAGTTATCGTTAAGAAAATGAACCTCTTTAAACGTTGTGATTCAGAAAAAATTCTATTATATGTGTCTCTAAGCCCATGGCAAGTGTGAACAAAAAGAGATAGTTACTTTGTCGTCCTTACTAACTCGGCCGACATCCGGAGGCCACATTATTTTACACCTTCACCACGCTACTCGAAATAGAATAAGTAATAATGAGAAAACAATTAGATTTTTGTGAATCTTAAACTACTTTACTTCACTTTGTTGGCTAACGGACCGTTCACCGGTCTAGGGTCGAACGAATTAGAGATGTCCAGCTTCTTCTGTCTTGGGCAGCTGCTCTCCAGTCTCCTCGTACACCAGCAGATCGTGCATCTTCTTCCACCGCGCACATCCACCGCGTGTAAGGCCTACCACGGAGCCGACGGCCTCCTCCTGGTTCTCTACTGAAGATAGTTTTGGCGGCCCTCTTGTCAGGCATCCTGGCTACATGTCCAGCCCACTGAAGCCTGCCCCGCTGTATTACCTTCACTATATCAGCATGTTTGTATACCTGATACAACTCGTGATTCATGCGTCTGCGCCACACTCCGTCTTCCAATTTACCGCAAAGTATCGATCGCAGAGCTTTACACTCGAAAATTCCGAGCAGTCATCGATCAGCTTCCTTCAGCGTCCATGCTTAATGTCCGTAAAGGGCCACCGGGAGTGTCAGCGTCCTATACAGCGCTAGTTTTGTGCGAGTTTGCAATCTACGGGACCTTAGCTGGTTCTGTAGTCCGTAGAAGGCTCTGTTCGCAGGTGAAACTCGTCGTTCCACTTCACGGCTCATATCGTTGTCACATGTCACAAGCGTACCAAGATAAACGAATTCGTCAACCACTACAAATCGTTCCGCATCTATCTCCACCTCACCACCAACACCACGGGGACTCCCACGCTCTCTGCCAGCTACCATGTACTTCGTTTTGGCAGGGTTAATGACAAGTCCCAATCTCGCTGCTTCTCCTTTAAAAGGTACGAAGGCCTCCTCCTCCTCCGCGGCCTTACGGTTGATACTGATGATATCGATGTCGTCCGCAAAACCAAGAAGCATGAGAGATTTCGTGATGATCGTATCTTTTCTTTCCACGTTTGCTCTTCGTACTGCACCTTCAATGGCGATGTTGAATAGTAAGTTAGAGATCGCATCCCCCTGTTTCAGTCCATCCAACGTTACGAACGCGGCTGATGTCTCGCTAGCTATCCGCACGCACGATTTTGATCCCTCTAGCGTCATACGACTCAGCTTAATTAGTTTCGTAGGGAAACCGTGTTCCAGCATGATCTGCCACAGCTCGTTTCTTTTAACTGAGTCGTATGCCGTCCTGAAGTCCACAAACAGATGGTGAGTCGGTAAGTTGTAATCCCGGAACTTATCGAGGATCTGTCGTAGGGTGAAGATTTGATCCGCCGTGGAATGCTCCTGTCGAAAACCAGCCTGGTATTCGCCAACAAAGGACTCCGTTAACGGTCTCAATCCGAAGAACAGGATACGGGAGAGCACTTTATATGCGGAGTTGAGCAACGTTATGCCTCGATAGTTGCCACAATCCAATCGATGGCCCTTCTTATAGATAGGGCATATGAGGCCTTCCAACCAGTCGTTCGGTATTTGTTCACCCGCCCAGATCCATAGTATTATCTGGTGGATCGCATAGTACAGCCGCTCGCTTCCCGCTTTTAGAAGTTCGGCCGGGATACCGTCCTTCCCAGCGGCCTTGCCATTTTTCAGCTCACTAATCGGCTTTTCTACCTTCTCCTGTGTTGGTGGCTCCACAGCTTGTTCGTCACTCATAATCGTAATCCTGTTTCTGCTCTGCTCATCCGGCTCCTCACCGTTCAATAGCGCCTGAAAATGCTCCTTCCACCTGGCTGCAACCGTCGGTCTATCAGTAAGCAGGTTGCCGTCCTTGTCATTACACATGACCGGCACAGGAAAATTCCTGCTTCTGACTCTGTTGACAGTTCTATAGAATCTCCGCACGTCATTTTGAGCATAACTGTCCTCTACGCTGGCGAGCACCTGCTCCTCGTACTCGCACTTCTTCCGACGATGGGTTCTATTTTCGGCAGCTCTTGCCACCCTGTACCTCTCTCTGTTCTGACGCGTAGCCGCAGTGAGCATGCGGCTCCTGGCACGGTTCTTCTCATCTGTCGCTCTCTAGCACTCGGCATCGTACCAGCCATCAGGCTATCTTCCACGCGTCGTACCTACCACCTCTCTCGCAGTCGTTTCGATGACGCCGTGGATACTGCTGCACAGCCCATTTATGTCTTCTAGTCCTTCCTCCTGCTGTTCTGCGATCCGTTGATCCAGCTCACTGGCGTATTCTACTGCCACACCATCAGCTTTCAACCGCTGAATGTTGAAACTCGTCGTCCTCTCTGTGCGAGATCTCAGCGAGTTCGACAACCGTGCGCGGATCTTACAAACGACGAGATAATGGTCAGAGTCAATGTTTGATCCCCGAAAAGACCTAACATCAGTAACATCCGAAAAGTGCCGACCGTCAATCAGTACGTGATCGATCTGTGAGCAGGCTTCTCCATTTGGATGCCTTCAGGTATGCTTACGAATATTCAACCGTGGAAAATAGGAGCTACATATGGTCATTCCCCTGGCCGCGGCAATGGTTATCAGCCTCAGGCCGTTTTCATTGGTTGACGAGTGGAGGCTATGTCTTACAATGACCAGACGGAAGAATTCTTCCCTCCCAACCTGGGAGTTTGCGTCTCCGATGACGACTCTTACGTCGTGTTTTGGGCACTTGTCATAGATTCGCGCAAGCTTGTCATAGAACTCATCTTTGACTTCATCGGATTTGTCGTTTGTCGGTGCGTAGGTAAACTGTAGTTGAAGAATTTGCCCTTAATCCTCAACACTCATATACGGTCAATTACGGGCCTCCACCGGATGACTCTTGTTTTTTGATTTCCCAGCATTACGAAACCGACGCCCCGTTCCGCTGCTTTGCTGCCACTGTAGTAGATGTGGTACTTTAAAGAAGTGCGTGCAATAGGGTCTACTGCACGGAATTCCCTTTCTCCGGAATTTGGCCACCGAACCTCCTGAATCGCTGCGATTTCGACTCCCTGCCGCTGTAGTTCTCGAGCAAGCAAGCCAGCCCGCTCCGGTTCATTGAGAGATCGGACATTCCAAGTACCCAATTCCCAATCGTTTACCTTAATCTTTTTCCGTGTTCGTAGCCTAGTTCTCTGCCGATTAAACCGTTCCGTTTTTCTAAATTAGTTGTTCATGGTTGAAAAAAGGTTTCGGTAAGCTACTTTACCAGGGTCGCGATACCTACATCCTGCTGATGGGGCTGCCATCTTAAGGGTAGCTGGCGGGATACAGCATTCCATAATTCAGCCACCCGCTCCGGGTCAGACGCTTTTGTACGCCGCCCCTAATATGGGGTTACAGCCGCGTACGACCCCCTTCCCAGTCAGCATACGACCATAGTTTCAACCGAGGGTCGGTTTCCCGATCTCCGCCAAGGTTACTCGTATTCCGGTCGGCACCACGTGGAGGTTGGGATAGGAGTTGCTGGACAGAGGTGAATGGCCTCATTAGGGACTCAAGTTACACGTGTTCAGCCATCTTAAACATAAATATAAAATTTGCTAACGCAATTGATCTTATCAACCTAGTCATCCTTGATTCGAGATTGTTCGACTGTAATAGGGCCAAATACCATAAAATATTGGTTTTATCGGAAACAGAATGATGACCAAAGGCCACTCTTGAATACAGCTTGAAATAGCCAAATAGGGTAATATTCGGATTTTGGCCCGCTTTAGGAAATGGTTGTACAATTTGAAACTCGATTTTTTCGACATAAATAACTGGTCTATCATGCAGTTGTGAAGAGCGAAATGTCTACTTTGAAAAACATCGTTCAATAATGAAAATTATTGAAAGATATCCTAAAAATGTCAAAACTTCAACGGAGTAATAAAAAGGTATTTTGAACCACCAAGTCTATAATTTTGCCCACCACGATATATATTTAGAATGATGTGTGGAAATATTTTGAACTAATCTTATTTTAGACCATCATCGGTCCTTCCAGAGTAATAATAGTGGATTTGAAGAGGACACTCTTCTGGTAATAAGATTTCGTTATATTAGGCATCTGAAAATAAAAAAAGAACGAAAAGAATCAATTCTAGAATTCATTTTGAAATTTATAATAGCAACGTCCAATTTCTGTAAAACAGACAAAAATTTCCTAATATCATAAGGTAACCACTTCACAGGGTTTCAGAGATTATTCATTTTAAATCATGTTCTGCAATCAATCCTTTATCTATATTACATACTTCTTCCTCGAATCAACTTTCAATCAAAACTCTATGGAGCAAAACTATTTCAAATCGCCTGGAAATACGCGAAAATTTAATCGACCATTTTTGATTTGAATGAAACTTTGCACACGTATTTGGCTTAGCAAACTGAGCATTTTCACAGGTGGAGTGATTTTTTACACCCATGAGTTACATTCTAAAAGGGCTTATGCCTTTTGGCACAGGTTTTATTTGAAGCATTGTAGCCCAGAAACCGTTGGTTGTATAGAGAAACTGTCAGAGAATGAGTTGTAGGGAATAAAAAATGCACCATAAAAAAATATACACTGTACAAAAAAATTTTTTTTGACCAAAAAAATTAAAAATAAACATCAATTTTCAATTTAAAAATAAAGAGTTGAATTTTTGTTTTATTTTTTTTTTAACTTGACGATAATACGCAACTTTTTAAAAACAGTCCAGGATGGAGAAATGAAAAATATTTTTTTCTATGGTAGATTAATTTTTTTATAAAAAATCTAATTCAAACATTTTTCAAAATATTTGTATTCTGATGATTTTAAAAGATGCAGAGAGTCATTTTAAATCAAAAAGCTCTTGGTAGTAAACATTCTAAAGGCATTGGTTTTCGAGTTATATTTAATTTAAGCTCGAAAAATTATAATTATTTAGGAAAATACACGTTTTTCTTAATTTGTCCATGGTTCTCCAGAGAGAAACATACGTTTATTGGAATGCTTGATCAAAAATATACAATCCATTCTTTGACAACAAAACGATTGAGCGAACGGTTCTCAAGAAAAGAGTTAAATGTTCTAAGTGATATAAATATATATAAGAATCAAATATTTATTTTCGAGTTTTATTATCTTAGGAACATTTTTTTCTATGACATAGATACTTTACAGAACTAGTTTCACCTTATATTTTATATACATCATAAGTAAATGATTCGTCATCTTTTGAAAACAGCCTCGTTTGTATCTTATTTTCTGAAATCGGAACAAAAGAGTAATACTTTTGTGTGGCAGCTATTATTATAGATTTTTTGAAAATATTGCTCGATTCTGTTACTCCTTGTTCATATTCTTCATATGATACCCAACTAAATGACATTTTTGATGAATTTTTATTATTTTGCTGATCAGACCAATCATACAATTCTTCTGCGCTTGTAATGGGATGTTCATGTTCTTTAGCTAAACTTGCATTTCCTGCCATTCGTTTTAATATGCCACAATTTTTTTTTTTTTTTAGGGGGGATTTGTTAGTAGCTTAAGTATTTATGATAAATATTAGTTAATAATGAGTATGCGTGTCCAATCACACATGATGCCTTCTCAACACTGTTAGAAATTTGTAATTTTAATTGTTAGGATTTGTTTGCTTTCGCAATTAGGACTTATCATTCGTAGGGATTTAAACCTACTTGTCAGAAAAGGGGAAGTAAACTTACAACTACTTTAATTGCTAACTTATTGGCTATAAAGAGAGCTTATCGTAGCAATTAAGGATTGCAACGATTTTTGTCGAAAATTGTTAATAATTTTATTTGACATAGCTTCTAATGGTTCAACACCAGTAAGTCTATGTAATTCGAGTGTACCAAACCAAGGAGGACGCTTCAAAATCATTTTCAGAATTTAATTCTGAATCCTTTGGAGCGTTTTCTTCCTTGTTGAACAGCAACATGACCAGATCGGTACAGCATAAAGCATTGCTGGTCTAAAAATTTGTTTGTAAATCAAAAGTTTGTTCTTTAAACAAAGTTTAGAATTCCTGTTAATGAGAGGATATAAACATCTCGTAAATTTGATGCACTTGGCTTGTATACTCTCAATGTGCTCTTTGAAAATAAGTTTTTTTATCATAAATTAGTCCCAAGTATTTAACCTTGTCGGACCAACTTAAAATAACCCCATTCATCTTGACAACGTGATTACTGTTTGGCTTGAGGAAAGAAGCCCTAGGCTTATGCGGAAAAATTATCATTTGAGTTTTAGAAGCATTGGGAGAGATTTTCCACTTTTGCAAGTAGGAAGAAAATATATCTAAACTTTTCTGCAATCGACTGCATATGACACGAAGACTTTTTCCTTTTACGGAAATGCTTGTGTCATCGCAGAGCAATGACTTTGTGCATCCTGGAGGCAAATCAGGAAGATCTGAAGTAAATATGTTGTACAGGACTGGACCCAAGACTGAACCTTGAGGCACACCTGCTCTGACAGGGAATCTATCAGATTTTGAATTCTGATAGGCAACCTGCAGAGTTCGATCAGTAAGATAATTTTTTAAAATTTTGATTAGGAAAATTGTAAAATTAAAAGTTTGCAATTTCGCAATCAAACCTTTATGCCAAACACTGTCGAATGCTTTTTCTATGTCTAAAAGAGCAGCTCCAGTGGAATAACCTTCAAATTTGTTAGCTCGTATCATATTAATAACTCTGAGCAATTGATGAGTTGTGGAATGCCCATGACGAAATCCAAACTGTTCATTTGCAAAAATTGAATTTTCGTTGATGTGTGACATCATTCTGTTAAGAATAATTCTCTCAAACAGTTTACTAATTAAAGAAAGCAAACTGATTGGTCGATAACTTGAAACTCCAGCTGGGTTCTTACCCGGTTTTAAAATTGGAGTAATGTTTGCATTTTTCCATAATTTGGGAAAATATGCAATTTTGAAGCAGCAATTGAAAATTTTCACTGAAAATTCCATTGTGCTCTCAGGGAGATGTTTGATTGGTATATTAAAGATTCCATCGTCACCAGGTGCTTTCATATTTTTGAAATTTTTAATAATTGATTTAATCTCATTCAAGTTAGTTTCAATTATTTCTGCAGGTAAAAAAATCTGGGAAGAAATTAAATCAAATTGACGTGAATATGCAACCAATTGCATCGCATGAGCCTTTACCATGAGAAGTCGCAAAAAAATGCCACTCTGCATCGACGTTATATTCTGTTTTGAACTTGCAAAGACTTGCAAAGTTTTTTCTATTCTTATATTGTGAGGCAGCTCCATCAGACATTAATATCGCTTTTTTCTACTCTATTGTTGTTTTCAAAAAACTCATTGATTTGGCAATGAACACCTGAACCGCAACAGTACCATGATGGAGTACTTCCGATATTATGATGAAGCTTATATTCCTAAGTGTTCCAGATTTGAATAGTAAACAACGAAGGGATGAATGGTGGCTTGACTATTATTCCAATAACTTCACCAATCACAAATTGATAAAGACGTATTAAAATGAACTTGACTGTTCAATATTTTTAATTTTGCAATAACGTTTTTTTTTTATTTGCGTAAGCTTGATGTGCACCGATGATCAGGAAAGGGTTTACAGCATTTGGGCTTGGTGTATTTTTATAAAACATTCGGCAAGGGGGTACGTGTAGGTAGGCTTAGGTTAGCGCTTGAGTTATTTATCCAATCGTTTTGTTGTCAGAGAATGAATTGTATATTTTTGATCAAGCATTCCAATGAACGTATGGTTTTTGCTGAAGAACTATGAACAAATTAAGAAAAACGTGTATTTTCCGAAATATTAATAATTTTTAGAGCTTAAATTTAAAATAACTCGAAAACCAATGCATTTAGAATGTTTACTACCAAAATCTTTTTGATTCAAAATAACTTTCTGCATCTTTTAAAATCATCAGAATACAAATATTTTGAAAATTGTTTGAATTAGAATTTTTATAAATAAATTAATCTACCATAAAAAAATATATTTTAATTTCTCCATCCTGGACTTTTTTAAAAAGTTGCGTATTAACGTCAAGTTTCTTTAAAAAAAAATAAAAAAAAATTCAACTTTTTTTTTTTAATTGAAATTTAATGTTTATTTTTAATTTTTTTTTGGTAAAAAAAAATTTTTTTTTGTACAGTGTAAATTTTTTTATGGTGCATTTTTAATTCTCTACAACTCATTCTCAGACAGTTTTTCTATACAACCAACGGTTTCTGGGCTACCATGCTTCGAATAAAACCTGTGCCAAAAGTCATACGCCCTTTTAGAATGTAACTCATGGGTGTAAAAAATCACTCCACCTGTGAAAAATGCTCAGTTTTCTAAGCCAAATACGTGTGCAAAGTTTCATTCAAATCAAAAAAGGTCGATATTCGACCATCGGTCATTTCGCGCGATTTGTCTCAAGTACTGTCAAAATAAAAGTAAATTAACCTAACTATAATGGACTTCTTTCCTATAGTGGGCATCCCGCCAGACTTAATCAATTTATGCGAAAACTTGGTGGATTTTCAGAAAACTTCCATTGAGAAACATCTTGTCCAGCCAGCTAGCATCACAAACATTTGGAAATTCCGATTGATGTGAGGGAAAATGGACCTGGAGATCTGATGGGTGGTCCACTATAGAATAACAAAGCGAAGGGTTTTTTTACCGGTTATTCCTCTCGAACTTTAAATTGACAAAACAAAATCTTTGGATCCTCAAACAAATAAGGTAAATTCCGACCTAAGTGTTATATCCGACTATGAAACAACTAGGGTAAAACTACCATGGATGGACCAATTCCTCCAGTAGACCGCCCTAACAAAAAACTGTTTATTCTCTTGTATAAATTGGAAGTTACAGATGTTTCTTGTGAGTCTGATGCAGATAAGGTGGATAAGATGATCCCCGATGGAAATTTACTGATGATCCCTCCAGTTTTCGCATAAATTGATTTAATTGGACTAGTGGTCCACTAAAGGACGTGATCCATGCAAGATAGTTTTACTCGCTGGAGAAGCAGAGCAAAATGTAGGGTAAATTAACCTATAGTGGACCCTTTTGCTTTATCAACCTATAGTAGACCACCCACCCCTCAGATTAACTCAATTTCTTTTAAAAATAAATAAGAATTTATAAATGTTTGTGATGCAGAGATGTTTCCTGATAAAAATTTTCTGAAATTTTCTTACGTTTTTACTAAAATAAGTTAATCGGACGAGTGGTCTACTATCGTACTGCAAAGAAAAACCAATTTGCTATCAGCTCGGCTCGTTTCACGGCAAATTAACCTGTAGTGGATCCATCAGATTAGCTATACACTAAAGTCGCTTTTTACGCGGGGAATACGTGCCGCGTAAATTCCGGAATCCGCGGAAAAAAAACGCGTAAGCTCCGGAATCCGAGTGAAGAAATTACGGTATCCGCGTAAGAAAAAAAAACCGCGTAAACTCCGGGATCCGCGTAAAAAACTCGTGAATTTCGGAATCCACGTGACAAACCGCGTAAACTGCGGAATCCGCGTTAAAAACCGCGTAAATTCCGAAATCCGCGTAAAAAAAGCTGCGTAAAAAGCGACCTTAGTGTATTTCTCCTTACATAAATCCAAATTAATAGATGTTTGTTTAGAGATTGGATAAATAAAATGTTTTCCTATGGAAGTTTTCTGAAAATCCCTCGAGTATTTGCATTGAATTGAATTAATCTGGTGGTGGTACACTATAGGAAAGGGGTCTACTATAAGTTGATTTACCCTATAAATGTTTCTCGTCATTCCAATGCAGACCGGCTAGATAAGATGAACGCATAAATTGAGTTGATCTGGTGGGTGGTTTACTACAGGGTCTAGCTTAGCTTACCCTCCTGATCGTTTTGCTAAATAGGCAAACAATTTTCCGCTTTTTATGATCTAATTATAGTGAACCACTTACCAGATTAACCCAATTCATCACATCTGCATCACTAACATTTCAAAATTCCGAAACAGAGGTAATCTAACGGCTGGTACACCATAGGCAGTGTTCTTAGTCTCACTCTTAAACAGCAGGCAACACCTAAAGTGAGGTTATCTTATGTCGAATTCTTATTCGCGGTGTAGCTTCACTCGGACTACACTCAGGAAGTTACCCACACATTCACACGTATTAGTCAAAACTAGTTTGTTTTGGTTCTCGTTCCGCGTGGTTAATTTTTTTTTCAGCACATTTGCGAGATGGAAATATGAAATGGAAACGAGACAAAGTGACAATGGCGATAATGACCAAAACAAAACAAATTGACAGCTATCCCAATAATTACGCATACCAATGCAACTATACTGAATATGTTTTATTTTAAGCTGCAAAGTGTAGTCCGGGAAAGTGTAGCTACACCGCGAAAACGAATTCGTTGCCGATATCACACACTGGAGCATTCGCCATTCAGGCTATTTCTCGTTCTTTCTCGTTGTCTTTCTTGCTCGCATTTTATCCCGAGATCGTATGCACACACGCGCGTCTACTCGCGTGTATTCCCCTTCTCGCAAGTACAACCAGCCGAGTACAATTGTTTCAAGATGCATTACGATAGTTGCGGAGGGACAAAAAAAAACATTTCAAATAGGGTAACGGACTACTTCAGTAGCGGTTTGTTTCGGCTGGTTTTGCATTAGACTGCTACAAAAAAACTTACCAAAGCAGTCCCTACACGTTCTAGTTTGCGATACTTTACAGATTTTTTCCCCACGATCGGCATGTCAAGTATCCGAGAAAATGCATCGACCATCTCCGGTTTGACCAAAATTTGTGAGTTGATGTATTTCGAGTCGGAACTTATAAGTACAAAGTGTTGTACCGATTGCTGGACCCCTCGGCCAATGGGACTGCCTCCACTTTTTGCGAATTTAGCAAAACACCTTTTTTATTTTGTGAATATCTTAGGACCCTGAAGATCATTTTGAAGGGTTTTAGATATAGAATCGAACTACGTGATCAATTTTTTTCTGCAGTGTTGCCAACATTGCATTTTTTTTCGATTCAGCACTTAATTTGAAATTTTCTCAAAATACCCCCCCCCCCCCCCTTCGATTTTGATTTTGACCACGCCAATGTGTTTAACAGACGATTTTACATAGGAATCACTTATCAGCAAAAAACAAATTGTAGCGTTCCAGAGATACAGCATTTTCAAAATTGCAAGATATTGGATTATTTCTACGCACAAAAGCGCTTCTACTTAAATTGCTGCAATCTTAATGGTATCCTAGCAAGCGTTTGTGTAATTGAAGAGTTGTTTCTTAGAGGAGATGAGGAGGTTGGCAGCACGGTCAACAATCAGTACGCGGTTCCTGCTTGCTGTAGTTTTATTTTGCAAATTATGAGTGTTATTCACAAAAAGAAATAGCAAAAATAGTACGTTATAGTAGAACTATGTGTGCCGTGTACGAATGTGATGGACGGACCTCGTCTAAGTGGATTATATGGTTAAATTTTATCAAACAAACAATCAAACTTAGGGCCTATTTGTGTGCGGTTTGGAACTATAGGTGTGAAAAAGATAGCACAAGTGTGTTTTTGCGGAAAGGCGGGTGAAAAACGCTATAGCTTGCATAAATACAAGCAACATGACCAAGAGAGTGATAAAGGAGTGAGAGCGAGACAGACAAAACCAGCTAAGTATCCTATGCCTTTCTTTTGCATTATCTGCATTTTTTGATTTGCTGCGACGGCTGACGAAAAAAAACTGTCAGCCGACATAACACTGATGCACAGGTTGATTGCTATGACGGTGTTTTGGTAGTGGTGTTCATGTTCACTACGCCACTAGTTATTACTGCGTTGGGACTCGTGTGTGGGATGACGATTAGTTTTTTATGTTCATTTGAATGTTTTATTGACGTGAAACTCATTTTTAAATAGGATTTATTAGAAACCCATTATAGGGAATGGGCATAATTTTATTGTGCCCGCGCGACACTGTTCGTGTTTTGTGAATTCTCTAGCTTTTGAATTTTTTACTCCCCGGTTAGTTTTTAATAATTATGCAAAATTTTCGTCACGAAACACACCCGGAACGATAAAATGAATAATGATTGCTTTGGCATTTGCAAATAGATTACGAAAGTTGTATTGTATTGTATTGCGTTTCCTACGCATTTTATCTAACTATCGGGCTTTGAATGCATGCATGTTGCCAAATTTTCAATTTAATAGGAATGTTTTTTTTTTTTGCGCCAAAGAAAACGACGTCATTTCCGATACGTTGTTACCATCCCTGTCCTTGATAGTTATATTTCGGGCCCCGACAAACACAAATTGTCTACATGAAAAAATTGTTCGTCGGATTTTCTACTCACCAATTTACGCGAAATAAACGGATTTATATAAACTTCGGCCATTATTCGTGTCTATGGCGCTTAACATTTACGATAACACTATGAATTTGTCGAGCTTGATAGCTTCGGTACGGTGAGGAAAATTTGTTAGATCGTACGCTAGCTAATTTTGTTTTTTTTTTTTAATTTAGTTTATCTTGCGTTCATGACTACACTTGTTTTTTTCCTTAGACATTCGTTACTTTTTAGATAACATTCTGTAAATTAATAAACCAGAACCATTTTAACCATAATTCAGATTACTGAAAATACGTTAAGACCAGAGCAGTTTATATTTGTCGAGTGTGTGTACCCGTGCGCTCGTATAGCTTTTTACAGTCGATACTTTCCAAGAGGTCGTATTATCTAAGGATAGCTCAACAACGCGCAACAGATATCTGTATAATGATGGTCACTTTACGTAGATGTAATATGAGTGACGAGGCGTCAGCGTGGATAGAACTTTGGTAAGATTGTGTAGCCGACTGGAATAAATAAATAAATGATATCTCTCGGAAGTAGTATAATGACCTCGCGCGGAGATGTCCGAAGATTTGAGTTTGTTCAAAATTGGTAATATGTCCCGTATACTCGCGCGTGCTTTATTTTTGCGGTGATACATTAGCAAACAGAATAAGTTAGGATCGCATTACGACTTTTGTGGCGGATATAACGGACCCATAGGCGCTCGAACTCAGCGCGCCGTTTACCAAAACGGACCCTGCTGCAAACCCTTCCCTTATCCACAACATCCCAGTGATTTTTCGTGGAAGTGCAGAGGTGTTCTCGGCTTCCAACAAAGTGAATATCACGTCAACATATTCCCATACACAATCCTTCATTGACCTGCATTCGGATGCGGCCGGCGCTGGTATTGCCCAATAAAAAGATTGAGGTCATCAGTTTTTACACATTGAGGATGCATGTTAGTCCCAGGCATCATCTGTTGGTTCTCTGTGTAATTACAGCTGATCTGGCAATAACGGAGTAGCAACCGCGGGCGGTCAATCATGCTCATGCTCATGCTCATGCGAAGAGTTGTTCCTTAGAGGAGCATCCGTTAAAAACAATTAGAATAAATCCAAACTTTTTAATATCATATTTGCTACGTAGCTTGGCTTGAACCCCTAGCCTTCCCCTCGTCAAATTTCGTCACAAAACTGCTAGTCGTTGCATGTTCGAGTCCCGGCTCGGGAGAAGACGGTTGTTATCAGTAGGAATCAGTGGCTGCGAAGCCTGTGTCCAGGCACGGGGAAACCACAGCACTCGAAAGCGCATATGGCCCATCTACTTACAAACACACCACGCAGGGCATTTCGTATAACCCTTAGTCGCGAGCTCAAGGCAAAACACTGGAGAGCCATTCGTAAACACGCTAACCGAGGATTTTTAACTTCGGCACATGAGGCAACCGAGGGCTAGCAGTTTCGTGGAACACACAAGCATTAGTCGCCACGAAGAGATTGACAATGGAACAATAATGGATAGTTGGATGTTAGCTATCGCATACAACCACCTGCAATATTTTTTTATATGTACTTTTGAAAAAATGAAGCGTTTGAGAATACACGTGTAGGCATGCGGGCTCCCGAGGGCTCACGAAGTTGAGAACATTCAGGTTTGTGTTTGCCGAATCTTTCGAAGGAGTGTTTTATCTAGAACACTGCGGGTTTTTCGTTTTGTATACGCACTGAAGGGCAATCTAAATACCCTCCGTGGCATCACTTGAAACACACACGCGTGTGGTGTGGTGGGTTTAGATATGCCTGGCTGTGTCAAATAAACAGAACAGAAAAAGCCACCTCCGCTCTAATCCTGGGTAAGAAGAAAAAGAATATAGGCAGATGAATGTTCTGATAGGCTTACTTGCTCTATGACGTGCTATGATATGAGCAAATTAAGATATTCGGTTATGATAAAATATTTTGGATGCGTTCGGAGATTTGTTTGAACATGTGGTCTTGAATGTAAATATGCAAAATTATGAAATGAAATCTGAAAATAGCATTTTTTTACGTTATTAATAATGTCACAAGTTGGTTTCAAAATTCGAATCATGGACAAAAGTGTACATTTAACAAAAAACAGTTTGAATTTAACCCTCTAGTGCCCAAATTAATTTCTAAACGGACTTCGATAAAATCACTATAAACCATTATAAACACTTTCTAAGTATTTATTGAAGCTTTTTGGAACTTCGACTGAAGCCCGCCAAATGGCGGCGTTGGGCACTAGAGGGTTAAATACGAAAAGTGTAACCAAAACTCTTCCGCAACCTTTCGTGAAAATGATTCTAGAACGGAATTTTTTGCGTTACATCATTAACGGATGCTCGTCTAAGGTACATCTCTTAGATTACACAAACGCCTGCTAGGATACCATTAAGAATGCAGCAATTTATGTAGAAGCGCTTTCTTGCAATTTTGAAAATGCTGTATCTCTGGAACGCTACAATTTGTTTTTTGCTGTTAAGTGATTCCTATGTAAAATCGTCTGTTAAACAGATTGGCGTGGTCAGAATCAAAATCGAGGGGGGGGGGTATTTTGAGAAAATTGCAAATTAAGTTTTGAATCGAAAAAAATGCAATGTTGTTCGATTCTACATCTTCAAAATGATATGTCAATATCACCTGTAGCTCTTCAGGGTCCTGAGATATTCACAAAATAAAATAGGTGTTTTGCTAAATTCGCAAAAAGTGGAGGCAGTCCCATTGGCCGAGGGGTCCAGCAATCGGTACAACACTTTGTACTTATAAGTTCCGGCCCAAAATACATCGACTCACAAATTTTGGTCGAAATCGGAGATGGTCGATGCATTTCTTCGGACACTTGACATAGAATGACCCATATAAAAAATCAAAGTTAACAATCGACTGCATATGATTTAAAAGCGTTCGTCGCAGATTTCCTAAAATTTAAATTTTTTGGATAGTCAATTCAGTTATTAAAGTCTTTTTTGAACAATTCAAAAACTTTTTCCAACATTGGAATGTTTTGAAATTTTGTATGAGGACATTTATAGAAAAGTCGAGACTTTCGGATTCTACACTAAACAAAATTCGAAGGTCAATTTTCCCCACGCTTTTTATTGAAGAGAATTTACAAATCCAAGAAAGTCGATTTTCAATGAAAAATTTCCTTTGGGGTAACACCAGATCTTGACGTTTTCATACATATCTAAGTTATTTGACGTAAAAGAATTCCTTTGCATTTTTTTCATCAGCCAAAAAAAAAGTGAAATCTTAATTGCTTTGAGGCTAGCGTTCCAGAAGACCGATTGAGCTGAAGTTTTGCATTGGAACTTTTTTGAGAAGACAAAACTTTTGAGGATTATTTCTACACCAAATTCGAAAGTCAAATTGTCCCCACACAACTAGTTGCTATCCTAATAACGAATAGTTTCTTTTGCTTAGCGCATAGTTATGTGGTGAGTTGTATATTGTACTGTTCCAACATAATTTTTATAATAAATATGTGATAAACACTACGAACATTACTGAACCCAAATAAATCTTTTGCAATGGTAGTTTGCAGGATTGCCTTTGCTGGAAAATTTTTCAATTTTGTTCTTCTGGAAATTAAACTTATTATAAAACTCATAGTGGCCAAAAGTGCAAGTCAACCATGGAACACAAACTACAACTGGAAAAAGAATATGTTTTAACAATTTTAAATTTCGATATTCTACCTACCTAATTAGCAGAAAAGTACTGAACGAGTTGAAAGCTTCAGCATCAAAAATGCTCAAAATTACCCAACAAATACTTCGGACAAAGTTTTGAAGTGGGGAATTGCGAGTAATTTGGTATTTCAGGAACAGCTTATATCTTTTCAGTCAAGGATAATCACATGATGATGGAAGTACAGATTGTAATTGAGGTGAATTATCAAAAGAAACCCTTCTCTTTCGAAAGTAAACAAAGTATAAGGCAGAAACAATAAACAAGCATGAAGTAAGTGCCAAGAAAATTAATCAATATCGGTAGACTGAATGCAAAACAGATTAAATATTTCTTTAATCGTGAAAGAAAAAAAAAATAGATACTTTTTTAATCGTTAAAAAAGGAATGTGTAAGTTTGTATTTTAAAAGAAGATAGATGATTTGTTTAGTATTTGATTGGACGAAAATTGCTATAGAAACGTTTTAAGCAGCAAATAATCAATTTCATCAATTTCACGAAAGTAGATAACCGTCTCATAACAGAATCGGTCTCTATTAAAAATAAGTTTAACTCGATTGCTGCAGAGATTCTAAATCATACTGTTTAATGACAAATTATGTTCTATCTGTCAATAATTCAATCGAATCAAACAGGTAAACAATAAAACCCTTCATTAGTTGACATCGGGAGAAAGCATCTACATTAACGTCACATTCTCATTTTTTATTTTTTTCTCTTTAATATCAAATGTTGACTTCCAATATATACTTGAATATAAAATCACTCTAATTTATCTGCCATCGCTCACTGATTGCCTCTATCAGTACTCGATTGAGCACAACGAACTGTGAAAATATCTAATCAAGCAAATTGATTGACCGTAGTGCACACAGTTTGTTCGCTTTTCCTCCGCCCCTCACTAGGCTTTCCGTTGCGGAGAAAGTTTGCCTTCATTGCTCCTAGCCCACCACACTGCTGCTGCGGGACATTATAGTTAGTGTTGAAGTTTTGTTTTATTTATTGTGTGTTGAAACATTGGTCAGAAAGAAGGAAGGTGGAGGACGCCCACTGGTTCGATTGGTGCTCACTATTACATGCTTCAGTAAGCAGAGCGATCGTTTGGCTAGCAGTCAACTAAGTTCCGGCCGGGGTTCACCTTAAAGCGACCTCACGAGCGTGTTTCTGCTGGCCAGAAGGGTAAAGTTGGTCGGAACAGAAAAAATAAAAGAAAAAAAAACTTCGAACCGATAAGGAAACGGACCTGAAAGGAACCGTACTGTTTTCTCGTGCTTACATTTTCTGCTCTCAAGTGGCCGAATAAACATACACAACCGGCTTTTGCCCGTTATGCCGCATCGGTACTCCATTTATGATGTATGAACCTTTATGCACTTTTTACACCCACCCAACCGTGCTACGGCAGGGTCTGCGGTCTGCTTTTGTCGTGCTTGCAATTGGTAGTTATTCTTGATTGGAGAAACACTACACACTTTTGTGGAATAATATTGTTTTAAGGTTATGTTTTAGTTCGATAATTCTTTTCTCCATTTAATTCTCTTGTGTAGAACTTACATGTTATATTTGTATAGCAAGTGTACGCTATACGTAATATAATCAGCTAAATTGAAAATGTTTCAGAAACGTGAGTAGTGAATTCTCACCGTTAGGGGAATTACTCGAACTGATGTCCAGATTATCCACCGCTGTTGCTTTCCGTATGTTTTATTCATGAGTGAACCAAGTTCCAGCTAGTGCACGTTGACAGGATATTTTCGCTCGATACTTGGGTGCAGCTGGCCGGGTTTAGTGGAAAATATAAATAGCAACGTAAGACGAACATAAAAATCTGCACTAATTCAGGACCGTAAACCGGCCTGTACTATAGTTTGCAAGATAACAGTAGCACAGTTCTTAGCATACGGAAACGTGGCATACAAGGCGAGTTTATGGCTCTACTTTATGTTTTCATAAGGAAGATTTTAAGCTGATATGCACCGGGGAATATTGTTTCCTGCACGCTTGGTTGCTGAGTCCATCCGAAGTTTCATTATTATTGCAGCCGACGACACTTGTTTCCTTTTTGCTGAGCAAGGTCAGAATATTGTTTTTATGCGACAGAGTCAAACAATTAAATTCTTATTTTGCTCATCCCGAAGGTCAACTATATATGTTCCAAAATCTAAACAACTGTTGCACGAATCATATTACCGATTTAAAAATAAATATTACAAACGTTTAAAAATAAATAACTTCAGCTTCGAAATGTGTTGTTTCCGATAAGACGCTTCGAGTTGCTCAGAACTGCCATCAACTGCAGACTTCTTCTCCTCAATCCGCAGCTCATTAATGTTGAGTGTTTACCGCTGAACCTTTCCATTATTTTTGTTTTTTTTTTTCTTCGTCAGGGTGCCCTATGATATATATATATATATATATATATATATATATATATATATATATATATATATATATATATATATATATATATATATATATATATATATATATATATATATATATATATATATATATATATATATATATATATATATATATATATATATATATATATATATATATACCAGGGTGTACCATCCAATATCCTTTCGTAAAGTTGATGTACGATTTCTGGTGTGGTTACCGTATTTGGTTGTCCACTGCGAAGATCGGAATGTGATCACAACGTTCCTTCACAACGTTCCTTCCAAACGCTGACGGTTGTCAAGCAGGCATGACGACCAATTGACATCGCTTCTTTAGTAAGACAGTGTGCCGAAATTCCCCTATTACGATCAACCCATAGTAAGGAAACTTTTTTTTTATAAGCAAACTTACCTTAAAAAATGGTGTGCTACATAAAACCTCTCATACATATCGAATAAATTTCTAACAACTATCAACACTATAGCAACATTGGTAAAATGCTCAATCTGTGCTAGGAAACATTTATTACTACTTGAATAGTCCACCTAATGAAAGTAACATTTCCTTGCAACTTCAGCGTCAACTACAGAGCACAAGCTGCTGCTCCTGGTGTAACCGAAGCACAGGAGACGGTCCTTGCAGCTCTGCTGCTGTTCGTTGGACTTGAAATTTCAGTAATTAACTAAAATTGAATCAAAATCTGCGTCGTTAGCAAATTACATCTTGTACAAGTATTCAACTTGATTCATTCAAGGAAAACGTTCTTTAAGAGCGGTAACTACCAGCTTGACGATGGATTTGTAAGCTGAATGGCATCGCGAAACAACCGGGCTCCAATCTGTACATTGACGGGAACACACAGGCATGGTGTGTCAAGTGGCTCTGCAATGGTGTAGAGTTTAGTGTGCCCCACCATTAAAGTCGATAATAAAATTAAGTGGAAGCCATCGTCGATTGAGCAACTGAGATTTAGCGGAACGGGTTTGCTCTATTCAATCCCCAATGTGGAAGTGTAGCTGTTTTCGCTGGGTTGCTGACGCCCGCCCAAGGGTAGCGGGGGATACGCTGAACACGTTTTCGTTTGTGCTCAATGTGCAGAATCTAGGATGATTTGGTGATAATTGTTCCAAGAGTGTCGAAGTTTTGTGCAACATCAAGACGGTGTGATCGAAATGCTGTGATTTAAATCTATGTGACAGTTTATTGTTGAACTATAAATCCACAGGTTTCTGGAATAATTTATTATTGAACTATAAATCTGAAGGTTCAGGAAACATGCAGGAAAACGAATAAGAAATATTGAGATTACAGAGAGTGAACCGTAGTTAGCAAAAACCAATTGAAAATAATTGCTTAGCTCTGGGCGTTCAGTTCTACTACAAATTGATAAGATATTTGAGTTTAAATAATACGATTACCACTTATAGTATTATATGTGCAGTGATTCCTGGTGACTCATAAAATTATGTTCTTTTAAAACTTTATTGGATGTTAGGCACGATTATAACTGAAACACATCCGTTATGTGGGATTTGAAAATACCTACTCAATAATTGTGCGGATTTAAAAAAATATCGATTTCATTCATATAGACAAGAGAATCCAGATTCGTCGCCGTTTGTTTGCTGTACACGTCAAGGTTACTGGAATCAAGAGAGCAACTGCGACCATCTTGTTGATTATTTTTTGAAGTTGGCCCTGATTACTGTACGCAGATCGCCAGGAACCCGTGCTCATTAACGAAGTTGGGTTGGTTGGTAGTAATGCTGTATTCCAATTTGGTATCGTATAGTCAAAGAGACTAACGACCTTTCTGGGATCAGTATTCCATACCTGATATACAATGTAAAGGTAACGTCCGGAGAAGTAGTGCCTAGTAAACAAGAGAGCTTCACAATGACAAAGTAGTTTAGCTGACGTTTTAACTGCAAAGTTACAGAAGCGGTAATTATCACTTGAAACGATTCCCATGTTCTTAAGGTGGTAAAAAGCAGGTTATCGTAAGGTAATAACTTCCGTGTAAAGACGTAGCTCACCACGCTTGAACCCGGTAGCCTCTTGGTTATAACGTTTGCGTTAAGAAAATGGACAAAATTTGACAATTTTTCATAGGTTTACCTTTACACGCACTGTCGAAACTATGCATGCAGCTCTATCAGTCGAACTCTAACCGTGATGGCGAAAACAGTGAAGCTACTCCGCTCAGAAGTGTGCCCGTTTAAATACCAGTACCACGCCGCGTCGAAAAGGGACATCGTGCGGCAGTTCGTGGACACCGGATACGCTCGTTCCGGCATTTACAACATCTTGACACTATTAGACAACCACCAGAGCATTGAAAGGAAGCCCGGTTCCGGACGGCCGACGACCTTAAGTGACAAGAAGTTTCAAAGGATGCTGAAGAAGAAGACTGAAGGAAAAGTGGCTACATCGCTGCGTGCACTCGGCCAGGATGTCGGTGCAACCGGCTAAACAGTGAAAAAGCTCCTGGCGAACATGGACATACATGTCAGAAAGCAGCAGTCCGGTTCACTAGTCTCGGAGCTGCAGCAGGCAGCGCTTGAATAAGATGGTCGAGTCAATTCTCCTGGTAAATCACGACGTGGCGTGGCGGTGGTGATGGACGACGAGACCTGTCTCATCCTGGGTAGCAACGACTACCAGGGCACTTCGTATTTTACCTCCCCCACGGAGGAAGTGAACACCGAGGTGAAGTTTATTCCACACACCAAGTTCCCCAAGAAGGTGCTGTGGCTGACAATCAGCGAGAAAGGGATGTCAAAGTTGCTCTTGTTTCGTTCCGGACTGGCCGTGGACGGGGAAATTTATAGTACGAGATGCCTGCCGAAAGTTTCGCCAGTCATCAATAGCTACCAAAAAGGCCGAAGACGCGGTATTTTGGCCGGATGTGGCGTTGGCCCACTACTCGAAGCGATCGTTGGAGGAGATGGAGCCACTGAATATCGATGTGGTACCCAAGTTGGGGGACCCGCCCAACGTCCTCAAGTTGTGGCCCATCGAGGATTTCTGGCCAAACCTAAAGCGTAAGATCTACTCCAACAATTTTGTCGCGGAAATGAGGAGGAATTTATTTATTTCGTCAATCATATATGTAGACTGGTTACATTAATTTCTAAACTATACACGAACATAAAACAAATTATTTTGTGTCCTCAGCCTCAAGGACTTAAAATACTGTTTCAGTTTATACCGGGACATCGTAAAGTCAACGGCTTCGCTGTGTTGATTATAAGAATTCATCATACTATTAATAGGTCCATTTTTTGCGTATTCCGTACGATGATGGTTTAGCTCAAATAAACTACGGTGTCGAAGTTGTCGAATGGGTGCATAAAATTTCAATTTAGAAAGTAGTACTGCTGAGTCAACGTTCTGCGAAACGATATCGTTTACAAATGAAGTCATCGCGCACTTTCGCCGTTCTTTAAATGTTTGAATGTCAATCAACTTGCAGCGTGCTTCATATGACGGAAGACGATGTGCGGTCCAGTCTAGCCTACGAAGAGCATATAGTAGAAATTGCTTTTGTACTGATTCTATTCTTTCTTCATGTACGCCAGGACGAGGAGACCACACAATGCTACAGTATTCCAGTATTGACCTCACATAGGCAATATACAAAGTTTTGATAGTGTACGGATCTTGAAAATTGTAGCAGAAGCGTTTGATACACCCTAACATGTTGTTTGCCTTGTGTATGATAGTGTTATAGTGGTCGATGAAATTAAGTTTAGAATCGAAGATTATTCCTAAATACCTATCTTTATCACATTTCTTCACATTCTGATCCCCTAATGCAATTACAATTTTGGGCGTTGTTACTTTTCTGCTAAAGGATATTACATTGCATTTTTTACGTTTACTTCAAGTAGGCTTCTCTTACACCAGATGTAAAATGTGTGGATTTCATTCTGAAATACATTGATGTCTTGATTTTTTATTTCCAAAAACAGCTTCATGTCGTCGGCATATATTAGAACTTTAATATTTTTGAGGATGAAGGAAATGTCGTTTACGTACAAAATAAAAATAAGTGGTCCTAAGTGGGAGCCTTGGGGAACACCTGAAGTAACTTGAATGAGATTTGAATTTTTTTCCATTAAATTCTATTTTTTTTTTTTTTCTTCACATAACATTTATTTGACACGGCACAAATACAATTTAATGTTTAACGGCGCCAATTATATCTGATGACTTAAAAACTAAAGCAAATTTTTTATCCTCGCTGCCGACTACGAGCTGAAATTAAGTCTAACTTAAAACTAGCATGGGATTTCCAATCAGTGTTTTGTTGTTCAATGGTCGTCTGATAATCGTCGAATGGCATGTATGGATTCGTTCTGCTGAGCCACGATGTCGTGAGTTGGGACAGAGGCTCGTAGTCCTTGGGTCCTGGTTCTGTTGTGCGGGGTCTGGTTGCTGGTTTTGTGCTTAAGGTTCAAACGTGTTCTTGTCGTTTTGTTGGGTGTAGACGGAGGGGAACGGGACTAGACTGGGGCGTGGATGGATTTCAGGAAAACGTATATAAGGGACATGTAGGATAGGTCACGGCTCGCCAAGACATCACGAACAGGAACAGCCGGCTGTCTACCCTCGGCCTGCAGGGAAGCTATTAATTTAGACCTGGCGTCACGGTGTACAGGGCATGACCAAACCACATGCTCTATGTCGTGATAACCTTCACCACAGGCACAGATACCACTTTCCCCGAGCCCAACACGACGGAGGAGCGCGTCAAATCTATAGTGATTGGACATAAGCCGGGACATCACGCAAATGAAATCCCGACCTACATCCAACCCCTTGAACCACGGGTTCGTCGATACTTTGGGGATTATGGAATGTAACCACCTTCCCAATTCCCCTCTGGTCCAAGCATTTTGCCAACTGATGATCGTATTCTGACGTACAAGTGCGAAAAATTCATTAAAGGCAATTGGTCTTTCATAAATATCACCGTTTGTTGCGCCCACCTTAGCCAAAGAGTCCGCTTTCTCATTACCCGGTATCGAGCAGTGAGAAGGGACCCACGCTAAGGTAATCTGAGTAGATTTTTCGGATAAAGCACTCAGATGTTCCCGTATTTTCCCCAGGAAATACGGAGAGTGCTTAACATCTTTCATCGATCGGAGAGCCTCAATGGAACTGAGACTGTCCGTAAAGATGAAATAATGGTCCGTGGGCATTTTTTCGATAATCCCTAGGGTGTACTGAATTGCAGCTAATTCTGCGACGTAAACAGAAGCAGGATTATCGAGCTTATGGGAGACGGTTAAATTGTTATTGAAGATACCGAAGCCAGTGGACCCATCAAGAAGTGATCCGTCAGTGTAGTACATATTGTCGCAGTTGATGTTTCGATATTTATTGGAAAAAATTTTAGGGATCTGCTGCACGCGTAAATGATCCGGGATTCCACGAGTTTCTTCTATCATGGATGTATCGAAAAACACAGTAGAATCAGAAGTATTTGATAAGTCGACACGATTTGGAATATTCGAAGAAGGGTTAATATTTTGGGACATGTGATTGAAATACAATGTCATAAAACGGGTTTGAGAATTAAGTTCGATTAACCTTTCAAAATTTCCAATCACGGGACGGTTCAAGACCTCACATTTGATTAGAATACGAGAAGACAGGCTCCAGAAGCGGTTTTTCAATGGTAGTACTCCAGCTAAAACCTCCAAACTCATCGTATGGGTCGATTGCATGCAACCTAAGGCGATACGCAAACAACGATGTTGTATTCGCTCCAGTTTGATCAAATGTGTGTTTGCTGCGGAGCGGAAGCAGAAACACCCGTATTCAATAACAGACAATATCGTTGTTTGGTAAAGCCTTATAAGGTCTCCTGGATGGGCTCCCCACCATTGTCCGGTTATTGTACGAAGAAAATTCACTCTTTGTTGACATTTTTTCATCAGATACCTCACGTGACAACCCCAGGTGCCTTTAGAGTCGAACCAGACACCAAGATATTTGTGTACCAAAACCTGAGAAATCGTTTTACCCATTAATTGTGTTTGAAGCTGAGCAGGTTCATGCTTCCTAGAAAAAACTACTATCTCAGTCTTCTCCGGAGAGAATTCGATACCTAGCTGTAAAGCCCAAGCAGACAAATTGTCCAAGGTATCTTGCAATGGTCCTTGCAAATCGGCAGCTTTGGCTCCTGTAACAGAGATTACACTGTCGTCTGCAAGTTGTCTTATCGTGCATGAATTTGCCAGACATTCGTCGATGTCATTTACATAAAAGTTGTAAAGAAGGGGGCTTAAACATGAGCCCTGGGGAAGACCCATGTAGCTAATGCGAAAAGTTGCCAAATCGCCATGCGTAAAATGCATGTGCTTTTCGGACAACAAATTGTGCAAAAAATTGTTCAAAATTGGAGAAAATCCTTGTCGGTGAAGTTTACCCGAAAGAATGTCAATAGAAACGGAATCAAAAGCCCCCTTAATGTCCAAGAACGCAGACGCCATTTGTTCTTTACGAGCATACGCCAGCTGAATATCTGTTGAAAGCAACGCAAGACAATCATTCGTCCCTTTGGCACGGCGGAAGCCAAATTGAGTTTCTGATAGTAGACCATTTGATTCGACCCAGTGGTCTAAACGACGGAGTATCATTTTTTCCATCAATTTCCGGATACAGGATAGCATTGCAATCGGCCTATAAGAGTTGTGATTAGAAGCTGGTTTCCCTGGTTTTTGGATGGCGATCACCTTCACTTGCCTCCAATCCTGCGGTACAATGTTTTGCTCCAGGAACTTATTGAACAAGTTCAACAAGCGCCTCTTGGCATTGCCGGGTAGATTCTTCAACAAGTTGAATTTGATTCTATCTAACCCAGGCGCGTTATTGTTACAGGACAGGAGGGCAACTGAAAATTCTGCCATCGTAAAAGGTGATTCTATCGCGTCGTGGCCCGGAGACGCATCGCGAACAATATTTTGCTCAGGAACAGAGTCCGGACATACTTTCCTGGCAAAATCAAATATCCACCTACTTGAAGACTCCTCGCTTTCGTTGACCGTTACGCGATTCCGCATTCTTCGGGCTGTGTTCCAAAGAGTGCTCATCGATGTCTCCCTCGACGTCTCGTTCACGAACCGACGCCAATATCCACGTTTCTTTGCTTTAGCCAAGCTTTTAAGCTTGGTATCAAGCTCCGAATACCGTAAATAGTCGCCAGGTATACCTCCCGTCTGGTAGGCCTTAAACGCGTCGGATCTTTGCGTGTAGACATCGGAGCACTCTTGGTCCCACCACGGAGTGGGAGGCCGTTCTTTGATCGTTACGCCGGGATACTTCTTCGTTTGGGCTTGCAACGCGGCGTCGAGAATCAAGCCCGCGAGGAGGTTGTATTCTTCAAGTGGTGAATGATGTTGAATCGACTCGACCGCTTTTGAAATCATTTCCTCGTATAACTTCCAATCGACATTTCGTGTGAGGTCATACGGAATGTCAATTGGTCGCATGCGAGTTGACCCGTTAGTAATTGAAATAAGAATAGGCAGATGGTCGCTACCGTGAGGATCGAGGATTACCTTCCATGTGCAATCCAACCGTAGCGACGTCGAACATAAGGATAGATCCAAAGCGCTTGGGCGCGCTGGAGGTTTCGGGATACGTGTCATTTCACCGTTGTTTAAAATAGTCATGTCGAAGTCATCGCAGAGGTTATAGATTAAAGAGGAGCGGTTATCATTGTATGGGGAGCCCCAAGCCACGCCATGAGAGTTGAAGTCTCCCAAAATCAAACGTGGCGAGGGAAGAAGTTCTATTAAATCAAAGAGCAGCCGTTGCCCAACCTGTGCTCTGGGGGGAATATATATTGAGGCAATACAAAGCTCTTTACCTTGTATTGTCATTTGACATGCGACAACTTCGATGCCTGGAATCGAGGGGAGGTTAATACGATAGAAAGAATAGCACTTTTTAATCCCTAAAAGTACTCCTCCATATGGGGTGTCTCGATCAAGGCGAATAATATTAAAATCATGGAAGTTGAGATCAATATTTGAAGTAAGCCAAGTTTCACAAAGGGAAAATGCATCGCATTTGTTTTTATTTATCAAAACTTTAAACGAATCAATTTTTGGTAAAATACTTCTACAATTCCACTGTAAGACAGAGATAGAATCCTTCATATACGCAGTTGAATTAGGCATCGAAGGATACAATCGCTGCAAGGAGAGGCCATTGGGCAGTCAACTGCTTCAAAAATGATCTAACTGTTGGGAGGAATGCTGTAAGAAAAATTTTAATTGGATCGGGTACATTGAAAGTTTCAAAAATCCAGTCCACAATGTCAGAAAATTTCACTAATCCAGAGTTTGTTTCATCAACTGGGAGTGTAAAAGGAGCAACTGGGGTTTTAGATGTTCCTGGCAGTGCTGGGAACTCCTTCTGGGACTTTAAATTTGCCAGCCCAGGAGGAGTTTGCTTCGGTTTTTCCGCAGCACTGTTTGGTTTGTTTGTAACTTTCATTTCACTTTGAGAAATCTTAGGACCTTTTCTGGGAAGTTTAGGAGAGGAAATATTTTTCCTCTTTCTAGACTCCCCAGGATTGGCGTAAGATGCTCCCGCTGGTGAATCGTCAGAATCGGTTTCCTCAGAGGGCAACAGATCGAAGGGGTTCGAAGTAACGGGAGAAGTGGTAACGGTCTTCTTCAGCATGTCAGCGTAGGAACGCTTTGAACGCTCTTTGAGAGACCGTTTTATTTTATCCCTGCGCTGCATGTACACCGCACATGTCGAGAGCTCATGCAGATTTTCTCCGCAGTGAATACACTTTTCAGCGTTAACACTGCAAGAATCTTCCGCATGAGACTCCCCACACTTGCCACAACGTGCCTTATTGCAGCAGTAGGCGGCTGTATGGCCTAACTGCTTGCAATTCAGGCAGTTCATGACGCGGGGCACGTAGAGCCTCACAGGGAGACGAACCCGGTGGATCGAGACGTGGCTTGGTAGTGCAGACCCGGCGAACGTAACTCGAAACGAGTCTGACGGAGTGTATACTGTTTTGCCACCGATGATCGATGCTGACCGCAATTGCTTGCAGTCGAGCACCTTTACTTCGGGACACGTTTTGTTCTTAAAGCACCCTTTGGCACTTTGCAGTATACACTCGACGGACAGACTCGAATCGGTTATGACACCGTCGATCTCCACGTCTCGTGCGGGTATGTAAACGCGATACTCGCGTGTGAAGAGCTCAGAGCAAGCTATATCGTTGGCCTCTTTCAGGTTACTGACCACGACACGGAGCTTGTTAGGCCGGACCTTGGAAATTTCGGTCACGCCCTTGTACTCCTTCGTCAGGTCTTTAGAAATCTGCAAGAGGTTCAACTGTTTCGATTTCGGTCCCGCCTTTGGCCGAAAATAGACAGTATAGCTGCCCTGGGCTCCGTCTGGGTAAAGCCTGGGGCGAGGGGGGACTGAAGAATGAACAGGGGAGGGGGTAACAGAAGGGTCAGGGTCAGAGGGGTTCGGGGATGGTGGCGCGGGAGGCGAGGGATCTACATCCATCGCGCTATGTTTAGCGCGCTAGCGCTGACAAGAACACGTACCTTTTTATTTCTCCCTTCCAGTAAGGTTGGTTGTCCGATCGTTCGAAGTAGCAGCCGTTACAGCCAGCAGCACCAATACAGCAGCACCAAACAGCCACCAGCAGCGAGCCAGGTGTGAGATCACTCCACACAGCGATACGACTCGCTGACACTGATGGCTTCTTCTTTTTCCTCGTTTGTGTCTCGTCCACTGCTGTAGCACAATCCAGCCAGCAGCCAAATCGGCTTACGCACCAGCTGGCAGTCACGATGCGAAACAGTTGCACAAAGGAACGACCTTGAACCCGGATTTATTTCACTCGACCAGGCAAACAATGCCAACACTTGTTCACACGTCTTTTGTTTTATACTCTATCGGACCGATCACCAAACACGTCCAGTACTGATGCGTGTTCGGCACAGAATGATTAAATTCTATTATTTGTTGCCTGTTTGTTAAATATGATTCAAGCCACTTCAGGAGACCAGACTCAATTCCAATTTTTTGCAGTTTAAAAAGTAGCATTGGTATGTCAATACGATCAAATTCTTTGCTAAAGTCTGTATAGAGAGCTTCAACATGGTTCCCATTATCCATTGCATTCAATAAGTAATCTACGAATTCAAGTAAATTTGTGGATGTAGAGCGGCCTTTGAAGAAGCCGTGTTATTGTCAGTTATTCGATTTTTGACTTGAGCAAATATCTTTTCATTGACAATTGCCTCAAAGAGTTTAGGAATGCAAGAGATATTAGCGATTCCACGATAATTACGTATGTCAGATTTACGCCCAGATTTGAAAATAGGCACTAAAAATGAGTTTTTACATATATTTGGGAAGACTCCAGTTTCCAACGACATATTGAACAGCCAGAACAAAGGAGATGTAAGTTCCTTCGAAAGATTTTTCATGAGTGCTGGAGGTATTCCGTCAAGTCCAGGTCCTTTGGAAGGGTCTAAATTTCTCAGACCCTGCAAAACATCCTGTACCTGAAGTTGGTTGACTCCAACGTTTCTTGGGTATTCTGGATAATTGGTAAATATAAGGAAGAAAGAAATCAAAAACATGCCTACACGCAGTTTTCGCTTGGAGGCGGATCTACCCAGCAATAGCTCAGATCTTATGACTTTCTGTGCGGATCCTTGTCTTGCAAGGTAGGGAGTGTTAGCATTGCTCGCGATGCCACAGTGTCCAGGTACAGAGTATGATAGAGCTTCGTTCTGCAAGGATAACTACCTTAGTGCTGCGCTGCACTAACAAACTAACCTGAAAGGCCAATAGTGCAGCTTAGCCGTCCGAGAAGATTCCGATTTTGGCATGTTTGCAATTATGTTTAAGAATTATCATGGCGCAGACGAATAAAGCATACACTTCTGCTTGAAAAACGGTGGGTTCTATACTATATGTGGTCAGTTCTCACTCAACCCAGCTAGCTATTTGTGGTGCTTTCTCAGGGTCGGCAACCAACATTTGGGAGACTAGGAGAGGGACATACCTTGATGACACGCGTTCCGATCGATGTCGATGGTTCTGAAGAGTCATACGGCTTACACGGGATGCCTGAAGTATCACACGGTTCAAGCAGAAGATCCACCGCAGCGGGATAGAAGGCCTCAGAGCCTGGTGGATCGCATCCAAAAACGCTCACGTGTTCGAACGGCGGAATAGGTGCAAACGCAGGAGAGCTGATCCCGACCACTCGTAGCCTACTGGTGAAGTCTACGGAGAAGAGGATGATGGCCCCCGGTAGTCGCTCTCTGACGAACGTCAATCCTCGGTACTGGGATAGATGGCACTCCGGCTCGATCGCCATGTCTAGCTGACCAAATGACAAAACTCGTCATCACTTTTTCCAATCACTATCACCTTGCTAAATTTTCGGCTAACCTACTTCAACTTTGCTCTGGACTATCTCCTTCGATGGCTTTTTCTAGATAATTCCTTCTCGATCTGTCATCTTCCCGATATCTCTCTTTCTCCCTCTCTAACTAACTAAGACTGTGTCTAAGATTGTGAGACAGTTAAAAGTAGGCAGAGCTGGCGCAGGTAACGCAGAGACAGACCACTCTTTGAATTTTTTATGTGTAGGCTCATTACCCGGAAACTGCCAAGGTAAATCTATTTTCCACGATTTATTAGTACTATATTTCATCGGCAGTCCTGGTTTTACCACTGCTCCCCATAGATTCGGGTAAGATCATCGGCATAGTCAATAATCTCATAACCAAAATGGTACAGCTTGTTTAATATTGCATCGACTATTAGCAACAAAGCAAGTGGAAGAGCACACTCCTTGCGGGCAGTTTTTTGTCGCCGAAATTCCAATGTAACTGTGGTCAGTTTGGTGGATTAATCCATTTTTCGATAATATCAATATTATTCCACTTGTTCCTAGATACGACCGTAATCTTTTACGCATAAAGATTCGATGAACTGTACTATGTGCTGCATTTAACCTTTTCGCCAAATCAAGAAGAAAGACTTCAGGATTATTCCACTTTCACGTTTGGTTTGTTAAGCGTGATCCACCGTCAAAGTGTCCCGGTAGCGTTTGAGTACGGTATTCACAGTCGATTTCGGTAGTTTGAGCGCCTTGGCAATCAGTCCTCCTGACTAAGCTGGGTTTTCAACGCAGGTGTGCACATTTTTTACAAGAAAATTTCCATTATCATATAACCAAACCTTTCAGATCAAAACGCTGTCATTCGATTCTCGATACGACAATTAAAGGCGCTACAGTAATTAAAAGGAAATGGCCAAATACTAAGTGGAATAAACCTTACATTTAGTATAGACCGTTCCGATAATTATAAATACACTTACGATCAACCGTCATTTCAAATAATGTGCAGTATTCAACCAAACGTTGGCTGCGTCCTGTTGTTTACATCCAAAAGAAACAGATTTTCTAACATTTAGTGCGAAATTTTGAAAATGCGTGGCCTTTCTCCCGAGCAAAGAAAGCAAATTGTGCACAAATGGGGCACCGTGAGTGGTTTTTCTATAAGAAAATTAGCCAGAGTAGAAGGTATAAGTGTCGGAGCAGTTCAAACCGCATTGCGGAAGTATTGTGAAGAGTGCACACTTACTGATGCCCCAAGACGTGGTAGAAAACCCGGGCCTGTTGATCCCACAATGGACAAAAAGGTTAAGGAATACTACAAGCGGCATCCTTCAGTATCAGTACGAGATGTGGCGAGAAAGCTTGGAATCTCGGCGAGTAACGTTATGCGTGCCAAGGGAAGAATGGGTCTGCAGACCCGTCGGAAGCAGAAGCAGCCAAAACGAAATCCAAAACAAGCTGAATCTGTGAAACCGAGAGCTCGGAAGCTTTATGACAAACTTCTGACCAAAAAAATAGGGTGTGTTATCATGGATGACGAAACCTACATAAAACTGGACTATAACACTCTGCCAGGCCGGAATTTTATACATCACCGAAGGGAAAGGATGTCCCTGGACCAGTGAAAGCCATTTACACCGAAACATTCGGCAAGAAGGTAATGGTTTGGCAGGCCATTTGTGAATGTGGGAAAATATCTCGTCCATTCATTACGAATGACACAATGAATGGTAAAATTTACGTGAAAGAGTGTTTGCAGAAAAGGTTGTTACCCATGGTTAATCAGCATAACAATCCTCCAATCTTTTGGCCCGATCTTGCTTCCCGCCATTACTCTAAGGATGCACTAGGGTGGTATAAAACAAATAATGTCACATGTGTCCCAAAGGAGATGAATCCTCCAAACTGCCCTGAAATTCGCCCTATTGAAACTTTTTGGGCTTTGACCAAGGCAAAGCTGAGGAAATATGTTAAATCAGCGGACAATGTTGAAAAATTTGAAAAAGATTGGCTTAAAGTGATAAAAATGGTCGGAGAACACACTGTGCAAAAGCTTATGAGTAGTGTTAAGAGAAAAGTTAGAGAACTCGCATATCCTACGAAAAATAATCTCAACTTGAATTGAAACTGGAAAGAAAACACTTATTATCTATATCAGTAATTTCGTCCGTTGTTAACTGTTCGTGTCGTCTAGGTGCATACTCGAAGGGAGGTCGTCATCTTAATGCTGTTTGCTAATATATTTCCAAAATGATTTGAGGTCACGTTCGACATTACTAAGGAAGCTTCGAAAGCAAGTTCTATACCATGAAAACTTTCTCAGGGCTGCTTTTCTCTTCGATTTAAGTCACCGTAAAATTCAGCCAGAGTACAGAGACGGTCCGTTTTAGGACGAGTCGATCTATGGCGTAGGCAGTATTTACATCATCCATGTCCAAGACGGCATCCCAATCGATTATAGGTAGCAATCAACTAGGTAGTATCAACTATCAAACTCGGCGCGGGTTGAATCATAAAAACATCGTAATAAACAGTATTGCATAGATACTATATATGTTTCGACCAATCAGAGCTGAGACAAGGCCTTCTTCCCTAGCACTTTGACTTTATAACCGATCTGTCATTGTTGTTGTTGAATTGCTCTAGTCCACAAAAACACGCCTACCGGAAGTTTAACTCTCAGTGGTCAAGTATAAGATCTAGCATGCATAAATTTAGTCTTCATTGCATAACCGATCGCTGTAACAAGAGGACGGTTGACTCTTACTGGAATCTGGCTCGACCTGTAGCCGACCGAATTTCATTGTTTTATTTCGTGTGCTCTCGAGTTAACATGAAATTAAACAATTTCGCTGCCATATCCAAAGAAAAATAGCAGTTTATTTAAGCCGTTCAAACTGATTGATTCATTGAGTGTGGTTTGTTGTTATCTCTATAATCCGATTATTTTATAGATAATGTACAGAATTCTGTATCCGGGCTTTTACCACAGACTAACATACGTCCCACGAAATTTATTTTCGTGGATTTGAATAACGGTCAATTCCAATGAACTTCAGTTACGCGTAATATTCCCGCTGCAATGGTGGTGGCGCTGATGTGCTTTTTCCCTTTGAACTCAGTTGACAGCACGCACGCCGTGCTGCCAGAAACAGCAGAAAGGTTGAAAGTTTATCTTTTGCGGAATATGTCCAAAAGATGTCGCACAAGTCACTCTGAACCACAATTTTCTCAGAAATTTGTATGTAGTGGTACGTCTGTTTGTTTGTGCTTTTACTGTACAACCTGCTATATAATTTGGTTTATTGCTGAATGATTTGAGTCGATTGATTTTCTCTCTAGGTTAAACCCAATCCGCTATAAATGTACCGTATTATCAAATAATCAATCGCTACCGATTTTCGAAAGTAACACCCATGATCACCCAGATGTAACAGAAATTTTACAATGCGTCCATAAAAAGTGTAATGTTATAACCAAAGCGTAAACTTTTTATGAACGTAGTCCATGATAAAATTCTACCAGTAGTGGTTTGATGTAACGCAATATACAGAATTCAACAGTTCAATACAGTTTGAAGCAGTCTGACGTGCACCAAATAAGTAAAACCGCATCAAACGTAAATTTAATCTGCTAATCAAAACAAAATAAACATCAATCGTCACAAAGGTCTGTTCATGTTTTGAAGTTTATCATCCGGTTGAAAGACATTCATTGCATGGAAATATATCGGTTTATTGCACGATGATACGCTGAGATCTGTGTTAGTGTTGTGTAGCATCTATACACTACATTCTAGTTAATTTTTTCTCATCTAATGATTTTATGATTCGAAAAAATCCATAAAATTTTTGATATAATTAGTGTCGTTTGAGAGTCTTGGAGCACAATTTCATCCCTCAAAATAACCGAAGTTATATGATAGCCGTTTATCATTAAACTCAGAAATATTTCAAAGCGTAAACGTTGCGATTGTGTCACACGAGCAACGAGATTTTATTTACCAATACCAACTCATGGCATAGCATAAAGCAATGCCAGACGATTCTCGTATGTTGTAATGATGGAAACGGACGAGTTTACAAGTCCTGCTGTGCTTTCCCGCCTTCGATAACGGACCAGGGGCTACCGTAAGTTTCAAGTTGAGCCCGCTGTCGACCGGTAAGTGATCGAGCGTGACGTATAAATACAAGCTCCGTAATTTCGGTGCCCGATTTCCAAATTATACTCTCATATCATAAACGACAGTTGGCCGTGCAATGAAAATCGTAGCAGGTCCTATTAAGATGTACAAGGGGACCTTCCGGGAGCCGGAAGCGTGAAAGCAACCGTGCCCCTGCAATAGAAAGGGTATCCCAGCCGGGCGGACCAATAAACTTTTCCGGACATGGCAACAGAGAAGCACAATTCACTGCTCGAAGCAGTATAATTGGTGGTGCTGGTGGCAATTTATTCTCGATAACGAGGGTCACATCATCATAATGGGTGGTAGGGTGGCAATGTGATTTTCATTTTTCGTGCCTTTGCCGAGGAAACAAACAAACCTAGAAAGCTGGTCGCTCATGAAGTTATTGGGAACCTCGGGGCAGGAATATTATGTGAGTAGTAAGCTTCACGGTTTCAGGCCATTAATTACACTGCTATTACGTTCTCTTGGATAAACTACAACTCGATGCGAAAATATGATGGGTGCCTATTCCTGTCATTATTATTCGACCGCAAAACTTTTTCTGCTATACGTTAATCATGATTCGGTGATTTGATGAGAAGCTGATGACAGTTAGTCGCACAATGATTATCAACTTACGATTGGTTGAGGTTCGAAGGCGTATAGAGGTGTGTCGCAGACATGTTTCAGAGCTACATTTATTGATTTCTTTAGGTAGATAGGACTTAGGTTATGAAGCATAACTCAAAGAGTGTTTATAAAATGTAACCTACAACATCTATTCTTTCTCAAATTTCTTATGCATACTGGAGAGTTGAATGCAGCGACCGTCTTGATAGAACAAGTTTTCCTTACAAAATCAACTGGTTTACTTAATTATATCAATTTTCTTCTCCTGTAAGGCACAAGAATGGAAACTACACATAGTCAATAGGGATTAAATATCTAGTGTACTCCCAACAATAACAGAATGATGTATATTATGTTCCGTAGCCATAGTTGCACGGTCCATTTGATGGTTGCTCGACTATATGATGCTTTCGGTCCCTTCCGGCTTCGCTGCAGTTCGATAATTAACCAATGATGGGAGACTATATTGTTTGTGCAACTTTTACCACCAGCTCAAAGCCCTAACCGAGTGGCCCGGGACCAAGCGGTGGCTCTGGCGCGAAGTAATCTTACTCGTGAATAATCGGAATGCAAAAAGTTTTTCATGAATACTCCATTGTCCTGCAGTGTTGGCAACTAGCCGTCTCCTGAATTAGCCCGAAAATTCTGAGCTATCACCAGCCGTCATCAGCACCGGGAAAGCGGATCCCACGGAAGAGGGAAACTTTGGATACAAAAGCCCGGCGAAGGATAGTTGGTGTTGCAAGAAAGTTAGGTACTAAGTGTAAGACGGGACGGAATAGTTCTTGCGATTGCTCTTCCCCGAGTTGGCGGCACGGAACAACCGAAGCAGTTAATGAGCGTTGCAAAAGCTGCGCTTCCTTAATTACACAACCATCTGGGCGTAATACGATTTGACTTTTGTCGGTTGGCAAAGTAGGGGAGCACCGAAGTTAGCTCGCTGCTCATTTGCATCGCGTTACACAGTTCAGCAGTGTAGCTAGTGGTTAATCTTTTCCTGTTAGTAGTTATTGGCGGTCGTTTTGTGAGGAAATTTTCGCTCCAAGAAAATCAACGCTACCGGTAAAACAGAGCTAAATTGCTTATGCAATTGCGCCAAGTTGAACACAACTCGTGCCTGGGCGGATGGTAATGGTGGACGTTGTGGATGGATAACAGAAATAAAAACAGAATAAATCTGTGAAAAACTACACGACAGCAAAACAATGCAAAAATGGCGTGTTATGCTTGTAGTTGCCAGTCAGGAGTTTAGAATGTAACATCATTGAATTCAATAAAATCATCATTCCGGTTTATTCTCAGTTGGAAAGTATTGTCATTGTCAAACCAATAAAAAGAATTTTTGTTCAAAAAAGAGAATCTACGCCTTTTTTCCATGTTTCGCATGCTCGTAGAATCACATACACTGTCTACTTTACAAAAATATAGAATGAATTTGTAATACAAAAATGAAAATTAGTTCGTAAAGTTTGACTCGTTTGTCAACTATTCATATGTTTATTAACAGTACTAATGCTCCCAATTTTCTCTTAGAGAAAGTAATAGGAACATAGTAAGAAAATTAGAGAATGGCAAGAAACAAAATAAAAAGAAAGAGCCTTAGAGAAAGATTTTTTTTCGATCCATCTGAAACATTGCACAACTGTTTCTTGTATGTTAATGTTGATGATATTAGTGGTCCATAAAAAAAATCACCACTGAATTTTGAAGAATAGAAAAGAAGATAAAGCAGTGTTTCCAAATTCACCGCAAAATGTTTTAAAGGTCTCGTATTGATAACTTTTTTATTTGCGTTATTAGGTGGTCTCTTCCTTTAGGTAGAATATAAATATGAGCTAGATTAATTACATATGTGAAAATCTAGAATATAAAGAAATAAATGTGAAGTTTACAACAACAAAAACCCCTATGGTCCTGGCAACAACGACAGCCGAAGAAAACCAACTTGGATTTTTATTAGGTAAGTATCCGAAATACCGGAATTGTTTGCTAATGGTTATTGAATATAACAAGTGCCAGAGATTTGTTAAGCAAAACTTTTTTTTTGGCAGCAAAAACTAACTCCAATGATTTAAAATTAAAATCCGTTGTAAGTTGAAAAACAATATAGATGTTAAGTTTTACATGAAGTGATCCTTTCAACAAGAATAGGAAATTTTCTAGGTTGAAGGTAAGATAAATTATATTTAGTATCTTAGAGATAAAAAAAATAGAAGAGCGATTTCAACTGCACCGGTTGATAAAAAATGGGATATGATTTAGCAGCCAACTATGCTTTATTCCAATGTGTTATGTAAATCTTTTTGTTCTCAGTTGCAACTCAGATTCTCATGTTGGATCATTATATTGCGATACGCATCTGAAGATGAAAAAAGTGTATAATCAAAAAAAAATCCAAAATTATTGTGTATCGTGACTTTTTTCTATTTATTTTGACATAGAATTACGTCTTACGGCAGCATTCTAAGACAAGCAATTCTCGCTGAAATTGTCCGATTAGCGACAACTGGTCTTTTAAAATGGATTAGTGTCTAAATGATTGAAAGTTGTGTAAAACTAAGAAAACCACATTGATTAGTTCATATTGACGGGTTTTAAAAAGTTGGGTTTTGAGCAATTCGTGATTTTTAATGAATAATTTCTCGTGAATTTCAATGTTTTGCTGAATGGCAGAAAAGTATTGACTACGTCACAATCAAATAGTTTTGGAGCGCTAACAATCGCCATTGGTGTGTCACAATAGTGATATCTGGTAGGTTTGTATGGTTTATCATAATTTTGGTTACCACTTGCATATGACGTGAGATGATTCTCGTTTGTAGAATTTTCTATTATTCGCGAAACTTTTTCGACGTTTAAGAGTTACATTTTCGACAACTATAGTTCAGGCTCCCTTAAACATTATTTTTGGCTACCAAAGCAAAGCAAAGCAAAGCCTTGGTGCTACATTGCGATTCGGAACTCGACCTTCTGTTTATTACACAGACTTCGCAGCCAACTGTTAAGTGTACAGGACAATTGCGGGGCCAGCGCTACGATCCTACTAACACTAACAGTCTCTCCCGAGCCGAGATTCGAACCTTCGACAACTGCCTTGTTAGGCCAGCATCGAACCTCGAGACCAGCTGGGAGGGCTTTTGGCTACCATTTAGTAAAAAAAAGAGAGATTTGAATGAAAATTATCACTGAAATTTACCGCGTTTGACCATCCAATTCATCAAACACAATCGAGTTTTTTCCGTAAATTATTGAAAGAAATAAATTGACTTAAGACAGGCTGTCAGAATTCTGCGCTAACCTTGCGGTCGTGTCTTATACAGAACCTCTATAACTATTTGGTATTTCATCCAGCTTCAAGGTCAGTGTGTATCGTGTATGCACATCTCTTGGCTACCGTCGTCTAGTGAAGAAAAACGAAGCACATTAGGAATAGAGCCATTGCCATTAATCGCATCCGGAAAGACTTACGGGACAGTGGGTTGTGTTTGTCCGGCCCAAAGTAATACAGGTCGGACTCGATTATCCGGAGTTTTGAAAAACATTTCGCTCCGGATAATCGAGCCCTCCGGATAATCGAGCCATTTTTAATTTCTCAATTTTTAATATCTCTCATCTAGAACAGTGAGTTTTCTTTTATAATATATTGTACACATTACACGTGCCGACGAAATAAATTGAAAATTGTCTTTAGACTGTTTGTCGGCGTTTGTTATACATACATACGTAATAATAAACTATGTTATATTGATTGTCTCGAAAATGAAAAAACGAAATGAAATGAATAAAAACCACCAAAACAGCTTTTGCTTCGTGAGATTAAAGGAAATATTCTCCAGAAATTATAATAGAATGTGATTTGATTTATATATTTATCTGTTTTTCATATCTTAAATATTAAAAAGAAATGAGGTGTTACATATACAGACCCTGTTCGATTTTGACAACACCCATGATTTTTTTCCTATTTCTTGAGTGACCTATAACCAACAAGGAATATACAAAGGAGTGGCAGATAAGTTTTATATGTGCTGGTGTCGTCGTCTTTTACGTGTACATACACGACCCGGAAAAAACCGAAGCAATCAGAGCTGGCGAGTATAAAGTTGTGACGTCACAAAATTTGTTTACCTTCGTCAGTCAGTGCGGATTTTTGGAAAATTGATTTTTGAATGCTCTAAAAATATTTACAAAACGTAAATGCCATCGTGTACAGTGAAACTTTTCGGTGTCTCAGCTTATCCTGCCAAAAAGGTAGGCATAAGCTTTCAAACTTCCCCTGATGTGCGGGAATGCTAGCGTTCGTTCTACCGAGTAGTAGATCCCACAAAGTTTTGTGTTTATTTGTAACATTTCCTATGCACTTCGAGCATAGGTTCCAAGATGATTCCCGGCTCATTTTAACATTGGAAGGTGATGTATCCATTCAAAATTGGTAATTTTCCAATAACAGTCATATCTGTTTTTGCCGTTTCATCAATGTTCACACCATCTCCAGTGAATCCATCGGCATGGACGGTTCGAGCTAGAAAGAAGGCCAGATCTGGGCGGATAGCAGAGCTGGTAAGGCAACATTAGAAACAAGCACTAGCCGAATTCACTTCTCCGGCCGATCTGTTTCAAAGTGCAGATGAGAAAGTTTCTCCGATGGGGGTCGATGGTGACTTGTTAGCTGAAACGTGCTAACCTATAAGAGAACACTCTACGTACGTGAACAAATTAAATAAAACGTTAATTGTAGCATATAGAACTCAAACTAGCTGTTATTTTTTCTAGATTTGTTAATTCTTAAAATTTTGAAACAATTTATCATCTTTCTTCCCCTAATCTTTTCAAATCTCACACACACAGCGTGGAAGGGGGCTTGCGGAAATTTTACATATGGGAGGGGCTAAAAATAGCCAAAAGGAGCCATGAAATTAAAATTAAAGGGATTTAATTATGGTAATTTATGACGTAGAGAAGATGAGCATTAGATTTTGGTTAACGACGACATTTTGTATAAGATCGATTAAAAAATACTCTTACTGTATCATCTATGCCTTCGAATGAGTGATAAATATTAAATGAATGATTTTGTTGAGAAGTTAACCTTTTTTAAACCCCCTCTGTTCAAAACAACTATATCATATTTGATACATTTCATACGATTTGAAATCAAATCCATATATTTTCCTATGTCTCACTGTGCTCAATTGGTTGTTGTGTCGTCGCAATCTCAGCACGCGAAAAATGTTGCGCTCTAAAACTGGCAGCGAGGCTCATCTGCCACTCCTTTGTATATACCATATTGACCTATAACGACCTAGATGCTCGATATGACCACTAATAGGCTACTTTGCGGATTTCAAATTATCATTGATTTCGCTTGATGAGTTTTGGTTTAATAATCTAGCAGTATCCAGAACACCACCGGGACAGGCCTGCTTGTGGTTCTAAGTACTGCATTGATCATGGCCATTATATTAAAGGAATATGTTCCCGTCAAAAATTCGAAACCGGTTGACCACTAGTGGTTGTCCTCATCGGCAACAAAAAACCATAATACCTTCCTCTTGGAGGTTGTAGAGTAAGAATTGGTTGAAGGAACGACCAGAAAACTACTAAAAACGAACTGCCTGAACAGAACGGGGCACTGTTGTTACAATTTTAAACGACTCGGAAGACAAAAGTATGTTTTAGAAATACAGATGAAAAAAAATACTCCGGATAATCGAACCATTTTTTCCGGATGGCTCGATTATCCGGATAATCGAGTCTCCGGATAATCGAGTCCGACCTGTATCACAAAATAACAGACGTAACACTGGAACCTAGCTCCATCGCCGCAAAAAACGTTCATTTCAAATTTTCAATCGAATAACAGTCATCGCGCGAAAACGTCGTTTGGGGCGCTGTCATGCAATCTCATAAATATTTTGTAGTTCCTCATTTGACACATGCAGTAACGCTGGCGCTGATGTCGAAATACATGACGCAGCGCGAACATGACCGCAGATGGTGCTAGTGTTACTAACGTAAAGTACTGGAATCATACAAACGATGATTTTATTGAAAATTTGTTCGACGTGTAATGTCTGTTAGTCTGTGGTAATATCATTCACCCTCGACATTTGGCTTTTGTACATCAGCTCTATTCTAAAAATATCCACATTGGATGGTATTCGGTCATTTACAGCTGATTTTCTGGCTTTATTCTGATTGTGGAAAGACCCATATTAGGAGGTTTATTCAGTTAGTTTGGTTGTTTTCGAGAAACTGAAAATGGTCATCTTTAAATTCAAAATGGTGTCCATGATCAATGCCTGGCTTCTATGCATCATCTCGATTACGGAAATATCCATATTGAGTAGTATTCGGTCATTTTCTGCTGCTTCCCAGAAGTTGCCATCTTGCAATTCAAAATTGTGTCTTAGGTCAATTTTTAGTTCCTTGCATCATTTTGGCTCCGGAGATACTCATATTGGGTGGTATTTGGTCACCTTAGGTTGTTTTTCAAAAACCTGAAGTCGCCATAATGTTTTTTTCAAAATGGTGTTTGGAGACAATTTCTGGTCCCTGAGCGTCATTCTGGTATTTCGTCATTTTCGGCTGTTTCCCAGGAACCGGAAGTCGCCATCTTAAAATTCATAATGATGTCTGTGGTCGATTTCAGCTCCTGTGTATCATTCTGGCACCGGAGATACTCATGTTGGATGGAAATCGGCCATTTTTGGCTGTTTTACCAGAAACCGGAAGATGCCATTTTACAATTCATAATGGTGTCTGAGGTCAATGTTTAGCTTCTTGCATCATTCCATCCTAAATTTAAAAATGGGTTGTCTGTAGTCGAGTTTTGGGAGACTCCCTCCATTTCCAGAGTACGGAGAAGTGTCAAACCACCATAGCAATTTGTGTTTGATTTGTATAAGAGCCCTCCTCTCCAGAAGTGGGAGGGGTGTTGAACCATCATGAAAATATTTTTCGCTCCCAAAAGCCTCCACATGCCAAAGTTGGTTCCATTAACTTGGTTATTTGTTATTTGATCATCGTCTTTGATCTCATCGTACAGACTGGTTTGTCTTATGCTATATTTTTAATCCTTTTTTTAAAACTATTTTTGGTCAAGTTAAAATCAAATAAATCACAGACTTCATTGAATCCTCTTAGGCAGGAACTGAGCGGATTGTTATAGCCATAGCTTGTCCTGTGCCCGGGTATGGAGATCATTGTCCTATATCGCAACTGATGCTGAGGAATATTTATTTGAATTAGAAGGAGAAGGTCTGAGCAGTCAATATTGTTCGTTAGGACGTCGAAAACAAACAATCGTTGAAGTTTTAGTCCTCTAGTTGAGAGCAATTCCAGGTCATTTAAACGACACCGTTGCGGGTAGTCGGACAGATGTACAGGATCATTCCACGGTAGGTGACGAAAGAATTAGTTCTTGAGTTGTGAAGAAATTTGAGTTTCATTTGTATGAGCCCTCTCTTCGAGAAGATGAAGGGGTGGTAAACCACCTTCAAAAAATTATTGCTTTTAAAAACCTCAACATATCAAATTTGGTTTCATTTATTTGATTATCTCTCGAGATGTGCAGAAATTTGTGTTTCATTTGTGGGAAACTCTTCTCTTCCAGAAGATGGAGGGGTGTCAAACTATTATGGACATATTTGTTTCCCATAAAAACACTCACATGACAATTTTGGTTGTATTTGCTTGATTATTTCTCGAAATGTGCAGAAATTTTTGTTTCATTTTTATGGAACTCCTCTCTTTCAGAAGAGGGAGGGGTTTCGAACTTATGTGGATATAAATGTTACCCTTAAAAATATCCACATTCCAAATTTGGTTTAATTTTTTTTATTCTTGCTTATTTTCTGTCAGTCTAGTTCGACCACTGTTGTTGTGCCAATCACCGACGCCCGGGAAGGCGACTCCACCAAGGACCCTAACTTACGACCCGTTGATTAACGGACCGACGCCAACGGCCTTACTTCCTCATGCTATGAAAGGCGTGATCTCAGAGATTTTTGCCTCAGAAAATCTTCCGGTGTCGGCACAATTATAGGTGACATAGGTGTCGATGTCGGCGTTGGGATTCGAACCCAGGGCACCAGCGTAGTTGGCGGATATGCTACCAACTACGCTAGGCCTTCGGATGTTCGGGATAACATTGAATTTACAAATTAATTACCTTCGATGATTCATCCACTCTACAAATGTGAAACAGTTCACTTGTTTCTGAGATTGTCAACTTGTCTTATGAACAGTCTGGACAGGTGAACGAGACGCTTCTGGTTGTTTCTCCCTTACGCCCGTGATTTTGCACCCAGTTTGCCGGCTAGGCATTCAGAGCCTCCCATAAAGTGTAAAAACGGGACACCAAACGGTTTTCAGTGCATACCAAGCTTTTAGGAGGCTTCTCGTAGTCTTTTGCTTTGTGGCCTGCACCACCGCAACAGTTGCACAATTGGCTCCCATCGGACCCCTTACAGTCTAGGATTTGTGCCCTCTTTCAAAATACCTTTAGCTGTTGGGTTGCTCGAAGGCACGGAAAGAACGGTAGTTAATTTGTAGACGGATCCTCCGGTCTAGAACGGACCACGTCTGGTTCACGACATTAGTAGTGGATATAATGTATTTCTTTTTACGTTTTGCATTCAGGTATTACATCTTTCCTCGCATCGAAAGGCAATTTCTGAACAAATAGCTATCAAAACATTCCAAAACTAGAAGCGCTGCCTTACAAATGACAATTTATCCGGTTTCTAAATTCTTTCTAATAAAACAGTTCGACACTTTTTAAACCTAGAAGTCATAACTCCTCAAATTAACACACATTTTTGGTATTCTCAACCATTCGAATGATTTAATTTGCGAGAAAGCTTATATCATCGTATATCAACACAATCACATGCGCATGTATTTATTCGCAGATAACAATAGCAACAGAATATGGAATTGGTTCCGTATTTATGCTATACGTATGCATACAGAACGTTAACATTTATTTGCTGGAAAAAATGTAGTGAGCATTTCTAGCGTAGTTTCTGTATAAATATGATAACATGCCGACATAACTGTGCAGGTTGTATCATTTCGCCTAGAATCGCATGGGTTAACTCAAACTATAAAATCATTTGGGTTAGCCCTAATGACTAGAACACAATAGCTAATGTACGTGTTCTGACATGCAGCGGTCTTCCATGGTGAGGTGAATAAACAAGCGGCTGTGTTATCTGAAGGAATTGTTTCTGTTCAGCTACCCGCGAAAGAGGATTTGTATGCGCTGCACGTAGTGGCTAATGGATTTTACATTTGCGAATTTAGCACTTACCGTTTTGTTGCCCAAATTTTTCACCCTGCAGTTGAGATAGGCAGTCTTCCCCAGCAGTGCGGTAACGTTTTTCGAGGCAGACAAGTCGAAGTACGGTCCCGTCCGAGTGGCGTCCGTGGGCTCGGTGTTGCCATTTCTGCTGCTGCCGGGAAGATTTACTTGGCTCGCACTGTCCTTCGCAGTCGTTGGCTGCGGCTGTTTGCTGGCCTCTCGTTGCGATCCGTTAACTGTGAAAGAAAAGAGTAGGAAGACAGAGGATGAGAATTCAATGGCAGAACACGGAAAATAGTTCGCGAACTTGGTTCTCAGCAAGGCGTCTTCAAGTTATGTACCTGAATCGCGTTCAACCACGTTTCTGTTTTTGCGCATTTTAACCCTCTAGTGCCCAATGCCGCCATTTGGTCGAAGTTCCGAAAAAATCTTTAATAAATACTTAAAAAGTGTTTATAATGGTTCATAATGATTTTATCGAAGTCCGTTTGAAATTAATTTGGGCACTAGAGGGTTAAAAGATACTTTCTAGAACGATCAGAAACATAAATTTTTTAGCATTATTGGAAGCAAAGTTGTGTTGCAATTTAAATAATGGGAATTTCTGGTTACTCTAACAATTTTTGATTAATGCATAAACAACCAGAAAACCATCTGGATATTTATTTCAATCTGAACTATAACGATTTAAAGTTTAAGTTCTACCTTGGCGCAGATTCAATTTTTCCGAACGCTCAACTCATGGCGAAATGCCAAACGAGAATCTATCGGATAAAAATGGCATGGAAATTGCGCAGCACACAGTCGAGTGACCCGGGTTTTGTGATACTTCGCACTAGAATTCTTTCCAAGAAGCATAAAGACAATAGCGTGGAAAAAACCTAAGTTCAAATATTTGGTACATGGCCAAGCTGACCTGGAAACTGACCATTTATTGTGCATAGGTACGAGCGACATCAAACAAGTCACTTTTGTGACAGCTTCATACCAGCGCCGCACCACACAGTTAGAAATACATCCCTCGACATTCGATTGAATTTGCCCCAAGAAGCCCATGAGTCATGACACTTCATGCCAGAAGGTCACACTGGTGCCTTTCCTCGTGTACGATTGGAGGCGCGGCTAGCAAGCGTAGTTTCCTATTGAGAAACGTACCGAGCGTAATGAGAAACGCAAACAGAAATCCAAATGAAAGAAGAATCTCTCCCTGTAGGTACCGAGGCAATGTTTACCATCAATTTCCCACAATCTCTCCGCTGTCGGTTGATAGGCGTCTGCAAAGGCATAAGGCAAACACACCAGCAACACACATATGTTTCGCAATCTCGTCTATGAGGCATGCTATCGCTGTTATTTCGCTGTCCTGAGAAATAGGAACGATACACTACAATGATGACGAATTGTTGTCTTGCATGATCCTAAAAACGAAGTCAAACTCTTCGCACAGTGAGGTTGTTGGCTTGTACAATTTGTTTGGCAACAGTATTTAGCTCCGAAAATACCGACCCCTGATAACCCACTATGCAGAAGACACTAGCAATGCGTAAAAGAGTGCCGTGACCAGGGAAATTTCCTTTGGCGGTTTCATTTCTGGTGCGCGTTGACAAATATTACATTTTCTCATCAGCGAATGAAAACAAGCAAACCAAAAGACAAGTAATAAATTTGATCAAAATATCTTGTACCGTATATAAACGCTGCTCTAAGCATTTGTTCTCGTTATTGTCCCTCCACATGGCATATACTATTTGGAAGCTGCAAAAGTCGCTGGCACTTCAAGTTGACAGACGATAAAGTTGTTATCTCTCTGCTGCTGTAGTCGAGGCGTGTGGCGTTTTCACTGATTACTTCGAACCTAGGTTCGAACTAGCATAGAAACTGTTGCTGTCTGTAACAGGTACCAGGCGTGCTTGGAACATTGTGGACAGAGAAAAATGTATGACAGTGCTTATGTTTATTTTATCACTCATGGTCCTATGATTACGATTACAACTTAAGAAGCGATTTTGTTGAAGTAGGAATAGATTCATAGTTAATCACGCAATAAACTCTAGCTAACGACTGCAAATTGATTTTTTTCGCATCTCGCCTTCACTACGATTACCAAATTGACAATCCCACAAATTTAAATGAGGGTTGCAGTAAGATGATGCGCTTTTCTGCTATTTTTGTTCACTACTGTTTTAACAGATATGATTCTTTGATCGGCGGTGTAAGCAATCAACATAGTTTCCAGTAAGTCCGTTAAATAATTTTGAGCTCTGGGAGATGTTGCTATGGTAAGTAAAACCTTGAATAATAAGAGGCATGTTCGGAATTTGCACAAGAAAGGGTTGTCGAAGTACAAAGGATGCTTGCTGATGGTCGACTAAACGTATGGGAAGATAAATTTTGGGATTCAAATTATTGCCATTACATAAGGAAAGGCCTTATTTGCAAATCTAGAATTATTGTAACAAACTATTATCAAATTCTTTGATCATTTGAATTATAATGATATTAAACCCCAATTGCTGTGTTGACTTTGCATGAAAACATGTTTATCCAGATTCTGGTCCGAATAAAAAAGTTTAAACTAGACTAATTTGGTATTGTGTGTAGCTCTACGTAAATTTTTAATATCAGAGTGGTGAGTCAGGTTTAAGTTCTGCCGCTCACACGGAATGATGAAGAAAGAAATCAGCAGGTCATTCTGAGCGATGAAGGAACTTTTTTTACGATGTCTTGTTCATATTTATTTTTATTTCAAACCTAATATTTTGCATATTTAAATTCATGTGCGATTTATTTAACGGAGATTACGTACACGTTTGAGGATTACTTTCGCGTACATAAACGAAAGATTGATTCATCTAGAAAATCAAACTGTTCAAAATGCAAGATTATTAGGGACTTAGGAGTAATCCTAGACACCTAACTAACCTTTACAGAACACTATAACTCCATCATAAGTAAAGTAAATAGTATGCTGGGCTTTATAAGGTGGTTCAGCCACATTTTCCAAGACCCGTGCACTATCAAACTACTGTATATCACATATGTTAGACTTATTGTAGAATATTGTAAACTCATATGGAATCCTTATGCTACCGCACACGAAGAACGTGTAGAATCAGGCCAAAAACAATTCTTTCTATACGCACTTCGAAACTTCAATTGGACTGCGTTTTCTCTGACATCGTATGAAGCACGTTGCATGCTCATCAATCTGCAAACACTTAAACAACGCCGCGAATTTTCAGTACTATTCTTCATCAATGACATTATTACAAATCGTGTATACTCACCTGCATTACTATCACGACTCAGCTTTTATACACCTTCACGGCATCTTAGAACAAGAAAACTTTTATTTTCAGAAAAACAGTGCAGAACAAATTATGCAAAAATGGTCCCATAAATAAAATGATGCGTCAGTATAAGCTACATTGTGGAACCATTAGCATAACTATGTCAAAAGAACATTGTAAACACTATAAGTAAAAACTGATGAAATAAATGAATAAATTCACGAAATAAATAAATTCAAATTCAAATTCATGCTCAGGTATGGGGGCCCGGTGTGGTCCAAAGCGCTAGGTAGTGACAGTTATCGTGGTAAACTGGAAAGTACCTACAGGCTCATGTGCCTGAGGGCTACGATCAGGCTTCGTTTTGCTCATCTTCATCTTAAAGAGAAAACAGTTTTCACCCCTCTTAACAACTGTGAGCTTACATTCAATATGCATCACACCATCTGCTGTAGAGAGAGCGCTGAATAATAGTTTCTCTGGAGAAAAAACGCTCCTAGTTTGACAGAGCAGAAGCCCAGTGAAACTTTTGTAAATAGCTCATCCGCACACGCAAGATAAGTGAAATGAATTGCATTGCCGTTCTCATCGCTCTGGGATGCGGCAAAAACAATATAAAATCGATTGTTCTGCAGAATAGGCACTCATGGTGAGTTGTGAATCTTCGTATAATATTATATTTAAAAACGGTTAGGGTGTGGCTTTAATGTGATCCTAAATGTTTTGTTCCTTGGCTTACTTCTCTTTGAGTAACGGAAAAGCTAACGGAGACTGCTCCCTGTTAAACTAACAGAGAAAACAATTGTTGACCCGTCGCAGGCGATGATCAAGAGAGTAAATGAACTCTGCGACTGAAACACTCGACTCATACGACGCAATCTTCGCACACTGTTTCCAGAGCTGCTTAAACATGAACAAAATTATTTTAATCCAAAAAACAGATTTTAGAGCCATAGTACCTTCAGGAAAGTTGATCCATTGATTATTCTCCATTTTATAGAAGTTGCGATTTCGTAATTAATCCACTTAACAGTGGGATGCGAATTTTTCCTTTTTTCATTTTTGCATATAAAAATTCTCTTTGTTCGGCAAAATTGTTGCACATTTTATAAGAAACAACGTTTTCAAAGGTGCTATACTTCTATCTGCTTTTTTAAATGGACTTTTGTGAAGTTTTCTACAGATTGCCACTAAAAATCAATTTTTTCAATATAACATTTAGTAGTGATTTTATACAATTTTTTAATGTTCTACATTAATGTTTGCTATCACAAAACAAACAATTTCATCGATGAAAGTTTATTTTTATCTCTCATAGTTCATTGGTTATTGACGATTTATATTGAAACAATGCACTGATTTACTAACAGATATCTTTAAAATCTAAAAATATCTGCCGACTTAACTATTTCTACATTTAAGTATAAGTAAAACATAATTTAATCCATAAATAGGCATTTTTCTCTAGTTGAATCCTGTGTAGATATTTGTAAATAAATAAGAGCATTATTTTAATAAAAATCTGTAATAACTGAATAAACTTAAGAGATTAAAATAAACTTTCTTCGGTGAACTTGTGTATTTTAATAAAGTTAAAAACATTGTAGAACGTTGAAAAATTTTAGAAAATCACCATAAAAAGTTATATTGAAAAAATGATTTTAGGGGGCATTCTAGAGAAAACTTCACAATAGTTCATTAAAATTAGCATATACAATAGGGTGGGGAGTCGTTATATGGAAAAACGAAACTTGATAGCGGAAAGCCAGAACCAAGTTTTTTTTTGTTCTATTTGGGACCCCAAACAATCCTAAATTTATCGGCAGTCGATTGGTTTTGTCTCCGCTTGGCGCATTGCATTTCAAATTTATATGGAGATTTGTATGGAAAGACCAACTTTTTTGCATTTTATTCTAAAGATTTCAAAATTGCCGAAACCATAGGTTTCATGACTTCAGATGGTAAGTTTTTTAATGACCAACAACTTGGCCGAAGGCAGTAAAGAGCTAGGATGTCCCAAAAAAATACTAGAGCTGTTCAAAGTTGAATATGTCGAAATTTATGTTGCGAATCATTTTTTCTGCCAACACTGCCAGTGTACCGGCGCCAGTCAGAAATCCATCAGAAATAACCTCTGAAACACGTTGTAGAGTCTACCTACGCCTAGAATATTGACCTTAAATTGTTTGTTTGATACAGCTGAGTGTATAAACTCGTTACGACAGGTTATTTATGATGGTAATCCTACTGGCGTCGGTACATTGGTAATGTTGGCAGAAAACAAGGTTTTCTGCATTTAAAACGACACACTCAACTTTGAACAGCTTAAGCTCTTTTTGGGCACATCCTAGCTCTTCAGTGTCTTCTGCAAAGTTGTTAGGCATCTAAAATACTATACTTTTACATAATGTAGTGCATTATTCGAGTATTATTAAACTCTCTAGAAAGGTAAATGCAAAAAAGTAGGTTTTCCCATATAAATTTTCATACAAATTTGAAATGCAATGCGCCAAGCGGAGACAAAACCAATAGACTTCCGGTAAGTTTAGGGTTGTTTGGGGCCCTGAAAAGAACCAAAAAAACTTGGTTCTGGAAAATCGATAATTTTTCCCCACCCTAATATACAAGTATAATGTCTTCGACAAAGTTGTTTCTTATAAAATGTGCTAAAACTGTACTCAGAAAAGTAGATTTTTACATGCAAAAATGAGAAAAATAAAATTCATTTCTCACTTTTAAGTAGATTAATCACAAAATTCTAACTTCTACAAAATGGAGAATGATTAATAGAACAACTGTACTGACGACACTGTGACTCCAAAATCGTTATTTTAGGAGTTAAGAGTAATTAGTGTAAATACGCCAGTATTATTCTAGTAAAAAACCGTCAACAACCAAAAATATATGTGAGATAAATATAAATATTTTTCGAAGATATTGTTTGTTTTGTTGTAGCAAACAATTTTGTAGAACATTCAAAAATTGTAGAAAATCACTTTAAAAAGTTACATAGCAAAAAACGATTTTTAGTAGTTATCTAAACTCCACAAAAGTTTATTTAAATAGATAGATAGAAGTATGATGTCTTCCACAAAGTTGTTTCCTCTGAAATTTGCTACAACGTTGCTGAACAAAGTGGATTTTTATATTCCAAAATGAGAAAAGTAAAATTCGTTTTTGACTGTTGAGTGGATCAATTATGGAGTTGCTACTTTTATAATATGAAAAATAATTAATGGAAAAACTTGGCTGAAGACGTTACGGCTCTAAAATCAATGTTTTTGGGCCAAAATAATTTCGATCACGTTTTTGCAGCTTTGAAAACAGTGTGCTGTGTCCTGTCCGGCATGATGCCTACCAGCATAGCCATTAGGGAGGACGTGGAATGCTTCGACCAACGTGACACAAGGGGCATACGAAGTACAGGAAGATCATTCTCGATCCGATGGCAGCAGGAATGGTCCAATTCCACGAAAAGTAGATGCACGCTCCGACTTGTTCCAGTGGAATCCGGAAGGGTTGGGAGGCGCCATGGAGAAGTTAACTGCCACCTGACAATGATCCTCTCAGGTCATGGCTGCTTCAGGCAGTACCTACACAAGCTCGGGCATACGAGGTCCCCGATGTGCCTCGAGTGCGTGGATGCGGAAGAGACTGCTGAGCATGTCTGCTTCGTATGTCCTTGTTTTTCGCGTGCGCGGAGCGACATGATGGTAGTGAGCGGGTCAGACACTACTCCGGACAATCTAGTTCAAAAGATGTGTGAAGACCCAAACATCTGGAGGGCGGTTTGTGCAGCCGTCTCTCAAATAGTCCTAGAGTTACAAAGCAGGCGACAGGTTGATCACCGACACGCCAGTGTTAGCTAACTGCCAGTCTCCAGGTTGAGTATCTTATTAGCTAAGAGACTTGATAGAACCAGGAGGTTGCACAAAGCATGAAATCCGCTCCCTGAAGCAATATCTAGTATCATGGTATCATGGGCTGGAGGCTGGAGGGTTATTAATGGGTCAAACCCAACACTACCTGAGGTTGGTCTCTCAGGTGTTTGACAGCCAATTTTCCCTCTACCTGAAATAAAAAAGGACAACCTCTACGGTGTACGGTGTGTTTGGTACATATCACTAAGAGTAGGAGGACTATCGGTGCACTGCGAAACATCAAGCATCCATTCCACACCATTGGAAACGTATAATCCTCAACACCGTGAAGTAACACAGTGTATAATCTGTTTGTGGTTCGGTCACGGTATAAGAACTTGAAAAAATGTTACTGTGCCCCGACAGGTTTGCTGAGGAGTGTCGCTCTTCACACTGATGGCCTCGAGTATGGCCAAAACCATCGCGCAGCTAGCTGCAGCTGCCCAGAACAACCAACAAGCGGAGTTTGCATATGCAAAGCAGCGATAACAGCCAACCAAAATAGACGTTAATGGAAAACTACTCCCGCTTATACACCAGATCAGTTCCCATGAATCCGGACCCGGTATGTGGTCCCTGTGCTGGAACCGCTTCCTTTCTCGAATAGCAAACATGCAAATCGTTGTACCACTGCTGTAAAGTTTTCTGCGTAGTCCTGCTGCTGTTGCTGCTTAACCTAGCGAAGGATCCACCCCGGCTCCCGGATTGTATTACGCTGGCGTTATCGCTGGGACGTTTACTGATTCTGCTGAATACGACCCTCCATTATCCACGGAGGCAACAGTCAAAATCATCTCCGCTGCCTTCGAAATCCAGCGTAAGTACAAAACTAGAAGCCAGCAGCTTGCTGTAATCATTAAATCGATATTGCAAATTAGAACGCTTGTTCTCTCAGGAACAAACATGCTAAAGTCTTTGCTTAGCAAGAACTCCGTCGTCGTAACGGAGACTCATCTGAAGCTCCAAGGTCACGTCTATTTTTCCTATATGGACTTCCTCACAGCGACCAGAAACGTTGATCGTAAGATATGCCTGTGTGCTTCATCCCACACTTCTATTATTTGCAATACCGCTATTTAGAAATGGCATGCTAATAAATATTATTTTATCAGTGCAATTGAGTAATATAATTTTACCCTTCCTTTTTACACGCTATCGGCTCTACGATACCGAGTCTCCTTCCTCCTGTCGAATACCGCCAATTATAATTCCCTGGAGATGTCTCGTCGTGCGTCCTGCTAGGCAGTTTTATTAATAAGAGGGATTTATTTTTGTTAAGAGGAAGTCACGCAAAGGTAATATAGAATTCAGCGTAAAGGAAGGGTAAGTGGTGAGGCGCTCGAGAACAAACTCTTGCTTAAGTCCTCTTTGACATCGAATAGTCTGATTCTACTATGATTCGAACCCATAACCACCCGCTTGACAAAGCGAACTCTGTAACCTTGCGGCTACACAGCTCTCTAACGTTAACGACTTCCTTCCGGGTTGGTCTAGCTGGTACGACTAGATAGGATCGGTGCAGGGGGTGGAGGAGTTGCTATCGCGGTGAGGAGCACCGTTAGGAGTCGCCTGCTGCCGAGTTTCCAGCTCAAGGTTATCGAAGCCATTGGAGTTGAAGTCGAAACCTCGCTCGGCCCAATCATTATCATCGCAGCGTGTTTTCCCAAGCAAACCACCACTCGAGATGGTATCGCAGCACAATTGCGAAGTGATCTGACGAAGCGACGACAGGCGAAGTACATGTTTGCGGAAGACTGTCTCCTGAAGGACGACCATGCAATCAAACATTACAAATCTAAGCAGGAGTGACTCTCCAGAAACTCTCGCTTCGGGTTTCACTCCGTCCTGGACAAATTCTCGACCAATATGGCCACCCGGAGGTTTCAGTCGAGTTCGAGAAATTAACGTTGGACTACAACCCCGTGATGCGGACCGTAGGAAATTACCATCGCTCCGATCTGGTCCGGTTTCAGAAGTTCGTCGATGATATCATCAACGTCGACCACGCTTTCACGGAGATAGATCAGGTGTTCTAAACCCTCCAGTGTATGATTGACATCGCTCGTGACACAAAGCTCCCTCGCTCCTTTCTCTATTTCTAAGTGCCACCAACTTATCAGTTACTCTCTGTTATCTCCAAAGCCAAACCAGAGCCGTCCGCCTTCATTCATCGATGGACACCATTTTACCCCCATCTGAGGAACAGTTTTTGCTCTGTCAAAGGTGGTCCACCATCCATCAACTCAATCGTGTTACTACAAGTCCAAGACGACACTAATAGCGCTCTTAGACATTGAAATAGCTTTCGAAAATGTGTGACACGATGGCCGAATGTAGAAGCTGCTACGACACAATTTTCTGATGTGTTCAATAAAAATCATCAGAAACTATCTCTCAAACAAAGCTTTCCGAGTTTTCTTGCACAATGTGTTCTTAGAGCAACCCAACATTGACGCAGGAGTGCCCCGAAGTAGCATCTTGGGTCCACTCAGGTACAAAATCTAAACCTCGGATATCCCACCTTATTCTGGAAGTGGTGTGTTGTCCCAATCCGCAGAAGATACTGCGATCGTGTAAAAGGTTCTCGTCATCCGAACTTTGACACACAGGCTGCAGGGAGGCCTGGTTGCTCTGAATGTGTACTATAACTAGCAGCTGAAAAATTGTGACTAATGCAATGCAGCTAAGACCCATTTCATTCTATTCCTACATTCTATATCGCTCAGACTTGTTTCTGCTGTTGATTGCAGAATGCGTAGCTTCCTCATTGAGTCAAAACTAAATTTTGAAGATAATCTTAAATCTACCCACCCTGGATGCGAACAAAAGAGGAACACGTGCTCGCACGCCTGGGAACCTTGGAAGTCCAATTCAGCCGCTTCAGCAAAGTAAAGCAAAGCAAAGCCTTGGTGCTACATTCCGTATCGGAAATCGACCTTCTGTTTTACTATACACAGATTTCGCAGCCGACTGTTAAGTATACAGGACAATTGCAGGGCTAGCGCTACGATCCTACTGACACTAACAGTCTCTCCCGAGCCGGGACTCGAACATACGACGACTGGCTTGTTAGGCCAACATCGTACCTTGAGACCAGCTGGGAGATCAGCCGCTTCAGCATAAAATATATTTTAGTCAAAAAAAAGAGACTCACTCCCTGGTCGACCGCCAAGGCGAACAAATGCAATACAGTCCGAAACTTAACGAGATCAGCAACCACCGTCTTCCGGCATAAAGCTAGGCTCAAAGCACTATGTTCTGGGCCATTGGACGACTTGAAAACCGTTTGGTTAACGTGTGCCTGTATGATATGGGTATGGCAGAATCACTCACTCACCGTAGTCCTATCTCGAGCCTCCGTTACCCTAAATTTTTTTCAGTTTTATTTTTCTTATCTATAAACTGAGTACCCAATTCTGCTTAGCATTTAACTTCAAGTTTGGTCATGCAACTTATAAATTGTACGAATTTGATTGGTATTAACGTTTGAGTGAGGATTAAACCCTGCGCTGTACTGTACAAAAAATTGCACTACTATCGGGTCAGGCATTCAAGATTCATGTTGGAACATACGTACAACCATACATACATACATACATAGAAGACAGATGAATTTGTACAGTGGTCATGCGCACATATAAAGTTATCCCAATTTTCGAGACCCATCAACACAGTACATATCATATCATCGAAAGTAGTTGTCAATTGGATAAAATTGTCCCACCAATGCCATCATATCAAAGCTTACTCGCCAGCCCAGGCCGATTATTAGCTACAACCAATTCGATTAAATATCAAACGCGTTGCAGGTCCCATCGCGGGCCGACGCATCGGCGGCCACGCAGTGGTTCACTGATACACGGTAAATACCACTGCACCAAATGTGAACAATCAGGCTCGCGTGCGAATCCATGCGAAGTGTACTGCACACACTGGCATTTATTTTAATTAAATTTTCACACAGCTGACAAATTCATATGGTGAAAAGGGCTCAACTGGGCGTAACTTGGGGCGGCATCGAAAAGCAATTTCCCGAAATTCACGCGTAAAGTTGATATTCCGGAACGTACAGATCATCTGGTAAAGAGGACAAAATTAATTATCAATCGTGATGATTGAAATTTATAATTGCTCTCGTTTTTCTTCCGAGTGCCTTTTTCCCGGCAGGTTGGATCGCTTCAGTTTGTTCGGTCTGTTTGTACCGTCGGGCAAAGTCAATTACGGTACTATTAATTTGATTCCGGCTCAACTCACACGGGGTGCCCAAACAACTGGCGAAACGTGAACAACAACAAAAAAAAATAACCCAAGGATAGTCCACAAGCAGGAAATAGCAGAACTACCGGGACAGTAAAGTTGTCATACGGTTGTGTTTGCTCTTGCACTGTCTGTTCGGTGAAAGTAATGTACATACAACGCATATGTTAAGAGCTGGATAGCAAATATTCGCAAAGCTAAGCTGACAAGTTGACATTAGGTTTCCAAAGTGAAGTAAACGAAAACGCAACTTACTTTTAAATATATTTAAACAGAGCTCACAACATCATTTGAGAAGATAACGTATGGAATGAAAAGTCTTTTGTCTGACACATTTCGGTTACCATGAAAAATAGTGGAATATGTGTTTTGATTAAGCATTTAAGGGAAAAGTACATATGAATAAATGGCTTGTTAAGTTTTAAGGAACATCTGTTCTAGTTAATTCAATCGTGAAGTATTGGTTTGCTCAATTTCGTCTACATATTATTCATCATCTTTTCATATTGGAGAGGCTGGCAACAAGGCTAACTGATAATACGTGCCCCGAAAGCTATCCGTTATAGTCATTGATTTATAAGTGATTTTAGGGGCCAAACTTGTTAAAAAGTGTAAAGTTGTGATCTGTGATGCTTCGTCTAAGTGAGAAAAGTGAAGGTTTTGTGAAAAACACAGTGTTTCTTGAGTGGAAGTTATAATTTATCCACGAAATCAAATTGAAAATTGTAAGGCAAGTTAGGTTGCGTGAGTGTGAGTGCCAACTTCGTGCGTCGCGCTAACTAGCGGTTCATTATTAACGTGCGAAAATGGAGTGCATGGTGGTGTGATCGAAGAGAATTGCACTACCTGAAGAGCGGAGAGAGTAGCGTTGCGCTGTGCTAGTCGGCGTTTGTTTCGCTGGCATAGGCATAACCAAAATAAAACAGATGAGTATATGTTTTTTTTTGTATCAAGAATGCATAGGCTCTGTGTGTAGTGGTTTTTAGCGGGCTTTGGACTTTGGCAGAAGTGTTAATGTGTGATCTGTTGGGTGCACGAGGTGTGGTAGCTTTTCGGCTGCGAGTAGTTTTTTTTTGTTCGCAAACCAGATTGTGCGATGATGTTTTACTGTTTTACTTTTTTCTCCCACAAGTAAAAGCACTAAGAATTGTCAGGTGAGTTAACTTATCAATGGGCTCGATACGACATACACGATTTGCGTTTGGTATTATATTTATTTTCCCAAATGGTCCGCGTTCGAATATGGTTCACATCATGTGATGATCCACCGAATACCACGTAGTTGCCAGTTTGCGGAACGACGAAGCACGCCGTTTTGATTGTGCTCGTCATGAATGTTTAACTGTTACAGTTTTGAATGTCCAAATTGAAAACAGAGTGCAATTAAGGTGTTTTTCTCGTGTAGTTTTGTGTAATAGTATTGTTTATTAGAATTTATGGTGGAATAGATTAATTGATATGTATTCACTGATATGTCGTGTGCAATGAATTTTTGAACGCACTGACTCTCGCATGACAGGTAATAGAAAATTCAATAAAGTTGAGTTTGACATCTGATGACTATTTAGTCAGCCTGAAATAAGCATGATTGGTTTGGTCTTATCAATAATTTTAAGACTTTGGATTAGTATGTACATCTACACCTGATGTTTGCACTTAATGTTTTAGATACACCAAGCTTTGCCATTTTTCTATCTTTCCAACAGGATCACACCCAAGGTAATGAGTAGCTCAACTTAGTAATGAGCCAACATGACGCATAGTATGCCTCGAATCCGTCATCTACCACGTTTTTTCACGGTCAGGCTTCAAGTAGGGTTCTATCAGCCAAACATGTGTTCACCTCGAAAGCAATGGTTGTGGATAAAACATGAAATCTTATGCTTCACTTTTTCGATTTTTCTAGCTTTTGGGCTGCTTATGTTTTGTATACTATGTTCCAATAATGACTATGTCGGCATTTTATTAACAAACTTAAGACTATATTAGCTCGATGGATGGTCAATATGGAAATTTTCATTTTTAAATTATTAAGGCTTTGTATGCATGAAACTTTGCCAATTTTTCTATTTAATAGGCAACATACGCATCGACAACTAAGAGAGAATCGGCGTGAAATGTCGTAGTGTTTCGATGTAAACCGCGTTTCCGGCTCGGGAGAATTTCACTTATATTAACGTTTTCGGAATATAATGATTTCGAGGGGTATACCCAGATACTTGTTCATGTCTCACTGTGACTGTTTAACCGAAGATTTCGTCCGGTCGATAAATATCGCGATTAACGAAAACGCGATGTATACCTTCCCAAGAATCGCGACGGCCGACGTGTGTTCGTTTCTTCTCGGGATTGGGATTGACTCGGGATCGACAAATAGCTGATTGCTAAGAGTAGCATGGGCTACATCGCGTGCGTCGTACGCAGAGGATCGCGACGTTTGGCTAGAAATATACTCATGGTTAGTTTTCGTGATAAGCGTTTTTCGCGGTATCTTATCGTTTTTCTAGAGCGGCAAAGTGTATACAAGAAACGTCGTTGGTCGATCTGTTAGGTAGAAAATGTCCGGTTGACCGAACCCTAGAGACTCCGCGTCGGTACCTCCATGAGGTCGAATTATCTACATATAGATCAACAACGCGCAACTGATTTCGGTGTAAAGAGGATCACCTTACGAGGAGATATCATATCATTTGAAGTTGTCCCAATTTGATCAAAGGTCCAGTATCCTTGCGTACGATCTATTGTTGCGGTGTTACATTGGCAAACTGAATGACTTTGAATCGCATTATGAATATCGTGACGGATATAATGAACTTGTTCGCGCGATACTTGTTCTAAAGAACCCGACACTCGAAATCAGCGCATCGTTTACCAAAACGAACCCTGCTGTGTACCTTGCCCTTTCTCCAACATCCCAGTGATTTCTCGTGGAAGTGCAGAGGTGTTCTCGGCTTCCAATAAGCGAGTATCACGTCAACATTTTCCTATACAAATTCCTTCTTTGACCTGCATTTGGATGCGGCCGGCGCTGGTATTGCCTAATATAAAGATTAAGGTCACCAGTTTTTACACATTGAGGATGCATGTTGGTCCCAAGCACCATCTGTTGGTTCTCTGTGTAATTACAGCTGATCTGGCAATAACGGAGTAGCAACCGCGGGCGGTCAATCATGCTCATGCTCATGCTCATATTATTCATCATCTTTTCATATCATAAACATGGATTCACCACTGCACTGCTGATTTAAATCGACAGTCGGCAAAGTGGCTTTTGCCTGGTACGACGGTCTTATATGGCTAAAAAGTGATCTTTCACCAAGATAGCGCTCCCGCTCCTTATGGCCAACCGAAAAAGACTTTTGGGGTCATTCAGTAGTTTTTCCCTACTTCAAAACAGTCTATCGACAAATAATAATTGAATTTTGAGTATTATGCCCTAACGTTTTTGCCTTTCTGAAAAACCTGGAGACGCCACTACTGTCGCTCATAGCAAGTCCGTCCCATTTGCGTTTTGGTGGTGATGAGAAAACAGCAAGCAAAAATCGTAACGCTTTAATGAAATTTTGCACTCAAATGCTTTTTCAATCAAGACCATCAACAGAATTTAGTACTGCAATGACAATCTAACACTTTTGCATCATAAAACTTGCATACATACCGGAATTTGATTAAAATTTGTTGAAAATCATATGCTGGGACTCACATGCGATTACTTTTACGGTACGTAGCCACAATGATAGCAAGTCAGTCCCATAGCCAGCTACGACCGGTGATGAAAAAAAATTACTGCTAAAAGATGGTGGTGCTATACCTTGCGTTTGGAATGAATCCATCGCTGGTCAATTCATAAATGACCTTCTCTCGTGCTTTATTAAACAAGTTTTTTGTGAGAAGCATAACGCAATGTACCAACTGAGCCGCTCAAAATAAAATTAGATTTTCTTTTCACATTAGATACTACTGATAAATTCGAAATACAAAAAGTAGTATTTACTAAGAAATGCTTGAACTAACAATACAGTGACACACCTAAAGCGTTCACTGTCAACAAACAACAGCTGAAAGAAGCTACTGGTGGAAACTTTGTCTTGAAGAAAACATTGTACTATCAGCTAGAGCCACACGATGTAGAACGTGTAAAATTCAATCAAACCTCCTATCGAATATCACTTGGTACATCCTATTCTAAACTTGAAGACCGTAAGTTGTGGTAAATATCACATTTTTCATAATCATTATTGGCTGTGGGGTTAAATTGCGAAAATTTTTTCAATGGGACCGACTTGCGATCACTTTTGCTATGGGACAAACCGACTTGCTATTTTTTTCATAGTTCCTCAGAACGAAGTATTCAAAAATATTTGTTTTATCGAAAGTAGATATAAAAATAAATTGATTCCATAAATAAACTCAAAATTGATAAAAATGCAATTGGGACGAATTTACCATGAGCGGCAGACTACGTGCTGTCTATAAACCACATTCTCATTACTGGTTATTTCAGGTATCGAATTGGTCCAATTTTTTTTAAATTCGCAGGAAACGTAGTTTCTGGTCAACCCCTTTCAGCCCCTTAATAGTCCACGTTGTTTATAGTTGTTCCTATACTTACTGTTTTACAATGTTATTCATGTGAATTATTCGTAGATACACTACTTTTCATGTTTCAGGTACTAAACTCAACATTATGTTTTTGGCACAATGTCACCCTATAGAAGGAATGAGAGTAGGCCAGAGTTCATGTATTTTTAGCAAAATCACTGCACAGTTTATTGTAACGCTAATCAACGCCTCGAAAGCATTCAGCGCCGATTCGTCCGCAACGCTCTTCGCCTCCTGCCATGGAGACAGCCTATGTGGAACACTCCTTATGAGGATCGTTGTCAACTTCTCCATATTGACACCCTTCAAGTTGAAATGTGAAACTGCTCGTGCTATGACTGTGTCTAAAGTACTGACAGCACGGATCGATTGTCCAGACATTCTTCGCCAGATCAATATAAACGCTCCATCCAGAACTCTGCGGAGAGTACCTGCAATGCACCTTTTCGTCGTACAAACTACAGCTCCAATAGTGCAATCCTTGGCCTTCAACGAGCGTTCAATAAAGTTTCGTCAATGTTTTATTTTCATCTCTTGATTGAAGTGCTTCGTTCTTAATTTGTTGCTATGTTTAGACAATTGTTGTATTGATGTTTAGTGTAGTAAACTAGTCACCATTTGGACAATATATGTCTGTTGGTTGGAAGCAAAAAAATAAACTCAACCATATTTGTGCTAGTTGTTAACAAAATGTTTAAGCATGCATTGACGTGTTTGGGATCAAATTCATTGCTTTAATGTATGCGTTACAAGCTAAGAAACAAAAACGTATCCTTTTTGGCACAATCTCACCCCGGCAGACGGTGGTTAATAAAAGTAGTAAATATTATTAAAGTACAGAAGAAAGATCAATGGTCCCTAGTACGGGTAAAGATGATGTCCGCATAAGCGCGATCCCCTAGGCGTACCACAACATAGCGAGACGTTGCGAGCAGTCTTGGTCTACCGAGATAACTTCGTCACATAAAGTTCGCGCAATTTTTTCAGCAAAAGAGTTGCAGACTATCTTCGACTCGCAAAGTTGAAGATAGACTCAACGTTTACGTAAACCCTGAGCGCAGCCTTTTTTTGGGCGGGTTATTCGGGGTTTACTATTTATTGAATGAACCTATTTGGGAACATGTTAGTCAACTGCGTGCATTATGTACGATCATCACGGCCATCGAATACCCGAAACCAGTCGAAAGCGACAAAAAAAAGTAGTAATGCTACGTGATTAGCATTTTGGAAGTTGTACGAGACAGATGTGATGGTTTTCGTAAGATTTGGCCAAAAATGAGAGATGTGATGAGAGTGAGTAATAATGGACGGTGTGCCGTGTTATTTGCTTGACCAAAGGTGATGGAGCGAGTGGAATAACATGGGAAACGACCTGTGCGCTGACGAAACAGAGATCCAGACAGCGATTATTCTCGTTCGTCACGTGATTAATCAGTCGCAATATGGCAGAACTATAGCAGCCGAAAAACCATCCTCCGACGTGCAAAGTAGAATTATCAGGATCCGGATGGAAAACCTTTGCTCGATCGTTGCCTTGTGACACTGGATAGATAAAATCGCTAATATTGTTATTAGCGATTTTGTTAGTTGCAGCAGCCATATCGTCTACTGACATAACAGACCAGGAGTAAACTCCGAGCAGTGTATCATCGCGTACACGATCGAGTGGAACATAAATCCCACAATGGTAGACCTTTTGGTTCCCAAGTCTAATCGCACCCATTTCTGCTCGATGATATCCTACAGATCGTCTTACACTTCTTTTAACTTCAGCTGTTGCGTCACCGCAACAAGTTTATCGCCACCAGAAAATTTTCAATTATTTGCGGGTCCAAATAAAAAAATTAGAATTTAGAACCGAAGACCGAAGGCATGAAAAATCGCACAAACTAGCGCTGCATAGGAGACTGATCCGGAATCCGGAGGCTCTTTACAGACATGAAGCAGGGACGCTGAAGGCAACTGATCGACGAGTGCTCGGAGTTTTTGAGCGTAAAGTTTTGCGATCGATACTTGGCGATAAATTGCACAATAGAGTGTGGTGCAGGCACATGAGTAACGCGATTGTATTAGGTATACCAACAGGCTTATAAAATAAAGATAATAAAGCGTGGCAAGCTTCAGTGGGCTGGACATGTAGCCAGAATTCCTGACGAGAGAGCCGCTGAAACTATCTTCAGTAGAGAACCGTCGACTTCGTGGCAGGCCTCGCACTCAGTGGATACGCATGGTTGAAAAAGTTGTACGATCTGCTGGTGTCCGAGGTGACTGGAGAACGACTACCCAAGACAGCAGAAGCTGGGCATCTCTAATTCGTTCGGCTCTTGACCGGTAAGCGGTCTGTCGGCCAACAAAGTAAGTAAGTAAGTAAATAGCGCACATCGTTGACGGCGTGACGGTCGGGGTTGTATGGACCTAAAATAACGAATCAGGTACCGAATGTTCATCACATAAATAACGGAGGTACTCGCCTGCAGTTCCAACTGGGAAGACTTCAGTACCACAACCAACCACAGGATCGAAACGACTGTGAAGAGCGCAGAGTGCGTTTTACCTAACTGGGTAAGAAACGATCCACTTACATCTGAACTAACTAGAAAACTGAGGCTTGGTATCAGCAGATCTGTTGCAATTAGGGCTTCCTAATTGGTTATGCAGTGGTTTGTAGACAGCTGAAACTATTAAAAAAATCACCGAGAAAAGTCCTCCATTACAGGCATGCTTGTCTGAAAATGCGACTAAGAGACTCAAAACTACCGTTCGCAGGGTCAGGGCGACTATGACGGCAGCGAGCAAACAACGATGCGTGAGGTATTAAGTTGACAAGATAGCCTGTTACGGGGTCCAAATGAGCTCTCATCATGCATAATTTGCGTTTTCCCATTCTCGAGGGCCGCTTTCCCTGAGACTGCCTCGTTTATTTAGCGGTCTGCCCCGTAGAGCAAACCGCTGCTGTGAAAGAAGGGGGTATCTGTTTGCACCTGCTTGGTCGCCCTCCTGGTCCTAGCATTCTTCCCAACTTCGAGTTCCGTGTGCTCTGTTTCGGATGTTGGGGGTCCAATACAATGGCCATGTCCACCAACGACTTATAGGCTGCTTAGTATAGCAGCTGCTGCGCCGCACTGCAGTGATTCAGGTTCAGTTCTGTTACCCCTTGATCCCGTGATTTAATAGTCGATTTACCGGCTGGCCACCATGGGCCTTCCAAAAAGAGCTTGGTGTTCCGTTTTCCGGAACACGCCGGGCACTTGAAAGGCTCCACGCAGTCTTTCGCTTTAGAGCCTGCATCACTGTAACGCCTGAACGGAGTACGCTTACAGGTCCAGGACTTATGCCTTTCTTCGAATCACTTGTAGAAAACGTCTGATTGCTAGAGTATGCCCAGAGGCGGTCATACTGACCAGCCAACCTTAAGTTTGGCAACAATAATTAAATTTCGGCTTAGCAGTCATTCATCTCAGTGTTTAGAATAAAGTTATCGTCATTCGTCCCAACGTTTCAGCACTTGTTGGTGCCTTCATCAGGAGAAAAATAAAATATTTCTGGAGACGGTCTTCAGAAGGTACTGACAATTTTCGTTAGGAGTTGTAACGCCATGTGTGTATTCGGGCCTCTAGCCCTTGTTGGTGAATAAATCCTTATCGGAATGTCGGAGAGGTTTGACTGATTGTGCAGCGCGGTTAGTACGGTGTGTGGCAGGCCGTGGGCTTTGGCGAGAAAAATGGTGTAGAGGTTATGGGGTTTTCCATAATGCCAGACTGAACTATTATGTTGCTGTTGAGCTTTTCGATTTCACCCTACATATATTGCACCACAGCTGGTAACACCGACCTTTTTTAGTCAAATCCGGTCATCATAGCATGAAAGTGCGCGTTTAAAAACCAGCAGGACCATAACCTGAACAGATAGTTGCGTTACTGCCCTAGAAGCTGCCGAAGGGGCGTTAATGTCGTAATGCATAGATCACAATGACCGCGACAAACGGCATCCGCGTCGGACACCACCTTTTAGCAAAGTTTGCAAGTCATGGTAATGCCTCTTAAAGCACAAAGTCGGTGTAATCGAAACGGTTGAGTCATCGAGCAGCAAATATTGGTTTCGTTTCATTAGCGTAGTTCAAAACAATTTCCTAATTATGGTTCAACAACCTTCCCGCAACTTCTTCACACCCTCTATAATTTTATAACTATAATTTTATCGGGTTTTCTCATTTATTCGACGATTTTAGGCCAAAATTTATTAAATTTGGCCTACCGTACTGTTTCGCTTGCATAAAAAATGGACGGTATGGTATGTTTGCATACAATTAGGAACTGGCTATATTAGCAATTTAACACCGGAAGGGTATTTGATTTAAATCCTGCAGAGTCTGCCGCAGGCCACTTAGAAATGATTGGGCATTTTCCTAGATTTGACCTTCAAAAACATCAAATGTAAGCACGTGTAAGCACAGCTCCTGATTGTGAGCCTGAGAGCCCTGTTTGTGATCCTCGAAAATCAATGTTAAAAATTTGCGTTTTTGTCGAAAAAGACGATTAAAAGTTTTTTCATTTTTCTGTATACACTAAGGTTGCTTTTTACGCGGTTTTTTACGCGACTTTTTTAACGCGAATTCAGAATTTACGCGGTTTTTTACACGGATTCCGGAATCCCCGCGTTTTTTTCCGCGGCACGTATCCCCCGCGTAAAAAGCGAAAAAATATTGTCTAGACTGTCAACTGATTGAAGCTGAACATAATTTAATTTTTCAGCTCGTTCGTGCTAAAATTGAAATTCTCAGCTTTCAATTTCAACCGATATTCTGTTACTGGCAGTGAAAATTTGCAGCTCTGACCGCTGACGCCGAAAACTCAAAACCAACAGGAATGTCTTCGTTCGTCATGGCGGATGTTCCGGTTAACTGTCGGAAGGCCGCGCGCAAGAGCGAAAATTTTTTTTTTTTTATTACCATTCGAAAAAAGTTCATTTATAATGCAAACGTTAAGCCTGTATTGCACTCTTTGACCAATGATCAAATATTTGACCTTTTAACATAATGGTCAAATTATTCGACATCATGATTGTTGCCTGCCAGTGTTTGCCAGATTTGAAAATCAAGGAGTGACAAACAGTTGTCTTTGACCTAATTTTTATCTGTCAAAAAGAGACAGATATTTGACGCTTGGTCAACGAGTGTAATAGTGCCTTTAGTAACGAACAAATACAAATTGCGACGGTACAGTGTGACCCGTACTGAACAAAACGACAGCGCTCGGTTGGTTATATACGACAGCGTTATGATCTCTCTAAACTTGGCCGTTTTTCGCACGATGGCAATCGATTTTCATGAAAACTTTACATTGTTGCACTGTTACATTGTGCACTGTTATGTCCAATAGAGTGGGACAAAAAATAAATGTTAGCTCCCATGCACTTTTCGCGGTCTGCAGAAGAGTTTTTTCCAGGAGAATTTCCTATAAATATCATGTATTGATATATTTTCAGGAGCCAACTGGACATCTCTATAGAAAAAGTTTTGAAAAAGTGGTTTTTCCCATATAAAATCGTATGGAAGCTTTAAAAATCGGGCGCAAATCTTGCGTTTCACCGATCGATCTGAAAAGTTACACAGTTGTTATAGGACCCATAAGGAACACGAAAAGTGCATGGGTGCGCAAAAATAACACCATCGCTTTTTCCATATAACCGTGTCCCAGTCTAATGTCTAATCACTGAAACGGTTATACTATGGAACACTTGCAAAATAGCACTAGAAAAACGTTAGCACACACGATACTGATATTATGAGGTACAGTGGGCTGAACTCAAGATCTGCCATCTGCCATAAGTCGATCTTCTCAATCTAAATGGAATGCGTGGACACGTTGTACTTCCACCATTTCCAAAGAAACTGTCGGATTGAAAAGATTTGATCCGTAGTAGTACAGAATACCTTAAAGCTGAAATAGACCAACGAACCTCTTGGTTGGAGGTAATATGCGTTGGACAGGAGTAAAACACATATCATTGGCAAAGGATAGCTCTTCCAGCTCTATATGATCGGGGTCTGGTACTTCTTCCGTCGGTCATGTCATTCGGTGCTAACGGGCATGCTTGTCCAAGTTTTGTTTTGTCCTAGCTCTTAGGGAACTTCCCCAAATAATGTTTTTCTAGTTCGTTGCTGCCTCGCAATTCCAATCATACCTGGCATTTCTACTGGAGTGTAGTGGTCGTCGCGGATTTCTTGTTAGCCGACCTGGAGAAATGCTACACCTAGTCGTTACCTGTAATCTCCAGCAGCTTGGCAATTTCATAGCTGCCTAATGCTATACTTCGCTCTTTCGCGTCTGATCGATAGTTTTGAGCGCGTTTGCGAGAAGAATTTTGATCTCTTTGGTCAATCACCTAATTGAGAGAAATTTGGCCAATTGTCAGACATAAGTTGAAGAAGACAAGAAAGATGACCCGGGATACGAAAGACATATGAAACGAAATGATCCCCCAAATTACACTGTGCTACAGCGCTTTAGAACTTCTGAAGTGACCTAGTGTAGGTTGTAGGTCTTGTTGAATATAACATTCGCTCATACTAGAAATTTTCCAAACACCCCCAAAATCTGAAGTTATGGTCAAAATACGGTTTTTTGGACCTCAGCGCATATAACATTTTTTAACTCAGTCATTTATCAACCGATTTTCAATATTTAGGCAGTTTTAGAAAAAATACAAATAGATCTTTCAAAATATATACAGTTTTTTTACTAATATCAACAAAAAATGTTGAGTTATTTGAGTTTTAATATAATTTTTTAGACTTTTTCACGCAATTTTTCAGTTGAATTTTAAATTTGCTGTCTATTTTTGTAAGAAACATACCACAAGTATACTATAATTTTGTAAGTGTATTCAATTCCGAATCAATTGAAAGTAGTTATGTGGAATTCGGTTGATATTTGGCTAAGTTATATATTTTATAAGAAAACAAGAATTTCTGGCTTCTATCGCACAAATATTTCACGGTGCTACAAATGATGAAAAACTGCAAGAACTTTTGATGTGACTCCATGTGGGTTGTAGCTTTAGTCAAATGTTTCTTGCGCGTTTACTCTAAGATTTTCAAGTATCCCAAAAATTATTAGTTATGGTCGAAATCCTGTTTTTTACCTTAACTCACATTTTTATGTTTAATTCGGTAATTTCTCCACCAATTTTCATATTTCGGCTGTTTTGAAAAGACGAAAAATAGAACTCTTGAAACATATAAATATATCTAGAGTTTACCTATATGTGATGAATAGTTTTAAATAAAATAAGATGATTTATATTAAATAAAATAAGGTGATTTTTTTTTATTTTACCTATATATGATGAATAGTTTTAAAATAAATAAAATAGTTTATGTTATTTTAAAAATTTTCCTAATTTATTCGCTATTTTTTACACATCTTTGTTATGAACGAGCTTTAATTGAAAAGTACATTTATTGCCAAAAGAAAACAGTAAGTGTTGTTTATGAAAATCTGTTTGGCTGGGATATGACTTGATGTTTTCCACCATATAATTAGATTTCATCAAATCATTTCTCAGCCAAATTATAACAGATTTTCATTAACAACACATATTGTTTTCGTTTTGTACTAACAAGAACTTTCCAAATTTTACAGCAACTGAAGCTCCATCATTACAAAAATGTTTGCGAAATTGCGAATAAATTTGAAAATATCATAAACCATCTTATTTATTTTAAAACTATTCATCACATATAGGTAAACTTTTTAGACATATTTATATGTTTCAAATGCTCTATTTTTCGCCTTTCCAAAACAGCCAAAATCTAAAAAATCGGTTGAAAAATAACCGTATTAAACATAAAACGGTGAGCTAAGGTAAAAAAACAGGGTTTTGAACATAACGCATAATTTTCGAGGTATTTGAAAAACTTCAAGTAAACGCGCAAATAACACTTGACAAACACCACAACCCACACGAAATCACATCAAAAGTTCTTGCATTTTTTCATCATTTGTAACCCCGTTTAATAATTGTGCGATAGAAGCCAAAAATTCTGGTTTTCTTAAAAAATATATAACTTAGTCAAATATCAACCGATTTTCACAAAACTACTTTCAATTGATTTGGAATTGAATATACTTTCAAAATTATAGCATATTTGTGGTATGTTTCTCACCAAAATAGACGGCAAATTTAAAATTAAATTGAAAAATTGCGTAGAAAAGTCTAAAAAATTAGATATAAACTCAAATAACTCAACATGTTTTATTGATATTAGAACATACAACATACATTTAAAAGTTTCATTTGTCTTCTTTCTAAAACTGCTTAAATATTGAAAATCGGTTGATAAATGACTGAGTTAAAAAATATTATATGCGCTGAGGTCCAAAAAACCGTATTTTGACCATAACTTCAGATTTTGGGGGTGTTTGGAAAATTTCTAGTATGAGCGAATGTTACACTCAACAAGACCTACAACCTACACAAGGTCACTGCAGAAGTTCTTGCATTTTTTTTTTCATTTGTAGCACAGTGTTATACAACAGATTGTCCAAAATAGAAATCTTTAAAACTAAGTCAAAATAACAATATTTTTTCCTAAGTGTGCAATAAATGATTTTCATTTTGAGTTCATTCATTTTGAGTACATTTTTATTCCATTAACATAGTTTCGAGATAAATCCGCGTTTGCGTCCTCATTTTTAATCACTGAAGTTTTACTCCACAGCGGAATCGATTTTACCGTAATGTGAACCTAAAATTCAGCGTATGAAATATCTCGCTGGTAAACTATCAAACAATTGAATTCCAACCAAAATAGCGAAAAAGTTCGCTCTGCACCATTTTCCTCCAATGCCGACCTTCGGTGCCTGGTGCATACAAACCACCCTTGGCATCCGTCAATCAGCGTTCTGCGCTGTCATTGTTTATGCCATCACACTGAAAACTATTCCGAAAAGGCACTATTCACTCTGGTGTGTTTGGCCGCCTTGTCAATTCCCACCGGTCAGTTTCGTGAATGAGGAGGACAGCTGAAAAACGAAAGCCGAAAAATTGCTTCAATTCAATTTCAATTCCATGCGATTAATGCCTCCGTTCGTCTGTGTTTGTGCAGATGGCATACAATCGCCGGAAAGAGTGCCACGGGGGAAACGTAAACATATCCTATCTCCCAACGATGCTGAGTTGTCGCACGTTTCAATTTTTTCTTGCTAGATTGATTGAAACTCCCATCGGAATGCGGCGATTAATCTTTTTGCTGCTGTTGTTCATCCCGCAGCGGTCACCAGTCAGCCTTCTATTTGTGGCAATTCCAGTCCACCGATGAATTTTTTCAGCTTGAAAAGAGAATTTCGCAGAACCGTAGCGCGGATAATTAATTATTCCGCATCCGCATGAAGCGAATTTGACTCACGCAAAATTAACTGTGCCGGATTATTGCGGTTAATCATTGATGTTTTGAATTAATTACCTCGGGGTAGAGGGCCACTTGTGACAGGATGGAATTTGAATTTTCACCAGCTAACGATTAGCGTCTCAAATTGATTGTTAATGAAACCTTTTCCTGTGGTATTTGAGGTCGCAACCGACCTGGGTTGAAGCTAAAGTTTAAAATTTATCGAAGAGCTTAAGTTTTTTGTTTACCGTTAACATTGATATAACTTAGATGCTTAACAACTTTAATCAACAGTTTCACTTCAAAAACATTATGATGGTGATCATTATTAAAATGATTGCGTTTGCTAAAACCCCAGCTGCTGTTCCAAATACCTAGATGCCATATTATTTAAATCCGCGGGAATAATTTGAGAACGCCGTTCACATCAAAGACTACATCGTGACAATTTCTGTGTACAGCAATCCGGCTGAATTGCTCTGACATTTGTGTGGCAGACAGTTTCATAATTGCACGAAAGTAGCAGTGGCTCCTCCTGCGATGATTCTCTAGCGCAGGAAAGTATAATAATGGCTTATGATCTCTTTCCGCATAGTAACCTGAAAATCCTAATAACCTGCAGCAGAATCTAGCATTTTGTGCTGAGTGCTGAGCAAACGGTGCTGCAATGCAAAGGAGACAACAATTTGCCGGAAAGGGCGGAAACAGTTCTGGGTTGGGGAACATTTGTCTGGCGCTGCTTTTCCAATTGCTGTCATGCGAAAAAAAAATTCTTCCAATGGAGTAGCTGCTCCGAACCATCTCCAAGGGCCCGAGTAGGCACTTTTTTTTCCTACACGATGAAAATGTCATCCACTTCAGAAACGTCAACGACCTTAGCAAAAAATAGCCCTGCTGCGTGTGCTACTTTAAAGTGGATATGACGACGGAGATAGATCTTATGTTAGATTAAGTCCGTATGATTTCGTAGTTCAAAATTGCTAGGTTGTTGTTGCGAAGTGGTAACAGTAACAGAGAACATATAACACAGGCAGAGATAAAAGTACCATCGAAAACTGCAGAGTACCGTTCAAGTAACAAAGTTCACTTCTCGCATATAAATGCAAGAAGTGAAAGGTTACTGAGAAAAAGCTATGAAAACTGTGAAGCATTTGAACAAAAAAAACTTGAATTTTATCCAAAAAATATTGTACTCATTTATTGCTGCCAGTGTTATTTTAATATTTCCTCTGTCCTCGATAAGATGTTGTTCTAATCTTCAGAATATTCAATTCTAGCAGCTGAAAATCCAACCATTCCGGACCTCCCCTAAACAATTCGTCGTTGACTTAGGGCCCCACTCATCTCAGTTTTGTGACAGGCTGGCAAGCCGGCTGCTGCTTCTTCGGTCTAATTCAACCTTTCTGACTCGCGAGCAGGGACAGTAGACACAATCTTCCAAGCATTTTTATCGTCACTGGAGGGATAATTCCAGGCTAAATGGCTTGGAATATTCGCCGGAAAGTATTTCTACGTGGTTTCCGTATTTTACCTTTCTACGGCCTTCCTTTGCTTGCTTTTTGCGGTGCCGGCCAGGAAACAAAGGCGCGCTGCGGTGGCAAAGTAATTTCTCTGCTTTTGAATATGTATGGAGACGTCTGATTTAGACAGAACTCAGTCAGTTGTGTCAAATGGACGAACGAATTCGGTAGTGTACCTAATTGATGGCATGGAAGCGTGTTGTTCAAATTTTTGGTGCGGTATAGCGTTTGTGGATTCGAATAGAATCGGAATGCTTGGTTGGAAAAATGAGATGAGCGTACAATACAAAACGAAAAATATATCGAAGATCTGTCTTAACCAACAGATTATGTAGAAGGATTAAGGTGTGGCTTATGATTTTAATATTAAAACTGGGACATTTTCTGTAGAACTGCTCCTTGGAGTTATTTTCTGTGTCATGAAAACAGAGTTGTCTGAGTTTTCTTTCTATATTGATTAGTAATAATCAATATTGTGTTTTAGTTTATGTAAACAACATGCCGTAAAATATTTATGGTGAAATCGGCAACACGATAAAATATCGTGAATCACTACGCGCCACCGGAATTTTGTAGAACATAAACAAAATTTGATTCCTCTCATAAACAAAATTAGATTCATCTGAACTAAGTTGATGACTCAATAAATGACATGCATCGTTATATTTTGTTAAATGTATGCCTTTATCATACCCTGTGGTATCGGTATTGTCGTTAAATAAAAATGAAATGATTCACGATTGAAATTCATAGTTTTGCATTTTTTCCATTCTAGAAGATATGTTGTTTTCGAATAAAACCTCGAGCGCATCAAAAATCCTTTATCATAAGCGATTCTCCCAGTTTGATCAGAATCAGTGTTATGAAAATGACTGCAAGACAATGACAGCAAATTTTTATCTGATCCGGCTCTCATTGTATTGCACAGCTCTCTCTGTTTTCCATACGTACGGTAAATAGTCCGACAGCAACTGACGACAGCACACATGCAACTCCATACGGGCTGTTAGTTTTCATCTCCTTATGTCTGTTGGTTATTCCAAGCTGTCGTAAATGACAGCCTATAATCTTCCGACATCCTTCGACACGAATCCGAGCGGGATGTCAGGTGATTATGATACACGACAGTAAGGCCGATGAAAGAATGAAAGAGAGATGGTGCGAAGCCCGTTTTTTCTTACGTGGGGAATAATATCAACAATGGAAACGGTTTGCGAACGTGTACCCAACTTGACAACTCTCCGCACTTGCCTTGAATATCGTTCACATGAATTTGTTTTCGTTTGTTGTCGTTCGTTGTTCGTTTGTTGTCACGTTGGATAGGTTTCATATTTTTTGTTATGTTTGTGAATGAATGGTTAGGGACAGATAGGCCAGAATTTTTCTCTAGCTGTGAAAAAGTGATGATAAGACCATACGCCATACCGACAACGAGCAGTAACGTCCCCGCAGCTACCTCCGCCATCGACAGCAAGAGGAAAAAAAGACAGAATAAACATGGATAATTTTTGTTTTTCTCTTAGTCTTCTAGCAAAATCTCAAAAGACCGTTAGAGGTACTTGGCCGCCTTGAAAGGGTTTCCTCGGGCAAACTTAAGAGTGTGCAGGGTGACCACCTATGAGAAGCTATCAACCAAATCTAAAATATAATCGAAGACTTTAAAGCAAGCCAACATTAAACAGAATGAAAACAAAACAATTTGTAAATACTACAAGGTATACAGCCCTAGGGTTGTATGAAATGATGGCGTGGGACAAAACACTGTAATTACTGTATTTGAAGACACAATAAATTCGTTTGTACAGTGATTTGCGTATTTTAATTCTCAGCCTTCCCTTCATTTTTTTCAGAGATATATTTAACTACACTCGAAAGAACTTCATTTACAATTGGTGATGTTGTGCTTGTAGTGTTTTTTTTTGTGCAAACAACATTTAACAATTACAACGAAGTTTAAGTTTAAAAGGATCCATTTTGGTTTTTTGCTTCACAAGTTTGTTTCATTTGCCAACAATTACATTCACTGTATTACGAAGACAGCTAATTAAGGTTTTTATTTTATTTGTAAAATTAAAAATTAAGAAAAAAACTAGCAATGTTGAAATGTATAAAAAGGATTCTGAATAAAAATTCATAAGCTCACGCCAGCTCCTACTCTTCTATTACTAAATATTTTCAGGCACTTACTCTTTCGATATTATGTCAGTCACGATTATTTAGTGAATATCTAAGATGAAAAATAAATAAAATAACTTATACCCGTTGAGACAATGTTCGATTCTTGTTGAGTAATTCATGGTTTTTATGGTAATCACATTCATGAGATAAACTTTCAATCACCATCAGCAGCAGCATTGCAGTTTTGATTGCACGCGAATAGATGCCGTGCCCACTGCAATGATAGACAACGAAAAAACTAGCAGCGCTCTGCTCCACATATACTCCACGGTACTGTTGCCTTTACCAGCATGTTTTCTTTCAAGACATCAGTTTCTATTACTGTCTAACAGCAGGTTTAGAAAGTGTCCAAGAAAGGAGGTAACTTCAAACTTTTCGAAAAGCCTTTACCTTCGAGACATCAAATTAGTCTAGGTTCATGGAAATAAACATGAATTGACCTATTGGGACGTGATGACTCTGACAATTTTTTTTTTGATGTTAATGCAGAGAGTATCACAGGGAATGGTTGGTGTCTATTCATGTCATCTGTGTCAGGAATGCTCGCATGTGATTGGTTGATTGTTCGCGTAAATTTGTCCTTGACAATTTTTATCGATTCTTAGCGCGTTGCAATGAGAAACTAATAATAACTAGCGTATTACAAAATCGTTCAACATTTTATCTATCCAACAAGATGTAGGTTATTGTTATCCATCATGTGGTTATGCTATTATTATCGTTTAAAATCTGACGCAACATTTTCCAGTTTCATTTCCAATTTCACAGAATGCATACCAGTGTAGAAAACAAAAACGTAGTCCCACGTCAAAAAAGTTTTTCTCTAAAATATTGCCATTGAGCTCTACATCCAAGAATCATTGTGTCTACATGGGTTTCTGAATCATTGTGCATTGGTAACCAATGACCTTATGCTTGAAAGCTTTTCGTTACATTTTTTTGGGTTTCTTCAGAAAAACTTGTTGCCTGATTCATGAAATAAGTGCATAATAAGTGATCCTGTCTTATCTTAGTCTTGTCTTTGTCTTGTCTTTGTCTTGTCTTTGTCTTGTCTTTGTCTTGTCTTTGTCTTGTCTTTGTCTTGTCTTTGTCTTTGTCTTGTCTTTGTCTTGTCTTTGTCTTGTCTTTGTCTTGTCTTTGTCTTGTCTTTGTCTTGTCTTTGTCTTGTCTTTGTCTTGTCTTTGTCTTGTCTTTGTCTTGTCTTTGTCTTGTCTTTGTCTTGTCTTTGTCTTGTCTTTGTCTTATCTTTGTCTTGTCTTTGTCTTGTCTTTGTCTTGTCTTTGTCTTGTCTTTGTCTTGTCTTTGTCTTGTCTTTGTCTTGTCTTTGTCTTGTCTTTGTCTTGTCTTCGTCTTGTCTTTGTCTTGTCTTTGTCTTGTCTTTGTCTTGTCTTTGTCTTGTCTTTGTCTTGTCTTTGTCTTGTCTTTGTCTTGTCTTTGTCTTGTCTTTGTCTTGTCTTTGTCTTGTCTTTGTCTTGTCTTTGTCTTGTCTTTGGCTTGTCTTTGGCTTGTCTTTGTCTTGTCTTTGTCTTGTCTTTGTCTTGTCTTTGTCTTGTCTTTGTCTTGTCTTTGTCTTGTCTTTGTCTTGTCTTTGTCTTGTCTTTGTCTTGTCTTTGTCTTGTCTTTGTCTTGTCTTTGTCTTGTCTTTGTCTTGTCTTTGTCTTGTCTTTGTCTTGTCTTTGTCTTGTCTTTGTCTTGTCTTTGTCTTGTCTTTGTCTTGTCTTTGTCTTGTCTTTGTCTTGTCTTTGTCTTGTCTTTGTCTTGTCTTTGTCTTGTCTTTGTCTTGTCTTTGTCTTGTCTTTGTCTTGTCTTTGTCTTGTCTTTGTCTTGTCTTTGTCTTGTCTTTGTCTTGTCTTTGTCTTGTCTTTGTCTTGTCTTTGTCTTGTCTTTGTCTTGTCTTTGTCTTGTCTTTGTCTTGTCTTTGTCTTGTCTTTGTCTTGTCTTTGTCTTGTCTTTGTCTTGTCTTTGTCTTGTCTTTGTCTTGTCTTTGTCTTGTCTTTGTCTTGTCTTTGTCTTGTCTTTGTCTTGTCTTTGTCTTGTCTTTGTCTTGTCTTTGTCTTGTCTTTGTCTTGTCTTTGTCTTGTCTTTGTCTTTGTCTTGTCTTTGTCTTGTCTTTGTCTTTGTCTTGTCTTTGTCTTGTCTTTGTCTTGTCTTTGTCTTGTCTTTGTCTTGTCTTTGTCTTGTCTTTGTCTTGTCTTTGTCTTGTCTTTGTCTTGTCTTTGTCTTGTCTTTGTCTTGTCTTTGTCTTGTCTTTGTCTTGTCTTTGTCTTGTCTTTGTCTTGTCTTTGTCTTGTCTTTGTCTTGTCTTTGTCTTGTCTTTGTCTTGTCTTTGTCTTGTCTTTGTCTTGTCTTTGTCTTGTCTTTGTCTTGTCTTTGTCTTGTCTTTGTCTTGTCTTTGTCTTGTCTTTGTCTTGTCTTTGTCTTGTCTTTGTCTTGTCTTTGTCTTGTCTTTGTTTTGTCTTTGTTTTGTCTTTGTTTTGTCTTTGTCTTGTCTTTGTCTTGTCTTTGTCTTGTCTTTGTCTTGTCTTTGTCTTGTCTTTGTCTTGTCTTTGTCTTGTCTTTGTCTTGTTCTTTCATTAAGCAGACAGTTTGTGAAGTAGAGAAAGAACGAAAAATTAGCGAATTGGAAATATGATACAGATTTGAAAAAATATACCGCATCCCGACGGGACTTGAACCCGCAATCTCCCTGTCTCCGGCATGGTGTTTTAACAAATTAAACTACGGGGGACGGTCAAAAATTGGTCAAAACACCATGCCGGAGACAGGGAGATTGCGGGTTCAAGTCCCGTCGGGATGCGGTATATTTTTCCAAATCTATATCATATTTCCAGTTCGCTTATTTTTCGTTCTTTCTCTACTGCACATACTGTCTGTTTAATGAACTTGCGTGTTAACGGTAAAAAGCCGTTGTTAAAAATAGAAATTCTGTCTTGTTCTTATCTTGTCTATGTTTCGTCTTTGTCTTGGTTTTATCTTGTCTCTGTCTTCGCTTTTCTTGTCCATATTTTGTCCTTGTTCTGTCTCTGTCTTGTCTCTGTTTTGTCTTTGTCTTGTATTTGTTTTGTTTCTATCTTGTTTCTGTATTGTACTCGTCTTGTCTCTGTTTTGACCCTGTCTTTTCTCTGTCTTGTTTCTGTCTTGTCTGTGTCTTGTCTTTGTCTCTTTTTGTATTTCGTCTGTCTCGTTTCTGTTTTTTCTCTGTCTTTTCCCTATCATGTCTATGTTTCGTCTCTGTATTGTGTCTGTCTTGTTTGTGTTTTGTCTCTGGCTTGTCTTTGTTTTGTCTTCGTTTCGCCTCTGTTTTATTTCCATCTTGTCCCTGTTTTGTCTCTGTCTTGTCTGCTTCATGTCTCTTTCTTTTCTTTGTATCGTGCAATCTTGTTGCTGTCTTGTCTCCGTTTTGTTTTCGTTTTGGCTCTGTCTTGTTTCTTTTTTAACTTAGTTTTTCTCTTTCTTGTCTTTGTCTCGTCTGTATCTGTCCTCTGCCTTTTCTCTGTCTTGTTTCTGTCTTGGTTTTGTCCTGTCTTTGTCTTGTTACTGTTTTGTCTTGTTCATATTTATTCCTTGTTTTGCATCTTTGTCTTTTATTTGTCTCCTCCCAGTCTTGTATCTGCATTTTTTTTGTCTTGTTTCTATCTTGTCTCTGTCTTGTCCTTATTTTGTCCTTTTTCTGTGTCTGTCTTGTCTCTGTTTTGTGTCTGTCTTGTCACTTTTTTGTCTCTGCCTTGTCTCTGTATTGTGTCTGTCTTGTCCCTGTCATGTCCCTGTCTTTTCTATTTCTTGTCTCTGTCTTGACTTTTTCTTGTCTTTATTTTGCCCCTGTCTTGTCCTTATTTTGTCCTCGTTCTGTCACTATCTCGTCTCTGTCTAGTTTTTTTTCTGTTTCTGTCTTGTCTCTGTTTTGACCATGGTTTGTCCTTGTTGTCTCTGTCGTGTTTCTTTTTTGCCTCGGTTTTATTCTCTTTCTTGTCTTTGTCTCGTCTGTGTCTCGTCTGTGTCTGTCCTCTGTCTTTTCTATGTTTTGTTCCAGTGACCAGTCGATGTGTGATGTTTAACCACGAAAAGAAGTGAGTAAGATGTTTTCCAGATGATCGAAGTAGTCAATTGAATGTGAATTTCCAATCATGCATACTGGGAAATACTCTGCAAAGGATGAAAATTTCACCAATCGACTCGTTGTCAAATTTTGCATATGAAGTGCCTTATTTCGGTTTGCCAGGTTTTTGACGTGGGACTACGTCTTTGTTTTCTCTAGTGGAACGCATTTTGTAAAATTGGAAATCAAACCAGCAAATGTTGCGTCAGATTTCAAACGAGCATAACCACATGTAGAATAACAATAATTAATTTGTTGTTGGATAGGTAAAATGTTCACCAATTTTGTAAAACGCTAATAATGTAATTAATACATTGCTATGCAGGAAAAAATGACGTACAGTGTATATGGAACAGAGCGCCGCAGATCTCTCTATTTCACCGGTACACTTCTATTCGTACTGCAGCGGTACACTTCTATACGTTCATTTCTATTCGTGCGCAATCGAGGAAAAACTGCAATTCTGTTGCTGATGGCGATTAAAAGTTTATCTCATGAGTATGATTACCATAAATTACTCATCAAGAATTGAACATTTTTGCAACGGTTATAAGTAATAAGTTATTTTTATTTCATTTCATCTTCGATATTCACTAAATAATTGTGACCGGCATACACTAGCGTAGCGTGGGAGGGCGGTGCACCCCAAATGTCACCCTCTAGGGGGTGACACCCATGAGAAAAATTTTCATACGTATTACCTTCAAAAAGGTGACATCCGTGAGATTCAATATCAATTAGGCGGAGTCGAGGTGAAACCCTCGAAAATTATATGAATTCGCTCCTAAGAGTATAGTTTCAACCAATTTTTTTTCAAAAATAGGTAAATTGAGTGCAATTGAAAACGAGTGTGCTAACTCTCACAATTTTTGATAACATGATGATTTCACTGCAACCTGGTGGTGGTGACACCCAAATTTTCCGCCCCAGGTAAAAAAAGTAGAAGCCGGCGAAAACTTGTGAATTTTTGGTCCATTTACCAAGTTTTATTCACTAAGATGTTATTTTTTTTCGACTTAACAAATAATATAGTTTTGGTGCTTCTTCAACAATAACAATACGTTTGTGCCTTATCAAATAAATGGTGTTTGCACAAAAAAAAAGCACTTCCGGCACAATATCGCCAAGTATAAACGATATTCTTTCGATTGTCGTTAAATATATTTTTTAAAAAAATACGTATGTCGCTGCACAAACGAATTGATTCTGTCTGCGGATTCTGTAACATTTGTAACAAAAAATCTCTTTATTTACACGTCATTGTTTCATACAACCCTGGGGATATACTGCCGGTAACCGCAAGTCAGTCCCATCTGTAATTTTGTCAATTTTAAGTTAGCATCGGATTTTGGCCTAGCTTTGGGTATATTTTCAGATGTAACGATGAAAAATAGTGGTTTGTTCAACAAAAGTGGAAATCAATACCAAGTCGAATTGTCCCATTATGCAAAGTAACCGCAAGTCAGTCCCAGAAGAAAAATAACCGAAAGTCGGTACCGATTTACAAAAAAAAACATGCATAATACAACAGTAAGATGGATGGGGAGTGGAGAAAAGAATTATTGGGATTATTTTTTAGTTTGAATTGGTGATGAATTTATGTGGAGCAATTTTCTGCTAAAACGAATTCAAGTCAATTTTTTTTTCTTGGTTCGTTTCTTCGAGGATCATTACGGAAAATTTTGAGTATCGAAAAAACTTCCATCAGAATCCCTGTTCCAAGAAATCTTCAAAGGTGATGCTCGAACCTCAAATGGATTTGGATCATCTTGACATTAGTTGTCGGATAAACCAACTGCAGTCCCGGTTTCAGTTTCTTTATCCGAGTCCTCACCGGATAAGCTTTCATCGGTTCCGTACATCATGAGATTTTCCAACGTCGACATTTTTTAAACGGTTCTCATGAACATACACTTCCTAACAGCGAAGGATTGACTTGACAGTTTTCCACGGCAACGAATAACAACACGTCAACACGCACTATAGTTTCAATATGGCAATGTGACTGACTTGCGGTTACTTTTCTCTTCGGTATAGAATGTAATGGCAAGTCAGTCACATTCAAGGTTTTTATCATAAAATCAATGATTTCAGTGGTTTTCACAACGTAATTAGTGCAGGCTAGTATGCAAACTATATTTTAGCATGAATATTGTAAAAATAAGTCATCTTAAATAAGTGATAACTGAGCGTGAATAAAATATCTTTCGAAGCTGTTTTCTCGATTTAACATTTTTACAGATGGGACTGACTTGCGGTTACCGGCAGTATATACCTTGTAGTATTTCCGAAAGTTTCCTCATTGGGCGATATTCGGAATTTCAACAATCAAGTACACCGTAAAATCTGAGCTAGCAATATCAATTTGATCATTCCGCGTCGAACACCCGACAGAAACGGACGTGCAAAGTGGTCGTTCTATTACAATCCGGTCCGTGTGTACGAATAGCCAAACAAAAGAGTGTATTATTCAAGGCCATCAGTTGACAGTCGAGTCCGTGTCGCTGTGCTGAGTGATCTCACACCCGGCTCACTGCTGGTGGCTGTATTGGTGCTGCTGTACTGGTGCTGCTGGCTGCTTTGGGTGTAGCTTCGAACGATCGGACAACCACTGCAGGAAGGAAGAAGTAAAGAGGTACGTGTTCTTGTTGGCGCAAGTGCGCTAGTGCGCTACATTTAGCGCGATGGATATAGATCCCTCGCCTCCCGTGCCACCATCCCCGAACCCCCCTGACCCTGACCCTTCTGTTACCCCCTCCCCTGTTCATTCTCCAGTCCCCCCTCGCCCCAGGCTTTACCCGGACGGATCTCAACAGGGCAGCTATACTGTTTATTTTCGTCCAAAGGCAGGAGTGAATTCAAAGCGATTAAACATACTGCAAATTTCTAAAGACCTGACGAAGGGGTACAAGGCCGTGACCGAAATTTCCAAGGTCCGACCTAACAAGCTCCGTGTCGTGGTCAGTGATCTGGCACAGGCCAATGCTATCGCTTGCTCTGAGCTCTTCACACGCGAGTATCGCGTTTACATACCCGCACGAGACGTGGAGATCGACGGTGTCAAAACCGATTCGAGTCTGTCTGTCGAGTGTATCCTAAAAAGCGGTTGCTTCAAAAATACCGAAACACAGGCGAAGATTTTGGATTGTAAGCAATTGCGGTCCATGTCTCTCGTCGGCGGTAAAAAAGATTACACTCCGTCAGACTCGTTTCGAGTTACGTTTGCCGGATCTGCACTCCCTAGCCACGTCTCGATCGATCGGGTTCGTCTGCCTGTGCGATTGTATGTACCCCGTGTTATGAATTGCACCAATTGCAAGCAGTTAGGCCACACAGCCGCCTACTGCTGCAATAAGGCACGATGTAGCAAGTGTGGGGAGACTGATGCGGAAGATTCTTGCAGTGTTAATGCTGAAAAATGTATTCACTGTGGGGAAAACCAGCATGAGCTCTCCACATGCCCGGTGTACATGCAGCGCAGAGATAAAATCAAGCGGTCACTTAAGGAGCGTTCAAAGCGTTCTTACGCTGAGATGCTGAAGAAGACCGTGACCACTTCTACCATAACATCGAACCCCTTTGATCTGTTGCCCTCTGATGAAACCGATTCTGACGATTCATTAGCGGGAACATCTTATGCCAATCCTGGGGAGTCTAGGAAGAGGAAAAATGTTTCTTCTCCTAAACTTCCCCGTAAAGGTCCTAAGATTTCCCAAAGTGTAATGAAAAGTACGAACAAACCAAACAGTGCTGCGGAAAAACCGAAGCAAACTCCTCCTGGGCTTGCAAATTTAAAGTCCCAGAAGGAGTTCCCAGCACTGCCAGGAACATCTAAAACCCCAGTTGTTCCTTTTGCACTCCCAGTTGATGAAACAACCTCTGGATAAGTGAAATTTTCTGACATTGTGGACTGGATTTTTGAAAATTTCAATGTACCCGATCCAATAAAAAATTTTCTTACAGCATTCCTCCCAACAGTTAAATCATTTTTGAAGCAGTTGACTGCCCAATGGCCCCTCCTTGCAGCGATTGTATCCTTCGATGCCTAATTCAACTGCGTATATGAAGGATTCTATCTCTGTCTTACAGTGGAATTGTAGAAGTATTTTACCAAAAATTGATTCGTTTAAAGTTTTGATAAATAAAAACAAATGCGATGCATTTTCCCTTTGTGAAACTTGGCTTACTTCAAATGTTGATCTCAACTTCCATGATTTTAATATTATTCGCCTTGATCGAGACACCCCATATGGAGGAGTAGTTTTAGGGATTCAAAAGTGCTATTCTTTCTATCGTATTAACCTCCCCTCGATTCCAGGCATCGAAGTTGTCGCATGTCAAATGACAATACAAGGTAAAGAGCTTTGTATTGCCTCAATTTATATATTCCTCCCAGAGCACAGGTTGGGCAACGGTTGCTCTTTGATTTAATAGAACTTCTTCCCTCGCCACGTTTGATTTTGGGAGACTTCAACTCTCATGGCGTGGCTTGGGGTTCCCCATACAATGATAACCGCTCCTCTTTAATCTATAACCTTTGCGATGACTTCGACATGACTATTTTAAACAACGGTGAAATGACACGTATCCCGAAACCTCCAGCGCGCCCAAGCGCTTTGGATCTATCCTTATGTTCGACGTCGCTACGGTTGGATTCCACATGGAAGGTAATCCTCGATCCTCACGGTAGCGACCATTTGCCTATTCTTATTTCAATTACTAACGGGTCGACTCGCATGCGACCAATTGACATTCCGTATGACCTCACACGGAATGTCGATTGGAAGTTATACGAGGAAATGATTTCAAAAGCGGTCGAGTCGATTCAACATCATCCACCACTTGAAGAATACAACCTCCTCGCGGGTTTGATTCTTGACGCCGCGTCGCAAGCCCAAACGAAGGAATATCCCGGCGTAACGATCAAAGAACGGCCTCCCACTCCGTGGTGGGACCAAGAGTGCTCCGAGAGTGCTGTCTACACGCTAAGATCCGACGGGTTTAAGGCCTACCAGAAGGGAGGTATACCCGACGACTATATACGGTATTCGGAGCTTAATACCAAGCTTAAAAGCCTGGCTAAAGCAAAGAAACGCGGATATTGGCGTCGGTTCGTGAACGAGACGTCGAGGGAGACATCGATGAGCACTCTTTGGAACACGGCCCGAAGAATGCGGAATCGCGTAACGGTCAACGAAAGCGAGGAGTCTTCAAGTCGGTGGATATTTGATTTTGCCAGGAAAGTATGTCCGGACTCTGTTCCTGAGCAAAACATTGTTCGCGATGCGTCTCCGGGCCACGACGCGATAGAATCACCTTTTACGATGGCAGAATTTTCAGTTGCCCTCCTGTCCTGTAACAATAACGCGCCTGGGTTAGATAGAATCAAATTCAACTTGTTGAAGAATCTACCCGGCAATGCCAAGAGGCGTTTGTTGAACTTGTTCAATAAGTTCCTGGAGCAAAACATTGTACCGCAGGATTGGAGGCAAGTGAAGGTGATCGCCATCCAAAAACCAGGGAAACCAGCTTCTGATCACAACTCTTATAGGCCGATTGCAATGCTATCCTGTATCCGGAAATTGATGGAAAAAATGATACTCCGTCGTTTAGACCATTGGGTCGAATCAAATGGTCTACTATCAGATACTCAATTTGGCTTCCGCCGTGTCAAAGGGACGAATGATTGTCTTGCGTTGCTTTCAACAGATATTCAGCTGGCGTATGCTCGCAAAGAACAAATGGCGTCTGCGTTCTTGGACATTAAGGGGGCTTTCGATTCCGTTTCTATTGACATTCTTTCGGGTAAACTTCACCGACAAGGATTTTCTCCAATTTTGAACAATTTTTTGCACAATTTGTTGTCCGAAAAGCACACGCATTTTACGCACGGCGATTTGGCAACTTTTCGCATTAGCTACATGGGTCTTCCCCAGGGCTCATGTTTAAGCCCCCTTCTTTACAACTTTTATGTAAATGACATCGACGAATGTCTGGCAAATTCATGCACGATAAGACAACTTGCAGACGACAGTGTAATCTCTGTTACAGGAGCCAAAGCTGCCGATTTGCAAGGACCATTGCAAGATACCTTGGACAATTTGTCTGCTTGGGCTTTACAGCTAGGTATCGAATTCTCTCCGGAGAAGACTGAGATAGTAGTTTTTTCTAGGAAGCATGAACCTGCTCAGCTTCAAACACAATTAATGGGTAAAACGATTTCTCAGGTTTTGGTACACAAATATCTTGGTGTCTGGTTCGACTCTAAAGGCACCTGGGGTTGTCACGTGAGGTATCTGATGAAAAAATGTCAACAAAGAGTGAATTTTCTTCGTACAATAACCGGACAATGGTGGGGAGCCCACCCAGGAGACCTTATAAGGCTTTACCAAACAACGATACTGTCTGTTATTGAGTACGGGTGTTTCTGCTTCCGCTCCGCAGCAAACACACATTTGATCAAACTGGAGCGAATACAATATCGTTGTTTGCGTATCGCCTTGGGTTGCATGCAATCGACCCATACGATGAGTTTGGAGATCTTAGCTGGAGTACTACCATTGAAAAACCGCTTCTGGAGCCTGTCTTCTCGTATTCTAATCAAATGTGAGGTCTTGAACCGTCCCGTGATTGAAAATTTTGAAAGGTTAATCGAACTTAATTCTCAAACCCGTTTTATGACATTGTATTTCAATCACATGTCCCAAAATATTAACCCTTCTTCGAATATTCCAAATCGTGTCGACTTATCAAATACTTCTGATTCTACTGTGTTTTTCGATACATCCATGATAGAAGAAACTCGTGGAATCCCGGATCATTTACGCGTGCAGCAGATCCCTAAAATTTTTTCCAATAAATATCGAAACATCAACTGCGACAATATGTACTACACTGACGGATCACTTCTTGATGGGTCCACTGGCTTCGGTATCTTCAATAACAATTTAACCGTCTCCCATAAGCTCGATAATCCTGCTTCTGTTTACGTCGCAGAATTAGCTGCAATTCAGTACACCCTAGGGATTATCGAAAAAATGCCCACGGACCATTATTTCATCTTTACGGACAGTCTCAGTTCCATTGAGGCTCTCCGATCGATGAAAGATGTTAAGCACTCTCCGTATTTCCTGGGGAAAATACGGGAACATCTGAGTGCTTTATCCGAAAAATCTACTCAGATTACCTTAGCGTGGGTCCCTTCTCACTGCTCGATACCGGGTAATGAGAAAGCGGACTCTTTGGCTAAGGTGGGCGCAACAAACAGTGATATTTATGAAAGACCAATTGCCTTTAATGAATTTTTCGCATTTGTACGTCAGAATACGATCATCAGTTGGCAAAATTCTTGGACCAAGGGGGAACTGGGAAGGTGGTTACATTCCATAATCCCCAAGGTATCGACGAACCCGTGGTTCAAGGGATTGGATGTAGGTCGGGATTTCATTTGCGTGATGTCCCGGCTTATGTCCAATCACTATAGATTTGACGCGCATCTCCGTCGTGTTGGGCTCGGGGAAAGTGGTATCTGTGCCTGTGGTGAAGGTTATCACGACATAGAGCACGTTGTTTGGTCATGCCCTGTACACCGTGACGCCAGGTCTAGATTAATAGCTTCCCTGCAGGCCGAAGGTAGGCAGCCGGCTGTTCCTGTTCGTGATGTCTTGGCGAGCCGTGACCTATCCTACATGTCCCTTATATACGTTTTCCTGAAATCCATCCATGCCCCAGTTTAGTCCTATCCCCTTCCGCCTACATCCAACCAAACGACAAGAACACGTTAAGACCCCGGATCCGGAAACAGCAATCAGACCCGCACGATACTCTCAAGGCCCGATGGAAAAAACCCAATATGCCAGTCCGTAATATCTTGGCCCAGCAGCGGAACAAATTTAATATGCTGCTTACCTATGGCAATGAAAACCATCAAACAGCAAACCTGTGCTTTTAATGCAAAATATTCTAGCTTTAAGTTAGATTTAGTTTCAGCTCGTAGTCGGCAGCGAGGATAAAAAATTTGCTTTTAGTTATTAAGATACTTTAGAAAGTAAGCTACCAGATATAGATGGCGCCGTTAAACATTAAATTGTATTTGTGCCGTGTCAAATAAACTATAGATGAAGAAAAAAAAAAATATCAATTTGATCAACTTCGCTACAGAATTTCGCATGAAGAAGGTTTGCTGTAGGTGTATTTCCTACCATAAGGTGCGCCTCCATGTTTTTACACAAATGAGAGGACGCATCGTAATTTGTAAAACCTAAAGAACAAACTAACATTACAAACAATTTGTTTGGTGAACTAAAGATTCAAGAATAGTTACTTTATGACGAACACATAATTTCGGTTTGAATACTTTTAGGATGATATCCCAAATTTATGGCTGATATCTCAAATGATTTTTTTTTTCTTCAGTGGTTGTAGAAGATTCAAGTTGTTCCATAGAATCTCCGTTGAATTTTACAAATTGCTAACTAATAGCGCTATGTCAATAGAAACTTTTCTAACTATTATTGGTATAACGACTCTTCATCAAGTGTTTCGAGTTTTTCTAATCATCATCGCCCTATAAAGTTACTTACTCGTAACATCTTGCTCTCCTACGATTATATTTTAATTTAAGTGCACCTAAAAAATTTATGATTATTACAAGACTTTAGTGTTTTTAAAGCTTTAGTTCCCGGGATGAGTTACTATTATTTCTCACCGTCTGCAAAATTCGCTTAACTTGGTTAGAGGTATAACTTTTCGATTTTCTCAAGTGGAGAATTTATTTCTTTTAAAAACCCTTCGTAATACAAACTTCAGCTTAATAATAATTTTATTATTTGCCGCACGCTAACATTTTGGTTTGATTCTAAGTACATCTGCTCTAGTGAATTATCAGAAAGTTCAAATGACCGAATGAGCAAATGACTATGCTAGTCAAATTGACTTTAGGTAACAAATTTTTGTTAGGGCATTATTTTCGAACATGAAGTTTTATTCTTCTTCAATAAAAAAATAATTGTTTTAAAAACAATTGAAAGATTTCTTACTTTAATGGCTAATATCTCCGTTAATCCAGTAGAACTTAAATTTGCGTAGGTTAACTAAATAACATTAACATAAACAGTTAATTTTTACCTTAGCAGATGATGATGACGCACAAGAAACTTTTCTTGGCAGACTACAAAATACCCATTTGGCCTAACAAGCCAGTCATTGTATATTTGAATCTTAGTTGTCCTGTACTTTAACAGTTTGCCGCGGGGTCTATGTCGAATGAATAGAAGGTCAGATTCTGAAATCGAAATGCAGCATTATAGCTTCACTTCACTAACTCATGGGAAACATAAGCTTCATCTCATAGTACAAAAATTTTAGAGTCATCTTGTAATACAACACTCCCTTCCAGTTTCATTTCCAGCTAACCAACAACGAACGCTTGCATGTGCTTATTCATGGAGGAAAAAATCCGGTTGCAAGACAACCCCATCATGCACTTTTACAAACAAAACACACGATACATGCATACAAATTTCGCTTACTCTGGTCACGTACTTGGAACTACGAAGAACATTATCATCTTCTGGAAACTTGCGCTTCGGCGCAAATCATATTGCAGCGGACGAAGCACGATGACGACGCCTCCACGCTCCCATCGTTGAGGCTAGTAAACTAACGTGCTAGTATTATCCACAAACTTCGCTTCTAACGGCGAATTTTTTTTGTTCATAGTCAAGCTGAACAGAGAAAAACACAGCGTTTCAGGGTTAACTCAGAAAAAAATTAAACCAACTATTAAACCTTATTTAAGCTCTCTGCTACAACCCTGATCTGCGTCTGGGATATCTTCACTGCCTTAACGCTCGTTTTTTTTAGCACAGAGAAAAGAAAAATGAACTAGATCAGATTGAAGAATCAATAGCTTTATTAGCCGTCGCCTTCTCGTTGGTGGCAATGTCATTTTGGCTGATAATGCTATACATATTTTATTTTTTATTTTTCTAAACACAACTGAGATTCCTTGAAAAGGGTCTCTAGTGTGAGGTTTTGTTTGAAAGTAGCTGTTTTTCTACTTCCAATGTTCTTTGTTTTAGACATTAAAACGTAAGCTGTCCACTCCTTTCAGTTTTATTTGTAGAAGATATAGAGCATATTTTGAATGTAATGAACATTTTGGTATATGCAAATGACATAAAACATTTTTTTGAAATATATATAAATATTCTGTACACGAAGTAATTAATCCTAAAGTTGATAATTTTGGTGTATTCCTTGTGTTTTTAATGCTAAAGTTTTTGGTGTTACGGAGAGTTTTGTTGTGTTATGACATACGTTGAGTGGGTTTTCATTTAAACTGTTTGAATAATTAAGAAGATGTCGAGACGTTTATGTAGTGCGCCGTTTCATTACCAATCAGTGACATCTTCAATTAAGAAACACTCCAGGGATTTTATGCAAGATAAAAAAATGTTATAATAAACGTGGTAGCAGGTAGTGAATAGGAAATTAGTCTTGCTATTGGCATTCACGTTAATGCCACTAATCTCAACGGAATACCGAACAGTATCAAATAACTTCGATCAATACGTTGAAACTCACTCAAATTTTAAGTAACCCTCAAAGTTATATTGTAGCAATTATAAACGAATGTAATTCGTGCAGAGGGTGTTGTTTACGCCGCAAGCTGTTGCACCAAAACTTTTGTCTTTACAATTCTCACTGCAACATAAATACCGGTGTCTGCAATCCATTACATCACTCCATCAATGTGAAACTATGAAACTAGACACAATTATGACTTATACAGCTAAACTAGCATCAACATTTGCTAGGTAAAATGAGAAAAAAAAGAACCCTGTCTGGGCACAAACCAACAACACAAATTGCACTTCGTAGACAATCGTATTCGAGCTGCATACTGCACGGATGCACTGGACACAGTCGGTTGGTTATCACCACCCTCCCACCATACTCCTCCGGTTGAAGGCACAAACCATTAGTCCCACCCAATTCAAAGCAGCCGTTTGTCCAAACAGTACTCTTCTTTAGTTGAAATAAAGCTTTTTCATCTCGTTGTGCTTCGATCAACCCTCCCAGGTACCCGGAGAAATGAATGTTGTGCTACAGTTCCAAATAGCAGTAGGTAGTGCAGCTCCTCGGACAGCCGGCAAGCACTGCAACGTTGTGTGATCTGTGTACTGACTGAGCTAGAGTGTGCATGCATCTCCCAGCAGCCCGAAGCGAATAATCTGGAGTAGACGTGGATTTTGGGGGTCCAGGTAAAAGGCACTGCAAACATAAATATAATAGATGTGCATTTTCCGGACTATCACAACTTGTGCGAGCTGGATAGGCGCCCGGCTCTGCGTGTCTCACACACTTGGCTCAGTCAGCGAATCGGAAGCGATTGTAAGCTACAGGGATGACAGAGGACAAAAAATGGCCGAAGTGTATGCACGTGAATTGAGCAACGCAACCCCAAATGCATATGAAATCTGGCCCTCAATCTGGGGTGAGGCATTTTCTTTCCTCCCAACGCAGCAAGCAGCAAATATATAACTGCGTTCGGATTGCCACAGTTCAGCACATAGTTACGGTATAAAGTATAAAGAGGAAAAAAAGAAACGAATAAGTACCGGATTGTGCTTATATGTGCAAATGTTTGTAATTTATTTCGTACTCTCATTTAAAATTAAACCCCATTTGTTTTCATTACCGAGTGTGGTTTTTAGGCGATGGCAATTGGACCCGGGCGGAACGAATTATTTCCGTCGAGATTAAATGCTCTTTGGCACACACACCTGCCAGCAGACCAGGACCCTCACCATGATAGGCACCTACCGCATAATTGGATCTTCCGTGCTCGATTTAATTTGTATGCTTCCAGCTTCGTCATTAAGATTGTATCTCGCAAATGGCAGTCAGTCCGAGCTCTTTTAGATGCCGTTTTTCCGTTACTTTCGGTACAAATTACATCAATTACAGTGCGGGAAGCTAGATTTTATTGTGATTCAGGATCTAAGAATCAGTTGGATTTATTGTGTCACATTCCTTTTAATGTATAAGAGCTGTGCCAGAGTGATGCTTAGTGAATCGGAAATGTTGCTGCTCAGGCGTGATCAGTAATCAGGTGGATGTATGCGCAATCTAAGAATTAAAGGTCAAACAGCAAGACCCGGATGACCCAAAGGTAAGCAAGCAGCGGAAGAAAAGTGAGGACAACCGCCCCTGTGAAGGCAAGGTAAGGGAATACTTCAAGCGCAATCTGAACTTTTCGATACGAGACGTGGCCAAGATCGTTAACTTTTCTGTCTGGTTCGTTCAGCCGACAATAAAGTGGGTCGGACTTCATGTTGTCAAGGTACGGAAGGCACCTAAGTGAACCGATAAATAGAACACGTTCGCCAAATCCCACGTCAGAAAACAGTGCTGCTAGTGTTTGGTGCTGCCGAAATGCATCATAATGAACGACTAGACTTACCAATATAATTCAAATAGATTTAATCTGCGTTCCAACAAATGTAATAATATCTCAAACCTATAAAATCAGCGATCTTGTGTGTAATATCCAGAAAATAGTACCTGAAAAAAAAGAAAAGAGATTAAATTAATACTCAAATTTACTTTATTAAATATAAATGATTCTATTTTCCTTATTCAGTACAAATAGTTTGATTTTTTCATGTATAGACCACTTTATGAGACAAGATTCGTTGTGTCTGCTGTATTGCGCACTTCTATTATTGGCAATGTATTCTACTGGCTGACCCGGCAAACTTCGTCCCACCATTTTTTTTTCTTTATCAAATTAATTTTAAATATTCTAAATTGATCACACATAGTTCCAAAGATTGATCTTGTGATTTATTTATAGTCTGTAAAAGCATGACGAATCGCATATTGGATACGTTCAAACTCAAAAGCAAAGCGAAATCAAATAACTCTAATAATCACATACCCCTGGCAATTGAATTATTTATTCAAAGGGAAAATGCCACCTTTGTGTAAAAAGCCATTACCGCAAGGTTAATGTAGAACTACATGAGACTGTTTGTTACAACAAACACATTGTTGCATTCGAGAGTAATCTCAAATCATTAGTCCGAAACAAAGTTCCCTTTTTTAATAATTCTTTGAAATCTAGACCTAATTATTACGAAAGATTATTTGATATCGATATGTTCAGATCAATACCTTTTATAATTTATTTATTTGGCATTCCGTCAATACATAGCCTGATAAACAAAGTTTCTCCAATTCACTCGGTTATTGGCTGATGCTCTCCAATCCCTGGGACACCATGTTCTCTCCACCAGATCTCGCTCCATCTGGTCTACCCATCTTGCTTGTCTTCTATCTGCCGGATTCGAGGCAAACACCATCTTTGCAGGGTAGTTGTCCGGCAATCTTGCAACGTGCCCTGCCCAGCGTATCAGTCCAGCTTTGGCCACCTTGTGAATACTGGGTTCGCCGTAGAATTGCGCGAGCTCATAGTTCATCCTTCGCCTCCATATTACGTTCTCCTGCACGCCGTTAAAGATCGTCCTTTGTACCCGTCGTTAGAAAACTCCGAGCACTCGCAGGTCCTCCTCGAGCATTATCCACGTTTCATGCTCGTAGAGAACGACCGGTTCTATGAACGTTTTGTACAGGTTACACTTCGTGCGGGGGCTTAGTCTGTTCGACCGCAATTGCTTGGGGAGCCCTTAGTAGGCACGACTTCCGATGATAATACGCCTCCGGATCTCACGGTATCATTGTTCTAGGTTACCAGTGAGCCAAGATAGAACTCATCACCGTCTATCGTAATGCTACTGCCTAAACGATGTTGCTCGGCTACGGTTCCGCCGGCTAGCATCGTGTTAGACGTATTTATCTGCAACCCAATCCTCGCTGCTTCGCGTTTTAGTCTGGTGTACTGTTCTGCCACCGCCGCAGTTGTTCTGCCGACATTATACATGCCATCAGCAAAGTAAACGAATTGACTGGAATTGTTGAAAATCGTACCCCGCGTGTTGATGTCCGCTCGACTCATTGCACCCTGTAGCGCAATATTGAATAGCAGACCGGAGAGACCACCACCCTGCGGGACTCAAATGGACCCGACAATCCACCCGAAATCCTCACACAGCTCTGCGTCCCATTCACCGTAGCCTTTATTAGTTTAATCAGCTTCCCCTAAAAATTGTTTTCGTCCATTATGTTCCATAGCGCTTTCCGGTCGATAAGGTCATACGCGGCCTTTAAGTCGATGAATAGGTGTTGCGTGGGGGTTCTGTATTCACGGCATTTCTGGAGGATTTGCCGTATGGTCAAGATTTGGTCCGTCGTAGACTATCCTTCTATGAAGCCGGCCTGGTAACTTCCCACAAATTCATTGGCTAGGGGAGAGAGGCGGCAGAAAATGATGTGGAAAAGCACTTTGTAGACGGCATTCAGGATGGTGATCGCATGATAGTTCACACAGTCCAATTTGTCGTCTTTCTTTTGGATGGAACAGATAACCCCATCCTCCTACTCCTCCGGTAGCTGTTCTGTATCCCAAATTCTTGCAATCAGCCGTTGCAAATAAATGGCGACGTTAGGTTGCCTCAGTCGCGCGAGATCCAACCGAGGCGAGCGTCGGTACCGAATGTTGTTAACAAAGGAGAGTATTGGGTGCATCTTAACCATCACCAGGTAGTGGTCCGAATCGACGTTAGCGCTCCTATAGGATCTGACGTCGATGATAGCTGAGAAGTGCCGACAGTCAACCAGAACGTGGTCGATCTGTGTTTCTGTCTGATTTGGTGACTATCAGGTATACTTGTGCAGGAGGTTGTGCTGGAAGCAGGTACTACACACGGCCATGTTCTTGGAAGCAGCAAAGTCGATGAGTCTTAGGCCCATTTCGTTGGTCAGCTAGTGCGCGCTGAACCTTCCAATCACCGGTTTGTACTCCTCCTCCTAGCCGACCTAAGTGTTGAAATCACCGATGACGATCTTGATATCATGTTTTGGGCAGCGGTCGTACTCACGCTTCAACTGCGCGTAGAATTCATCCTTGTCGTCCTCGGTACTTCCGAAGTGAGGCACGTTTATGATGTTCATCATGAAGAAATGGCCATTGATTCTCAACCTGCGCATTCGAGGGCTGATTGGCCACCACCCAATCACCCGTTTTCTCATCTCGTCCATCACTATAAAAGCTGTCCCCAGCTCATGCGTGTTGCAGCCGCTCTGGTAGATGGCATGGCCATCCCGGAACGAACCTACCATTGAGCCCTTCCAGCACACCTCCTGCAGTGCTACGACGTCTAGTTTGCGGGATTTCAATACTTCGGAAAGCACTCGTGTGCTCCCTTGGAAAGTGAGAGACCGTCAGTTCCACGTCCCGAGTTTCCAATCGTTAGTCCGTTTTCGTCGCAAGGATCTGTGCCGATTGTTCCAGTCCGATTTTTTTTTGTTACTCGTTCATTACTTGTGAGTTTGGTGTAATTCGGTTGTTTTGTACTGTTTTCCATGGAGCGAATGTCGCCATCTTAGAATTCAAAATGGAATGTGGGGTTAATTTTCGACCTGTAGGTTTCAGCTGGCTGGCAGCTAGGCTGTTTCAGGAAACCGGAGGTCGTCATCATGGGCTTCAAAATGGCATGTGGGGTCAACTTCTGCCCTCTGGGCATCATTTCAAATTCTGCCGTTCTGGACAGTTTTCCGTTCAGTCATTTTCAAGTCTAATGGATCAGACAGACAGACAGATAGACAGAACCTTATTTTTATTTGAATACAAGATCAAGAATAAGTTACATGCTTATATTTATTTTTTTTTCGTTTCCGTCCTAAGTGAAGATTGGCGCTCCACAAGGTAATCATGTTGGACCATTCCTATTTCTGTTGTACATGAACGACCGATATTTCAAAAAAAAATGCGCTGATTTACTTAAATTTTACTGCGTTATAAAAAAACAAGTTATGCCCACTGTCTCCAAAATGAACTGGACATCTCTGCAGCTTGGTGCAAGACAAATCGAATGGTCTTTTTTTTTTTTGAAGGGCATTGGGACTAAGAGAGCCACTTCGACCTGACAGGCCCTGATTGCTGTACACAGATTGCGAGATACCCGGTAAGGTTGGTTTGTTGCTGTGCCCCAATTTGGTATCGCATAGTGATTTAGACTAAAGCCCTTTTTGGAATTAGAGTTTCATACCTGATATGGAGTTAGAAGGTAAGGTAACGTCCGGAGAAGTAGTACCTTGCAAATGCAAGGACTTTACAATGACAAAGCAGGTGAGCGGACGTGAAACGCACTGCAAGGTTGCAGGAGCGATAGTTATCACCTCCGACAATTCCTATGTTCTTAGGGTGATGAAGAGCAGGACAGCGTCCGGTAATAACTTCCGTGTAGTGACGTAGCTCACCACGCTTGAGACCGAGAAGCCTCTTGGTTATACCAGGGTTTGGAAACATAAACTATTTGTCTGCAACCCTTTGATTTGTTCCATCGGTTTGTTATTTTTTGCGTTTCCAATGATTTAAGTTCGATTTATGTTACGAGGAATAGAGTTAATCTGACAAGTGGTTCACTATAGGTTAATAAAATAAAGGGGTCCACTATAGTTCAATTTACCCTATGTCCACCCGTAGACTGTACAATTGAATAAATAAATGAATAAATCAATTTGTCTTAATGTTATTTTTATTAGTATTTTATATTATTCATCTGACATCAATAATATCGCGAATATCCAAACCATTTTACTTCGGTGTGATAGAAAATATCATAAACTGTCATGTACAATTACAGTTTGTATTTGTTTTCAACAAATTATGTTTGAAAAATGAATAATTGTAAACCTATCTTATGTTCCAGTTATAGAGGCAATGTTCCTATAATAGTGAAAAATGTGCCAGTAATAGTGGTAGTTGATTTTTTCATAGGCTGCAGCAAATGAATCACGATTTAGTTCTTCTATGCTCTAAGGTAGCATTGGGGAGCTGCGTAGCCGCAAGGTTACAGAATCCGCTTTGTCATGCGGATGGTCGAGGGTTCGAATCTTAGTAGAACCAGGCCATCCGATGTCAAATAGGACTTTAAGCATGGGTTTATTCTCAGGCTCCCCACAAGTTACCCTTCCTTTACGCTGAAATATACCTTTGCGTGACTTCCTCTTAACAAAAAATAAGTCCCTCTTATAAATAAAACTGGCCAGAAGGATGCACGACGAAACTTCTCCAGGAAATTATAATTGGTGATATTTGGCAAGAGGAACGAGTGTCGGTATAGTAGAACAGTAAGCGGGTAAAAGGAAGAGTATCACATTACACACAAGCACTGATAAACAATAATAATAAGCATGCCACTCAATAGCGGTATTGCTAATAATAGAAGTGCGGGATACAGCAGACACCCGGGCATATCTCACAATAGATCTACGATTCTGGTCGCAGTGAGGAATTCCGCACAGAATAAAAAAGGTAGCATTCAAAACCTCTTCCTTTACCGTGGGCAGTCATTTAGCATGAGCTGTGATAATTATTTGTTTTGAGTATAATGGTAAAAAAGTTGCGAGAAAAAAAACTACTTCCTTTGCTCCAGATGATTCTTCGCAATGCTAGAAAGATCTTTTCCGGTAGTTTTACCCAAATCTATTTTTGATCTTTGTGTCAGCTCAATTTTGTTCTTCATATCAAGGGACACTTTACGAGCGCTTGTATAAATCAAAAAAATCGATTTCGAGTGTTATAATGAAAATATAAAATAAAATCAAACAAATCATGCAACAAATGTTAAAATAGTCCAAATCAGAAAAAATCAGCAGTAAATAATCACTGTAATGTATCAGCGCTTGGATAGGTTTAAAGCTTTATTTAGCTCAAGTTCGTCCTTCTGCATCTCATCAGCTTTCAGATGTTACATATTACTTTTGAATTCTCTCTCCTCATTTTTCTGTTATATTTCCCTGCGGTTCTGTCCACGTAGCTCTACTTTCTGCTTCTTCATTTCTTCTCGCTCTGTTTCTTTTCTCGATTTTGTCACTTCAGTTTGCTCTTTATCTTCCTTCTTCAGGTTTCTTCGGTGTATGAACGAGATACCCGGTTACGGTTTTTCTTTTGCTGCTGCATTCTAAAAAATGCATGACTGGTAACCACTGGTGTAAAGAATAGAAACTTACTTAAGATATCAAAATGTAAGAATAACGGTAACTGGACTGTCTTGTGTAAACCAGAGTCAGATTTACACACGAAAGTAGTTTGCGCACCACAGTTTGTTTACATCTGCTGAGTTAACACCTAACCACAAATGCTGGCTGAAGCACTACCACTATCACTGGAACAGGGGTACTAAAATTGTTCCTATAGTGGAGTTTCAATTTATTCAGTATTTTGATGATTATTTGTGATTTTTTCGATTGATTATGGTAAGAAAAATAGTTAGGAACAGTTCTACAAAGACTGTTGCCACAGAAATTATGTTTACATTGATATTTCAAGCAACGAAATTTCACTGTTGCGTTACAAATTTCGTCAGAAACTTGCTGTTTTTTCACTCTTGAATGAATTAATAAATACAAAGTGTTTAAATAAGATTTCAAACCAATATAGTTCACCAAATCGTAGACATATTTCCACAGAATCAATAAAAACTATCTGACAATAGGGTATCGAACGTCTTCGTCAGTGGTTTTCTTCGGCAGTTTTTCTGCAGCAATCTTATGCAAAAGGGGCCGGAGAAAACCACTGACGAAGATGTTCGATACCCTATATAATGTCACTTCAGCTACTCAACCAGGTGAGCAATGTCTCTCTATCTCTCTCGAACACCTTCTCCAAGGTTTGCAAAGGTTCTCAGGGTCGCCCGATATGACGAAAATAGCAGTTGGGTTTTACATGCACTCTATATTTACGATAAGGGGGGGCGTAACCTGACTCTACTGTACCACGTGGTATTTTTATCTTAACTAAGTACATGCATTTTTATCTTAGGTCTATACACATGCTAATTACATACAATCTCTTGTAAGAACTCTGCTGGCTGCTCTGTAGCTCGGCAACCTATGCCGTCACGTCGACGATACCACTGTCTGCTGGCTGTTTCCGCAACTCTCCTCCTCCCAGGCTGCAACCATTGGGGAATTCAGCGAACCTTCGCCGTCCCACGGTTCGTTCGCTCGTCTTGCTTATTGGTCCGAATCCAAATGACTTCGCTGACTGACGTACTGTCTACGCTTGGTGTTGATGGTAAAGATGGCGTAGCTTGTAGGTCGATCGCTCGGAGGGCTTGCACGTGGCCAATGTACTACCCCTGCGACGAAGCGATAATCCAAATTCTGGGTCCTGATTGGAACACAAAAGGCCCAATTAATCGCTTATAACAGCTATCTGCTCAACCTTCCGCTTAAGGTTATACGGAGCTAGATAGGCTTACCTAATTCACTCTCCTCATTTGATCTTTGAGGTTACGTGTACAAACACTAGCCCTTTCAAGGCGTTTCTGGCTTTTAATCGTTGTTCTAAATCGAGGTGTTACGGCAGTGCGATATTGTCAAGCCCCCTGTGGTAACTTTAGCATCTCAGATGAAGGAAATTCCGTTGGCGCATATTTCTCTCTGGAGCGCAAACATGAAAAAAGTTTTTCGTGATTCTGAATTTAAAAATGTTTCTCGTGATGCTGATGCAGATTAGCTAGATAAGATGACACCTGATAAACATTTTCTGGAAATCCCTGGAGTTTTCGCATGGATTGACTCAAAATGGCCCATCCAAGGCATATCTATCCTATATCAAGAGAATAAACAATTTTTCGTCTGGATGGTCCGCTGAAGGAAGTCATCTATCCCATGTAGCTCTACCCTACGCATTGTCATTAGGCGTCCTACACAAATAACGTAAAGCTAAAACCCGGATTTTAGACCCCCTCCCCCATATGTAACGATAAGTAAGGTTCAATATGACACCTCCCCCCCCCAAATTACGTAACGCCTAACCCCCAACAAATTTCGATTTCGAAAGAGAATCGCAGTTACGTAACTGTTTCTTAACTTGCGATTTAATCATATGTTTCAATAAAATTATGACGTTTTTGTGTAACAGTTAATACAAAACAAAATAATTACAGTGCATTACACTATTTAGTTGTATCTAACTGCATGAAAGATTTGTTGTTTGCGATAAACATAACTACAATATAAACGATGTTCCTTAGGGAGGGTGTATCATACCTGTTTACCCTAAGTATTTGAAATTTACAAAAATCATCAGGCTGCATCGCGGTGAAGTATAATTTGAAGTAGACAAAAAATGTCTACTTGGAAACATCACTTGAAGAATCTTTGCGATCGCACGAGTGCAATTCATTTACGAAATTCTTTCGTGAAACATTTACAATACAATGATCGCATTGCATGAAACAAGTAATGCTGAAACGAAATCATCAAAAATACCGCTATATACCTATTTCTTTGTTTTCATCTGTCTCTTGCTAGCGTAAGAATGTGTCCTTTTCATTAACGATAGTTTACTAATATCGAAAGCCAACAAATATTTTTTAAAGGTTTGATTCCCGAATAATTGTTAGGCGATGCGGTTTTATCCATTTAAACCTTCCTATAGACCTTTCTAAAACACGTCTACGTCAAAATAGTAGCATAAATATAGAAGACAATCACGAAATTCGAGGCAGTTATTTAAGCGGTGAGACGAATACGGGAGCGTTGTGACAACCGGTTCATATTGTAAAATATCGGGTCAATTCCACCATGTTTACTATATATTCTTTGCTGGTCAATCCGAAAGGGGTGAGCTGGCGTGTTTCATTTATTTGTTGAATTCGTGGAAATTTGGTGTTTAATCTTCATATGTTCCGTTTACATCAGAATGATGAGATTAATCTCAGAACAAATACTTTATAGGATCGATCAATCTTGCTTATACTTTGATCTGATATTAAAGGGGACTACTTCTTAAGTCGAAATAAAAAAACGCTGTGACGTAAATAGAAGAAACGACCTGTAAAGTTAGTTTGGAAAATGCGACCATTAGTTAGTTTCTTATTAATTCGAATGTTGTTGATCGAGATGTTTTTCAAAAAAAATATTCTAGTTTTTCATATCTATATAATCATTATAGACACTAATAGAGCAGCGTGCCCATAACAATGAATCTACACTGAATTCGATGTGTCTTTCTTTGAGCAAAATGTTAATGTAAATCTATTGAAATGTATGTGGGTCTGATCAGACCCATGTGGTATGAATGTGACTAACCAAATATGTGTCAGACGAAAAGGTTGAATACTCATTAAGCAATTTTTAAATTTACTGCTCTGATATTTATAGCTCTTATTTAGTTCCATTCCATTGCATCTTCAATTGTTTACGCTTTTCGATCCAAACTTCTCCTCTACATTTATAATGAAGTTTGAGTTCGAGATAATTTTGTAATTTGGATTTCAATCTAGATTTCTTCTTTGGAACTCTATTGAGTATATTCGACCATAACATCGGTACCAGTTGTGACCTATTAACAAACTAGAATGCGTCATCAAGAAGTCCATCAAAGGGATCATAAGTAAAACGAACCGTATCGACATTATTATGTTACACCACTTCTTCCCACGATCGCACAAAGCCTTCCAAATACCGACCAGAGGATGTGTACGTCACAAGAAACAAAAATCATAAGCAGCCAAGCGCACAGAAACTCCTGCATCCGATTGAATCTGGCATGTGAAATCAAAATTAATCTTACTCGGGCGAACGCAATCAATAATTCGATTGGACATACGCTTTGAGGTTTTGCAGCTTTTGCTCTTGTAATGTGGCAAGTCATCCTTGCCAGGATTTATACATTAGTTGCCTGTGCCTTCGTAACTCGAGCTCGGAGTAGCGAAACGAATAAATTTCTCTTCCAGCCACTCACAGATGATATTGCCACCCAGATGGACATGCCAGCCAGTCGAGTTTCAGTGCTAAAAGTTCCTCTGTTGCATTGTGGAATGGCCCTGAAGAGCAGCTACGCTTAGAATACTAATGTCGGTGCAGACATCTCAGCACGACTTAGTCAAAGCAGCCAGGAAGGGGTGTAGGAAAGCGAGGGGAGAGAAAACGGAATGAAGAAACGGATGCTCTCTTGGGAAAGCTTTGCAGAAAATTATACGCTAGCTGTTGTGAGTTATTGGGCAGACCAGAATTGAATTTCCGGTTTGTTGATTAATCTTTTTAGAAGCATTTACATTTTATCGACGCTTCAGGCGTAGATGAAACGACCTGCAGATAGAGATGGGGATGACAGGTGTTCTGAGTGTAATTTGCAGTTTCAACACTTTCTTTGTAGTTCAAAAGCGGTGAAGCACAGTTGTAGTGATGTAAACTTTTAACTTTGACTCATCCTGCTGTAGGTATACTGCAAAAATTACGACTAATGACGAAGGATTTATTTATCCAGATGAAATTGAAATGAAGTGATGAAACAGCGGAATTGGCATTCATATTTTATAACGGTTGTCCTGTAACATCGTGAAGAATCCATTCCATCGTCAAGTAATTACAATTTGAGTCGCAAAATGGAAAAGTTTTTGCTGCGGATAGCAGTTGACTGTCCTTTTCTCTGATTGTTTTCTACAGAGCTCTATTCTGTTGCTGCAATGGAAATAAATCAATACAAAGTCCTTGCCGGGCACTTCACTCCGCTTGAGATCGACGGCGCACCCACATTTGATCAAGGCGAACAAATAAATCACGGCGTAACTTTACTGTAAATATTTCTGGAGGAAATTTCTCCTTTTGTGCAAGTGATTTTACTGCGCTAGAATGCTTGAGCGCCGGGAGGCATCAATGCTTCCCGATTCACCTTCATTTTTCACAATATCCAGATTTAAACTGTTTTCGCACACCAGTGACACAGCCGGAAGGTCCTTTGCTACAGTGTGACACATCCTTTCCAGACGTTGGCTGTCCTAACCATGGCATTGATGGGGAAAAGTTGCAACCGAGTCGGTACAGTCGAAGTATCTCGGAGCAGTAAATTTTACAACAAAGAAAAAGCTTCAAATTTCCTTATATTCTCCACTTCCAGTGGGGCATAAATCAGGATGGAATAAAGTTGCTTCATCGTTGTTTGCGTCAGAGCCTCCAGAACCGTACAGTTTTCTCCGCTGGAAGTAGTCCGAGCTCATAGTTTGTTATTGCTTGGAAGAATTCAGTATAAAATAGAAACTTTTTGGCAAGAATGAAACGGATATGTCGAAACTTAGGCCATGGGATTTCGTTCTCGTTGGCTGAGCTTGTCGCTTCCGTAAACAATCTGGTGAGAGTTTGATAATTCTACAACATTGTGATATTTTGTGCTGCCAGCGAAGCCATTCTGAGCAATCTCGCTGTCGTCTGTTTCAAAACTCATAACACTTTTTGGAAGAATGCGGCAAATACGGAACGTGTCATTTAACTATTTTCCGCACAGGAAGCCTGCGACTAAACGGCGGGATTTTGGAAGTGGTACTAAGTGCTGTATCTCCTGTTTTGGTTCCAAAATGATAATGGAAACTTTTTGTGCTAGGTTATGTTGGTGCAACCGTTGGTGATAAAAAGCACCAACTAAATACACTAAGATTGCGAAAAAACTAATGAAATTTACAAATTCAAAGTAAAAAAACAGCTTGTATTCACAGCACTTTTGAGATTTTGATAAAAAGCGCTTCGATACGATGAAAAAGGCATAGAATACTGATCGGCAATTAAATTTCTTTTTCAAATAAACATGATATCCAATAATTACAAGCTCATGATTATTCCCTTTGAGAATATTTCCATACAATATTGTTTTCTTGTGTTCTTTTCCCAGATGGTCTCGAGGTACGATGCTGGCCTAACAAGCCAGTCGTCGTGGGTTCGAGTCTCGGCTCGGGAAAAACTGTTAGTGTCAGTAGGATCGTAGCGCTAGCCCCCGCAATTGTCCTGTACACTAAACAGTCGGCTGCGAAGTCTGTGTATAAATAAATAGAAGGTCAAGTTCCGAATCGGAATGTGGCACCAAGGCTTTGCTTTATTGTTTTCTTTTTCTTTTTAATTTTTTTATTACTTAATTGTTAATCATCTATCGCTTTAAGCTAATTAATGAATCTTTTCATCAAAAAAACGTTAGAAACGCCGTCATAAAAGGAATAATTGAAATCGATCATTTTCCAGCAAATCATTTCCAAAAGAGCACCCTATGGGGAGTTAAAAATATTTTTACAGTCAATACGGCTTGTTTGATTGGCATAATCTTTTTGGCAAAGTTGTAGACAACAATGTTGTCCTTTCAAAAAAAAATGTACTCTGTGAAAAATTAAAATTTGTTCAAAAACATCATAACTTTTTTTCTCCTGAGTTCTCCATGATCGGACCGGTTTCATTGCTTAGGAAATCTTCTCTGGTTTTTATAAAAAAAATTAGATTTTTAATAAATGAGCTATTTTAGATAATTAAATTAAATTTTTTCTTTTAACTCTTTTTCAAAAAATAAAAAATTTTTTTTGAGTGTGTATTTTTTTCGGAAAGACAAAATTATTATTTTAACCTTGTCGAAGACGTCACGCCGATCAAAGAAACCGTTTTGGTCCTAGAAATATTTGTAATCATCAATACCTTCCCTAAATAGCATTTTTCAATACTTCCTCAAAATTACTCAAAATTATACTTCCTCAAAATTGAGTCGTGTTCCAAAAAAATCAACCAATGGCACAAAACGGCATCTTTTGCCTATAGAAACGTCCATGCAAAGTGTCAGCCAAATCAAAAACGACAATTTAAAAAAAAAAAACTAATAAAACTGGGACAATTTTCGTGGAGCTGCTCAGCTGGAGCGCTACTTTCGAAAAAAAAAGTATTTAAAAAAAACAAATTTTTAACACTTGAAATAAAAATATTCAAAGATCAGATATTATATAAATAGTTGGTCACATAAAGGTTCATGATTTGAAATTACTCTTAAAATCATATTTAGTCATTGGAATAAGATTACTTTTAATTTTGTTGGAATTAAACGAATGCTTTAAAACTTAACTTTTAAAGAAAAAAGTTATTTTCTGAAAAGTACTGTCTTTCCGTGATAGCAAATTTTAAACTAATTCGCCTCTCATTGTATTGCACAGCTCTCGCTGCTCTCCATACGTTCGGTACACTGCCCGACAGCAACCGACGATAGCACTCACACGCAATGCCAAATGGGCTGTTATTTTTTATCTTCTCATGTCTATTAGTTCTTCCAAGCTGTCGCTAATGACAGCCTTCACAGCGCTACATTCTATGGCACAAGTGTTAGCGGACTGTCAAATGATTATGATCTCTCGCGAATGGCGAGGCGGTGAGAAACACGTTTTTTCTAACGTTGGAAATAATATCAAACAAAATCGTGGATTACGTCAGAAGCAACTGAAATTGAAATGAGAAAATAATCTACGTGACGTGTATTATTCAAAATTTTTCACTGTGTAGTATGAAGAGAGCCCAGTCTTCAGTATAGTGTCGTACCGCAAAACTGTTCTGAACCCTGTCAATTACTCCATCCGAAACTTTTCCTAATTTCTTTTTAAATTTTTTACCAACAGTTCAACAATAATATCTTATTTGAAAATAAAATAAATTTTAAGGGAAAATTTTACTCTTTTTTATTTTAATTTGCAGTTTGGTGTATATTTTTAATTTGGTAAACTTAGGTTGAAAATGACTTGAAACAGATATATTAAGAAAGTTATTTTTATAAGCACTTTTATCATAAAACACTTGTTGAAACTTTTTCGATCATTGAAATACGTTTATTCTCAAAAATACTCCAACTCCAAGAAAAAATTCGTTTTCTATTTTTTTATCCTGGATTTCTTTATCAAAAGCTTTTTCCTTAGTCAGATACGTGTGTAAAATTTGATTAAAATAAAAATTATTATTTTTCATCTTCTTATGTGTATTGGTTCTTCCAAGCTATCGCTAATAACAGCCTTTACAGCGCCACATTCTACGGCACAAAAACGAGCGGCGTCTCAGGTGATTATGATCTATGAATTATGAAACACGTTTTTTCTCACGTTGAGAATAACATCGAACAAAATGGTGGATTACGTCAGAAGCAACCGAAATTAAAATGAGAAAATAATGTACGTGACGTGTATTATTCAAAATTTTCCACTGTGTAGTATGAAGAGAGCCCAGTCTTCTGTATAGTGTCGTACCGCAGTACTTTTCTGAACCCTGTCCATTACTCCATCCGAAACTTTTTCTAACTTTTTTCAAAATTTTTATCAAAGATTCCACAATAATATGTAACTTTTATTTTTTTTTTATTCGTTTTTTATTTCTTCATCCTGGATTTCTCTATCAAAAGTTTTTTCCTGAGTCAGATACGTGTGTAAAATTTGATTAAAATGAAAAATCTCGCATAATTTTTTAAAAGCACCTATGAAACTTTGACAGACTCTCTTTGTTTACTTTTTTTATCAACAACTAAGCTATTTCCACATTTTTCCATGACACTCTTACCATAGTAAGCTAAGCAGTATTGTAATCTTTCGATTTGTGGCAAGAAATCGTTTAAAAATTTTATAATGACGCTGTCATTTGCGAAACAGAGTGAGAAAGGAGAGAATCTCTCATTGTTACTCAGGTCCTTTTGAAAAGTTACGCGAAAAATTATCTTTTGAATTTTTGCAGATCGTTTGACATGGGTACACAATAAAAAATTAAGAAAAAATTCAGAAACACACAAGAGGGACAATATGACGAATACAAAACAGCGAAAATACTGTAGAAAGAAAAACCAAAAAAAGATACTGAAGAAAACAAAATTTTGAAAATCAAAACGAATTTCAATCTAAAATAGAGATATAAATTGTTATCACAAATGCAGATATATGATCATAAAATGGAATATTATACTCAACAGTAGGCTGTCCTAAAAAAAACCGATGTTGAAAAAGTCAAGGTGCTCAGCCCTGAATTGAAAGAAAAATATTATTTATAGCATTTTTGTAGAACATTTCGACTTTCTAAAAAATTGTTTTCAGGTTGCCCAAACGTGATTTCTGAAAAAAAATGACTTTTTTAAGCTACAAACCCACTGTTTTGCATTATTTTCAGTTCTGTTCGATTCCTACATTTTTCCATATATTTTTTATTTTCGTAGGGTTGTTTTTGAATACATTAAGGTCGCTTTTTACGCGGTTTTTTTACGCGGGTTGCTTTTCTCCATTACTCAAAACCGGTACAAGATATCGAACTCATTTCAATGACGTTTTCCGTCTTAGGCCACGAGTGATCATATATCAGTTTTCAAAAATATTCACAATTTTTGGTGTAAATACTCAAAATTAGAAATATTGCATTTTGGTCTCTAGATTGACCACTATCATATTCAAACGAGATTTGAACGTTTTAGGACGGTTTTCTTTGTTATGGAATATTATACTCAACAATGGAATATTATACTCAACAGTAGGCTGTCCTAAAAAAAACCGATGTTGAAAAAGTCAAGGTGCTCAGCCCTGAATTGAAAGAAAAATGTTATTTCTAGCATTTTTGTAGAACATTTCGACTTTCTAAAAAATTGTTTTCAGGTTGCCCAAACGTGATTTCTGAAAAAAAATGACTTTTTTAAGCTACAAACCCACTGTTTTGCATTATTTTCAGTTCTGTTCGATTCCTACATTTTTCCATATATTTTTTATTTTCGTAGGGTTGTTTTTGAATACATTAAGGTCGCTTTTTTACGCGGTTTTTTTACGCGGGTTGCTTTTCTCCATTACTCAAAACCGGTACAAGATATCGACCTCAATTCAATGACGTTTTCCGTCTTAGGCCACGAGTGATCATATATCAGTTTTCAAAAATATTCACAATTTTTGGTGTAAATACTCAAAATTAGAAATATTGCATTTTGGTCTCTAGGTTGACCACTATCATATTCAAACGAGATTTGAACGTTTTAGGACGGTTTTCTTTGTTATAGTTACAACTCAAAAAAGTCGTTTTTTACGCTGGCCCATACAAATTTGGAACGCATCCCCCGCGTAAAAAGCGAATTTAGTGTATTTTGCATTGTTTAGTTCAGCATCGCGTTCAATTATTTGACTCACAGAGCCAGAACATCACAAAAAATTGATTTTTTCTCATAATTTTTAGACAAAACCCTTTAAAATACATATATTTTTTTTTATCAAGAACGGAAATTTTTACTACAAAGCGGGATTCAAGACGAAAATTTACATGAAATGATATCAATTCAGAAGGCTGAGATATTGGCGTTCTATATGTGATGGAAAACTATGCATTTTCTCAAAAATGCCACTCAAGTTCAATATTTCCATTGCACAGTGTTTTATTTTGCCGTTTGTGCGAATAATTTTCTAAATAGTGATTCATATGTTGATTATAGCCATGCGGTATGTTCGGTGAAGTTTCAGTATATTCAAAAATGCATCTTTTAATGTCGAAAGATGGGTGATCAATTCACCAATGAGTGAGATAAAAAATTTACTTTTTAATCGAAATAAGACGCAAAGTGTCTTCGACAAAGTTTTAAGTTATCTCAAAACAAGAAACTTTACCGAAGACATCATGTTTCTATCTCTTAAGTATTACGAGCAACATTGAGGTTCCTATTAAAGAGCACTAAAAATCACAATTTTCGTTCTAACTTTTTTCGTAGTTTTTTAAGAATTTTCAAACTATCTACTAAGTTATCAGCCATCCAAAAATGCATTTGTTTACTGAACATTGGTATGATATCAAGTATTTCCTTTCATGTAAATTTTTGTCATAAATTCCGCTTCACAATGAATATTTCAGATCTTGATCAAAATTTTTTTATTTGTGCTTTAAAGGAATTTATCTAAAAATGATTAGAAAAATTATTTTTTCTGTAATGTTCTATGGGCTCTGGGAGTAAAATAACTAAATGCAATGCTGAACTGAACAATGCAAAATATTCAAAAACAACCCCACAAAAATAAAAAAATATATGGAAAAATTTAGGAATCGAACAGAACTGAAAATAATGCAAAACAGTGGGTTTGTAGCTTGAAAAAGTCATTTTTTTTCCATAAATCACGTTTGGGCAACCTGAAAACAATTTTTTAGAAAGTCGAAATGTTCTACAAAAATGCTATAAATAAAATTATCTTTCAATTTAGGGCTGAGCACTTTGACTTTTTCAACATTGATTTTTTGGGATACCCTACTCAACAGTCGACAATATTCAAACATAATAAAAGATTCACTTTAAAGTTAAAAAAAAACTTCCATAACAAAAAAAAGTAAGAGAACAACAAACTACCGGAAATAAAAAAAAAAAAACAACAGAAAACCACAAAAGGAAAAAAATACAAACCAAAATCAATTAAACTGAAATCATCTTGCAGACAAAAATGTTTATTCGGAGATATGAACAACTGAAACTAGGAAAGAAAAACAAAATAAGAGTAAAATAACGACAACTCAAAAAATGAAGATGTACAGGAATACACTGTAAAAAGGACTTCAAGTTGGTAACCTGGAAGGAGCGTAAAACATAGCTCCGGTCCTCACAAGTTCCTATCTCATACCTCCACAATTCATATGATTACACTAGACTGTCAGTTGAAACATAAACACAACTGGTTGGTGTTGCCTGGGCAATGTTGTCATCCGACAATAGCTAAGGGAGAGGGTGTGACGCGATAGTTGGCGCGTACAGGAAATGCTTCGCCAACACGAAAGTCTGTTCACCAAGATGGTGCGGCTCAAAAAGGCGTCTGATCTCCATATGAGGAGCGATTAAACAACATCCGGGTGTCAGCGTGGGACTCTAAACAGAGCTGACACGATGGATCCCCAACGAGACAGGGGGTTGGATAAGGCCCAACGAGTCGTCCCGGAAATTAAAATGTTTCAAAAAACGTCAGAGATAACATTATATTTGGAACGTTCAGCATGGACCTAAGGACCACGATTGGAAACTTGGGATATGGAACCAAAAGACGCTTTGATTTCCATCTTCGCAACTTCGAAGTCGTAGCTCTGCAGGAACTTTGTTGGACAGGAAAGAATGTATGGAAAAGCGGGCACCGGGCGGCTAGTTTATACCAGAGTTGTGGCACCACCGGCGAGCTGGGAACCGGCTTCATAGTACTAGGCAAGATGCGCCAACGCGTGATGTGGTAGCAGCCGATTAAAGCAGGGATGTGCAAGTTGAGGTTAAAGGGCCAGTTATTCAACTTCAGCATCAATATGCACTGCTCACATAAAGGGATACCCGACGACGAACAGGAAGCTTTCTACGAGCAGCTGGAGCAGGTCTACGATAACAACCCTGCGAAAACATTGTGACCTTCAGTGGTACGGTAGTTTGAAGTACCTTCTTCCCCTGCAAAGATATCTCCAAATCCACCAGAAGATCACCAACCAACAGAAACAGAATAAAGTTGACCACGTTGCTTGTAATCAACGGCAAGTTCTTCTCCAACGCGCTACAAGGTAAAAAGGCTTCGACTGGTTTGATGGAATGCAAGTTATGTGAGGAGAAGAACTGTGCACCGGTGGGCATGCTGCAACGCTGTATAAGAGTGAACGTTCTTCAAAGTAAGAAGCACCAACAAGAGGACTGAGATCGCGTAGCGAAGAAAGAGCTGTGCCAAGCTAAGGACACACTTCTAGGTGAAACTGAACAGCTCCGGCAAAGGCTACGTGCTGCAAACCGATATGGACAGGCGCTTGGAAAGTAACCTCCTTACGAGTGTGAGGTGATCGAGAGGAATACAGTAGGATTCCAGCCCCTATTTTCGGGAAGTGGAGAAGGAGATAGACCTGCTGAAAAACGACGAAGCTACTGCATTGGACCTCCCAGCGAGCTGCTGGAATACGGCTGAAAAACACTAGCTAGAGCCGTGCACTGAGTCATTTTCAAGATTTAGGAGAAAGAACGAGTACCGGAGGAGTGCATGGAAGGTATCATGTGTCAAAAAAAGGCGACACTGTTATTATAGAGCAATCACTCGAATAAGTAAACGTCGCCTACTCGGCCCTCTTCCAAAGAATTTGTCGTCGACTGTCACCATTTGCGAAGCAGTTCGTAGGGCATTTCCAGACGAAATTTATGGGTTTCCGCGCCATCACGGATCAGATATTCCTGAGCTCTTTAGAAACTCGAAGATTTTCAAGGCAAAGTGGTGGTCTCTCGAGCCTACTGTTTAATATAGTTGTGAAAGGTGTAATTAGAACAACGGGGATCAACACGACTGGCACGTTATTTCAAAAGTTGGTTGAACAGTTTGGCTTTGCTGACAATACCAAAAGTGTGGCTTGGACCTTTGTGAAGATGGCGGATACGTACAAACGTATTTGACTACTCATTAATGCGTCGGAGAGGAAGCACATAAAAGGATGAGGTTCAAGAGAAGACAGTGGTGGTCGACGAGTTCGTGTACCTGAGCTGACTGCCCACAACGGTACCAGCAGAGAAAGTCATTGGCGCAAGAAGATCGCTCATACGCTCGGTCTAGTGAGGACGCTCCGATCGAGTAGAATTCACCACCTCATCTAGTAGATCATCTACAGCGTAATGATCAGACCGGTAGATTTCTACGGCCTTTGAACATGGACTATGCTTGTGGAGGACCATCGCGCCCTTGAGGTCTTCGAGCGGAAGTTATTGCGTGCCATCTTCGGTGGACTGCAAATGAAGAACATGGTGTGGAGAAGGCGATCGAACCACGAACTGTAGGAGCTTTCAGCACCCTGGGGAGCCATCTATCGTCTAATAAAATTGGCAGGTTGCGGTGAGCAGGACATGTAAGGATGTCGAACGACAGCCCGGTGAAAATAATTCTTGAAACTAATCTTTCATGGAGGAGAGGTGGAGGTGCACAGTGGGTAATAGTGCTAGGACTTTTAACCGGATATACTCGAGATCCGATTATCCGAAGCTCGTATTACGGGTGGGTAAACGAATACTATCCGGATACTCGGATATCCGGATACGGATCATCGAATAGTCGGATATTCGGATATTTATTATCCGGATATCCGTAATTTTTTTTCTGTATTTTGAAACCCCGTCAAATAAAATATAACTCGAAAATTGCCTTTTTCCACAATCCCCCATAAGTAATTATTTACATAATTCTCTTTAAACTATGTTCGAATACAAAATCCGGATATCCCGATATCCGACTATCCGAAAATTTGGATATCCTGTCGGATAATATCCGGATATCCGTTTGATCCGGATTTTGGATGTTTGTCGGATATCCGATGCCGGCTATTTTAAACCGGATAGTCCCAGCACTAGTGAGTAAAGTGGATCGGTCTTGTAGAAGAGGAGTTGGCGAACTGCAGCCATGAACCAGATGCAGAGCAGACGAGACTCTTAGGTATAGTAAAAGCTACACCGCAGCTTGATGGTAAAATAAATTCGAAGTTGCATTGAAAATATACACTAGTCGCTTTTTTACGCGGATGATACTTAGAGTGCAAAAAAAATTAAAAAAAAAACACGTGAATCCCAAGGTCCACGTAAAATGTATACCGCGTAAGTTCCTAAACCCGCGAAAAGAGAAATCGACGGCGACTTTTGGTATCTTGAAAACGGTCCAAAATGACCTGAGATCAGCAATTTTGGGTTTTCTCTGAATCAGAATAATACTCAGAGGTCTTCAAGCGGCTGAAGATACCACTTTGATATAGAAAATGGCGACTTCCGATTTCTGAGATTAGCCAAATACATTTCCTGAGTCGGGATGATGTCCAAAAACATGAAAATCAACTCCAGATCGAAATATATCCTGGCATTAACTCGCTTAGTGCTAGCTGAAAGCTGTTCGAGGTTATTTTTAACGATGCTTTATTGCTGGCAGGCAGCACTACATTTCCACTGATCAACATGGATCCGACGCGGTCTGTCTCTACTTACCTTGTTCAATTCCTCTTCTCATGCTTCAGAACCATGGATGCTGGCGCCCAAGTTGACGCTGTTTACACGGATTCCAAAGCTGCGTTTGATCAAGTGGTCATGGCATTCTCTTGGCAGGGTTGAAGTTATTCGGTTTGTACTCCGCTTTTATTACCCATGTAAAAATCGGTTCTACCCCTCAGACATTTTCCAATCCTTCTGGAGTGCCCCAAGGAAGCAATCTTGAACCACTGCTTTTTGAATCATGGTAAAATTCATATGATTATCAAAAGCCTTACCAACTGTGTCGGTATGCAACGAATGGTGAACTGTTTTGTGTCCCGTAATTGCATGCCTGTTAGCATTTCCAAATGCAGCATTACAACGTAAAACGACACCGATTGTATTTACCAACACCATAGCAGCCTTTGCAGCGAGTAACTCCAGCATGAGACATTTGTATTATGATAGATGGGGTTCGAAAACGAATAGGGCCCATTTTCAAAATTTCTGCTGAGTTCCGAGATCCACTATGCTTTCGATCTCTGTATGGCTCGTTGGTCTCATCTATCTTTGAGTCAAGTGTTGTCGTCTGATGTCCATTTCATGCTTACTGGGCTGCAAAATTCGAAGCAGTTCAGAGGAAATTTGTTCGGTAGGTTCTTCGTACTCTTCCCTGGAACAATTCTTGGACTTGATACGTTATGAAGACCACTACCAGCTTCATGGACTTGAAACACTCGGAATTTCCGGTATCTAAGATCGCAGAACAAAATATACACCACATGAGCCCATTAGATATATGTGTAGTATCTTAAGCGCTGTTTTTGAAATTTTTGACTTTAGCATTACAATTCGAATCTAAGTAGAATCAGACCATTTGGTTGTCGAAGGATTTTACGTGGGTTTATTTTCATTCTTCTCACCACATACCCTTTTTTTTATTTTGAGTTCTACAGTACCCCTGTTGACTCTCCTCGTAACAAAGATAAGTCTCTATTGTAATAAAACTGGTCGGAGTAACGTCTGAAAGTTCTCTCCAGGGAATTGTAATTAGGCGAGGTTTTTAGGATGGGACAGATGCTCGGTATAGTAGAGCAGTTAACTTGAAACGAAAAGGTAAAACTTACACACAAGTAAGGATATAATTGATAAGAGTATACTTCAATAGTGATACTGTCAATAATATGAAGTGCGGAGCACAGAAAATAGCTGGGCAATATCCCAATAGATATAAGTTTCTGGCCGCAGTGATGAATCCACACAGAAAAAAACTAGTACGACACCTACTATTCCTACATATTCCTCTAATTTGCCGTTTCTGGCAGCACGGCACGAGACAACTGTCAACTGAGCTCAAAGAGAAGAAGCAACAGCGCCATCCTCGTTGCGGACGGCAATATTCCGCGTAAATGAAAAGCAGTCGAATTGACCGTTATTTAGATCAACGAAAATAAATTTCGTGGTAAGTCAGTTAGCCTCTGTTGTTATGTAAACTAGTTGCTAAGGCTTTTTAAGTTGATAAAGACAATCAATGTTAGATATTATTCATCTAACATAATAATCAAATAATAATGCTATTTTTAATTCCAAGATAGCGACTTCTGTCTTCTATAAAGTAGCACTTAATGGCCAAATATCATCCAATATGAATATAAATGGTCATTTCAGTCTGTTTTTTTTTTTTAAATCGGATATTGCCATATTGGAATGGAAAATGGCATCTGGAATTGATTTCCGATTACTGGGTGTTATTACGGTTTTGAAATGGTTCATTATTAATGGTATTTGGCAAAATAAAAGAGTTTACTAGAAACAGAACGCCGCCATATTGGAATTCATAATGGCATCTGGAGATTACTACTATCTCCTGGGCATCATCTTCGAAATACTCATATTGGATGGTAGTTGGCTTCAGATGTTTTCAGAGCGGAAAACCGCCCTCTGCAAGTTAAAAATGGTGTTCGATTTTGATTTCTAGTTTCTTGGCATTATCCTGATTTAAAACATGTTAATTGTTGACCATCCCCAGCTGGCCACGCATTCACGGTCCAAATACTTACGCAAAATTTCATACCTGAATACTTAAAACTAATTAGATTAAACCTACCTGGTGAATATCTCTTCTTGAAATCATATTGCATATATACTTAAAAAACCGTTTTCCGGAGTGCTTTTAGACGTAGCCAACCAATTAACCTGAAACTTAACCTAGAGGAATCTCTGTTTCCTGATTCTAAGGTTTAAATTAGTTTATTTGACACGGCACGATACATTTTCTGTTTTACTGAGCCAAGTACAATTCGTATTAATTCTACGTTAGCAGGGAAAAGAGGGAGGCCTTTTCTTTATTCTCGCGGCCGACTACGAGCTAGTGGGGATTTAAGATGAGAGGAGGGGAGATACAATTTTGACTTAAAACTATTTTGGAACTTTGTTTTTCAACTGGTAGAGCAATTGTATTCTTGTTTGTTATGGGTTCAAAATATTTGTGTAAGCATAGATGCGGGCTCTTCGTTTCCGTGTCTTCAGCATAGCATATTTGTATCCTTAATCTGACAAATAGACAAAGAAAATTTTAAATTTTAATGTCAGCGTTTTTCAGAAAGCAGTATAGCTGTGTCATGTACTGGAGATCACCGCTTCCCAGAATGTCTCTAACGGGTACGTTCGGTTGTTTTCCTCGGGCCCGAAGGGAATCTATAAGCTCGGACCTAACACCACAGTATTCGGTACACGACCAAACAACATGCTCGATGTCATTGTAGCCATCGCCACAAACGCAGTGATTACTGTCTACAAGCCCTATACGAAAAAGATGCGTGTTTAACGTGTAGTGATTGGACATAAGTCTGGACATCACGCGAATGAAGTCCCGACCGACATCCAACCCCTTGAACCATGCTTTCGTCGATACCTTAGGAAAAATGGAATGTAGCCACCGTCCCAGTTCATCTGAGTTCCATGATGATTGCCAACTGTTGAGTGTTCTCTGACGCAAAATGCTATAAAATTCATCATAAGCAATTGGTCTTTCATAAATATCGCCATCAATAGCACCCACCTTAGCAAAAGAGTCAGCCTTTTCATTACCCGGAATCGAGCAATGAGAAGGGACCCACGCTAAGGTAACCCGGTAATTTTTATCTGTTAAAGCACTTAAAAACCGCCGTATTTTCCCCAGGAAATACGGGGTGTGCTTCACAGGCTTCATCGATCGCAGAGCCTCAATGGCACTGAGACTATCTGTGAAGATGAAGTAGTGGTCTGTGGGTAGGGTTTCGATGATTCCAAGAGAGTACTGAATAGCAGCAAGTTCTGCGACGTACACGGAAGCAGGAGCATCGAGTTTGTAGGAGGCGGTAAAATTTTCGTGGAAAACACCGAAGCCAGTGGACTCATCTAGATTAGATCCGTCAGTGTAAAACCTTTTATCATAACTAACTTGTTTAAACTTATTCGAAAAAATCTTAGGGATCTCTTGGGGTCGCAATTGATCCGGGATACCAGAAATGTCTTGTTTCATGGTGGTGTCGTAGAATATAGCATTATTAGAAGTATCTAAAAGTGCGACATTGGAGGAATCGTATGAAGAAGGATTAATATCTTGAGCCATATAGTCAAAATATAAAGTCATAAATCTGGATTGAGATTGAAGGTCGACCAACCTCTCGAAATTTTCAATTACTAATGGGTTCATAACTGTGCATCGAATTAGCAACCGGTAAGAGAGATTTCAAAAACGATGTTTCAACGGAAGAATACCCGCTAACACTTCAAGACTCATCGTATGGGTCGACTGCATGCAACCCAAGGCAATACGCAAACAACGATATTGTATTCTCTCTAATTTTATAATGTGCGTGTTCGCGGCGGAGCGAAAGCAGAAACAGCCGTACTCAAGAACTGACAATATCGTTGTTTGGTAAAGCCTTAGAAGGTCTCCTGGGTGGGCTCCCCACCAGGTTCCGGTATTCGTACGAAGAAAATTAATCCTCTGTTGGCATTTTCGTGTCAGATACCTAATATGACAAGCCCAGGTGCATTTAGAGTCGAACCAGACCCCGAGATATTTAGCGACTAAAACCTGAGAGATCGTTTTACCCGTTAGTAGGAGCTGCAGCTGAGCTGGGTTATGCTTACTAGAAAAAACGACCAACTCAGTTTTCTCCGGAGAGAATTCGATACCCAGCTTAAGAGCCCATTTAGACAAATTGTCTAAGGTATCTTGCAATGGTCCTTGCAGATCGCTAGCCTCGCTACCAGTAATGGATACAACGCTATCGTCTGCAAGTTGCCTTAGCGTGCATGAATTTGCAAGACATTCATCGATGTCATTGACGTAAAAATTATATAAGAGAGGACTTAAACATGAGCCCTGGGGAAGGCCCATGTAACTAATTCGGGAAGTTGTCGAATCGCCATGTGAGAAATACATATGCTTTTCTGACAACAAATTGAGCAAAAAGTTATTCAGATTTAGTGAAGGTCCCTGCGAATGAAGTTTCGCGCTTAAAACTTCTACAGAAACAGAGTCAAAAGCCCCCTTAATATCCAAGAACGCAGAAGCCATTTGCTCTTTTCGAGCAAATGCGAGTTGAATTTCGGTAGAAAGCAACGCTAGGCAATCGTTCGTCCCTTTGCCCCGGCGAAAGCCAAATTGAGTATCTGAAAGTAAACCGTTTGTTTCGACCCATTTGTCTAACCGTAAGAGGATCATTTTCTCCATTAATTTCCGGAGGCAAGAGAGCATCGCAATCGGCCTATATGAATTGTGATCAGAGGCAGGTTTCCCGGGTTTCCGAATAGCAATGACTTTTACCTCCCTCCAGGCATGCGGAACAATATTTAGCTCAAGAAACTTGTTGAACAAGTCCAACAAGCGTCTTTTTGCAGAGTCGGGTAGATTCTTCAACAGGTTGAATTTTATTCTATCTAACCCTGGAGTCTTATTGTTGCACGACAGGAGAGCCATTGAAAATTCCAACATCGAAAATGGAGGCTCTTCCGTAGTTACTATAAACGCGTCGCGAAAGGTTTTCTGTTCCGGTACAGAATCCGGACAGACCTTTTTGGCAAAATCGAGTATCCAGCGATCTGAATACTCCTCACTCTCATTCGCAACGTCACGGTTCCGCATGCGCCTGGCGGTATCCCAAAGAGTGCTCATCGCTGTTTCCCTCGACAACGCGTTTACGAACTGCCGCCAGTACCCGCGTTTTTTCGCCTTTACTAAGCTCTTCATCTGCCTGCCCAGTGCCTCGTACTTTCGAAGTAGGTTGACAGTGCCGTACTCCCGGTAGTCCTTATACGCCGCGGACCTTCGCGCGTACAGCTCAGAGCACTCTTTGTCCCACCATTTGTTGGGAGGGCGTTGTCTAATCGTTACCCCGGGTATCGGTTTCGTCTGAGCTTGCGTAGCGGCGTCGATTATCAAGCCAGCTAAGAACGCGTATTCTTCCTCCGGAGGAAGTTCCTCGTGAGTCTCGATAGATTCCGCTGTAATAGACTCATAACGCTTCCAATCAATATTACGTGTGAGGTCATAGGAAATATTGATTGGGTTCGGGGGAGTTGAACCATTAGCGATTGATATAACGATTGGAAGATGATCACTACCGTGGGGATCGTTGATTACTTTCCACTGGCAATCTAACGCAAGTGATGTCGAGCAGAGAGATAGGTCAAGCACGCTTTCACGTGCTGGAGGATTAGGTACACGTGTCGCTTCCCCAGTATTCAAAAGTGTCATATTGAAGTCGTCGATCAAGTTACAAATTAAAGAAGATCGGTTGTCGTCGTACAGCGACCCCCATAGCGAACAGTGAGAGTTAAAATCTCCCAAAATCAAAAAAGGTGCGGGAAGCAATTCTGCTATATCAAGGAGTTGCTTCTGTTCAATCCGCGCGGATGGGGGAATATATAACGAAACAAGGCAAAGGTCTTTTCCATTCATATTCGTTTGAATGGCAACAACTTCAATATTCGAGATCGAGGGGAGGTCGATTCTGAAAAAAGAATAGCACTTTTTGATCCCTAAAAGTACCCCTCCACCGTGTGAGTCTCGATCTCGACGAATGATGTTTAAATCGTGGAAATTAAGTTGGTCATTTGAATTGAGAAAAGTTTCCCAAAGCGCGAACGCATCACAATTGTATGTGTTTATCAAATGTGAAAATAAATCAAATTTGGGGATGATACTTCTGCAGTTCCACTGTAACACAGTGACAAAATTCCTAACCTCTTTCAACGTATTATTCATCGAAAGATACGATAGCTGAAATGAGGGGCCAAGTTGCTGTGAGTTGCTTCAAAAAGGTTTTCACTGTTGGGAGAAGGGCAATAAGAATGTTTTGAAGGGGATCTGGTATGTTGAATGTTTTAAATATCCAGTCCACAATATCAGAGAATTTTATGAACCCTGTTTCTTTTATGTCTTCTGATCGAGAAATGGGTGCACGAGGGGTTTTTGGTGCCCCAGGAAGCGGTGGGTACTCCTGGTTTGATTTGAAATTAAAACCGGGGGGTACTTGCTTCGGTTTTTCTTCACCGCTTCCTTTTTGTGTTGTCTTATTGGTCATTCCGCTAGGGGTTATCTTACGACCTTTACGAGAAAGATTAGGAGAGTTGAGCATTCTCCTCTTCCTAGATCCCTCTGGCAAGGCATAGGAACATCCTTCGACGGGATCGTCAGATGTACCCTCATCGGTTGGCAAAAAGGAAAAGATGTTTCCTGTCGAGGGTGGCTCAGCCCTCTTAAGCATTTCTGCAAAAGAGCGCTTTGATCGTTCCTTAAGGGAACGCTTAATTTTTTCCTCGCGCTGTTTGTACGCGGGACATGCCGGAAGGTCATGCCGAGTTCCCTCGCAATAAAGACACTTTTCAGTATCCCCACTGCAAGCGTTCTCAGCATGATTGCCTCCGCACTTGCTACAGCGTGCCTTGTTGCAGCAGTAGGTGGCTGTGTGACCTAACTGCTTGCAGTTTTGGCAATGCATGACCCGCGGTACGAACAGGCGTACAGGTAGACGAACCCTGTCCAAGCGGACGTAGTTCGGCAGCGCGGATCCGGCGAATGTTACTCGGAAGGAATCCGAAGGGAGGAATTTCTTCTTCCCTTCTTCGATGGATACTGAATGCAATTGCTTGCAATCCAGTATCTTTACACTTTGCATCAAGGGGTTTTTAAAACAGCCAACTCCATGACGCAAAATGTCATCGACAGTGAGATTCCCCTCGGTAACCACACCGTCGATTTCTACATCCTTGGCAGGGATGTACACGCGATACTCTCTCGTGAAGAGCTCGTAGCCAGCAATTTCGTTTGCTTGCTTCAAGCTACTCGCGACAACTCGCAGTTTGTTCGGCCTCACCTTCGTAATCTCGGTTACGGCCGAAAAATGTTTTGCCAGGTCTTTGCCAATTTGAATAATATTCAATGGCTTCTTTATGGGCCGGAAAAAAACAACGTAGGGACCGCCAGCGGCATCTGGGTAAGCTTTTACCCGTACTTCCGGTACTCTTGGTACAGGACTTGGCAAAGGGGAGGGCAGAGGGGAAGGTAGGGGTGAGCTGATGGGAGAAATTTCAATTTCTTCCCCGTTTGTTTCCCCCTCCAGGAAAAGTTGCACCTGCATGTCGTCCATTTTGCGGGAGCGTTACGCTCTACCGCACACAAACGATAAATATTCGAATCTGGGGGGGGGGGTTCAAGTAGTTGATGTTAAATTTTAAAAACAATTTTTCAATCTACAATGGATCAAATAAAAAAAAAGACAGTAATACTAATTCTAATAACAATAGTAATAATAATAATAATAATAATTATAGTAATAATATTAATAATAACAATAATAATATCAATAATAATATTAATAATAATATTATAACATAGTAATAATATTGATAATAATAGTAAAAATTCTAAAGGTAATACTTCACCGAACGTCTAAGTCACGACCTCACGGCTGATAGTAGAATTAATCGAGCGTCTCCGCAGAACAAACAATGACGCTCCAGCTTCGTGTTGAGACGCAGTGGCCGTGTCCTACACGCGACCTTGTAGATGCCACTTGTAGTTGACTTCCACTCGCTCGATCGTATGATGGTCCGTGCTGCTAGCGGGGTAACAGCGGTGCGGGAGAATTATTCTTGCTGATATATCAGCTGCGTATCGAATCACTGGCGGGGTAGCCTGCCTCTACCAGTGTGCAGATGTTTCTGCCGATATATAACAGGCTATTGTTATCGCGCAGCACAAGAACTAATCGACAAAAAAACACCCGTACGATAACTCGTGTATTGTTATTTTGCGAACTCAAACGGAGATAAACAATTTGCGTCTAATCGAGACGAAAGCAAAACAACGAATGTCCTGATTCTAAAAATACGGTTATAATTTATGAGGGAACCGTTTCAAACATGTATTTTGTAAATATATCAGTGAGTTGTCAGAGTGATTAATATCTTTCCAATTTCAAAAACAAAGACAATAACATACGTGTAATACATACTAAACTCGTTATGAAATTTAACGAAAAAACTCAACTCGTGCTTACCTCTCGTGACCATGTTGATGTATTATCAAACAAATGTTTTTGGCGTTTTTACAAGGGATCTTATCCACTTACTGAATGGAGAAACGCAGCAAACAAACAAACAAAACATGATACGTGGCAGATTCCATTGTCGATTGGATTGCCTGTTGTCTGTTTTGAATTCAGTATTCAAATCTGATACAACAACAAAGCTGGGTACAAAATCTCCCGATGCTACCTTTTACATTTTTTGCAAAGAGCGTGGAGTCTGTTTTATTTTTTAGCCTAATTATATTTTCATCAATTGATAGATCACGTTCTGTTCCTTACCTATCGCTTGCTGATGCATTGGGACATGTTTGTTAAAATCAGCTCAATAAAATCCATCCAATTTATTATCATCTTTACTGCTTTCTGGAATTGGTAACCATAAATTGACTCATTCGCAAAGAATTAATCAAAAGATTATTTTTACAATCATTTTTCCATCGTAGATCCCAATTGCCGCGGTATTACTTTTCGTAATCCAGCAACTTACGATTCAAAATAGCAATCATTCCCTCTTCAGACGCTACACATCGTTTGTTCTACACCGGTCTATTTTTGGGAAAATTAGATTTGCTGGTACCCTTCTCAATTTGCTTCTTTATGGAAATTTCTAACCATCCCACCTGCGCAAGGTTTCTTGCCGGTGAGCAGCAAGAATATATACGTCCATCATACGCCACCGTGCTATCAGTTAACCGGGTGCTTTCGAATTCGACGAAGGCAAGTGTGCGCGCTACCCTGAAAAATAGATACCTCTCGTTCAAATATTCAATCACTCGCGCTGAGCAAATCTAATTCTCCTGGGAAAATTTTCTTGATTAAGTTCGCTGACTCCGGCTTAGACTTTGGAAATATTGAACATCACCCCGGTGATAATCGTCTTCGCACAGTATCACGTTCAGTGAAGTGTTAATCTCCAGATGATGTTGCCTCAACTTCATACCACGGCTGATAGGCATTCGCTCCAACAAACCAGAGCAGCGTTCTGCAGGGACAACTTTTTGGTAGAATAAACTATCGTAGGTGGTTTGATACACGCATACTTCATGCGGCAGACAAGACACGCGATATCGATGTGAATGAGCCCACAACAGATTAGATAGCAATCTCAATACAGCTTTTTCTCGCTGTCTCTCTCCCCGCTACATCAACCCAGGGCAAGGAAATGAATAAAAGATGCCTAAAAATAAGCTACAGCCCCACTGGCCGGAAACCTTTTTTTTCTCTCACCATTTTCCACCCAGAACCTTGTCGTGTTGGTTAGTCGAACAAACGATATAAACAGGGACACAGGCTGGCACCTGACACTGCCGAACTGAGGAGCTTATTGAAGCAGAATGCCGCTCATCAAAGGTTGCCCAGTTTGTTGATGAGTGTGTGTGTGTCTTTGTGCGTATGTGTGTCAGTGTGAGATCATGCACCATGGTATCCCGTAGGCGTCGTAAGGCGCAACAACATGACACAGGCTTGTTGAAATGTTTTTATTATTTGTCGTCAGCGCGCTTGTAAATTTGTCATTCAGAAATTTGCTTGAAAATTAAGGGTTCCGGTAATCAATTATTATATGTTTTATTTCATCCGTATACAGGTCATCAATGATTGGTTTAATAGTAAACTTTCAAAACACTTCATGACAACTCATCACGGGAAACAAGTTATTTCTGCTGCTTACATAAATGATTATTTACACTTATTTCTAATCATCTCAACTGAGCTACTAAGTTAATTGGTTAGTAGTCCACTTCTTTGTCGATGAAAATCAAAGCTGTTTGCTAGTTGATCCTATTTAAATTTATCGGTGGTGAGCATCGAACCCTTATATTTTTCAAGGTGTCATTTAAATAATGTTTGCATAATATATACGATTCAAGGGACTAAGGTTGATTAACTTTATTAACTTAACCATGTGGAAGAAACTATTTCAGACTTTACTGAATGATGATCAATGAGAGAATATACAACAGGAGGAAGAAGAAAGAAAAAAGTTTAAAAGCAATTAGCAAAGTGCATTACGGTAAGGTCATTGTAAAAGGGAATATCTGAGGCATCGGTTATATGCTACTAGAAAACCAAATGAAGCGTGTCATTAGGTGGAGGCCTATTGATGACCGTTGATGCGTATTGAGGATCAAGGGCAGATTCTTCAATTACAGCCTTATCAACAGCCTTATTAGCTCCTTGAGAAAACGTATCGAGAATGCCCACAACACGACATAAATATCGTCTTCGAAAATATGAACGCACAAGTCGGACAAGAAGAGTTCTTTCGTCCTGTTATTAGAGAAAGCCTTCACTCTATCACCAACGACAACGGCTTGAGGTGAGTGAACGTCGCCGCGACCAGGAGAATGGCCATCTGTAGTACCCATTTTGCACGTCTGAACATTCGGGAGCACACCTGGCCTGCTCCCAGATCGACCACATGCAGATCGATGGCCGGAACATTTCAGACGTCATAGATGTGCGGTCCTTTCGAGCGCCAAACATCGACTCTGATCACTATCTCGTGGTAGGCATGATTCGCGCCCGGTTGTCCAACGTATTTAATTCGAGATTGGCGAGAAAGATACGTCAGAACACCCAGAGGTTTATTCACTTCTGTTCGAGCGTCTTGATAGAAAAATATTCACTACACTTTACACTTTTTATTCACTTTCACTATTTAATTCTATCACTTTTCACTTTTCACTTTTCACTAACATATACGTATTTCGGCACTCACATAGTGCCTTCGTCAGTGCCTATTTGGAGTCCAAATAAGCACTGACGAAGGCACTATGTAAATGCCGAAATACGTATATTAGGGTAGGGAAAAGTGATCGATTTTCCAGAGCCAAGTTTTTTTGATTTCTTTTGGGGCCCCAAACAATCCTAAACTCAACGGAGCTCGATTGGTTTTGTCTCCGCTTGGCGCATTGCATTTACCTTTCTAGAGAACCCAATAATGATCTAATAATGCACTACATTATGCAAAAGTATAGTATTTTAGATGCCCAACAACTTTGCAGAAGACACTGAAGAGCTAGGATGTCCCAAAAAAATACTGGAGCTGTTCAAAGTTGAGTATGTCAATTTAAATGCAGAAAATCTTGTTTTCTGCCAACATTACCAATGTACCGGCGCCAGTAGGACTTTCATCAGAAATAACCTGTCGTAACGAGTTTATCCACTCAGTTGGATCGAACAAACAAATTCAGGTCAATATTCTAGGCGTAAATGGAATCTACAACGTGTTTCAGAGGTTACTTCGGATGGGAATCTGACTAACGCCGGTACACCGGCAGTGTTGGCAGAAAAAATGATTTGCAACATAAATTTCGACATACTCAACTTTAAACAGCTCTAGTATTTTTTTGGTACACCCCAGCTCTTTGATGTCTTCGGTCAAGCTGTTGGGCATCAAAAAACCTACCATTTGAAGTCATGAAACATATGATTTGAGCCACTTTGAGCTCTTTAGAATGGAAAATGCGAAAACGTTGGTTTTTCCATACAAATCTCCATATAAATTTAAAATGCAATGCGCCAAGCGGAGACTAAACCAATCGACTTCCGATAAATTTAGGATTGCTTGGGGCTCCAAATAGAACAAAAAAAACTTGGTTCTGGATTTCTGCTATCAAGTTTCGGTTTTCCCATACAACGATTCCCCACCCTAACGTATATGCAAGTGAAAAGTGAAAAGTGATAGAATTAAATAGTGACCCAGAGGTTATCAGCGGAAGGATTTGCTAAACAGTGTACTCGTCAAGTTGATAGACGGACCGGTGAACCAGCTGGAGTGGACCTGAACGAGCAGTGGAAGCACATCCATGATGCGGTCAGCGAAACAGCGTGAGTAGGGATAAGCATGACAACTCTGCCGTGAGCTGACATTTAGACGTAAGTGCCGAGTTTTCAAATTTCATTTTTTTACGTATTACTATGGTATAGGCAGTCACCTTCAAGATGCTTGTTGCTGTTTTCAAAAATGTTGATAAACAACTTAGATATATCGAAATAAAAAGTGACGTTAAAGCCATTTTACATAAAAGCGACGTTGAGGTACGGATACGATAGTGTACCATGCTTGTTGAGTGGTGGTAACATTTGCAATCAATATTTTTCAAGTCATGCATTTTGGGTTTCCGCACCTGGGACCGTAACGATACGAATTGATGCAGGTTTAGAAACAGATCATCCACCGAGCACTCACTTTCTTCCGAGTCATATCCTTGAAGCAATTCTAAAGCACTTCTATTCATTTTTCTGTCACACCAGTCACAAAAAACACGTGTTTTAATTATATCCTTGCTGCTTACTACCGACCAGTACGCATGGCAACTAGACTGTACGGGCGCACCGACGTCACTCTTCGTGCAAAACGTTGAAATGGTTCTGCTATTTTGCAGGAGAAGATTGGCGTTAGAATTCAATGCATTTACAAAAACGAACGTGTTAGAGCAATGGGATATGTTTTTAAACATATTTAGTCAGATTCTATCAGATCAGATTGCGTAATGAAGCGCTTCTGTTAATTTGCGAACGATTTAGAACAAATCGCTCCTGGAGCAATTTTGTGCTTCTGGCGCTTACGTACAAATGCCAGCCCACGACAGAACGGGAATCACGCGTAGTAGGTGGTTCGATGCTGAGATTCTAGTGGTGAGGGAGTGGCAGAGCTCTATACCACCACGGGTAGGTGCGTGACCACTGACAGTACCGATAGACCCGGGCCTGCAGCGAGAGATCGCCGGCAACATAGTTGCTTATAAGGCGCTATGGGCGACCTACCCTTGCCATGACCTTATTGCGTTGGCATAGACCACCATGGGACCACATAGGCGACTACTATATTATAAACAAGGATAGCGGCTGGAAGGGGCACTCAATTAACTAAGAATGAGTACACACAAGAAACAATCGACGGGTTGTACCAAATCACTTTGCGCGAGGATGCAGTAAAACCCGGTGGCGGAAAGGCTCACGCGCCAGTTTCCGCACCGGATATAACGGTCCCTTGCTAGGCAAGGCTATCGAAAAGAGCAGAGACTAGCGACCTAGGGTTGCAGCGCTTTATGAACAGCTCGATGCTATCATCGAGTTCGCGGCGAATAGAAGTAATATATCCAGGGATCTGAAGCAGAGCCTCCTTCTGCTTTGGGCCACCATCGACGAAGCTCAAAAGGAGTACGCCGAACTTGTGGCTCGGTTTGCAGCCTCCGAAAAGGGGGTGAGGACTAGGGGGGCAACTTAATCTAAGCATGTTGAGACCGATGCCCTCATGGCTACTTTTTGACTAGCATTGGCAGATGCGAAACTGGCACTAATGGAAGGCAAGCTGAAGGTAGGCTGGTCAGTATGCTCTTTGGGTATCCTTCAATAACCGGACATTTGTTCGGGTACTTTCAGGGAGGGCATAAGTCCTGGACCTGCAAGGGACCCGACAGGATCCAGTTATGCAGGCGTTGCGGTGGTGCAGGCCATAAAGCGAAGGATTGCGGGGAGTCTCCCAAGTGCATGGTATGTTTCGAAAACCGGGGCGCCAAACACTTTACCACTTGGCCTGTTGAGTGGCAAAGTCGCTATAAAACCAGAAAGGTTAAATTCTGTTTTAGGCTTAGGCTCAACTCAACTTAGATCTGGCCAACATTGGGACCAAATGTACATATAGCAGAAATGGTGTAGTGTCAATAATCGATGTGACGTTCTCCTGCCCAGTACTGATCACGAACTGGAGGGTTGACGATGGCTACGCCACTAGCGACTACCAGTCGGTTTACTATAGTGTGGACTACAACGCAAGGTGGCAAGTGATGGGTAGAGCCAAAACTCAGACCGTCCGCGGGTGGAAGACATCGCATTCCGATACCGAGATATTCGAAGAGAAGATGATGAGAAGAGAGTGGCCGCTCGACTGCTGACCAACTAGTTGCCATGTTATAGTGGGCGTGCGACGCCACCATGCCTAGGACTCGCAAACCTAGCAATGGGAAGCCACTGATGTACAGACGCGATAGCGGACCTCCGCAGAGCGTGCCTCCGTGCAAGACGGAGGATGCAGCGTGCGCGAATAGACGAACAGAGGATTGAGTGCTTCCGGCAGTGAGTCTCACGTCCGACGTTTCAGAAACTCAGACACAAACCAGGGATTCGGTCGACCTGCCGAACATTTAATCCGTGAGCGACGACAGCCGTGTCGAGATCGAGGGAGAGGTAGTGAGAAACTCATCGCCAACTCCTTAAAATTAGCATGGAACCAGGACCGGATGGAATCTCTCCCCTGGCTATCAGGTTGGCGATAAAAAAGGCCCCCAGGCTGTTTCGGGCAGCCATGCAGGGGTGACTGGATGACTGCCTCTTCCCGGAGCGATGGAAGCGGTAGAGTTTGGTCTTACTGCCAAAGGCTGGAAAACCGCCAGGGGACCCATCGGCATACAGGATTATCCTCAACAGACTGGTGAGGTACACGGTGGGTGTAAACGGTCTGGCACCAGTTCGGTTTTCGGAAGGGCAGGTCCACGCTGAATGCTCTCCGTCACCAAGACGGCGGAAGTAGAACTCCAGCGCAAGAGAAGGAGCATATGCTATTGCGCAACCATCACGCTTGACGTTCTATAGCGCCAGTTGAGACTCCATAGCGCTTGTGCTCAGGAGTATCCGTGTACCGGTGTCGCTGTACAAGATTCTGGAAAATTACCTTCAGAACCGAGTACTTGCTTACAACATGGAGGAGGCTCAGAAGTGCGTTCCAATTACCGCAGGAGTTTCCTGGGGCAGTGTTGTGAGAAGTCATGTATGACGGGATTTTGAAACTCAATTATCCTGTACGGCCGGGCACTGTATACGCAAGGTCGAAGACTGGATGCACTCCAGGAAACTGGAGTTAGCGCACCATAAGACAGAGGTCACCGTTGTGAATAACCGCGGACGTAAAATGCTTCGACCAACGTGCCACAAGGGGCATACGAAGCATCAGAAGATCGTCATCGATTATCAAATGGCAGCAGGATTATTTCAATTCTACGAAAGGTATATGGACGCACTGACTTATTCCGGTGATATCCACATGGGTCGGGAGGCGCCATGAAGAAGCTAACTTCCACCTGACACAGATCCTGTCAGGTAATGGTTGCTTCAGGCAGTATCTACGCAGGTTCAGGCATGCCGGCTAGTTAACAAAGAGACTTGATTGAGCCAGGAGGTTACACAGAGCATAAAAACCGCTCCCTGAACCAATATTTAGCGGTCGTCCCGAGGAGTATTTTGGGCCTGGAGGGTTTTTAGTGGGTCAAACTCCACACTACCTGGACTCTCAGGCGTTTGGCAGCATGTTTTCCCTCTACCTGAAATAAAGAAACGAGGTGACGGAAGAAAAAAAAACCGGGCCAACGCCATCACGTCAGTAGCAGCTAATCGTGTGACGCGTCAGATGCGAGAGAAATACAGGGAGACAAGAGCTGCCGAAAGGAGGCTTCACCACCTTAAGGAACGTGAGCACTACGATCGCGTTCTTGCGGAGGCACGACACGAGGAGCTTCTATCGAACGATTAACGGAATCAAGAACCGAACCGTGCCAGTAACGGCCTTATGTAATGACAGGCAAGGGAACCTGATTACCGGTCGCAGGTGGCCAGGCGTTTGAAATAACGTTTTAAAGTGGTGTTGAACGGTGGGGAAAGTAGGAGAGTCATTGAGGGGAACAGGATAGAAATTGGAGAGGTCGGACAAGCCGTGGACCCACCAACATTAGACGAGGTGAAGAATGCTTGCTGAAAAGATCTGAAAGAGCTGAAAACCACAAAGCCGCTGGGAAGGACGGCCTACCGGCCAAACTTTTCAAAGTAGGAAAATTCAACAACCGAGACCGTTGGTGGAAACCTTTGTTGGAGAACACCAATGTGGTTTTCGAGCGGAACGACCTACAATGGACCAGATGTTCATCTGGAGACAGATCTTTGACAAGTTTCAAGAACACAACTTACAAACACATCATTTGTTTATTAACTTGAAGGCGGCGTACGATACAGTGAAACGCAACGAGCTATGCTTTGAACATGGTTTACCAACAAAACTACCTTAACTGTTATGTGCGACGCTTGACGGTTTCACATCATGCGTCAGGGCAGCAGGCGAATTTTCGGACGCGTTTGTGACGTTAGATGGTCTGAAGCAAGGTGACGGGCTCTCGAACTTGCTGTTCAACATAGCTTTAGAAGGTGCAATACGAAGGGCAGGATATGTAGAGGAGCGGCACCAATTGGCTTCGCGGATGATATTTATATAATTAGTGTTACCAGTAGGGCAGTTGAGGATGCCTTTACAGCTTTCAAAAGGGAACCTGCGAGAATTGGACTCACCATAAACTCTGCGAAACGAAGTACATGGTGGCCGTCAGAGAGCGTGGTAGTTTTGCGGGTGTTAGTGCTACAGTGATGATGGATGGAGATACTTTCGAAGTGGTCGAGAAATTTGTTTATCTTGGTACTCTCGTGACATGTGACAATGAGGTGAGCCGCGAAGTCCCGTAGCCTACAGATCCATACGAAATTTGCACTCTATAGGACTCTGATCCTCCGGTGGCACTCTACGGACATGAATCGTAGACGTGGAAGGAGCGCTTGAGGCCTTCGAGCGTAGAATCCTGAGATCAATGCTCGTAGGTTAACTAGAAAATGGGGTGTGGCGTAGGCGCATGAATCACGAGCTGCACAAAGTATTTGAACATACTACAGTCCCCCAGTCCCCGTATCACGGCCCCCTAGCACAAATGGCGGATGAGCGACCGGATAGAAGCCGACGACTTCGAGGCAGACCTGGGACGCGCTGGACGTGTGCTGTCGACGAGGATGCCAGAGCAGCGGGTGTAAGGGGAGACTAGAGAGAGGCAGCCCAAGACCGAGTTTTGTGGAGGCGTAATCTGGATTTGTCATAGGATCTCAACGATCTTTCGACTTGAAAGTAAAGTAGCCATGTTTAGTTTTAATTTATCTCGAATGCTACTTCTTTGGTTTCCTAGTTTTTTTTTCAAGATCTGACTAGTTCAAATGTAACATTGTTGTCATCCCGGTTCATTATATGTCTTGAAACTCGAGAGATATTTTTATTGTTAGCTTTGAATTACACCATAGGGGCACCTACTTACTTGTTGGTGTAAAAAAAACGAACAGAACCTCCCGGTAGACCTCTACGTAAGCATGGACTTTGACGGCAGCGAGGGATGATTATTTGATGGTAAATTGGAAGGTTGACCGCTATCCGCATAGAGTTAAGGCCTAAAACAATGGCTACGTTTCGGTTGCGTTGACATTAATTTGACAGAAAATGTATGGGTTAACTTTCAAATGCCGCAAACGCATCCGCAACGTATCCATTGTGTTTAGGCCTTTATTCATGAAACAATTTGTTAGTTAGACCGATACCAATTTCATTTTCATTGTATGTCAACCGCCCCCCCCTCCACCCTTCGAAAATGTTGAAAATTGAAAGGGGAAGAAAATAACAATTCAAGCCGTTTTGTTAATATCATTGACTTTCCGACAGAGTATATGCTCAACTTAACAACAAACAAGTCCAGTGACATTCTGTGCCGAACACGCATCAGTATAGGACGTGTTTGGTGATCGCTCCGATAGAATATAAAACAAAAGACGCGCGAGCAAGTGTTGGCATTGTTTGCCTGGTCGAGTGAAGGTTCAAGGTCGCCCCCCTTTGTGCAACTGTTTCGCATCGTGGCTGTTTGCTGGTGCGTAAGCCGATTTGGCTGCTAAGTGATTTGTGCTACAGCAGTGGACGAGAATCTCAACACAAAGGAGGAAAATAAGAAGCCAACAGTTGACAGCGAGTTGTGTCGCTGTGCTGAGTGATCACACACCCGGATCGCTGCTAGTGGCTGTTTGGAGCTGCTGTATTGGTGCTGCTGGCTGTAACGGCTGCAGCTTCGACCGTTCGGACAACAAACCCTGCTGAAAGGAGAAGTAAAGAGGTACGTGTTCTGTCGGCGCTAGTGCGCTAGACTTAGCGCGATGGATGTAGATCCCTCGTCTCCCGTGCCACCATCCCCGAACCCCTCCGACCCTGTCCCTCCTGCCAACCCTTCCTCTGTTAATTCTCCAGTCCCCCCTCGCCCCAGGCTTTACCCGGACGGATCTCAGGGCAGCTTTACTGTTTTCTTTCAGCCAAAAGCAGGACCGAAATCAAAACCGTTGAACATCCTGCAGATTTCGAAAGACCTGACGGAGGGGTACAAGGCCGTGACCGAAATCTCCAACCCAACAACTCAGACCCAACAAGCTCCGTGTCGTGGTCAGCGACCTGGAACAGGCCAACGCTATTGCTCGCTCCGAGCTTTTCACACGCGAGTATCGCGTTTATATACCCGCAAGCAAGCAATTGCGGTCTGTGTCTCTTGCCAACGGCACAAAAGTGTACACTCCGTCAGACTCGTTTCGTGATACGTTTGCCGGATCTGCTCTCCCTAGCCACGTCTCGATCGATCGGGTTCGTCTGCCTGTGTTGTATGTAACCCGTGTTATGAATTGCACCAATTGCAAGCAGCTAGGCCACACAGCCTGCAATAAGGCACGATGTAGCAAGTGTGGAGAAACTCATGCGGACGATTCTTGCAGTGTAAATGCTGAAAAATGTATTCACTGCGGAGAAAATCAGCATGAGCTCTCCACATGCCCGGTGTACATGCAGCGCAGAGATAAAATCAAGCGGTCACTTAAGGAGCGTTCAAAGCGATCTTACGCTGAGATGCTGAAGAAGACCGTGACCACTTCTACCATAACATCGAACCCCTTTGATCTTTTGTCTCTGATGAAACCGATTCTGACGATTCACCAGCGGGAACAACTTATGCCAATCCTGGGGCGTCTAGAAAGAGGAAAAATATTTCCTCTCCTAAACTTCCCCGAAAAGGTCCTAAGATTCCCAAAGTGAAATGAAAGTTACAAACAAACCAAACAGTGCTGCGGAAAAACCGAAGCAAACTCCTCCTGGGCTTGCAAATTTAAAGTCCCAGAAGGAGTTCCCAGCACTGCCAGGAACATCTAAAACCCCAGTTGTTCCTTTTGCACTCCCAGTTGATGAAACAAACTCTGGATTAGTGAAATTTTCCGACATTGTGGACTGGATTTTTGAAACTTTCAATGTACCCGATCCAATTAAAATTTTTCTCACAGCATTCCTCCCAACAGTTAGATCATTTTTGAAGCAGTTGACTGCCCAATGCCCCCTACTTGCAGCGATTGTATCCTTCGATGCCTAATTCAACTGCGTATATGAAAGATTCTATCTCTGTCTTACAGTGGAATTGTAGAAGTATTTTACCAAAAATTGATTCGTTTAAAGTTTTGATAAATAAAAACAAATGCGATGCATTTTCCCTTTGTGAAACTTGGCTTACTTCAAATATTGATCTCAACTTCCATGATTTTAATATTACTCGCCTTGATCGAGACACCCCATATGGAGGAGTACTTTTAGGGATTAAAAAGTGCTATTCTTTCTAGCGTATTAACCTCCCCTCGATTCCAGGCATCGAAGTTGTCGCATGTCAAATGACAATACAAGGTAAAGAGCTTTGTATTGCCTCAATATATATTCCTCCCAGAGCACAGGTTGGGCAACGGCTGCTTTTTGATTTAATAGAACTTATTCCCTCGCCGCGTTTGATTTTGGGAGACTTCAACTCTCATGGCGTGGCTTGGGGTTCCCCTTACAATGATAACTGCTCCTCTTTAATCTAGAACCTTTGCGATGACTTCGACATGACTATTTTGAACAACGGTGAAATAACACGTATCCCGAAACCTCCAGCGCGCCCAAGCGCTTTGGATCTATCCTTATGTTCGACGTCGCTACGGTTGGATTGCACATGGAAGGTAATCCTCGATCCTCACGGTAGCGACCATCTGCCTATTTTTATTTCAATTACTAACGGGTCAACTCGCATGCGACCAATTGACATTCCGTTTGACCTCACACGAAATGTCGATTGGAAGTTATACGAGGAAATGATTTCAAAAGCGGTCGAGTCGATTCAACATCACCCACCACTTGAAGAATACAACCTCCTCGCGGGCTTGATCCTCGACGCCGCGTTGCAAGCCCAAACGAAGAAATATCCCGGCGTAACGATCAAAGAGCGGCCTCCAACTCCGTGGTGGGACAAATAGTGCTCCGATGTCTACACGCAAAGATCCGACGCGTTTTTGGCCTTCCAGAAGGGAGGTATACCCGACGACTATATACGGTATTCGGAGCTTAATACCAAGCTTAAAAGCCTGGCTAAAGCAAAAAACGCGGATATTGGCGTCGGTTCGTGAACGAGACGTCGAGGGAGACATCGATGAGCACTCTTTGGAACACAGCCCGAAGAATGCGGAATCGCGTAACGGTCAACGAAAGCGAGAAGTCTTCAAGTCGGTGGATATTTGATTTTGCCAGGAAAGTATGTCCGGACTCTGTTCCTGCGCAAAACTTTGTTCGCGATACGTCTCCGGGTCACGACGCGATAGAATCACCTTTTACGATGGCAGAATTTTCAGTTGCCCTCCTGTCCTGTAACAATAACGCGCCTGGGTTAGATAGAATCAAATTCAAATTGTTGAAGAATCTACCCGGCAATGCCAAGAGGCGCTTGTTGAACTTGTTCAATAAGTTCCTGGAGCAAAACATTGTACCGCAGGATTGGAGGCAAGTGAAGGTGATCGCCATCCAAAAACCAGGGAAACCAGCTTCTGATCACAACTCTTATAGGCCGATTGCAATGCTATCCTGTATCCGGAAATTGATGGAAAAAATGATACTCCGTCGTTTAGACCATTGGGTCGAATCAAATGGTCTACTATCAGATACTCAATTTGGCTTCCGCCGTGCCAAAGGGACGAATGATTGTCTTGCGTTGCTTTCAACAGATATTCAGCTGGCGTATGCTCGCAAAGAACAAATGGCGTCTGCGTTCTTGGATATTAAGGGGGCTTTTGATTCCGTTTCTATTGACATTCTTTCGGGTAAACTTCACCGACAAGGATTTTCCCCAATTTTGAACAATTTTTTGCACAATTTGCTGTCCGAAAAGCACATGCATTTTACGCACGGCGATTTGGCAACTTTTCGCATTAGCTACATGGGTCTTCCCCAGGGCTCATGTTTAAGCCATCGACGAATGTCTGGCAAATTCATGCACGATAAGACAACTTGCAGACGACAGTGTAATCTCTGTTACAGGAGCCAAAGCTGCCGATTTGCAAGGACCATTGCAAGATACCTTGGACAATCTGTCTGCTTGGGCTTTACAGCTAGGTATCGAATTATCTCCGGAGAAGACTGAGATAGTAGTTTTTTTCTAGGAAGCATGAACCTGCTCAGCTTCAAACACAATTAATGGGTAAAACGATTTCTCAGGTTTTGGTACACAAATATCTTGGTGTCTGGTTCGACTCTAAAGGCACCTGGGGTTGTCACGTTAGGTATCTGATGAAAAAATGTCAACAAAGAGTGAATTTTCTTAGTACAATAACCGGACAATGGTGGGGAGCCCACCCAGGAGACCTTATAAGGCTTTACCAAACAACGATATTGTCTGTTATTGAGTACGGGTGTTTCTGCTTCCGCTCCGCAGCAAACACACATTTGATCAAACTGGAGCGAATACAATATCGTTGTTTGCGTATCGCCTTGGGTTGCATGCAGTCGACCCATACGATGAGTTTGAAGGTCTTAGCTGGAGTACTACCATTGAAAATCCGCTTCTGGAGCCTGTCTTCTCGCATTCTTATCAAATGTGAGGTCTTGAACCGTCATGTGATTGAAAATTTTGAAAGGTTAATCGAACTTAATCCTCAAACCCGTTTTATGACATTGTATTTCAATCACATGTCCCAAAATATTAGCCCTTCTTCGAATATTCCAAATCGTGTCGACTTATCAAATACTTCTGATTCTACTGTGTTTTTCGATACATCCATGATAGAAGAAACTCGTGGAATCCCGGATCATTTACGCGTGCAACAGATCCCCAAAATTTTTTCCAATAAATATCGAAACATCAACTGCGACAATATGTTCTTCACTGACGGATCACTTTTTGATAGGTCCACTGGCTTCGGTATCTTCAATAACAATTTAACCGTCTCCCATCAGCTTGATAATCCTGCTTCTGTTTACGTCGCAGAATTGGCTGCAAATCAGTACACCCTAAGGATTATCGAAAAAATGCCCACGGACCATTATTTCATCTTTACGGACAGTCTCAGTTCCATTGAGGCTCTCCGATCAATGAAAGATGTTAAGCACTCTCCGTATTTCCTGGGTAAAATACGGGAACATCTGAGTGCTTTATGCGAAAAATCTACTCAGATTACCTTAGCGTGGGTCCCTTCTCACTGCTCGATACCGGGCAATGAGAAAGCGGACTCTTTGGCTAAGGTGGGCGCAACAAACGGTGATATTTATGAAAGACCAATTGCCTTTAATGAATTTTTCGCATTTGTACGTCAGAATACGATCATCAGTTGGCAAAATTCTTGGACCAAGGGGGAACTGGGAAGGTGGTTACATTCCATAATCCCCAAGGTGTCGACGAACCCGTGGTTCAAGGGGTTGGATGTAGGTCGGGATTTAATTTGCGTGATGTCCCGGCTTATGTCCAATCACTATAGATTTGACGCGCATCTCCGTCGTGTTTGGCTCGGGGAAAGTGGTATCTGTGCCTGTGGTGAAGGTTATCACGACATAGAGCACGTTGTTTGGTCATGCCCTGTACACCGTGACGCCAGGTCAAAAATAATAGCTTCCCTGCAGGCCGAAAGTAGGCAGCCGGCTGTTCCTGTTCGTGATGTCTTGGCGAGCCGTGACCTATCCTACATGTCCCTTATATACGTTTTCCTGAAACCTATCCACGCCCCAGTTTAATCCTATTCCCTTCCGCCTACATCCAACCAAACGACAAGAACACGTTAAGACCCCGGATCCGGAAACAGCAACTAGACCCGCACGATACTCTCAGGTCCCGAGGGAGACAACCCAATATGCCAGTCCGTAATATCTTGGCCCAGCAGCGGAACATGTGCTTACCTATGGCAATGAAAACCATCATACAGTAAACCAGTGCTTTTAATGCAAAATATTATAGCTTTAAGTTACATTTAGTTTCAGCTCGTAGTCGGCAGCGAGGATAAAAAATTTGCTTTTAGTTATTAAGATACTTTAGAAAGTAAGCTACCAGATATAATTGGCGCCGTTAAACATTAAATTGTATTTGTTCCGTGTCAAATAAATTATAGATGAACAAAAAAAAAAGTCCAGTGACAGTGAAAGTGTCATCAAAAGGCAAGCCAAATAATTAATAATGATAATAATGTGATATTTTTCAACACACTTTTGCATGCAAGTTACAAACGTCGTAACTTGCACACAATTTTTAATGAAAGCTATTCCTTTTTTTTTCTTCTCAGTGTTATATATTTTTCGCCCTCCCCTTAGCTAACTTTGATAACCGTGGACATAAAAACTATTCAAAATTTGTATCAGCTTAACTGCAGACACAAATTTGTCCTCATTTATATGTCTGAATCTTGCGTGAGAGAAACTGTTAGAGTAATACATCATCGTAGCAAACGTCTCGTAACTATTCTATGCAATGACTGCTGACTGTGATAAATCACAATGCAGAAAATATTGTTTTGTTACATATTCTACTATTTTTTTCATCTGATTTTCAGAGAACCGTAAACTGTAAATCAAGCCTGCCGCCAGAAGAAAAGAAGGGTATCTAGATCGGAAGCTTGTATAGGCCCGATTTCGTCTATGGTTCACCATAGCTTCAACAACGTGTCGATAAGGGTCGTGACAGTCAAGCGGGGGCTAGCGCCGAAAGGGATGTGTACAGCGTGCTGGTTCGAGGTGGATAGCCTGCTGCAGGACCCTGATGAAGCTATCAATTATTCATAACTGGGACTAGCTGATTTCTATTCAGTAGGAAAGTTAACAAATAGGATCTGATCGCAGGACATCAAAATTCTAGTTCATCTGGATCGTTATCCTCCGCTGAGAGCTCCTCTCGTCGACCCGTGCGTCACGTTGGGTCGTAGTTTAATTTTATGTCTTCTCCCATGTGACACATGTGAAAATATGTGAGCCAACGGTTTGCTGACGGAAGCATCGGCCTGTATCTTACCAGCGCGGTAGCGAATTTATTTGCATTTTCACTCGAGCCCAGAATTCTGATCTAAATTACCTTTGATTTAGTATTTATTACATAATTTTTTAGGCAGTTGATTTCCCTAACAACTTTGATTGAATAGCAACTAAACTGCAGGTTTTTGCTTTCCGCTTCTGGTACACAACGTTTCGAGTTACCTTTAGATTTCTGGCTCACGTGTCGGTTCTGCCCCGAAGAAAGGAAGCACCACCGTAAAATATCGTCAACTACCGTTGTGAACACTGTGTTTTCCATCAGAGTGCCCATTTTTACACGGAAAACTACTCCAACAAATGAAGCCATCGCGAAGGAGCATGTAAGAGTACACGTATATATGAAAAGTTTACTCTTGGCGGAAATATCGACCCACTACCGTCACAACATAATCAAGAAAGTTCCCTTTATTGGTTCTCAGAGCTGGGGTAGCAAGCGATGAGATGAACAATCTAGCAAATGAAAGCTAAAGTCAGCTGCTAGGGGTGGTTAAAGTGTAATATTTTTCTGCCATTTGATTGGAAAATAATTGGGTAATTATTTTTTATGTAATTCTATTGCACTTAAGAAACCAAATTAGAATAAATTTACAACGGCCAATATTCATTAGAAAAAACGACACCCTAGGTAACGCATACACGATGTGCATGCTGTGCAAATAGAATCCTTTCGAATGTTTTCAACCAAGGTGTTCGATTCGGACTGTCTTAGCACAGATGTGTCATGTCGAGATGACGGTAAGGTGATGCTCTCGTTTGATAAAACCAATGAAACGATTCTGTGCACTCAGACAGTAGCAGTTGACATATATTCCGTGCACCGGTGCATCGGCATATCGCTTCCACGCGGTGAAAGTTTTCCCATTCGCTGGAAACGGTTGTCACCGTTAGTAGACTGCTAAAGGTTGACATGTTTCCGTTCGTGGTTGAGAATTACCCGCTCGCGTGAGACGTCTGTTGACTTGACTTTCCAAGTAGCACTCCGGAAGAATTTGTCGTTATTTGCTCAAGATCTGTTTGTACCAAATGATCCAATAATGACGAGTTGAATGTAACTTTTAAATAATTGTAACGTCTGTTCGGCAATTGTTTGCTATTGTTTGATTAAATCAACGTGAAACGCGATCGTCTTTGTTTCGAAACAAAACTTGGTGTTGCATTGTTTATTTCAACAAAATAAAATTAAAACTATACTATGTAAAAATACTACAAGGTATACAGCCCTAGGGTTGTATGAAATGGTGACGTGGGACTAAACACTGTAGTTAGGGGTTTTTTGTTACAAAATATACAGAGTCTGCAGACAGAATCAATGTGCTTGCTTAGCGACTGTACGTATTTTCATTTTCAGCCTCCTTATAATACTTACGTTATCATAATGAATGGGTTTGTCTTATTTAACTCTAATTAAATCAAATCTATAATATGGATCCTACTTTCAAAATAATATGGAAGGAAGGTTCATTAATTGGCAAACATAAGAAGATATTTTAAACAAAATTATTAACAAGTTCCAGCAAAAAATCGTAGCAATACACAATTACATTTTTATTTTTTGCTAGGGAATTTTTTTCATTTGTCAACAACTACATTCGCTGTATTACAATTACATTTTTATTTTTTGCTAGGCAATTTTTTTCATTTGTCAATAACTACATTCGCTGTATTACGAAGACAGGTAATATACGATTATTATGGTAAAGCATAGAATAACAATATATCATCTAACAATTTTGAAATGTAAAAAGAGATTTTGAATGAATCCTAGTAAATAAACAAAAAAAATCACTAACATTCGCAGGCTCTTACTCTTCTATAAATGTATATATTTAGGAATTCACTCTTCCGATACTATCCGGTCACGATTATTTAGTGAATATCCAAGATAAAATTAAATAAATATTCGTTGCAAAAATCTACAATTCTTGTTGAGTAATTTATGGTAATTATATTTATGAGATAAACGTTCAAGCACCATCAACAGCAGCATTGCAGTTTTTCCTCAATTGCACACGAATAGAAATATACGAACAAAAGTGTACCACTCTAATACGAATAGTACCGCTGCAGTACGAATAGGAGTGTACCGCTGAAATGTACGAATAGAAGAGTACCACTGCAATCATAGACGACGAGAGACCTGCGGTTCTTTACTCCACTGGTACTGTTGCTTTTACCGGCATGTTTTCTTTCAAGACATCAGTTTTTGTTAGGTTCTTCAGAACCTAACACGCAGGTATAGAAATTGTTCAATGATGGGTATTGTTTCAAACTTTTAGGAAAACTTTTACCTGCGAGACATCATATTAGTCTAAGCTCATGGAAGCAAAAATAAATTGACCTATTGGGACGGGGAGACTCTGCCAATTTTTATTTCGATATTGATACAGAGAATATCACAGGGAACGGATGGTGTCCATTCACGTCGTCTGTGCTAGGAATGCTCGCATGTGATTGGTTCATTATTCGCGTAAATTTGTTATTGAAACTTTTTATCAATTTCACCGCTTAGCAATGAAATTAGAGTGATAACTAGCATATTACAAAATTGTTATACATTTTATCTATCCAACAACATATTGGTTATTGTTATCCATCATGTGGTTATGCTGTTATTAATGTTTGAAATCTGACGCAACATTTGCCAGTTTCATTTCCAATTTTACAGAATGCATCCCAGTATAGTAAACAAAGACGTAGTCCCACGTCAAAAACAAACATGCTGTTCTGTTTATTTGACACAGACTTCGCAAACGGCTGTTAATGTACAAGATCCTTCTGATAAAAAAGTCGAGGGTATAAATATGATTATACTGACGAGTAACTTGATTTTGAACTGGACTCATAAAATTTATACTCGAATTGTGAAGACTCCCAAACTGTTGAGCAAGTCTTTGAGCTTTTTGTTCGTCCGTATTTTATTGCTGAAATAGATTTTAAAGGTTTCGAAAATTTCGACAGCTTTCGAAATGGTTCAGAAAATGCCTCCACTTCTTCAGTTTTAAAAATTTTAAATTCTCGAAGAATTAAATCTATTATGGAAGACTTCTTGTTAACCTTGATAGATAATTATGAAATAAAAATACGACTGAATCATTATAATTAACATTCCTCTCTATTGATATAAAAATTAATTTCGGCAGATAACTGAAAGATGACTTTCTTTGATTTAATTTCACGGTTCCAGTCCGATATTAATGGGCTCGTTATATGCGAATGCACAGGTAAAACATTGATACTTTCCAACGTTTTTCGTAGTACCAACTTTGCTGTGAAGGTGAAAACTGTTTATATGATATAACGTACAAGCATTCGGAATTAATGATATTACGCGTTTGGCAACTCTATGCATACCACAGAACGTTTGCTGCATTATTTATCTTGAATGTTGGAGCTCTTCGCTCGGTGCACATGTTGCACCGGAGTTGGTGGGAACTGGAAAGCATGTCTATATTAGCATTCCATATATGTGACGCGAAATGCTAATGCCGTCATAACGAAAGGTCGTGACATTGTATGCTTGACTGCCTGGCTTGCATAATTATAACACCCTTGAAAATAGTGTAGACGGTGGTACTATAACACCAAGCAACAACAACAACCACAGTGTGAAGGATTTCAAAGGGCGAAATGGGAAATGTGTTTAAAGTAGAACCGTAACTTGATTCACAGCATGTTTAGATTTTGCTTCAACCACCGCCAAGCTCTGCGAAATTTCATAAAACAATTAAATCTCGTACAAAGTAAATTAAATAATAGTTTCGAAAGGATTGCTCTTGTCGTTGAATAAAACCCTAAGATTGACAAACGGTAGTTTACAATCCGACTAAACTGCTTGATTTGATATTTCCTTTTGATGTCTAGAACTTTAATGGTAATGATTTTTCACCAGAAAGCATTGTGTGGATTATTCTATAGCTCGTTTTAACTTTTTCGATCAAGGCAATTTCGCTTATTTTCCCGTTTCATTCTAATCGTCAGACGGAAATTGGAACGCCTTCTGGTCGTCCAAACTCACTGGAGCGGCAACAGAACCATAGCAACGGCCATAGATTTCTGTCACAGCTAGCGAGTTGTGTTGTTACCAATTGTGAACAATGAATATCCTATCGCACGCCGTCGGTTATTAGCGTGGGCTATTTCCATCGGCAATCCTACCAGATTACAGCCATAGCCTGGCCATAAAAAACAGGTTGATTCGCTGTCGTTATGCTTATCTCCCTAACTGTCTCGGTCACTCGGTTGCCATCATCGGCGACAGTGAATCCGGTCTTCTTGGTACATTCAATGATGTCACGCCAATGAATTTCTATGGTTGAATGATGGCTCTTCGCTACCTGCCAACGCACAAGGCGACATGGAAAGGATGTAATAATAATGATGTTATTTATCGTAAACGTAATCCGGCGCACATATTCCGGCCCGCTGAGGATCCATGGATCCGACCGGCGGAAACGATTCTGATGAAATTCGCATGCATGGCTGATGTTCGGCTGGTTATATGGCCAAAATAAAGTGCTCGAATTTTCCCGCAACAAGCACTGATAGAGGTTAAGAGGATAATCGATTGTGATTTAATAGACGACGGCGCCCGGCTTTTGCAAAGTAGGTACCTACAGTCTACTCCATTCGATAATGAGCTGCTTGGAAGTTGAATTTTCACGCAGTTTTTAACAAGATTGATGATGTTGCTGATTATGTTATATCACCGAAAGCTGGGTTTGTAGACGATCGAGTTGGTTGCATCGCGTTTTTACGCCGTAAAAAACAATAGTTTCCGACATTGAGATTGACACTGTCTTATTTTTTAATATCATCTCAGTTTTGTTTGCTTATTTGAACAAAAGCACCGCTTCAAAACGTTCCTGATAAGCATTGAAAAAGTAACGAAAACTTAACACCTCTTGCTTAATTGATTTCCTTCGTAAACATAGAGGTTATGTAAAAGTTATTATGACGAGCGTAATGGAACAAACCGGTAACGCTCACTGTACCCCCCGTCATAGTGAGGGTGCTATTCTCAATTATATTTTATGATTCTTGATTATTTGTCGTCAGCAACTGTTCCGCCATTAATCCCTATTAGTCGTGAAATTTATCGGAGTTTTACCGACCGACGAAATGACTAATACTACGACGCTGCCAACGGAGCTTAGCCATGCAAAGTGAATGCATAGATTAATTGTTTCCGATAGGTTTACCCAGCCTCTTGGTCGTGAGCTCGTGCAAGTTAATGTCTGGGAAGGTTCTAACTATTGACCTCAACAATTTGGCACAGAAATTAACTGCATCATAAAATCTGTTTTGGTAAATAAGAAAAGTTATATAACCTGGAATATAATTCATTGACTTTAGAAGTTTATACGTCCAGAATCTATATTCAAATAAAGATTGTGGAACAGTACCACTATCCCAGTGGTTTATTGGGTCAAAACCACATACCGGGGACAAGCAGATTGCGGGTTGAAATCCCGTCTGGATGCGGTATATTTTCAAAAGTCAGTATCATGTTTTTATTTTGCTCATTTTTCGCTTCCCCAGCTCTACACACTGTCTGCAGTGATTAGGTACCTGGCGAACATGAACATTAGGGTGGGACAAAAAAAATAAATGTTAGCTCCCATGCACTTTTCGTGTTTCTTATGGGTCCTAATAATTACTGTGTAAATTTTCAGATCGATCGGTGGAACTATATATTTGCGCCCGATTTTTAAAGATTCCGCGCAATTTTATATGGGAAAATCCACTTTTTCAAAACTCATTCTTTATAAATATCCACTTGGCTCCTAAAAATATATTGATACATGATGCTTGTAGAAAATTTTACTGCGAAAAATTCTTTTGAAGACCGTCAGGTGCTACGATGCTTGTAGAAAAAGTTATTCATCCCAAGCTGACTGGATGTCTGACGAACGGCTCACCATTAATTTTTTCCAGCAACACTGCTACAGCATGCTGCTGTTGCAAACTTGCTTAAGAATGAAAAATGATTTCGCGTGGAATTAAGCTTGAAAGTGTGATATTTGCTCAAAGTTTCTTCGGCGAAGCCTCCCAGATAAATATCACGCGATATAATTTCTTATCACATGGTTGAATTTGCAACAGCAGCATGCTGCAGCAGTATTGCTAGAAAAATTCGATGGCGAGCCGTCAGATATTCAATCAGTTTGAGGGAAACAACTTTTTTTTACAAGCATTGTAGCGCCTTACGGTCTTCAAAAAAGATTTTCCCAGAAGAATTTCCAACAAATATCATGTATAGATCTACAAAGGAGGCTGTAAAACAGACGTGAGCAACTATAGACCGATCTTCGTTCTATCTGTGATCAACAAGATCTTGGAGCGAATACTTGTCAAGAGAATCGTGAACTTTCTCCAGCAGCACAAACTTTTGTATGACTGTCAATATGGGTTTCGTGCCGGTTCCAGTACTCAAATTGCAACCTGTGAGCTTGTTGATGGCATTGTTGAAGCTTTAGATACGAGGAGGCTGATGGGCGTTCTATTTGTAGATCTAAAGAAGGCGTTCGATACCATCGATCACGAAATTTTACTTAAGAAACTGGAATAATATGGGATTAGAGAAATTCATAATTAACTGTTAAAAAATTATCTCTCGAACCGGACCCAGTACGTCGAAGTAAATGGATCAAAAAGTACCTATCGCCAGTTAAGAGTAGGTGTCCCACAAGGAAGCAACCTTGGCCCACTGTTATTCCTGATATACATGAATGACATAGCCAATCTCAGGCTGAATGGAAAGCCTCGCCTGTTCGCTGATGACACCTCTCTCTCGTATCCTGGAGCAAATGTAAACGAAATAACTTGGCAAATCCTTGATGATATGACAATACTTCAAGAATATTTCTGAGACCTTCTGTCTCTTAACTTGGACAAGACCAAATACATAATCTTCCACTCAGTTCGTTCAACATCTGTGAGTGCTCAACTTCAGGTTGGTTCCACTGGGATCGAAAGAGTATTCAAATTAAAATACTTAGGGCTTATCCTGGATCCTTCATTGAGATGGAGCGACCACATCCATGCCTTATTCTCCGATCTAAGTTCTATCTGTGGACTCTTATGGAAAACCTCAAAATTCTTGCCACGCAAACAGATGCTTCTTTGTACCACGCGTTCGTGCATTCCAAACTGCAGTATCTCATTTCTGTGTGAGGAGCGGCCAGGAATACGAAGCTTAAGTCACTCCAATGACTACAAAATCGTTGCCTCAAAGCAGTCTACAAGATAGCCCGGCTATTTTCCACTGTAAGACTATATTGCACTTCGTGATCCGTTATGCTTCAAATCACTGTATTGATCCCTCGGGAGATCAAACGTAGGGCCAGTTCTGTAGTATGGAGTCCTTTCCATGCAAATTGGTCACACAGAATGGAAATGGTGCGGAAAAAATTCAGCCGCTATGCTCTACGCTTTCTTCCTTCGGCGGGAGCCACAGAGCTTACTACCATAAGAAAACCGCTGCGGACTTCTTGGCATTCAACCATTAGAGAAACGACGTATTAGTATTTTGACAATTTATACGCTCCTGAAAGACCACTGCGTCACGGAAACTTTCTATAGTTGGAACCGCGTATTCGACTTTATGGTTCTCACGATCCGAGTCGCGCCATATGCCACCGCTTTAATGAGTTTAATTAGATATTTGACTTCAATATGCCGATCAACGCATTTTAATGCAACGTCATTATTGATGTTTAACGAACAACCTGACTTTTTTTTTAATTTAATTATTCATTAAGACTCATTGGTTGAGAAATAAATAAATGTGCTATGTACGTGTCTCGAGGAAACTTTCGAGTTCCTTTGAGTCACGCATAGCATTGAGACAAGATGATAGTCTGTTTAACTTGTGCTTGAAGGTGTAATACGAAGAGCGTGCACCAATAAGAGGAATACGAGGCCCAAGAGAGAACAACATTAGCATCCCACAGCAGGTCATCGTGAATGACGATGTACTTGAGGTAGATGAAGAGATAATATATTTAGGAGCGATGGTTACTGCACTACCGAACAATATCAGCAGAGATACATTCAATGTGGCAATCGTGCCTTGTTTTCATTCTGGTGGACCATGTTATCCATCATTCCTAATGTCAAACCTGCTCCTTTCGAGGCCTCTATCTTCTTCGTCGTCCAACAGCACAATAAAATGTTGTATCCAATGTCTGGCTACCTCTGATGTTTCTGTAATCAGGTTCCCCTCCCTGTCGTTGCACATATCAGGGACAGACACGTTTCGGTTTCTGATTCCGTTGATTGTTTTTGTAGAAGCTCCTCGCACCGTACCTAGTGATGCAGCCCTTTGGCTCCGGAAGAACACGCTTCCAATGCTGACGTTTCTTTTGGCGATGGAATCCTGTTTGAGTGGCTCTAGTGCTCGACATCTCTCTTCGTTCTGACGTGTCTCAGTCGTAGCCAATATGTGACATCTGGCGCGGTGCTTCTCATCCATCATTCACTGGCACTCATCGTCAAACTAGTCGTTAGGCTTGGTTGTCCCAGCTGTAACTGTACTGCTGTCAATATCGCCTTCACAAACCTTTGAGGGGCTACGATGCGCATAAAACACTATGGTAGTTGAGGTTCTGATGTGTGACAAACTTACCTTACATGTCAGCTCCAGGCCGAAGTGTCCCTTGCTGTTCGAAGAAGTCGTCTCCATTCAATTCGGTCCATGGTTGCAGCTCGCCAGCCATGTCGTCTGCGGAGGTCCCGCAGGTCGTCTTTCACTTGATCGAGCCACCTTGCTCGCTGCGTGCCCTGTCGCCTCGTTCCAATTGGGTCGTTCGACATCCTAACGACAAACCCAGCCCACCGTATCTGCTGATGCAACTCGTGGTTCACCGCCTCCGCCATGATCCATCTTCAATCTGCACTCCACCATTAATGATACGCAGCACCTTCCGTTCAAAACCCCAAGGGTGCGTTGGTCCTCCACGAGCATGGTCCAGGTTTCGTGGTCGTAGAGGACTACCGGTCTGATCAGTGTTCTGTAGATGGTTAACTTCGTGCGGCGGCGGATTTTATTCGAGGAGAGCGTCCTCCGGAGTTCAAAGTAGGCACGATTTCCTGCTATAAGACGTCAACGAATTTCTCTGCTGGTGTCGATGTTAGCAGTCACCAGTGAGCCAAGGTACACGAGCTCGTCTTCCACCTCGATTTCATCACCGCTACTATGAATTCGTGGTGGGAGGTTCATACTGTCTTCTCTGGAACCTGCGATGCGTTTATGGCCAGTCCAATTCGTCCGGCTTCAGCCGTCAGTCTGATGTAAGTCTTCGTCATCTTCTCAAGGGCTCGCGCCACAATATCAATGGCATCAGCGAAGCCAAAGAACTGAACAGACCGTCTAAATATCGTACCACTACGTATCACACCTTCTAAAGCGATGTTGAATAGGAAGCTCGATAATCCATCACCCTGCCGTAACTCTCTTCGAGATTTGAATGGACTCAAGAGTATCCCGAAACTCGGACTACGCACATCACCCGATCCATTGTCGATTTGACCAACTGTGTCATTTTATCCGAGAAACCGTAATCATGCATAATCTGCCATAGCTGATCTCGATCGATTGTGTCGTATGCCGATTTAAAATCGACAAACGAATGATGTGTGGGCTCGTTATATTCATGGCACCTGCCGTACCGCGAATATCTGGTCCGTGGTGGCGCGGGCACCTATAAATCCCGCTTGGTATTACCTCATGAATTCCCCCGCAAACGGTGATAGTCGACGGCACAAAATTTAAGAGAGTAACTTGTAGGCGGCGTTTAGTAGCGTGATTGGTAGTTGCAGCAATTCAACTTCAACCTTTTCTGTAGATGTGGCACACTGTACCCACCATCCACTCCTCCGGTACTACCTCCTCCTCCCAAATCTTGGCAATTATCCAGTGTAGCGCCTTAACTAGTGATTCACCACCGTGTTTCAACAGCTCGCCGGGGAGTTGTTCAGTTCCAGCGGCTTTGCTGTTTTTTAACCAGCCGATCTTCTCTCTCTTGGTGGTCAGGGGCTGAAATTCTGTTGTCATCTGCGCGAACACTGAGATCTACTACCACTCCGTCGTTATCCTCTGCCTCATCGCCATTAAGGTGCTCATCGTAGCACTGCTTCCGCCTTTCAATCACCTCACGCTTGTTTGTGAGAAGGTTGCCGTCCAGGTCCCTGCACATGTCGGCTTGTGGCACATAGCCTTTGCGGAAACTGTTCAGCTTTTCGTAGAACTTTCGTGTGTCATTCGCACGGTACAAATCCTCCATCGCCTTGCGATTTCGATCTTCCTCCTGGCGATTCTTCTTCCGTAAGACCGAGTTTTGCCTGTTCCGTGCGCGACAGTAGCGGTCCACGTTTGCCCCCCGTTTGGTGTTGCAGCATTCTCGCTCATGCTGCATTCTTCACAGCCACTAACCGTTTGCACTCGTCGTCAAACCAGTCGTTTCTCCTGTTCGGAGCCATTGTACCAAGTGCCGCTACAGCAGTACTACCTATGACTGATCGAATGTCCCTCCAGCCATCTTCAAGAGTAGCTGCGCCAAGCTGCTCTTCCGTTGGTAATGCTGCTTCCAGCTGCTGCGCGTACTTCCGTGCAACTTCGGCGTCCCGTAGTTGCCCGATGTTTGGTCACGGTGGGCGACTTTGACGCATTCGCATCGTCAAAAGTTTTGAGCACATGCATACTGCAACAAGGTAAAGGTCCGAATCAATATTCGCACTACGGTAGGTGTGAACGTTGATGGCGCCTGAGAATAATTTAACATCGATTAGAACGTGGTCGATTTGGTTATCCACTTGCAAGTCAGGTGATCTCCAGGTGGTTTTGTGGATGTCTTTGCGGGGAAGGAAGGTCTTCTGACTACCATATTGCGGGAGGCTGCGAAGTTCACACATCGTTGGCCGTTATCATTAGATGCGGTGTGCAGGCTATTCAGCCCAATCACCGGTCTGTACATTGCCTTCCGTCCTATCTGAGCGTTCATATCACCGATGACGATCTTAATGTCCCGTTGCATAAAGCTATTATACACCTGCTCCAGCTGCGAATAGAACACTTCCTTCTCGTCGTCGGCTCCTCCTTCGTGTGGGCAATGCACGATGATGAGGCTGTAGTTGAAGAACCGGCGCTTGGTTCTCAACTTAGACATCCTCGCATGGCGCATCCTACCCAGCACTATAAAGCTAACGATCTGCAGTTCCATGTACCGAGTTTTCAATCGTAGTCCTTATTTCGTCGCGAAGGTCTGTACCGATTGTTCTGATCCGTATTAACTACTTCGATATTTGCAACGTTTGGTGTTTTGCGTGGTGGTTTTTTGGGCCTTCCCCAACTGGGGGAACGATTGCCTAGTGGCAATATCAAAACGATAAAAAATCGCGACGGATGGAGCAAACCAAAAAAGCGTGTGAACTAGGCGAGCTGCTGATTTCGAAAAACTTTATTAACTAGTGTGAGTAACAATGAGAGTATAATAAGTATTGTGATAAATGTGCAGGGTATCAAAAGATTCGAGTAGTTCCGATGTGAGATTAGACGGTTGCATTTTGTCGGAGTTATTCGCCGTTCACGTTCGTCCATAAGTCGTCTGATATCTCTTTGAGTCACTCCGTGGTAAGTTTTCACGGTCACAACCCTCACCAATCCATCTGGGCCAGGATGCGTCTGCACAATCCGTCCAAGCGGCCACTGCTTCGGTCTTTCATTTTCTCCAACTATGAGCACGAAATCGCCGACCTTCATACTGTTTGCTGATTGCTGCCAATTAGTGAATAACTGAAGTGACCGCACGTATTCCCTTTGCCAACGCTCACGAAATTCCTGTGCCTTCATCTGAACGAATTGCCATCGCGTCATCGAAGTGATACGTCGTTCTAGTTGATTGATTTCAGGCGCTGTTGTCAACGGTCGACCGATAAGGAAATGCGCCAAAGTCAACGGCTGCGGATCACTTGCGTTGTTCGAAATGGGGGCGATTGGCCGAGAGTTCATGCAGGCGGCAACCTGTGCTAGCAGAGTGGAAAGTTCTTCATATGTGTAGATGAAATAACCTGATATTTTTGACAGTAACTGTTTTGCAACCTTTATCCCGGCCTCCCACAAGCCGCCATGATGAGGGGAGCGAGGGGGTATGAAGCTCCATTCCACACCCTTGTCTGCGAAGAAATCTGCTACGGTCGGTTTGTATTCAGTAGAGTTAACCAAGGTGTTGAGTTCCCTTAGCTGCTTAGCCGCGGACCGAAAATTTGTGGCGTTGTCACTGAAAACACGTGCCGGTAGTCCGTACCGACTGGAAAATCTGGTGAATGCAGCAAGAAATGTCCCTGTGGTAAGGTCAGATACCGCCTCTAGTGCCACAGCCTTTGTGACAAAACAAACGAAAAGGGCAATGTAGCCTTTACTGGCGCTAGTTCCCCTCGATTTGCGGCTAGTGATGCTGATTGGACCAGCATAATCAATGCCAACTATGGCAAACGGTGGCTGCGGTTCTAAGCGATCGGCAGGAAGCTGTCCCATTTGCTGTCGTGAAGGAGGAGGTCTAACACGAGCGCAAGTAATGCACTGCCGGTAGATTTTACGGGCAGCACTCGTTCCATAAGGAATCCAGAAACGCTGACGAGAAACTGCTAAGAGTGTTTGTGGTCCGCAATGAAGATTATTGTATGCTCATCATGTAGAATTAATGAGGTTAAAATCGAATGGCGCGGAAGTAGCAGCTGACGCTTGGTGTTGTAATTCAACTTCGATAACCGGAGCCGACCGCCCACCCTGAGGAGTCCATCTGCATCTAAGTGGGGATCTAACTGGTAGATGGAGCTTCCAGTTGCAACGGTTTTACCATCCTTAAATCGTTGAATGTCATTCGAGAAATATTTGTGTTGTGTGTGTCGAACGTAGATCATCAAAGCCTTATTTAACTCAGCGGCTGACAAGCGCTCGTGACCACGATGAGCGAACCGAAGAAGGCGAGCGGTGACTCGAAGAAGCATTTGTTTGTTCGGATAATAATGATTCAGCATGCCATCCAGAAATAAGTTTTCGTAGATTGTAAGAAGACTTACTGCTACAGATTTCCGCTCCCGATCGATGTGGTTTCTATGCGTCGAGTCCACCTTGTATGAAGGCGAAGAATGTTCCCAGTCTGGTCCGTGCCACCAAAGCGAATTTCCTTGTAGAGTGGCAGGCAGTGCACCTCGGGATATTAGATCAGCTGGGTTGTTCTGCGTACGGACGTGGTACCAGTTGATTGCAGGCAGTAACGTGGCTATATCGGCAACACGATTCGCAACATATGTTTTCCATTTTGACGCACCACCAGCAATCCAAGCGAGCACGACTTGCGAATCACTGTATGCGCGAATTTCATGAAAACGGATCTGTAATGCCTTCGTCACGTTGTGTATAAGTCTCGCCAGAATGACCGCTGCATGTAGCTCCAAACGGGGGATGGTAGACCTGTTGTTTCCGATAGGTGCCGTTTTTGACTTGGCACAAAGCAGATGCGAAGAGTGATTGCCGGCTGCGTCGACGGAACGGACGTAAATGCAGGCTCCCATGGCCTTCTCGGAGGCATTACTGTAGCCGTGCAGGTAGAGTTTCACTGGTTTCCGTGCATCGATCACACGCCGAGAAACCTGAAACGAATTAAGAGACGACAGATTCTGTGCAAATATTAGCCAATCATTGACCAACTCACCTGGGGGAGTTGTATCCCAGTCCACCTTCAGCTTCCACAGCTTGCGCATTACCAGTTTCGCCATGACAATAATTGGGGCAAGCAGACCCAGCGGGTCGAAGAGGCTGGCGATCTGTGACAGAATGATGCGCTATGTGGGCTGAAAGCTCTTAGAGGGTTAACACGAAAACGTGAACTCGTCGCTACACGGCTGCCAGTGGATTCCAAGGGCCTTGATTGTGTCGCTGCCGTGAAGTTCTATGGGGATTTTCACTTCAAGCCAGCTTCTGGTACACCTTCTAATGCGGATGAGTGGTTCGATGCCCATTTGCGGAGGTGAAATCCACCCGTTGAGAAAATTTCGGATAATTGTTGTCGCAATCGCCGTGTATCCTCAGGGGAATCCGCGCCGGTCAAAATATCATCGACGTAAATTCCCATTGATGCCTTCTGGAACGTATCAGGATCACACTCAGCAATGTTGCTTAACAATTGCTGAACACATTTTGTAGCTAAGTAGGACGCAGGTTTGGTGCCATATGTAACGGTGTTTAGAGTGTACTCGTCGACCGGGTCCCTCTCGTTCCACCGCCATAGTATACGCTGATAATTGCAATCTGCTGCAGCTACTTTCACCATACGATACATTTGTCGAACATCTCCTGTGAGGGTGATGACCGGGGTGCGAAAACGTAGCAAAATGTTAACAAGCGAATCTTGTAAGACCGGTCCAGTCATTAGCACGTCGTTTAATGATTTGCCGTTAGCCGTTTTGGACGAAGCATCAAATACGACGCGACAATTTGTAGTCGAGCTGGTGAGGAAACCAGCTCGACTACAAAATGTCGCGTCGTATTTGATGCACTGCCTGCCACTCTACAAGGAAATTCGCTTTGGTGGCACGGACCAGACTGGGAACATTCTTCGCCTTCATACGAGGTGGACTCGACGCATAGAAACCATATCGATCGGGAGCGGAAATCTGTAGCAGTAAGTCTTCTTACAGTCTACGAAAACTCATTTCTGGATGGTATGCTGAATCATTATTATCCGAACAAACAAATGCTTCTTCCAGTCACCGCTCGCCTACTTCGGTTCGCTCATCGTAGTCACGAGCGCTTGTCAGCCGCTGAGTTAAATAAGGCTTTGATGAGGAAGGTAGACGACCCCTTTTGGGGCTGGAATTTCAGCAAGACTCTTATGACCAGCATCTAGATATTCCTTCAGAAAGGCGTGATAATTAACCTTCAACTGAGGTGATTTTTTCAACTTTCTCTCGATGTGTTCGAGCCGCTTCAACGCAATGTCACGAGGTGCACCAAGGGTATTAGGATCCTCGCGAAACGGAAGTCGAACTTCAAAATGGCCAGCTTGATCACGAGTAGTGTGTTGCTCGAAGTGTGCTTCACATTTTCGTTCCTCTTCGCTGAGATGTTGGCTAGGGTTCACACAATCTTCAATTTCGAAAAACTTTTTCAGTTGTTGGGAGAGTGTATCATTGTGGGAAGTGAATAGGCAGGTGGGAGAGTTTTTCATTGATTTGCTATCCTCGTAACGGCCTGACACCACCCAGCCCAGCTTTGTATTTTGCAGAATGGGGAAGCGACCATCTGCATCGTGATCGTAGAACATCGTGTGGCAAAGGTGACCGATGCACCCATGCTGGAATGTGAGCTGGTTGCCGATATCCCATGAAAATCTAAATCGATCGGTGATTTTTCTATGGCTAGATGATCGCAAAAATCCTTCCGGATGAAACTAAGATGAGAGCCGCAATCGAGTACCGCGCGAGCAGCATGACGACGACCGTATCGATCGAAAACATCAACTGTAGCTGTTAGTAACAGCACATTTGATCCATCGAGATGATCAGTCAGGTTAAATGACGAGATAACCGTTTGAGGCGCTACCGGAACCGTGACGTTATTTGTTGGTGGAGTGCCATTTGGTTGAAATACTGGATGAAGAAGCGTGTGGTGCATTTGGTTGCACTTTCTGCATGAACCAGACTTACACGCCTCACTGCCGTGAGACCGGAGGCAATTTTGACAAAGCTTCAACCTAGAAATCATTGCGAGGCGGTCAGATGAGCTAGCATGGAGAAACTTACCGCATTGATACGGCTGATGACCGGCTTTAGAGCAAACGCCGCACGCAAATGGTGGCTTATCGGTGGCCACGAGAGCGGACGAGAGTAGTTTGTGTGAGTGTCTCAGTGGTTGAGATTTAACGGGCACAGCAGTATTGGGTTCTCGAATGCACTTTCGAGTGTATTGAGATGGCTGAAGAGCAGTGAATCGATTATCTATAAACTTTAACAACGCGTCGACAGTGATGGGACTCTCTTCCATGTCCATTGTTTTTTGACACCAAAGCTCCTTTGTTTGTTGGTCGAGCTTTTCGTAGATGAGATGAAGTAGCCAAATGTCTCGTCCTTCACGTTGAAGAGCAGCCAAAGCCCGAATCACTTCATCCTAAACATCGTGTAGGGAGCGCAACCCGGCCGGGGACGATTATGTCAAAGCAGGTTGGCTCAAAAAGCGAGTGATGTGTAGGTTGGCAATTTCACGGGGTTTATTGTAGCGACTTTGCAATTTATCCAGTGCTGGTAGATAATTTGCATCTTCCACATTCAAGTGAGACATAAGCGTAGCTGTTTTATCAGCTAGGTGCGTCTTAAGAAAATATAATTTTTGGCTCGGTCGTAGTGACGGGTTCTGATGCATAGAACCACAGAAGAGGTCATAAAATGACTTCCATTCAAGGTAGTTTCAGCTGAAAATAGGCAGATCCATCCTTGGAAGTCGAAGGTCCGGTAGCGGTGCGCAATCTGGCGGCGCTGAAGGTGATGGTGGGAGAGACATCGGAGAGGAAGAGGCACCTGCATTTACAGATAATGCTTGTAGGAGTTGTGCCTGCTGCTGAACCAAGATGTCAATAACGCTCGCATTGCCGCCATTCTGCTGGTTGAGAGTTGTTTCGTGATCGGCTGACGCCGTTTCCAACCTTCTCTGCAGTTTCACTAAACCCTTTTTTAGCGCCAAGTACTCCTCCTCAAAGGCGATTTGGTGACTCATTGCTTCCTCATAAATGGCACCAGTTTCTGCCAAGTCCCGAATTCGTTGCCGAACGGCGAGATAAGACGACCAAACGCTGTTGAGGTTATCCAATTCCATGACGACGTCCTCTGGTTCCGCGTGCTCGGCATCTTCCAGCTTTTCTAGTGCCTTTGTGACACGTTCCATCCGTGGGGCATGAGATTTTCTCGCTCTCAGGAGTTTGTCCATCTTTACCGAAAGCAAAATGGAGACCGCGAAGAAAGTTCCACGCGGTAATCACCGAAACTAGGCGAACTTATCGAAAGGTGTATAAATTTACCGACGATTATTCACACGACCGGAAACCGGAGCCGAAATCCGGCTCGAAGGACCAATTTTTGGGGGGACGATTGCCTAATGGCAATATCAAAACGATAAAAAAATCGCGACGGATAGAGCAAACCAAAAAAGCGTGTGAACTAGGCGAGCTGCTGATTTCAAGAGAACTTTATTAACTAGTGTGAGTAACAATGAGAGTATAATAAGTATTGTGATAAATGTGCAGGGTATCATAAGATTCGAGTAGTTCCGATGTGAGATTAGACGGTTGCATTTGTCGGAGTTATTCGCCGCTCACGTTCGTCCACCAACCTTCTGTCTCGCCGAGGGACCTTCGTGTCACTTCTGTTCAGAGTCCCACGCTGACACCAGGACGTTGATCAGCCGCTCCCAACATGTAAATCAGACGCTGTTTTGAGCCACACCATATTGGTGAACGGACGCTCAGGTTGGCGAAGCATTTCATCTACCGCCGAGATAAGATTAACGCGCCAACGACCGCGTTGCACCTTCTCTTTCAGCCATTGCCAACCAGTCGTGTCCATGTTTCAACTGGTAGTCTATTGTATCATATGACTCGTGGATGCGTGAGACAGGAACTTGTGAGGACCGGAGCTAATTTTGACGCTCCTTCCAAGTTGTCAACTCACCATTTTGGAACCCGATAGATGTGTGACAAAACGAGGGTTATTAATATTAAAAATAAAATATATAAAGTACGAAGTAAACTTATTTTGGTTTTAATGCTTCATGAATTTATATAAAATGTTTTAAATGTTTGGAGTACGGAAAACAAAGTAAAACAAAGGTACATAAAACGTAGGGCAACCGCTTCTATATTCATCTCATCGCTTCTAATTGTCCAATTTACCGTCAAATTTCACTGTCTTTGCAAAGTAAAAGAAATTTTAATTTCACCTTTCAATTTAGTCTAGTGGTCGGAAGTTTTATTTTGAAGAACGACGCACAAACGGCAGCAAAAATCAATCATTGTGATCTAAAGACGAGGAGCAGATACAGGCATTTTGAACCGTGGTGCAAGTTTCAATGCTCTATAAAAAGCAAAGCCTTGGGGCTATGGAACGCGACCTTCTGTTTATTATACACAGACTTCGCAGCTTACTGTTAAGTGTACAGGACAATTGTGGGGCTAGCGCTACGATCCTACTGACACTAACAGTCTCTCCCGAGTCGAGACTCGAACCTACGACGAATGGCTTGTTAAGCCATTATCGTGCCTCGAGACCAGCTGGGAGGGCTTTATATGATAAATAATAATTGCATAATAGTTTCTGGAGTGAGAAAATAATTACTTATATCTGAATTTTTATTCATTCATCAATATATTTTTATTCCAATAATTCTCTAATACTTAGCGTGGATCAAATAAAATTAACGATTGATTACTCAATTGAAATGACGCAAACGAACGTACCATATAGATTGTGTGTTCAAAAATAGACATTTTTAGTTTAACTACGTCATAGAAACCCTCCAAAAGTCGCACATTCGTTATCTTCTCGCTAGCCAATCGTAACTTCCAGATGTAACGGAAAAAAATTACCTCCATTCGATGTTTACTGGTTCCAGTTGCTGTTGACGTCAATCGTTCCACGTTCTACAAAATTAGGGTGGGTGAAGCCTGAATTCTACATGCAGCTACAAGTGCTAGAAGTTACGATGGATGCTATTTACGATTGCTGACACAAAACTCATTCATTCATGAATTGAAGTTAAAGATGAACGCCAATTACTAAGGTGATACAAATATGTAGCTTTAAGGATGGTTAGGTAATTGTAAAAAACATATTAAAAAGTACGTTTACGATCGAAAATTAATTCTGAATCACAAATTCAGAATGAAAATGTTTCAAAGGCGGTTTATTCGTTACAAGAGAAACCTTTCAAGTTTATTATAAATATGCTCAATTACGTTTAACCAATAATAAGCTTCCAATATTGCCAACTCTATTACAGTTATTGCTACAAAAAAATACTAGAGTTAAAATCTTGGAAACAAAAATTGAAAACATAACCCATCACTGTGTGTTCTTCACCATCCGGCGTTCTTTATTGATGTCTGTCACTAGGCGTGGTCTTGTCTGACTAACAGAAAACAGGCGTTCTTGCATCTGAAGTAGTACTTTCAACCGCAGCAGCGCAGCCATCACAAATTATTGTCAGTTTCTCTACATTTTTCTTTTAACCGCTTTTCAGGCTGGCGGGTTTGGAAGATGACCAAAATGTGCAAATTGAAGCGCTAATCCTATTTGCAATTTTGATTTATACCTACCAGCAAAGGCTACTGGTGTTGAAAACTCTGTGTAAGCTCTGGACCACCAGCATCAGCATATATAGCAAAGGCTTTGGATGTAACAGAGCTATTCCAAGAAGGGCAAACCAGAGAACAGCCTTTTAATCAGTGGATAGCGTAAACAAGGTAATCCTTAAAAAAATTCTGTGTTTTCGACCAACGTTGCGAATTGGGAATGGTGATGAAACTACTGAACTAAACATGTGTGTATTACTTTGTTTTGCTACTAGTAAGTAGCCCATTCAGTTTCAGTTAATGGCAGTGTTGCGAAATTTCGACACAGAAAAATGAAAATGATAAAACAGTAGTTTCACTCTCACTCTCTTCAAATTGATATTGAGTGTCACCCGTGTTAAAAACAGTCACTTATCATGTCAGTGATGTAGATGATATATCTCAATAAATTTCGAAATAATTTGATCTGAGCCAATCCATTGCTTGAATTCAATGAATCAGATAGGCACCTTAATCCTACACCGCATAAACATCGCTGGAGCAACATAGCGTGCGCGAATTCACAGAAATGCTGCTAGTCAGCATTACCACTGTCAACTGATTGGAGCTGAAAGCAATTATCACTTTCAGCTCGTTCTTGTTGATACTGATATTCGTAGATCTCAGTGCCAACTGAGAATCTATCACTGACAGTAAAAATTTGCAACCCTGATTAATAGTTTGAAATTCAGTTTAGTTTATAGTTTACACACGTTGTCGAAAATACCGTACTGCCATGGAGACGCATGATCGTTAGTTGGTAGTTGTTCTCATATACATTCTTATATACAAGCATCTCGCCTTGACGGGCTGATCCAATTTAAAGAGATAACTTCACTGTGCGCATAAAAAAATATAGATTAGATATAATTTGGTAACTTTAGTAACTTTAACATAACAAAAAATGGGTTGAGATTCAGTATTTTTCAACCTGTTAAAAATATTTACCTATGACGATATGATGCTTTAATTGGTCATTACCTGGAAGAAGAAGGAAAAAAAGGTTTATTAGTTGATAACACAATAATATTATTTTTTCAGTTTATAACTTCAGCTATTTTTATAACTATCCGATTATTTAATGCCCAGAAACCAATTCTAGTTCTCTTCATTAATCACGTGATTCAACTCTACTCCCTAAAGCTCATAATGTGAACACAAATTAAAATACTACAAGGTATCTAGCCCTAGGGTTGTATGAAATGGTGACGTAGGACTAAACACTGTGATAACTGTAATTACAGACACAATAAATTCGTTTGTTCAGTGATTTACGTAACTTGATACTCAGCCTCCCCTTCATTTTTTCAGAAATACATTCAATTGCACTCGAAAGAACTTCATTTACACTAAATGTTGTGCATTGTAGTATTGTTTTTTGATCTTAGGAAATGGACAAAACAATATAAACACTCGCCGGCTCTTACTCTTCTACAAATTAGTATTTCTAGGGACTTACTCGTTCGATATTATGTCGATCATGATTATTTAGTGAATATCGAAGATAAAAATAAATAAAAATAATTTATAACCGTTAGAAAAATGTCCAATTCTTGTTGAGTAATTTATGGTTTTATGGTAATCATATTCATGAGATAAACTTTCAATCACCATCAGTAGCAGCATTGCAGTTTTGATTGCACGCGAATAGATGCCGTGCGCGCTGCAATGATAGACGACGAGAAACTAGCGGCGTTCTGCTCCACATATACTCTACGGTACTGTAGCTTTTACCAGCATGTTTTCTTACAAGACATCAGTTTTTATTATGCTCTAACAGCATGTTTAAGGGATTGGTTCAATCTTTTCGAAAAACCTTTACCTTCGAGACATCAAATTAGTCTAAGTTCATGAAAGCAAACCTAAATTAACCTATGGGGACGGGGAGACTCTGTCAATTTTTTTTTTGAATATTGATACAGAGAATATCACAGGGAATGGTTGGTGTCTATTCATGTCGTCTGTGCTAGGAATGCTCGCATGTGATTGTTTTTTTGCTCGCGTAAATTTGTCCTTGACACTTTTTGTCGATTTTTACCGCTTTGAAATGAACAAATAATGATAACTACCGTATTAAAAAACTGTTCAACATTTTATCTATCCAACAACATATTGGTCATTGTTATTCATCATGTGGTTATGTTGTTATTACCGTTTGAAATCTGACGCAACATTTGCCACTTTCATTTCCAATTTTACAGAATGCATACCAGTTTAAAAAAGAAAGACGTAGTAGTCCCACGTCAAAAAAAGAAAAAAAAGAACAAATAAAGCAGCATGTTTCAGAATCTTTGTTTTTCCCTCAGTGAAATTGTAAACATCAACAGTCGCAGTTACCAAATATTGAACCACAACCGATTGCATGTAGCAATACCTAGATTTATGAGGCAAAAATCAATCCAGTGCACCCGAGAAGGACAACGCAGTCCCAAAAAACCGCCCTTCGTCGAGGCTCTTAAATCTATTTCATTGGAATTTACAAAACTGCAGAGGCTTTGTTCGATGTGGCATGCTCCCAACATTGCTGCGCATTTGCAAGAGCGAACAATTTGCGAAAACAAAGACATGGAATTACATTGTTCTGTTCGCGGAATAGCATCCTTGGGAAAAAAGAGAAACAAAAGGAATACACAAAAGCAAAAAAAAAGAAACGAAATCAACAAGAGACACTCCAACTGTTCAGTGAATAAGTCCGCAAACCTTGGCTTTCGGCAGTCGAAAATAAATAAAATGCCATGAATACTGCCAGAAGGACGATCGGTGCAGTTACTTTTTTCGTGGTTTGGAAGGCAGGAAAACCAGGACAGAAAAGAAAAGTGCCCGTAAAATTTCTTATTTAATGGTTCGTTATTTATATTTACTTAAGCCAAATACACTTTTCGGAGACGTCTCTGTCACAAGCACTGTCTTCGTACAATGGATTTAAGGTTCGGATGGTACAAAAGAAAGTTTTGGTGAAAGCGAAATGTGCGGAACAAAAATCAACAGCTTCCGCGCTTTCATATTCGACCATCTTGGCGAAGATGCGAGCTCATTCAAACATCAATGGCAAGACCTGAGTTCGAACGAGCAAAGCGCTAGTAAAAACGATATGCTAATGTTCAGTTGTGTGGTTATGACGTTACAACAATCATCAAAACAGCTCAAACTTTTCCATATACGTCGCTGAATGGGCACCGGTTTGGACTTATGGCCTTGTGGAAAAGTTGGACTGTGGTGAGGCATTGCCTTCAAACCGTCGTCGTCGTCGTCGTACGAACATCTCGGAAACTGTTTGCCGAACGGAAAAGTTTAATTTGATTCGGAAATTGTTCCGGTCGCCACACGCCAGCATCCAATTAGAATCACTGCTCGGTAAATCACGTTCGTTTCGGAATTGGTCGAAAACGTGACACTGTGCCAAGTTGTGCGTCTTTTGCCAATCATTGGTGTGTGACTGGAAGTTTTTTCATCCAACAAAAAGGGGGGAACGGGCAGAACTCTGCAGCTAACCGTTACCACTCCTGCTTACGCATTATCAATGCGGTGCACTTGGCTGGGTTCTTTCGGCACCAGACAGTAAAATTAGGACAGGATTAGTGGTTGCGGTTGATTATCCAAACAGTTTACGAAGCAAGTCACGACTTAAAAAAATATGTAAATTTTATACTTGAGTTGAGTATTTCAAATGTTTGGAATATCGATATCTCTGTTAAGACATTTTAGGGCTTCGTTAAAGAGTTTGTTTATTTTGTACAATTTTCCATCGAATTAAACAAAATCACAAATCGATCCTAATTGCTATTAGACAAAAATAAAACAAATTTAATCAAGGCAACGTCAGAGCGCAGTCGATTGCGTGATGTGACCCATTTTGGAAGCTATCAAAAGGTACCGTACTAGTCTTTGATTTAGTGTCATATAGGGTTTACGTGCAGCAAAACTAAACCACTGTTTATGGCTAAGAAAAGGTTCATGTAAACTGGTGTCGTGCCTTTTCGCGAAAAATTTTCTCAACATTACTAATTTAACATCAACCGTAAGGAAAACCGAAGGAAATAATTTGATTTATCGCACAGTTCCACTATGACCGCGTGGTATGTGGCAATATGTCCACGTGGTATGTGGATGGCACCTGAGTAGCAAAGACTATATATACTATCAACTAATTGTTGAATAGAGAAAACATAAAATCGAAAGTTCCTCCGTATCACTCCAATGGTCGTTCCTTTTTCACATATTTTGATTTTCCATTTGGATTGCATTTTATTGAACAACGCACCGCTGTTTGAGTTCAATTGAAATATCTCTTTATAATTTAAGTTCCAAATGTCATTTAAGATCCAAATGTAGCAATATGAATCATGTGCAGGCTTATAAACGGTCAACACTTTTATTTGATTTCGCTTCCTTAGCGTGCGTCACTGTAGACCTTCGCTCGTAAATGTAGAACAACCGTCGCCACTCATACGAAGAACAGGATGGTTAATCGGCACTTGTGCATCAAAGAGACCTATTTCTGTTTAATTTGTTCTATCTGTATTAAGAAATATTATTGTAAGATCAATGATATAAGTAATTTAAAAATTCTCCGCACACAGCTCGCGTGATTCTCATTTCTAGGAAAAATTTCGAAATATGTTTGAAGGAAAAAAACGTCGTGGTGGCGAGTACTCGTTTGACATGTTTGTTCATAAATGTATTTAGACAGCGAGCCTTGCCACTATTAGAAGAAAAAGAAGACGATTATCGCAGTAAAAAATTGTTCTACCGTGACCATTTACAAGCCTGATCATGTGTGATTAAGTGGCAAGCGATCATCGACAGAATGTTTATATTGAGAATAAATGGTCGGCTCTAGATTTACCTACACCTCAATATGCGCTGCCCGCATGAAGACCCGATGTCGACGAAGAAGCGTTCCACGCGCAGTTGAAGAAAGTCTATGACAGCTGCTCGCAACGGGACTTCAAGATCGTCCCTAGGGACATGAGCGCTCATATGGGAAGGGTAGATATGCATGAACCGGTGATCGAACATGATAGTCTGCATATCAGTACGAAGAATAATGGTCAAGTATATGTAAACTTTGCAGCTTTTCGAGGGGTAGTAGTTCAAAAAACGTTCTTCCTTCGAACATCCCCAAAGCTACCTGGAGATCACTTGACTAACGCACGACAAACTAAATTTAACATATTCTCATCAACGGTTAATTCATCTCAGAAATCACTAACGTACGCACCTCTTGAGGTGTGAATATCGACGCGGACACCATCAAGCGGCGATGTTTATGCGCTCAAAACTATCAACTGTATATCAGACGCGACCAAACCGAACCCTTGATGTCCAGCAGCTATGGAACCTACCCACTATCCAAGTCTACGTGTAACGACTGGACGTGGTAGTTCCAACGACAAAAATTCGTTTTTGAATGAACTAGCGAGAACTAGAATGAGGGAGAACTTGACCCAGTTCAACCGGAAAGAAGCACCAAGGAGGATCGGGATTACGAAGAGCTTGAAGAGTAGTTCCGTGTCGAGAGCATCAAGATAAACAAATTCGTCGACCGCTTCGAAAGTCTCCCCATCCATCTCCACCGCAGCACCACACCCGCAGAACTACCACGCACTCTGCCATCCGTTTTGTGTTTGTGTCACAAACGCGTTCGAAAATTTGCCTGCTGTTCTGACGCATGATGTAAAACTGCTAAGCGTCGCACGTAACAGTTTAATTAGTTTTGTTGGAAAACTATGTTCAAGCATGATTTGCCGCTGCTCGCTGCTTTTCACTGTATCGTACGCCGCCCTAAAGTCTATAAACTGATGATGTGTCTGCAAGTTGTGTTCTTACAACTTGTCAAAGATCTGTCTCAAGCTGAACATCTGGTCCGTTGTAGATCATCTCGCTCATTGGTATTCTTCAACAAAGGCTTCCTGCAACGGCCTTAGTCGCTAGAACGACATATGGGACAGAATTTTGTAAACGGAATTGAGAAGAGTTATGCCTCGATAATTACTACAGTCGAGTCTACGTCCCTTCTTGTAGATAGTGCTATAAATCCTTCCAACCAGTCCGTAGCTGATTGTTCCTCAGGTACCCTTAGGATAATCTGGTGTATTGCACTACACAGTCGCTCGCTCCCGACTTTGAAAATTTCGGCCGGTAAGCCGTCCTTCCCAGCGGCTTTGTGGTTATTCAGCATTTTGCAAGCATTCTTCACCTCGTCCAATGTTGGTGAGTCCACAGCTTGTCCGTCCTTCCCAATTTTTATCCTGTTTCCCTCGACGACTCTCCTACCTTCCTCACCATTCAACACCATTTAAAAATGTTATCGGTAATCTGGTTCCCTTCTCTGTCATTACATATAACAGATACTGGCACGGTCTGGTTCCTGATTCCGTTAATCGTTCTAAAGAAGCTCCTCGTGTCATGCCTGGTGAAACAATTTTGCGCCTCCGCGAGGACTCGATCGTAGCGCTAACGTTTCTTACGGCGGTGAAGTCTTTTTTCGGCAGCTCTTGCGTCTCGATATTTCTCCCGCATCTGATGCGTCCCACGATTAGCTGCTACTAGCGTGTTGGCGTAGATCCGGTTCCTAACTTCCGTCACCTCTAGACACTTAGCATCGAACCACCCACTACGCGTGGTTCCCGTTGTCATGCCTATCACATCTCGCGTTGTTTTGCTGACCGCATCATGGATGTGCTTCCACTGCTCGTTCAGGTCCACTCCAGCTGGTTCACCGATCCGTCTATCAACTTTACCAGTATACTCTGCAGCAACTCTTTCCGCTGATAACCTCTGGATGTCCAGACGTATCTTCCTCGCCGATCTCGATTTCAATACGTTGAACAGCCACGCGAATCTTACCTATCACAAAATAGTGATCCGAGTCGATGCTTAGCCCTCGAAAGGATCGCAGATCTATGACGTTCGATAAGTGCCGGCCGTAGTTCAGGACGTAGTCGATCCGGGAGAAGGCCTTTTCACTGGGGTGTCTCCAGGTGTGCTTCGGAATGTTCATACATGCAAAATAATTGTTACAGATGGCCATTCCCCTGCCGCGGAGGAGTTCACTAACCTCAAGCCGTTGTCGTTGGTGGTAGAGTGAAGGCTTTCCCTACCAATAACGGGATGAAAGAACTCCTCTCGTTCGACTTGTGCGTTTATATTTTCGATGTCGATCTTTATGTCATGTTGTGGCCACTCTCCATACGCTTTCTCAAGAAGCTCATAGAACTCCTCCATTTGTTTGTCGGCGCGTACAAGTTGATAAGACTGTAATTGAAGAATCTCCTTCTGATCCTCAATACGCATAGACGTTCAATAATAGGCCTCGGCCTTAGGACACGCTTCATTTGGTTTCCTAGTAGCACGAAACCGACGCCCCGTTCCGTTCTGTCACTGCCACTGTAGTGAATGTGGTACTTGAAAAAAGCGCCCGGTTTTAGGCTAACACACCTCTTGTATGATTGCTGCCTCCACTGTTGCCTCTGGTAGCTCTCTGGCCAAGATGCCCGCGCGTGCCGGTTTCTAACATTCCAAGTGCCAAGCTTCCAATCGTTGTCCTTTTTGGTTTGCCTCGGTCTATACTTATTGTTCCGATTCATATCATTCTCTGGATTATTCGTAGTATGTTTAATTCAGCATGCTGCCTTACTGGGGCTGCAATGTCCAATCTCGCGATGGGGCTGCTATCCTGGATGTAGCTGGCGAGACACCGAATTTCAAAGTTCAGCCGTCCGCTCCGGATCAGCCGCTGTTTAAGCCGCCTGGGGAACAGACGCTGATGTTCAGTGAAAGTGAAAAATATCGTTGCAATTTGTTTAGTGGTTTTCAAGATGGCTACCAAACAAAAAGTGCTTCAGTAAAAAATTTTGAGCGCGATCGTGGAAATATAGGCCAGTTTTTAAGGTGAATCGCGAAACAGTTAAGAAACGACTATTCGTCTGCGTACCGTGCTGCTGGCAGCAGAATGAATACAAAGACGTCCAACCTCGTGAAAGTAAGGAAGGCGAGAAATAACTTCAAGCGCAATTCAAAACTATCGATTTTGGACGTGGCCAAGAATATCAATCTTCGGTCAGATTCATCCAGCATCCAATGAAGCGGGCCGAGCTTCATGTCTTCAAGACAATCCGTTCTGTCACTGCACGATGTCGGCAAGTCCCGCCTCGATGTTCCGGAAGATGAGTGTCGACAAACTTGCCAAAGAATACTTGGTGGGGCAGGCGATCCAGCACCATCAATGATCAAGTATCGAAGAAAAATCAACAAGAGCACCTGTTACTCTTTTTTCACTGGATTTAGCATCGTCCCATTACACGAAATCGGAGATGGAGTAGTGTTAAACCTACGATGTTGTTTTTGTGCCGTTGTGTTCTTCGGCATCCACCGAAATTACTAGAACTTTGCCCAATACAAAAAGTTTATAGTGGTTAGGAAGGTTTTCGAAGACCTCTGGACGATCAAAATTTCAAGAAAGAGTTGGTGGAAGTGTGTGAAAAAGATGGCGAAAGTTGAATACACCAACTTTGCAAAAACATACCTTGAATATTTTATTTATTTCCTTGAAGTTTCAAATTTTGACTTTTTAGAAGAACGGTCTTTATGTGCCGCAAGGCGACATAACAGGTGTGTCATATGTAGCGGGACTAAACAAATATCAAGGGTTTCAACACATGCACTTGATATAGAGAGACAAACAGCTGTGTGTGGTTTTGTTCTCCTCTTTGTAAGTGTTTTTTGTGGTCATTGTGTTTTCGTTTGCTCACGAAGGTCGCGGAACAGTTCTTTCTCCGGGGCGCATCTTTCGAATGCTTAGAGAGCGTCCTCAATTGGAGGTAACGAGGAACTTCTGGGGTCAACGGTTAACAACCAAAAACCGGGCCGATGGAACGGAATAGGCGCCACCAAGCAGAAGAAATTGAAAGCTCCCTTCAAGAACAAGACTGGCACCTCCACCAAGAAGCTGACCAAGAATTGCGGTACGCCGATGGGCAAGGTGGTCAGAAACCTGGAGGCGGAGGCAGACTTCCCGTGCACGCGCTTTTTTTCAAGCGACGAGAGAAATCTTTCTCTCGCTCGTAGAATTTCCATGTATGTGCGACGAGACGAGATACTTCACATGCAATTTGCAGGTTGCTCTTTCGCTTCTCTTTCGGTTCGGATTGCGATGCGCAAGGCGATGTTTCATCGCACTACGAACTGAGCGAGACGCCCGTACTGTACATACTTGATACAGCTCGTGCGCTACAGCTCGTGAGACTTTCTCGTGTACACAGACTTCCTGTACACGCGCTTTTTACTGAAACGACGAGAGGTTTCTTTTCTTTTTTTCTTCGGTAAGAGACTGCGGCGCACCACACGATGTCTTATCGCTTTACGAACTGAGCGAGACGCCCGTACTGTACCTTAGTGAAACTGTATATTAGAGAAATGACAAAGCACTCACCGTTGAGGAAACTGTCAACATCAAAACGGGCGAGCTGTATAATTTTGCATTGCCGTTATCCATTTTGATGTTGACAGTTGCCTTAACGGTGAGTGTCTCTGCGTCTCTCTGGTGTATAGGCTGCCTACCGTACCTACATACGATATATGCCGTCAGACCCTTCTGAAGGTGTATTAATCGGAAGAATTAACAAAACTATATTACTAGGATCAGATTATCACGTACCTTCAGAACCTGATTTGCAATATCTATACACTAAGGTCGCTTTTTACGCGTTTTTTTACGCGGATTCCGGAATTTACGCGGTATTTTTTTTTCGTGCGGAGATCGGTTCCTCTTCACTCGGATTGCAGAATTTACGCGGGTTTTTTCTACGCGGATTCCGGAATTTACGCGGTTTTTTACGCGGCATGTATCCCCCGCATAAAAAGCGACTTTAGTGTACTCAATTCGAGAATTCTTTCCAACATTAACAATTTTAATGGTTTTACTATTTTTAACTCCCGAAAAACTTATGTTGTAATTTCAAACCACATTTTTTATCCTTAGAACTACAAAACAGAGTTCTATCATAAGATAGTCAATGACATCTAAACCGACGAAAGGAACACTTCTGTTAACCAACGTAACACTCTGCATCCGGTGCATTTTCGTACCGTTAGCGTAATAAGTATAGTAACAAAACGTTCTTAATTCATGTAACCAAAAGTCGGATGAATTAATCATAGAATTTTGAGTTGATAAATGAATGAACTAGGTTATATCATTGATAGTTCTAACGGTGTTTTGATGCATGCTGCTATAACACCGTAAATTAAAAAAAAACATAAAATCTGCTGCCTGTATCCTTCTGCGCAAAATCAATTTCCTTCTCGCACCATTAGCGCAAAGCAACATGCGAAGCAAGCTCGCGAGACAAGCTCACGAGAATTTGCAGGCAAGCTGTCTCGAGTACGCGACGCCCATGCACCGCACTCGTTAAGTTGAGAGACGAGATATCTTCGTGTACGTCGCAATAAAAATTCCCACGCGACGAGACATGGCTCGTACGAATGGTAAGTTTTCTCGCTCGCACGCTGCACAGCAGCAACTGAATGAGAAACGAAACTTGTAGCGCAAAGCACACTGTCTCTTCTTTGTGCGAGCGAGGTTTCAGGAAGTCTGGGCGAAGGGCTTTAAACGTTATTAAAGAGCATCCAGGCCAAAGAACAAGGAGAATCAACTTGAAAAAATCCCGAGGAAGCACCGGAAGCTGCGTCGTACGTAAGAAAGACAGTAAGTATAAAAATACGTGAGAGTTTAAATCCCTCAAACGTAGCACAAAGGCCACTATTGTATAAATTTGTGAAAATGCAGGTATAAAGAATTGAATTAAAGAAAAAAAAAACATTTTCAACAAACGAGTTTTCATTCAGTCACAAAATGATCCTTATGTCCAACCCGTTTTGTAGAGATGTGGATTAAAACCTGAACACCAATGCAGGCGAGGCTGTCGTCAGTACTCCAATGAACAGTCGAATGGCGGGGAGCAGAATCGAAATAGGAATTAACCTAGGTGAGCCAGCAATAAAGACTGGAACGCGCAAAAATTGGTCAAGAAAAAAATCGTTTCTTTCAGTCAAAATTCATAATACAAAAATCTCTTAATTTATCTTTTGGTAGTTCAACTCATATATTTAAAGGAAAAAATGTTCGTTTATTATTTTGGTTTGCCAAATCCAAACTGCCGTGCCTTCTGCTTAATCCCTTTCATTTAATTTTGTACAGTGGTCTTATCGACCTTATTCGTCGCCGAACGCAAGCTAGATTTATTCTGCTGCTCGTTTTCGATAGATTTATTAGTGTTTTTGATATTCCGTTAGACCTAGTCTCAATACTGGTCGATAGGGCGGAGTTCTGGGCTATAAGGAGGATTGTGGTTTTTGGGTACCACAACCACGTTGTTCGTATCATACTTATAGTCGATCGCCTCTTTCCCATAGTAGTAGGTTGCCAAGTCCGACCAGAACAGCACAGGTCTGTTATGTTGCTCTAGGGATGGTAGCAGCCAGTTTTCCAGGCACTCCTGGACATAGATCTCTTGTTTGATGGTTTCGTAGTGATGGAAATGCCTCTTTTTAGACCACACGTGTATATGGCCTGTCAGACGAGGTATTTTTTAGGAAACTTCGATAGTTTGATGGTTTTGAAAATTTAGGCCACCTTCCCTTTATCTGGTACGGTATAGAACTCCTGTCCCGGAAGCTGCTTGAAATCAACCTTCACATAAGTTTCGTTACCCACAGTCGAACTTTGTAAGCAGATTACAGTTTTCCAGACCACCGCTTTGCCTAGGTGTTTTGTTCAAAATCTGGGTTCGTCACCTTCCACGTCTTAAACGTCGACAACCCGGCTCGTTTCTTGGCACGCTGCACATTATTATGGGAGACAATGAGCTTGCCAGTGACGTATCTGATGGAGAGGTTAGGATTCCGCTTATATTTCGCTGCCACCTTCTTTATCGTCGCTGCCACATCCGTATTACGATTGCCGCCGCTTCGAGGTTTCCTGGCGGTCGACAGACGCTCCTCGAACACTTTTAAAACATATGTTACGGTCGATTTGGCCACATCCAGCAATTTTGCCAACTTGGCGTGCGAGAACGTCGGATTCTCTTGCTGCGCGAGCAAAATTTTGACACGCTTTTTCTCTTGTTTGGACGCCATTTTGAAAACTGGAGAGCAACCGGTGAAAACTCATTCTGGCAACCGTTGTAAATACACTCA